>NC_086448.1:146135821-146735821 GCF_028390025.1 Pseudophryne corroboree | reverse complement strand
AAAAGTGCATACCTGCCAACTGTCTCAATTTAGGTGGGAAAGTCCCAGCTTTTGGTCTCTGAAATAACAGAATGTTTTCAAGAAAGCGGAGGAGCTAAGGATGGCCTGGCCTTCTGAGCACTATGAACACTCCCTGGCGATGTGAGACTCCCAAGCACTGACCCCACGTGATGTAACAAGATCCCAACACGACATGACCACATCCCCTATGTATGTGTGCACCGTCATTTAGCACAGATTCCCTGATTACACTAGGACCAATGGGCCTGATTCTGATTTGGAAGTAAAGCAAAAATAAAAAAAAATTACTGTGCAACTGGGCAAAACCACGTTGGACTATCAGTGAGAGATGACTTGCGTGGATTATGTTCAAACTGAAATCTAAATTGCAGTGTAAAACTAAAGCGGTCTAACATTTGTGGGCTACATGCAAAAGCAGCCAGTATTTACCCTGTACAGAAAAAATATAAATGTATTTGCTCCCCTTGCATTGCATCATGGTTTGTTCCAGATACAAATTTGGGGTCTACTCATACTTGCCTACTCTCCCAGAATGGATGGGAGGCTCCCACAAATCGAGGGATGCTCCCAGCCCCCTGGGAAAGTGGGCAAATCTCCCAGAGCCTGCAATCCGCCACCCACTTCCAGAGTAAAGTGGGTGAACCGGTTGGGCGATGACATGATTCACGCTGAAATCGCATAATAACATTAACGTAGCCCCGCCCCAGTTCAATTCTGTAATCTCGGCATTGTACAGCGGGAAGGGAGGGGGTGTATGTGACTACGATGACACAAACGCAGCCACACCCCCGCCTATAGACTTTTATGTAGCATCACATCCCCTCCCTGCCCCCTATGCCAAGCCACACCACACCCATTGCCCAATGCTGTGTCAACCTGGCTGCCAGAAAGTCTGCAACTATGGGTCTATTTACTAAGCATTGGAGAGAGACAAAGTACCGATCAACCAGCTCCTACTGTAATTTTTCATACACAGCCTGTAGCATGGCAATTAGGAGCTGATTGGCTGGTACTTCATCTCCGTCCACTTTATGACTCTACAAGGCTTACTAAATAGACCCCAAAGTTACTTGTTTATTGGTTTTATCTCCATATCAGAATCAGGCCCTATGTTTGGAGACAAGGAAATGAGACAACGTCACTTCAAAGTCCTAAACAGCGGCGGCTGCAGCCCCAGCACCGATTACCTTGTGCAGAGGTGGGCCGCTAAGCACATATAAACATACATGTGTAGTTGTATGCAATATACAGTATGTGCTAGTGTATGTCCAGGATCGGCAGCGGTGCTCTATATCACAGTCGCAGTGTATAACCCAGGACTCGGCATTAGGCTTCCCCTCTCCTAAGCCCGCCCCCAGACTATCATTGGCTAGTTTCACAGGTCTAGTTTGTAGCCCAAATAATATTGATATTCCTAACAAAGCAAAATCAATACAGGCGCTTATGGTAAAGATTCTAATATAAGTTCACACTAATGCATTTAATAAATAGATGCAGCTCTCGTGAGGGGTTTCTGTAATCCCCTGATAAACAATATATGATATAGATATAAATATAACTATACAAGAGAGCGCAAGATATTATAGTTGTAAAAACAATTTAATAAAATATTAACCATATAAAAAAAACATATATAAACAACAATATTGCTGAATAAGCAGAGCTTTAGAATCCACTGACCACCACTGATATAATGTCGGATCAATAAAAATGTCCCATTTATTTTTATATTTGGTTCCAATTATTTCCGCTGGAATGAGACTTTATAATCCTATAAAGGGTTCACCATTTCAAATTCAAATAAATAGTATTTAGAAGATAAACAGTGATAATTTGGAGATCCCTCTGTAAATGATGTGTTCACAAGAGCATACTGATAGTGTTAATTTGTAGCCACCTGAAGGCGTCTGGTTTTAAAATTCTCCTAGCCGGAGTCTTACTTCACTGCTCGACCCCCCACACACACACACATCCATCAATACGACACTGAGCTCACCGCAGATAAGATGATGCAGTTGCCATGTCCTATAGCACAAGGACAACCAGGCAGTGCGGGAGCAGCGATGTGGAGACGATGGCAAGTCCCAAGTGTGTCAGTGTGTGGACGTTAGCAGGACCCGGGAGGGGGGGGGGGGAGCAGGCACGGTTCAGATGCGACAAGGAAGATCAGCTATAAGCCTGACCCAAGTATGCAAGGCAGTCAGAAGCGTGGATAATACAGCTCCAGCCCTAACTGATGCGTTTCTCCGACGTAAGGGCAGTCGGTTTCATTCAGAATAAGTATATTTATATCTATATCATATATAGTTTGTAGCCCATATTTTTCACATTATTCCTCAAATGTTCCCAACAACATGTAGGACTCTAGTGATACCTGCTGCTACCTGGGGGCGCACTTAGAGACAAACGCAACCTAAAAGGGAACTTGAGGGTGTCTCCAGAGGTATGCCACTGGGGATGGGTATTGGGCTAAATCTAACCATTTATTTATTTGGACTCAAATGCACAGAGTGGCCTTAACGCAAGGAACCAAATGTACCAAGGCTGGTGGAGGGAGCCAGGGGGATAAACTTACCCTCTGGTCCCCAACCAAGTCGCTTTCAATATCGTTCCAAAAATAGAGAAGCCTAGACTCCACGTTAATAGAATAAAGAGGCCTATGTACTGAGCCTAAAGGAGAGATAGAGTAGACGGAGCAAAAAGTACCAGCCAACCATCTCCAACTGTCATTTTTCAAACACAGGGGTGTATGTACTAAGTCTTGGAGAGAGATAAAGATGACAGATTTAGGGGGAGATGTACTAAGCAGTGATAAAAGTGGAGAAGTGAGCCAGTGAAGAAGTTGCCCATGGTAACCAATCAACATTGACGTAACATTTATAATTCTCATACTATAAAAAGTATACAGAGCAGCTGATTGGTTGCCATGGGCAACTTCTCCACTGGCTCACTTCTCCACTTTTATCACTGCTTAGTACATGTCCTCCTAAGTACCAAACAACCAGCTCCTAACTGTCATTTTTCAAACCCAGCCGGTAACATGGCAGTTAGGAGCTGATTGGCTTGTAGAGTACTTTATTTCTATCCACTTTCTCTCTTTTGAAGGCTTAGGACCGTATTCAGATTCAGTAGCACAATCTGCAACTGCTGGGGGCCGCCCAGCACAGGGCAAAGCTGCCCAGAATGCTAATCACTGCCAGTGATGCAATCGTAATTCAATTGTGATTGAATTGCAGAACAGGAATTTGAGGAAGACACCATGCATACGCAGCCAGGCTGCATATACAGGCCCAGCGCCACCATTTCCGTTGTTGCATCGGCCGCGTGTGACGTCATGTGGCCGCCCTGAAAATGGTCCAGACATGCCTCCATTGTCCGGAACCACTCCCTCCCAACGCTGTGTCGATGCCCGCTGTCAATCACATAGCATACGCATCCTTCTGGGATATGATCGCTATGAAATTACCGTGCACGTGCACTGCGCATGTGCAAATGCTTTGGAAAAAAATAGGATTTTAAAACCTACCGGTAAATCCTTTTCTCTTAGTCCATAGAGGACGCTGGGGATGCTTCAAGAACCATGGGGTATAGACGGGATCCGCAGGAGACATGGGCACACTATAAGACTTTGAATGGGTGTGAACTGGCTCCTCCCTCTATGCCCCTCCTCCAGACTTCAGTTATAGGAACTGTGCCCAGGGAGACGGACATTTCGAGGAAAAGGATTTATTTAATGTTTTTAAACTAAGGTGAGATACATACCAGCTCACACCTCCAACACGCCGTACAACATGGCATTCAACAACAACGCATGCAACGGCATGACCAACATCAGTCACAGACTGACTGAACTTAACCCAACATGAGCGTAACCATAACCAAACTGCAGATACAGCCCGCACTGGGACGGGCGCCCAGCATCCTCTACGGACCCTTGAGAAAGGGATTTACCGGTAGGTATTAAAATCCTATTTTCTCATACGTCCTAGAGGATGCTGGGGATGCTTCAAGAACCATGGGGTTTATACCAAAGCTCTAGAACGGGCGGGTGAGTGCGGATGACTGTGCAGCACCGATTGACCAAACAAGAGGTCCTCCTCAGCCAGGGTATCAAACTTGTAAAACTTCACAAAAGTGTTTGATCCCGACAAAGTAGCAGCCGCCCTGGATGAGCCCACCTTTCTGGTAGAATGGGCCTTCACAGATTTCGGTAACGCCAATCCTGTCGTAGAGTGAGCTTGCTGAATCATATTACAGATCCAACATGCAATAGTCTGCTTGGAAGCCAGAGCCCCAATCTTGTTGGGAACCCACAGGACAAACAGAGCCTCTGTTTTCCTAATTTGAGCCGTTCTGGCGACATAGATTTTCAAAGCTCTGACCACATCGAGAGACTTCGATTCCGCCAAAGCGTCAGTAGCCACTGGCACCACAATAGGCTGGTTTACGTGAAACGATGAAACCATTTTTGGCAGAAATTGCTGACGAGTTCTCAACTCCGCTCTATCAGCATGGAAGATTAAATAGGGGCTTTTGTGAGACAAAGCCGCCAATTCAGATACCCGCCTTGCGGAAGCCAAGGCCAACAACATGACTACTTTCCAAGTAAGGAATTTTAACTCAACCTTATGCAAAGGTTCAAACCAATGAGATTGCAGGAACTGCAACACCACATTCAGATCCCATGGCGCCACTGGGGGCACAAAGGGAGGTTGGATGTGTAGTACGCCTTTCATGAAGGTCTGAACTTCTGGAAGGGAGGCCAATTCTTTCTGAAAGAAAATTGATAAGGCCGAAATTTGTACTTTAATTGAGCCCAACTTTAGGCCCGCATCCACACCAGCTTGCAAAAAATGGAGCAAACACCCCAGCTGAAATTCCTCCGTAGGAGCCTTCTTAGATTTACACCAAGACACATATTTCCTCCAAATACGATGGTAATGCTTTGCAGTTACTTCTTTTCTAGCCTGAAGAAGTGTGGGAATGACTTCAGTGGGAATACCCTTCCGGGCTAGGATTTGGCGCTCAACCGCCATGCCGTCAAACGCAGCCACGGTAAGTCTTGATACACGCACGGTCCTTGTTGTAACAGGTCCTCTCGTAGAGGAAGAGGCAAGGGATCTTCTATGAGTAATTCCTGAAGATCGGGATACCAGGCCCTCCTTGGCCAGTCTGGAACAATGAGTATCGCCTGAACCCTTGTTCTTCTTATCATCTTTATCAATTTTGGAATGAGTGGAAGTGGAGGGAACACATATACCGACGGAAACACCCACGGTGTCACTAGGGCGTCCACCGCCATCGCTTGAGGGTCCCTTGACCTGGAACAATATCTCTGAAGTTTCTTGTTGAGGCGGGACGCCATCATGTCTATTTGAGGAATTCCCCAACGACTTGTCACTTCTGCAAAGAACGCTTGATGAAGACCCCATTCTCCTGGATGGAGATCGTGTCTGCTGAGGAAGTCTGCTTCCCAGTTGTCCACTCCTGGAATGAAGACCGCTGACAGAGCGCTTGCATGTTTCTCCGCCCAGTGAAGAATTCTCGTGGCCTCGGCCATTGCCGCTCTGCTTCTTGTTCCGCCCTGGCGGTTTATGTACACCACTGCTGTTATGTTGTCTGACTGAATCAAGACGGGCAGACCGCGAAGAAGATGTTCCGCTTGCAGAATGCCGTTGTAAATGGCCCTTAATTCCAGAATGTTTATGTGCAGACAAGCTTCCTGGCTTGACCATTTTCCCTGAAAATTTCTCCCCTGTGTGACTGCTCCCCAGCCTCGGAGACTTGAATCTGTGGTCACCAGGATCCAATCCTGAATCCCGAACCTGCGTCCCTCCAGAAGGTGAGAACTGTGCAGCCACCACAGAAGGGAGATCCTGGTCTTGGAAGATGGGAATATTTTCCGGTGCATGTCCAGGTGAGACCCGGACCACTTGTCCAGCAGGTCCCACTGAAACACCCTGGCATGGAACCTGCCATACTGAATGGCCTCGTAGGCCGCCACCATCTTCCCCAGCAACCGAATGCATTGAAGAATCGACACTCTTGCCGGTTTCAGAATCTGTTTTACCATGTTCTGTATTTCCAGAGCCTTTTCCACTGGAAGAAAAACTCTCTAATTCTGTATCAAGAATCATACCCAGGAACGACAACCGTGTCGTCGGAACCAACTGTGATTTTGGCAAGTTTAGGAGCCAACCATGTTGTTACAGAATCGTCAGAGAGAGTGCAACGTTTTTCAGCAATTGTTCCTTGGATCTCGCCTTTATGAGGAGATCGTCCAAGTACGGGATAATTGTGACTCCCTGCTTACGCAGGAGAACCATCATTTCCGCCATAACCTTGGTGAAAATCCTCGGAGCCGTGGACAGACCAAATGGCAACGTCTGAAATTGGTAATGACAATCCTGAACAGCAAACCTCAGGTATGCCTGACGTGGAGGATTATGGGAACATGTAAGTAGGCATCCTTTATGTCGACGGACACCATAAAATCGCCCTCCTCCAGACTGGAGATCACTGCTCGGAGAGATTCCATCTTGAATTTGAATTTTTTTTAGAAAGAAATTGAGGGATTTTAGGTTCAGAATCGGTCTGACCGAGCCATCCGGCTTTGGTACTACGAACAGACTCGAATAAAAACCCTCCCCCTGTTGTGAAGGGGGTACCGTGACAATGACTTGATTTTGACACAGCTTTAGTATCGCAGAGCATACAACCTCTCTTTCTGGAAGAGAAGCTGGCAAGGCCGATTTGAAAAATCGGTGAGGGGGCACGTCTTGAAACTCTAATTTGTACCCTTGGTCTACTATTTCTAATATCCAAGGATCTAGGTCCGAGTGCACCCAGACCTGACTGTAGAGTTGTAGTCGTGCCCCCACCGGTGCGGACTCCCACAGAGGAGCCCCAGCGTCATGCAGTGGATTTGGTAGAAGCCGGAGAGGACTTCTGTTCTTGGGAACTTGCCACAGCCTGTGACCTTTTTCCCTTTCCTCTTCCTCTCGCAGCAAGGAAGGAGGTCCCTCGTCCTTTCTTGTATTTATTGGGCCGAAAGGACTGCATCTGATAGTGGGGCGTTTTCTTCTGTTGTGCAGGAACATAAGGTAAAAATGACAACTTACCCGCGGTAGCCGTAGATACCAGGTCAGTGAGGCCGTCACCAAACAAGACACTACCGTTAAACGGTAACGACTCCATCACCTTCTTAGAGTCAGCATTCCATTGATGAATCCACAATGCTCTCCTAGCCGAGACTGCCATGGCATTGGCCATTGAGCCCAAAAGGCCAATATCCCTTACAGCTTCTTTTAAATATGCTGCAGCGTCCCTGATATGACCCAGAGTCAAAAGCACGCTATCTCTGTCTAGGGTATCTATCTCAGATGACAAGTTATCTGCCCACTTTTCAATAGCGCTACTCTCCCATGCCGAAGCAACGGCAGGCCTGAGTAGCGAACCCGTAGTGACATAAATGGATTTTTGTGTATTTTCCTGCTTACAATCCGCAGGATCCTTCAGGGCTGCCGTGTCAGGAGACGGAAGCGCCACCTTTTTGGATAGACGCGATAAAGCTTTGTCTACCGTGGGGGTTGACTCCCACTTTTCCCTGTCCCCAAATGGAAATGGATATGCCACTGGAATTCTTTTGGGAACCTGTATCTTCTTGTTAGGATTTTTCCAAGCCTTTTCAAAAAGAGCGTTCAGTTCATGAGAGGGAGGAAACGTTACCTCAGGTTTCTTTCCTTTATACATACAGACCCTAGTATCAGGAACAGCAGGGTCCTCTATTATATGCAACACTTCTTTTATTGCCACAATCATGTACTGAATGCTCTTAGCCAGTTTTGGATTCAATCTGGCATCACTATAGTCGACACTGGAATCAGAGTCCGTGTCGGTATCTGTATCTGCTATCTGGGTAAAAGCACGTTTCTGTTACCCCGAAGTGGTCTGAGCTTGTGACAATGCATCCTCCATGGATTTTCTCGATGTCTGGTTCTTAGACTCAGATTTATCGAATATCTTAGACAACCGAGCCACATTTGCATTCAAAACACTCAACATATTTACCCAATCATCCGTCGGCGGTGCCGATGCGGTCACTCTCACAGTCTTTTCTGTCCCCACTCCAGCCTCCTCCTGGGAAGAGCAATCAGCCTCAGACATGTCGACACACATGTACCGACACCCACAACCACACTGGGCTATAGGAGACAGACCCACAACAAAGCCTGTAAGAGAGACACAGAGTGAGTTCTGCCAGCTCACAACCCAGCGCCTCTCCCAGTACTGAAGCGAGTAAAAAAGACTGCCCAGACCTGTTAGCGCTTTATATGTAAATAATTAGCACCTAATCTCGTGCCCCCCCCCCCCCCGTTTTGCACCCTGTTACTTGTACAGTAGTGTGGGAGGCCAGGCTCAGCGTTCTCTGCAGCTTCTGTGAAGAAAAAATGGCGCTGGTCAGAACTGTGAGGGCTAAACCACGCCCCCTTCATGGCACGCTTCAGTCCCGCTTAAATTACATATTTATACTGGCGGGGGTCCGTAATTAGTGCCTAGGCACTGTTTACACATCTGCCAGTGCTATTTGAGGATCCTATGCTGCCCAGGGCGCCCGCCCTGCAGTGCCGTTCCCATGTGGGAGCCTGGCGCGCAGCGCGGTACCTCAAAAGCCGTTTTCTGCCGTCACTGAAGTCTTCTGATCTTCCTTTACTCACCCGGCTTCTGTCTTCTGGCTCTGTGAGGGGGGTGACGGCGCGGCTCCGGAAACAAGCAGCTAGGCGCACCAAGTGATCGAACCCTCTGGAGATAATGGTGTTGTCAAAGTCAGAAAAATATCACGATGCACACTGCCATATTTGCACCTCATATGTGTCCCTGCTGCGCATGCGTGCGCTCTCCCGTGCGTGCGCATACTCGCTGTTGCGGGCACCCGCAGGCGCACGGTATGCGCATTTACGGTAGAGATTGTATGCGTCTAGCGGGCGACTCGTTCGTTACATATTTTCACCATATAATGTATTTTGTAGATTATGGTCCCTTTGATAGAATCTGAAAGTTTGGTTAATGTAGAATGTTCATGGACAGAGAAATCCCTCTTTGTTTGATACGAAGGGTCAGACAGGAGTAATACAGTGGTGTTTAGTATCCATCGGAAGAGTATTTAATTAGCAATATTCCGGTGTTGGTTTGAAGCGAATTAATCGCTCGTGCGAATAGTTATGGACATAAGAAGTTTATGTCCATTTACTATTATTTGCACTTACTTATCCATGCGGCGGGAAACCCAGTTTCCCACCCACCTGAGCAGTTGGAAATTGTCACAGCCCACCTGTATGAATCAACCTATGACCTTTTGTTATAATGCGAGGAGGAATTCCTGTGTCCAATGAACAATGAGATTGTAGGGACCATTGAATTGTATTGTGTGTGGGGCATAAATAGACAAGCCGATCACATCCAGCTCTCACTCTTCAACGGTTCTCATTGCTGATAATCGGGAGCTGGATGTCCAGAGGCGCATGCGATCGTTCCCCTTTGTGCGTAAGTTTTTCTCCGCAACCATATTGTCATTGTTGATATTGTGGGCCATATCTCTCTCTCTCTCTCTTTTCTCCTCTTTCTCTCGTACTCTCTTAAACGTAATAGTATTGTATTGTATTTCCTGTGTAGTTACCTGGTTAGTTAGTCTATGTTATATTGTAGTGTATGACTTGTACTGTATTATTCTTTTTGCAAGTATAACATATTCATAAGGCGTTAGACCCTAAGCCCGGTAGTTGTGTGTTCATTGTAGTGTTAAGTATTCTCAGAGCGTCGGTGACGCTCGAACAGCTTTTAAGTTAATAAGGTTACACTGTGTTGCATCTACACCCTATCTCTACACTAAGGTTTTACTGCATATTGCATTGTTTATGGTTTAGATATAAAGGTTTAACATTGTGAGCGTCTGCGCCGCTGGTGATCTCCTCGTGGTCCCGAGCGTCCGCTACGCTATAGCGAACCATTACGTTAGTCAGCAGCCAATAGCGTGCCTGCCTGTGATCTCTTGGCCGTGAGCGAACGTGACGCTTGAGCGTCTCGACCACGGCTAAGCGATTGTTACGCAACATGCGTACCCTTACGGTACTCCATACGTCAATAGCGTACAGTGTTCTTAGGCCTCTTAAAGGGTTTTAAATAAGATAAATATTTAGCTTTATCAGTGTCCAGTAGCCTAAGAAGCAGAGCCTTTGAACTCAGAGAAGTAGGTCTGCTTCTCTCCCCTCAGTCCCACGATGCAGAGAGCCTGTTGCCAGCAGCTCTCCCTGAAAATAATAAAACTAAGTCTTTTTTTCTGAGAAACTCTGGAGAGCTCCTCAGTGTGCATCCAGTGTCACTGGGCACAGAATCTAACTAGAGTCTGGAGGAGGGGCATAGAGGGAGGAGCCAGTTCACACCCATTCAAAAAGTCTTATAGTGTGCCCATGTCTCCTGCGGATCCCGTCTATACCCCATGGTTCTTGAAGCATCCCCAGCATCCTCTAGGACGTATGAGAAACGCTCATTCATGATCACACTGATCACGCCCTCCTCAGGATTTGCCTCTTGCTGAGGGGCACAATAGCACCCTCAAATCTGCGCTCAGCACCGTGTAAAGATTTTTTTCACATGAATTTGCATAAAGGGCATGACCACGACTCCCGTGATTAGGCCACGCCCTGAAAAAATACCTGGGCCAACAGTTAAACCCCTGCCTATGCTACATAGTATTTATGGGGTCTATTCATTATCCCTTAATTTCTGCTTTTCTAGAAATTGCCATTCATTATAAAGGTAATACAGCAGATATCTCCTGCTTACCTTTCACTACTATTGCATGGGGACAAAAATCATCAAGCTCCGAAAATACTACATTTTTGGAGCTTGACAGCGGGTATTTTCGCCATCTGTGGATGGTGCTATGGCAAGTTGTCCCGGTTTCCGCCCCTGGTTGGCTTCTTCTGCTGAAAACCAGGTTCGTTGTGCGCATGTATCAGATTCGGCATTGCTAAGTTTCACTGCTTCGGATGTAGCAGTAACAGGTATCGCAGGAAGAGCTGAACTGTGGATCTCCGCACCAGAACAATATTGAATTGCTCTGGTGAGTTAGTACTCACCGCCACTATTCGAAGCAAGACTGATACTAAAGTATCATTGATGTTAATATTAACACATGAATAGACCCCTAAATCCCATTGGTTAAACAGTGATAACACCAATATTCATTTTCTTTTTAGCACAGTAGAAAAGTACAGATCATTGACTTTATTGATGACATGACTATCTCCTCTAGCCCCCAAGTACGCTGTCTTTGCATAATCCTCGACTCCTCCCTCTCCTTCAAACCACACATTCAGCACCTCTCACAAACCTGCCACTTTCATCTCAAAAACATTTCCAGGATTAGACCCTTTCTCACCCAGGATGCCACCAAAACCATTATCCACTTGCTGGTCATCTCCAGACTGGACTACTGTAATCTCCTCCTATCTGGCATCCCTGACAAATACCTCTCTCAACTCCAATCTATTCTCAACGCTGCAGCCCGGCTCATCTTCCTCACCAAACGCACTACGACCACCTCCCCTCTCCTACAAGCCCTTAACTGGCTTCCCTTCCCTTTCAGAATCCAATTCAAACTTCTCACACTCACTTACAAAGCCCTCACCCACTCCTCTCCCATTTAAATCACTGACCTTATTTCCCTTTACACTCCCAACCGTCCTCTTCGCTCAGCTAATGCACGCCTCCTCTCCTGCAGACTGATTACTTCCACCCACTCCTACCTTCAAGATTTCTCACAAGCTGCTACCTTTCTCTGGAATTCACTGTCTCTCCCCCTCAGACTCTCCACCTCTCTACAAAACTTCAAACTGGCTCTCAAGACCCACTTTCTTCACCAAACCCAGCCATCTCTCATCCTAACCCCCTGTTCCACGCTCACTGTCTACCCCATCTATGCCACCCCTGTCTGTCTGTTCCTCCCCTTTAGAATGTTAGTCCTCACAAGCAGGGCCCTCAACCCTCATGTGTTTATCCTTCTCTTACCTAAACATCCTCGAAGGCAGGGCAGTACGGATGGTGTAATGGTTAGCATTACTGCCTCACAGCACTGAGGTCATTGGTTTGATTCCCACCATGGCTCAAACTGTGTGGAGTTTGTATATTCTCCCCGTACTTGCGTGGGTTTCCTCTGGGTACTCCGGTTTCCTCCCATAATCCAAAAATATACTAGTAGGTTAATTGGTTCCCAACAAAATTAGCCCTAGCATGAATGAGTGTGTGTACATGTGGTATGGAATATAGGGGGTCATTCCGAGTTGTTCGCTCGTTATTTTTTTTCGCTATGGAGTGATTAGTCGCAAACTGCGCATGCGCAATGTACGCAGTGCGCCTGCGCCAAGTAAATTAGCACAAAAGTTTGGTATTTTACTCACGGCGTAACGAAGTTTTTTCATCGTTCTGCTGATCGTAGTGTGATTGACAGGAAGTGGGTGTTTCTGGGCGGAAACGGACCGTTTTCTGGGAGTGTGCGGAAAAACGCAGGCGTTTCAGGGAAAAACACGGGAGTGTCTGGAGAAACGGGCGAGTGGCTGGCCAAACGCTGGGCATGTGTGTGACGTCAAACCAGGAACGAAACTGACTGAACTGATCGCTATGTGTGAGTAAGTCTCAAGCTACTCAGAAACTGCTAAGAAATTTCTATTCGCAATTCTGCTAATCTTTCGTTCGCAATTCTGCTAAGCTAAGATACACTCCCAGAGGGCGGCGGCTTAGCGTGTGCAATGCTGCTAAAAGCAGCTAGCGAGCGAACAACTCGGAATCACCCCCATAGATTGTAAGCTCCACTGGGGCAGGGACTGATGTGACTGGCCAATATATTCTCTGTACAGCGCTGCGGAATATGCGTGTGCTATATAAATAACTAGTAGTAATAAAAATAATAATAATAATAATAATAATAATAATAATAAATCCCACTGTTTCTGCCACCCTGATACTTATGCCAGTGTCATCTGCTGATGCAGCTATGTTTATTTACCCTGTACTTGTCCTATATTGTCTTCAACTGTAAGTCACTACTGTCTCGTTTTGATTTTTCATTTAAGTACTCTGTAATTGAGTGCTGCAGATCCCTTGTGGTGCAATATAAAGGATGATAATAATAATAATAATAATAATAATAATAATAATAATAATGCAACTAACAATCTAGGCTAATGTCAACAATACTTTCCAACGGCAAAAGAAAATTATCCAACCTCTGTATTTGAATCTTCTCAGTTGTAAGTGGCAAACAGTACAGGTAATTTCATGTTTGTCTGGGGCCTGTAGGTAACAACATACCTTTGTTTCCCCAGCTGTTAGTTGTATAGTGCATATTGAGCTTTAACAGTTTAAAAGCAAACACTGTTCACAGACAACAGAGGATTACTTTAAGAATATTAAGCAAACATTTGTAAAGCTAGAGACAACAGGATATAGGTACTGTATGTATATACATTTCAGAATGCAAAGCTCTTGTAAAAGGACTTGTGGAATACTGAAGAACGGCGCACTGATACAAGCATGTGTTCAACATGAATACACAAGTGAATGTGGAGAACTTCAGATTAGTTATAGTTCTGAGCTACAGTAGCAGTGGCAAACGCAGGATTTCTAGAGGGGGGTTTCCAAATGCATTCCACAATCTACCACTTTGCAGAACATTGGTTCAAGTGCGGGAGTCTGGGAGAGCAGTAGAGGAACCTAGTAACGACCCTGGATATTAATGTAAACATTGGTCTTTTTATACACTGGATACTATATGGAATACAGTATTAATATTTAACACACTATAGATGTTCTATAGTATAGGCTGTATCAAACATTTAAATAATAAATAAAAACACAAACATACAGCAATAGAATAAGTTTTGCACTTTCTAAGCACACATTCTCCCACCTCATGGTACGGCTCCTGTCTCTTCTTCCTGGTAGCTACTCTCCAGTGCATTGATTGAGGACTCAGATCCAAACACACAGCAAACTTGGTAAAGGAAGCTGCTATCACCGGGAATGAGCAGTATTTCTGTTCTGTCCCTTAAACTGCATGTTGTAGTGGCAGCTCTGGTAATCATATTATATGTCATTGATAATTTGAGCCACTTGCCAAGAGGAGGGGGGTTTCCAGGCAACCGGAAACCCCCCCTGCGTTTGCCTATGAGTAGTACCCATCTCTCATCCCAGCTGACAGAGCTGCTCCACCAATGTCTGCAGGAGACCATTCTCAAGGCATATTGGCCTGGCTTGATCTGAAAGTGAAATCTGCTTAACTGAAGCTGGACAATACAAGCCTGTGATGCTGGGCTGCGCACAATTCCGCCTACGGCAGTAGCTATATTATCGCTTATATTACAGTGCACCTCTATGGGTTGTGAGTAAAACGTAGTAAAATTGCTGGACGCGACATGCCGTTCCAGAAGGTACATCGCGAACATTGACGCTAGCTGAATTAAGTGCAGACAACTAGCCTCTTTCCGAAAATGAGAAGACAATTTTCAGTCAAATGGAAAAAGCTTTACATACCTGCTCATATACACTAGCAAGATTTGCCCATCTATCTTTCCAGAAATCAAGCTCAGATGATGGACCTGGATTGAGACCTTTTACAAGAGGCTGTGAAGAATCTGTTTCAATGACATCTCGAATCTGATAGGACCATTTGATCAACATGGATTCAAATGCATGAAGGGCTCCTCTATCAAATACATATTCCCTATAAAACATGATGCACAAACATCTGTTATACGGTACTATCTATCTACGGTTTATCACTACATAAACATTAGATAGTGAACTTTAAATCTACAATTACGTGTATATGACAGAACACAGGTTCTCAAACTCCGTTCTCATGACCCCACACAGTGCATGTTTTGCAGGTAACCCAGCAGGTGCACAGGTGTATTAGTTACTCACTGACACATTTTAAAAGGTCCACAGGTGTAACTAATTATGTCACTTGCGATTCTGTGAGGAGACCTACAAAACATGCACCATGTGGGGTCCTGAGGACCGAGTTTGAGAACCTGTGTGATAGAAGACCACACTGAATCATCATTAATATCTGTTGCTGTGTCTGTAATAATGTATTGAATGGTTTATGGACAATAAGGTCGTTTTTCCATGTGTGTGTCTCTTCCGCAGTCGCACCTGCAACTCTATACTAATACCACTACAAGCCCTTCCCTGGTGTACAGCCGTGCTCCTGAATGTACTCGGACTACGACGCCCACTTTGAGCTTCTTTAGACACTCAAATATCGATTTGTGCGCCTGTTGATGCAACATAGGTCGCTAAAACAAAAGTTGCACCAATCCTATTGCTAAGTGCAGACCTTCTGTCACAGTATGGCCTCCAATGTGAGCAGTGGAGCAAAAATAACTTCTGCGACACACCCATAACATGTCCATAAAACATGTTACATCTCTGTGCATCTGAATAGCCACCTCCCAGTCACCACCCAGGAACGCCAATCGGTCCTGCAACTTTGTACACTATCAGCGTAGGACTATTTAGCGACTTCAGCTGCCCATACACCTAAAGATTTATTGTCGGATCTGGCTGGTTGTAACGAAAATCTGGTAATGGATGAGAGCAAATGACAATTGGCTCCGAAATGCTGGAAAAGTGACAAAAACGGTAGTTCAGACATATTGGTTAAATCAAATGGATGTAACCAATTTGTCTGACCATTTTTGTCTGTTTTTCAGTGTTTGGGAGCAAATGGTCAATTGTCATTTACTCCCATATATTACCAGATTTTCTTTCCAACCAGCCAGATCAGACAATAAATCTTCAGGTGTATGGCCAGCTTTAGACACATTTAAAGATGAAAAACATTGACCACTTGCAACATCGCCATTGTGTGCAACTTAGAAGCAGGCCTATAATGGTTAGAACTATCCAATCTGGTCATTCATATTTTTTTTTTATCGTAGTTATAAGAAATAAACAGCTTCTTTGAGGTTTATCATGAGAGGTCACATGTGAGATTCTGGGGGAGATGTACTAAGCAGTGAATAGAGTGGAGAAGTGAGCCAGTGGAGAAGTTGCCCATGGCAACCAATCAGCATTGAAGTAACATTTATATTTTGCATACTATAAAATTATTCAGAGCAGCGGATTGGTTGCCATGGGCAACTTCTCCACTGGCTCACTTCTCCACTCTTTTGACCGCTTAGTACATCTGTCCGTAAGATTCTCCCTTCTGACTCAAAGTAGAGTAGGAGCCAAAATCAAAGTAAATGAGTATGTTAACAGTGGTATCCGAATGATAGACAGTGTCTAGTTCGACACTATATGGTCGTCATGCATTAGATCGACACTTTCAAAATGTCACATGACAATGATTCTTTTTTTACATGTTTACCAACATTTGCTTGATTTACTATCCACGTGAACTATGATTGGGAATAGTGGGGACCAAGGTGAGCCCACAAAGGTATATGGTTCTACTGAAGCTGGCTACATATTACCAAACATACACGATTTGACCCCAAAAAACTGTAAAACTTGTGTCGACCATTGCCATGTTGACCTTTTGACCCTGTCGATCTAATGCATGCCGGCCATTTGTTGTCGACCTGTTGACTGACGACCTACATGCTGTAGCTCTTCTTTGCCACACCCATTAACAGTATTGCAATACGCCTCTAGAAAAGAAAAAAAATCTATTTGAAAAAGTGGCAAAAAAAAGGTTTTAGAGACTCTATTAAAACGTAATTTCAATTTTGTGTATTTTTTTTTTCATTGTTCTGGTATAATTCATTTATCTATAAAATTCTGCTTGTGTTCGGAACCCTTGCCAATTATACCAAGACCACAATGGTGGCAAAATTGCCTGTGCTGGGGTCCTAATCTTGCTAATTACGCATGGGGCGTTGCATAGATTCCCCAGAATTTTATTAAACAAAGGGCTTGTACCAGGCAGGGAGGGGGGGTCAAAGTATTTTTTCCGCTCCTATTTCCCTATGGAGGTCCCAGAACTGCAATGACCAGCAGGGACACCAAGATGGGAAGTGGTGCCTCAACGGACCTGTCCAGGGGCCCCACCTCCCAAGGTGGTGTGGTAACACCCCCTCCATTAGCACACTGCTTGGCAGCAACAGTGTCTGGCCACACCCCTTACCCTCTCACACAGGATGGTATCGGGATACCGGCGCTTGGGATGTCAGTAGTCATAATACAGACAGCGACATCCCGACACGCAGGATCCCGACACCTAGTAAGTATTTTATCCCTAGTCCCTAACCTCCCGAACCCTAATCCCTTCAGTTCTGCAGACAGACCCTGACCCTCCCCGGTGGTGCTCAACCCTAACCCCCTTCCCGCAGGCTAAACCTAACCCTCCCTCCACGCAGCCTAACCCTAACCCTCCCCGGTGGTGCTTAACCCCCCTTCCCCACAGCCTAATCTTAACCCCCCCACCCCCACAGCCTAAGCCTCCCCCTCAGCATAAACCCCCCGGTGCTGGCATTCCGAGCAGTGTCCTGATCAGATCCCCTCACACATATATGGTCATGCCATCCCTAATGTAACGGTGCCTGGAATATGTCATGGAGGCACTGGTGATCTGCTAATTTATAACTAAATATTAAACATCTCTACCTCTGTATTTATTTATTCATAGACTGAATGTCTATGGTTTGTGCAGTTTATAAAGATTTTGACTTAAAGATCGACTTAAATAAAATATTGTCAAATCTGGTAAACCTGGTATATGGGAAGAACATAAAAACTTGATAACAAAAAATTAATTTGTACGTTAGCAGGGAAAGGGATACTACTGCACTAGCATATTATAGAAAAGTTCCAAATTAGAACAAAGGAAACCCCTAGTTATATTCTATATCAGATATTTGAATTATATAGGAGGTGCTGCCACTGAATATATTGTTGCCAATATATAGTTATGCACAAAAAGAAACAGAGAAGGATTGGACTTGAAGTGGCGCACTTAAACATTAAATTGATACATAAATTATAACTTTTATTAGAGTATATTTGTTAAAAAGACCTGTAGCTGTGAAATATTAAAACCAAAAACATATAAATTGACAAAACAAAGTGTGATATGTGTGAATAAAAACACACACTGTGCTAACTGTGTAGTGCTACACATATATAATATATTATAGGTACTATGACCCTTGAATCAAATTATATGTGTTGTTAGGCTGAGTGCCCAATGGCGCTTTGAAGTCACTGATCAGTTGTACTAGATAGGCTTACTGGGGGTACTGTAAAGTGCAATATTCCAATAGAAAGCTCCCCCTCAGTTTGGGCGCTATGACCCCTCACTTATGTGCAATCATATGCTTGTACAGCTATGAGTCAGTGTTTATCCTCATTAGTGATCTCAATGTAATTAGCTGTTCTCAATCAATTTACAGCAGGTAATATCTGAAGTCAGTATCACTTTAAGTGAATAATCTGTTTGGGCGCTATGACCCCTCACTTGTATGCATTCATATGCTTATACAGCTATGAATCTGTGTTTCTCCTCACTAGTGATCTCAATGTAATTGGCTGTTCATTAATCAATTTAAAGCAGGTAATACCTGAAGTCAGTGTCACTTTAAGTGAATGATAATTGATGTTCACTTGTATGCTTATACAGCTATATAGCGCCCAAACAGATTATTCACTTAAAGTGATACTGACTTCAGATATTACCTGCTGTAAATTGATTGAGAACAGCTAATTACATTGAGATCACTAATGAGGATAAACACTGACTCATAGCTGTACAAGCATATGATTGCACACAAGTGAGGGGTCACAACGCCCAAACTGAGGGGGAGCTTTCTATTGGAATATTGCACTTTACAGTACCCTCAGTAAGCCTATCTAGTACAACTGATCAGTGACTTCAAAGCGCCATTGGGCACTCAGCCTAACAACACATATAATTTGATTCAAGGGTCATAGTACCTATAATATATTATATATGTGTAGCACTACACAGCACAGTGTGTGTTTTTATTCACACATCACACTTTGTTTTGTCAATTTATATGTTTTTGGTTTTAATATTTCACAGCTACAGGTCTTTTTAACAAATATACTCTAATAAAAGTTATAATTTATGTATCAATTTAATGTTTAAGTGCGCCACTTCAAGTCCAATCCTTCTCTGTTTCTTTTTGTGCATAACAAAAAATAAAACAGGGAATAATTAGATGGTACAGACCAAATATAAAGAAGAAAAAAAAAAAAAGTCAAAATTAAGTGCCATGTACTAAGGGGAAGAAGTAACATAAGACCATGCAAAATATTGTAAAACATGCAAAATGTGCAAATAAATTAATCTGTAGTGTAATTAGTCTTGTGCTAGTTATGTAGCTTGCATCCATTTTCCTCTTCTTCTGTTATCCGATAAGAAATACAGGGCGCCGGCAAGATTCCAGAGTCAATACTAGAACAGTATTCTCTTACTTTTTGATTGGACTGATCTGGTTTGGTTCATTCGCTAATAATTTGGTGGGAAGGGGTAAAATGGTTCTCCCAGACAGTAGTCCTTTTACTATCAGGATCTTATTCTTCAGAGACTCTACATGAAGCTCCATATCTTGTGAGGTTGACAAAGACTTGGGATTCTTCTGATTAGAAAGGACAGGCACCAACACCTGAGGAAGACAGACATAATTAGTAAAACGGGTGCTTCCACAGACTCTTAACAGCTTCAAGGCCAATTTATCCTGGCTGATACTCGAGTGTTAATCTGTCAAGATAATTAGTGCCCAGAGGATTTAGTTTATAGCTAGTGAGCAGGTATTAGGTCCCAGGGCTACATTTCGTGCGTTTAGCTAAGTGCTCATTAAATACTGACTTGTTGATAGCATTTAAACTTTCTCACATATGAATTATATAAATTCTTCTGTGCTGCCCTGCATTAGTTCTTTGGGTCTGTGTCTGGTAACCGTGTGAATATTCTTGGGAACATTTAATCCCAAAGGTTTTAATTCCTCATTATTTTATTATACACAACCCAACTTATCTAGTTTATGTACATTCTAAGATCACGACTATGGGGGTAATTCCAAGTTGATTGCAGCAGGAATTTTTTTAGCAGTTGGGCAAAATCATGTGCACTGCAGGGGAGGCAGATAGAACATGTGCAGAGAGAGTTAGATTTGGGTGGGGTGTGTTCAATCTGCAATCTAATTTGCAGTGTAAAAATAAAACAGCCAGTATTTACCCTGCACAGAAATAAAATAATCCACCCAAATCTAACTCTCTCTGCAAATGTTATATTTGCCCCCCCTGCAGTGCACATGGTTTTGCCCAACTGCTAAATAAATTTCCTGCTGCGATCAACTTGGAATTACCCCCTATGTCTCTGAGAATAGGCATATAACTCCACACACCCTAAGGTGTGAAAGGCCCCTGGAAGATGCATCTGGCTCACTGAAAGTAAAAGGTCAACAGGTCTCAATGATAGCATGAGATACTGGTTTTCAGTGAATCAAGAGGAACACTTTATTCAAAGTATGATGTGTTTATTAATTTTACTTGGTATATGTATTGTCAGCAGCGCTGTAATCGACAACATAGTGTCATTCTGACAACCACAGCCCTCCCTTGTTCCATCCTCCATCTTGCTGCTGGTGAAAGTGTACTGGTCTACAGACTGCGGGAAGTGGTTAGCAGGCAACGTTATATTTATCCAGTTGTGAAATATGGCAGCCAATTGGAATTAGACGCAAAAGAAGCAACCACGGTGCCATCAGCCAATGATAGCAAGTTGCTTGAAACTTCTTCTTCCCTGGCAAGCTTGCCCGTGTTAGGGATGAAGAGCAGGGCAGGGGACCTGAAGTGCTTGTGCACACATGTGCATGTTTAAACAAAGAGGAGGTTGCCTTTTTATTTAGCCTTAGGTCCCACATTTTCTAGAACTAGTTCTGTTCAGCGCATAATATAGGCAAATAATAGTTTTGATCTAATGTGAGTTCATTAAAACTGTAAGAAGGGAATCTGAAACCAGATTTACTGAACATTTTCCTAGTTTTTTTATTTTTAGCTAAGCTAGTGTATATAAATGCCCCCATACACTAAGACGAGGTATCACATGCGCTCTGTCATATGTGACACCCCTTCAGTGCTCCTGGATTGACGTTATTGTGTGTCCAGGGCACCTTCACTTACAATGTGCTAGCGTTAGAACCTATGCGATCCCCAGGAGCACGCCTCAGATCGTAAGTGGACCACTTACTCGCGATATGTCGGCCCGATGCATTGATATCGTGTCAAAAGGCACAATATCGCTCTAGTGTTTGGGTGCCTTAACTTTAGACAGCACTGTGCTCAAACATTCCCATGCAGGGCTTTCTACAATCTACTAATATATATATTGCTTGTGACACACTGAAACAAAGTGTAATATTTATCATTAACTTAAATTTTGCCCAGTTATACAACATTTCTTTTCACCACTATGTGCAGTGCTGAGATTATAATTTTTTAAACTAAGGGGCCCATTTATCATGAGTTTCAGCTTTTTAAAACTTGTTCTGTATGATAAATGGTGCTCCAGCCAATCAGCTCCTAAATGTCATGTGTCTGAAAAATGACAGTTGTGAGCTGATTGGCTACAGCACCATTTACCATGCGCAACAAATTTTAAAGTAGCTAAAACTCGTTGATAAATGGGTCCCTAAGTATTTAGTACACTAATGTAACTATGGGACCCATAAATCAATGAGTTTTAGCCATTTAAAACTGGTTGTGTAGGATAGTGTTCCAGCTAATCAGGTACCAACACATGACAGTTAGGAGCTGATTGGATGGAGCGCCATTTATCATATGCAACCAGTTTTAAATAGCTAAAATTTGTTGATAAATGGGCAGCTTGATTTTTGTGCTGGTGAAAGGCCACGGCTACTCTCACAGGACTTCCGTTCACCGATTATCCAGTAATAATAATTTTCCCACCTGTCACCCATAAGCTGGCCTTGTGTGACTAGCAGGATGGTGAAGGGGTTTTCTTTCTTTTTTTTCTAATGATTTATTTTGAGGTACCATATTAAATATGGTTTGCTGGTGTCTCTTAGTAAATTACAGTGTATTTTAAAATGGGGGTTGCAGTTAAAATATCGGCTGTTGGGATCTCGGTGTTAAGGAGACTGCCGCCGGAATCCCGACAGCCGATGAAATACCGCTGGACAGAATCCCGACCTCAGCAGGGTATTCCCACTCGGTTGGTGGGTCCACACTACCAACAGAGTGGGAATATGACCTGTGGGGAGCAAAGCGAACTACCGGGCCTGAAGCGTGGTGAGCGCAGTGAACCCGCGAAGGGACTCGCTGACAGGATACCAACAGACAGGCTGCCGCTATCGGTATACTGACAGCCGGAATGCCGTCTGCCGGTAAATCACACCGATTCCTAAAATAGAGTGTGTATGTTTACCAATCTTATATATTTCAAACTCTTGATAAAATGGGCTTTACTCCTAATCATTGCTGCTACTTCGGCTTCCTAATCAGCCATGGGAGTTGGGAAGAGACAATGTTTCTCAGCTTGGTGATTGTAGAGCACTGTGATGATACCCAGGGAATAGGGCTATCCCAAGGCTCAGTTTTCAACAGGTTACCTCCAGTTGTGGCTAAGGGACAATATGGCCATACACAGGGGCGGATTGGGAACAAAAAGCGGCCCTGGAAAAATTTGTACTAGTGGCCCCACATGGGCAGCACCAGAGGTGTAAGGTCTAGCCTTGGGCCATGGCAGCAGCACCCTCCCCCCAAGACTTTCCAGATAGTGGGCATGTCTAGCATCAAGGGGAAAGTTAAAAAGAAATAATATTAAATATTATGAGCACATTATATGATACACCTTCAGAATTTAGGAAACTATATCATTCTTTAGAAAGATATATTTTCTTGCTTATTACACCAACCGTATCCCAATCACTATTCACTCAATCCTATATGTCAGCCAAGCAGGCAGACAGAGCATACACTAGATCATCTGCAATCACAGGCTAAGTGGCAAAGTCATTTTCATATATGCAAATTATTTTGCATCTTATTCATTATGTCTATAAAAAGGACCACATATCCTCAAACAAAACAGGCCCCACGGGTGCGCTGGCCCACCGGGAATCTTCCCTGTAAAGCCTATGGCCAATCCGCCTCTGGCCATACACACTCCTATTGAGGGATGAGCACATAGAGGTTGATGAAATATAAATCACATAGATGTCATCCTCTGGAGGGTCACGGCAACTAATTAAACTATTCTACTAATTAGTAAATGTGAACGTTAAATCGTTAACATATAAGTTTTGTAGATGTTCTGGGGTGTATGTCCCATACTGCCCTTAATAGCAGTTAGCCAAACACTCCCAACTTTTGTCAGGCCTAGTATAGTTAGCTGGATCCAACAGCAGTGGTATTACTGTGCCGCAGTACAGAATTCTGCTCAAATAATAATAATAATTTTATTTATATGGCGTTTTTCTCCAGTAAGTCTCAAAGTCACTTTACAGTAGTGATGAGCGGATTCGGTTTTACTCGGTTCTCAAAACGGCATCTTATTGGCTATCTAAAACACGTGACATCCGTGAGCCAATAAGATGCCGTTTTGAGAACCGAGTAAAACCGAATCCGCTCATCACTACTTTACAGACATTAAACATAGTACATAGATTTAGTATTACAGACAGTAAATGAATCACAGAGAAATGCATTTACAAAAAAACAAAACAAAAATAAATCTAGAGAGCACAATAAGCATTGTGTTAGGCTGTAGACCTTTTGGGTAAAACTTCCAGGGGTCATCTATTCCACCCCAGAAAGGTACCAGATGAGGCAGCCATCCTGGGCGCACTAAGTAGGATTACCCTAGGTGGAATAGGTTACGCCTATAAGAGATGACACCAAATGAGTGGTTGGAGAGTACTAGCGCTATGAGTGGTGTCCCAACACAACAGCCACCTACATGTATTTTTTGTCACATCCACGAGTGCACCAGCTGAGGCAGCCAAGTTGGGCACACTACGAAGGTTACACTGTGGGAGATAAGCCATACAAGGACCTAAGGCATATGTGGGAGAACTGATATGTGTGATATACACTGTATTAATCACTACACGTGTAGTTCATCCCGCCCACAGGGGTACTGTCTGGGGCTGCTAGCAGGTTGTGTGGCTGTATTGCAAACAGGTATAGCATACCTTGGAGTGGAAGTAAATGGTCGAAAACACACACACACAAAAAAAAAAAAAATCAACAGCAATAGCTAGGGCAGAAAAAAAAAATCTTTTTTTCAGAGTGTCGGAGTGTTTATTTTCAAAAGTCAGAGTGATAGTATTTGATAAGCAAAGGTAATGCAGTAAGAATGATGGTCAGTATAGAGAACACGAAATGAACAGAAAAAAAATAAGATTTTACTTACCGATAAATCTATTTCTCGTAGTCCGTAGTGGATGCTGGGGACTCCGTCAGGACCATGGGGATTAGCGGCTCCGCAGGAGACAGGGCACAAAAATAAAGCTTTAGGATCAGGTGGTGTGCACTGGCTCCTCCCCCTATGACCCTCCTCCAAGCCTCAGTTAGGATACTGTGCCCGGACGAGCGTACACAATAAGGAAGGATTTTGAATCCCGGGTAAGACTCATACCAGCCACACCAATCACACCGTACAACTTGTGATCTGAACCCAGTTAACAGTATGACAACGTAGGAGCCTCTGAACAGACGGCTCACAACAAGAACAACCCGATTTTTTTGTAACAATAACTATTTACAAGTATTGCAGACAATCCGCACTTGGGATGGGCGCCCAGCATCCACTACGGACTACGAGAAATAGATTTATCGGTAAGTAAAATCTTATTTTCTCTGACGTCCTAGTGGATGCTGGGGACTCCGTCAGGACCATGGGGATTATACCAAAGCTCCCAAACGGGCGGGAGAGTGCGGATGACTCTGCAGCACCGAATGAGAGAACTCCAGGTCCTCTTTAGCCAGGGTATCAAATTTGTAGAATTTTACAAACGTGTTCTCCCCCGACCACGTAGCTGCTCGGCAGAGTTGTAATGCCGAGACCCCTCGGGCAGCCGCCCAGGATGAGCCCACCTTCCTTGTGGAATGGGCCTTGACAGATTTAGGCTGTGGCAGGCCTGCCACAGAATGTGCAAGTTGAAATGTGCTACAAATCCAACGAGCAATCGTCTGCTTAGAAGCAAGAGCACC
Source organism: Pseudophryne corroboree (assembly GCF_028390025.1). Lineage (NCBI taxonomy): Eukaryota > Metazoa > Chordata > Amphibia > Anura > Myobatrachidae > Pseudophryne > Pseudophryne corroboree. The sequence goes on along the minus strand of NC_086448.1, from coordinate 146,710,534 downwards.
CAGTTTGTTGGGTGCATACAGGATAACAGCAAGTCAGTTTTCCTGACTCCAGCCGTCCTGGAAACCTATATTTTCAGGGCCCTGACAACATCTAGCAACTTGGAGTCCTCCAAGTCCCTAGTAGCCGCAGGTACCACAATAAGCTGGTTCAGGTGAAACGCTGACACCACCTTAGGAAGAAACTGGGGACGAGTCCGCAGCTCTGCCCTGTCCGAATGGACAATCAGATATGGCTTTTGTGAGACAAAGCCGCCAATTCTGACACTCGCCTGGCCGAGGCCAGGGCCAACAGCATGGTCACTTTTCATGTGAGATATTTCAAATCCACAGATTTGAGCGGTTTAAAGTGTGATTTGAGGAATCCCAGAACTACGTTGAGATCCCACAGTGCCACTGGAGGCACAAAAAGGGGGTTGTATATGCAATACTCCCTTGACAAACTTCTGGACTTCAGGAACTGAAGCCAATTCTTTCTGGAAGAAAATTGACAGGGCCGAAATTTGAACCTTAATGGACCCCAATTTGAGGCCCATAGACACTCCTGTTTTCAGGAAATGCAGGAATCGACCGAGTTGAAATTTCTTCGTGGGGCCTTCCTGGCCTCACACCACGCAACATATTTTCGCCACATGTGGTGATAATGTTGTGCGGTCACCTCCTTCCTGGCTTTGACCAGGGTAGGAATGACCTCTTCCGGAATGCCTTTTTCCCTTAGGATCCGGCGTTCCACCGCCATGCCGTCAAACGCAGCCGCGGTAAGTCTTGGAACAGACCTGGTACTTGCTGAAGCAAGTCCCTTCTTAGCGGCAGAGGCCATGAGTCCTCTGTGAGCATTTCTTGAAGTTCCGGGTGCCACGTCCTTCTTGGCCAATCCGGAGCCACGAGTATAGTTCTTACTCCTCTACGTCTTATAATTCTCAGTACCTTGGGTATGAGAAGCAGAGGAGGGACACATACACCGACTGGTACACCCACGGTGTTGCCAGAACGTCCACAGCTATTGCTTGAGGGTCTCTTGACCTGGCGCAATACCTGTCCAGTTTTTTGTTCAGGCGGGACGCCATCATGTCCACCTTTGGTCTTTCCCAACGGTTCACAATCATGTGGAATACTTCCCGATGAAGTCCCCACTCTCCCGGGTGGAGGTCGTGCCTGCTGAGGAAGTCTGCTTCCCAGTTGTCCACTCCCGGAATGAACACTGCTGACAGTGCTATCACATGATTTTTCGCCCAGCGAAGAATCCTTGCAGTTTCTGCCATTGCCCTCCTGCTTCTTGTGCCGCCCTGTCTGTTTACGTGGGCGACTGCCGTGATGTTGTCCCCCTGGATCAATACCGGCTGACCTTGAAGCAGAGGTCTTGCTAAGCTTAGAACATTGTAAATTGCCCTTAGCTCCAGTATATTTATGTGGAGAGAAGTCTCCAGACTTGATCACACTCCCTGGAAATTTTTTCCCTGTGTGACTGCTCCCCAGCCTCTCAGGCTGGCATCCGTGGTCACCAGGACCCAGTCCTGAATGCCGAATCTGCGGCCCTTTAGTAGATGAGCACTCTGCAGCCACCGCAGAAGAAACACCCTTGTCCTTGGAGACAGGGTTATCCGCTGATGCATCTGAAGATGCGATCCGGACCATTTTTCCAGCAGATCCCACTGAAAAGTTCTTGCGTGAAATCTGCCGAATGGAATCGCTTCGTAAGAAGCCACCATTTTTCCCAGGACCCTTGTGCAATGATGCACTGACACTTTTCCTGGTTTTAGGAGGTTCCTGACTAGCTCGGATAACTCCCTGGCTTTCTTCTCCGGGAGAAACACCTTTTTCTGGACTGTGTCCAGAATCATCCCTAGGAACAGCAGACGTGTCGTCGGAAACAGCTGCGGTTTTGGAATATTTAGAATCCACCCGTGCTGTCGTAGAACTACTTGAGATAGTGCTACTCCGACCTCCAACTGTTCTCTGGACCTTGCCCTTATCAGGAGATCGTCCATTTTCTTTGAAGAAGAATCATCATTTCGGCCATTACCTTGGTAAGGACCCGGGGTGCCGTGGACAATCCAACCGGCAGCGTCTGAAACTGATAGTGACAGTTCTGTACCACGAACCTGAGGTACCCTTGGTGAGAAGGGCAAATTGGGACATGGAGGTAAGCATCCCTGATGTCCCGGGACACCATATAGTCCCCTTCTTCCTGGTTCGCTATCACTGCTCTGAGTGACTCCATCTTGATTTGAACCTTTGTATGTAAGTGTTCAAATATTTCAGATTTAGAATAGGTCTCACCGAGCCGTCTGGCTTCAGTACCACAATATAGTGTGGAATAATACCCCTTTCCTTGTTGTAGGAGGGGTACTTTGATTATCACCTGCTGGGAATACAGCTTGTGAATTGTTTCCACTATTGCCTCCCTGTCGGAGGGAGACGTTGGTAAAGCAGACTTCAGGAACCTGCGAGGGGGAGACGTCTCGAATTTCCAATCTGTACCCCTGGGATACTACTTGTAGGATCCAGGGGTCCATTGCGAGTGAGCCCACTGCGTGCTGAAACTCTTGAGACGACCCCCCCACCGCACCTGAGTCCGCTTGTACGGCCCCAGCGTCATGCTGAGGACTTGGCAGAAGCGGTGGAGGGCTTCTGTTCCCGGGAATGGGCTGCCTGCTGCAGTCTTCTTCCCTTTCCTCTATCCAATGGCAGATATGACTGGCCTTTTGCCCGCTTGCCCTTATGGGGACGAAAGGACTGAGGCTGAAAAGACGTTGTCTTTTTCTCCTTTATACGGCAATACTTCCATGTGCCGTTTGGAATCTGCATCACCTGACCACTGTCGTGTCCATAAACAACTTCTGGCAGATATGGACATCGCACTTACTCTTGATGCCAGAGTGCAAATATCCCTCTGTGCATCTCGCATATATAGAAATGCATCCTTTAAATGCTCTATAGTCAATAAAATACTGTCCCTGTCAAGTGTATCAATATTTTCAGTCAGGGAATCCGACCAAGCCACCCCAGCGCTGCACATCCAGGCTGAGGCGATCGCTGGTCGCAGTATAACACCAGTATGTGTGTATCTACTTTTTAGGATATTTTTCAGCCTCCTATCAGCTGGCTCCTTGAGGGCGGCCCTATCTGGAGACGGTACCGCCACTTGTTTTGATAAGCGTGTGAGCGCCTTATCCACCCTAAGGGGTGTTTCCCAACGCGCCCTAACTTCTGGCGGGAAAGGGTATACCGCCAATAATTTTCTATCGGGGGAAACCCACGCATCATCACACACTTCATTTAATTTATCTGATTCAGGAAAAACTACAGGTAGTTTTTTCACACTCCACATAATACCCTTTTTTGTGGTACTTGTAGTATCAGAAATATGTAACACCTCCTTCATTGCCATTAACAAGTAACGTGTGGCCCTAAAGGGAAATACGTTTGTTTCTTCACCGTCGACACTGGAGTTAGTGTCCGTGTCTGTGTCTGTGTCGACCGACTGAGGTAAAAGGACGTTTTAACGCCCCTGACGGTGTTTGAGACGCCTGGACAGGTACTAATTGGTTTGCCGGCCGTCTCATGTCGTCAACCGACCTTGCAGCGTGTTGACATTATCACGTAATTCCTTAAATAAGCCATCCATTCCGGTGTCGACTCCCTAGAGAGTGACATCACCATTACAGGCAATTGCTCCGCCTCCTCACCAACATCGTCCTCATACATGTCGACACACACGTACCGACACACAGCACACACACAAGGAATGCTCTGATAGAGGACAGGACCCCACTAGCCCTTTGGAGAGACAGAGGGAGAGTTTGCCAGCACACACCAAAACGCTATAATTATACAGGGATAACCTTTATATAAGTGTTTTTCCCTTATAGCATCTTAATATATATGATCATATCGCCAAATAAGTGCCCCCCCTCTCTGTTTTAACCCTGTTTCTGTAGTGCAGTGCAGGGGAGAGCCTGGGAGCCTTCCCACCAGCATTTCTGTGAGGGAAAATGGCGCTGTGTGCTGAGGAGAATAGGCCCCGCCCCCTTTTCGGCGGGCTTCTTCTCCCGTTTTTCTGAGACCTGGCAGGGGTTAAATACATCCATATAGCCCCAGGGGCTATATGTGATGTATTTTTTAGCCAGAACAAGGTATTCTCATTGCTGCTCAGGGCGCCCCCTGCAGCGCCCTGCACCCTCCGTGACCGCTGGTGTGAAGTGTGTGACAACAATGGCGCACAGCTGCAGTGCTGTGCGCTACCTCATGAAGACTGAAAAGTCTTCTGCCGCCGGTTTCTGGACCTCTTCGCTTTTCGGCATCTGCAAGGGGGTCGGCGGCGCGGCTCCGGGACCGGACTCCATGGCTGGGCCTGTGTTCGATCCCTCTGGAGCTAATGGTGTCCAGTAGCCTAAGAAGCCAATCCATCCTGCACGCAGGTGAGTTCACTTCTTCTCCCCTAAGTCCCTCGTTGCAGTGAGCCTGTTGCCAGCAGGACTCACTGTAAAATAAAAAACCTAAAAACTTTTTCTAAGCAGCTCTTTAGGAGAGCCACCTAGATTGCACCCTGCTCGGACGGGCACAAAAACCTAACTGAGGCTTGGAGGAGGGTCATAGGGGGAGGAGCCAGTGCACACCACCTGATCCTAAAGCTTTATTTTTGTGCCCTGTCTCCTGCGGAGCCGCTAATCCCCATGGTCCTGACGGAGTCCCCAGCATCCACTAGGACGTCAGAGAAATAACAGTAAAAGTCAGCACACATCGGCAGACTCAAAAGGGAGGTGGAGGCCAGGAGCATGATGGAAGCATCTCAGTCAGTGCAGCTATGCAGGGTGGGCAGCAGGAGGCCTAGTGTGGTGGGGGTCCCCTGGAGCCATGGACACTAAGGTACTGTAGCTGAGGGCCGGAGTGACTCACCGGCCAGCAGCTGGATGGAGTGTGCAGCTGCCATGGCAGGACGGATCCCCAAGTCTAGTCAGAGGCTCAGCTGTGCTGGTGGTCTTGGCTCTCGGCAGCAGGAGGACAGAAGGTCCCCAGGGAAAGCAACAGGCAGCCGTTTGTGATCCATGTTGATTCCTGACAGCTGACACGAGAAGGAATCCCCACATGGTGGCCACAGGCAGAATCCAGTGCTCCCCGTTTGCTCCGCTCCAGCCGAGAGATCAGTGCTGCACATCCCGGTGACAGGCAGACTGGCGCTGGTGTGGCAAGGGTCCCGGCCTGAAGATCCTGCATTCTGGCTGGGCCCTATTAGCAGCGGTGGATATACAATCAGTGTGACAAACCCTCTCATGCCATTCCTCAGCAGTCATATTGGCGACCACTCCAGGTCTTTGGAGGTGTTTTAGTATAAGCAAAGCCTCAAGATAGTAGAGTATGCAGATCTTATCTTTGACCAACATTTTCTCTCCAATATCAGCCCTGTAGATGTAATTCATGAATTCTGGTTTTGCAACATCTAGTAGCCAATTACATTCCTGTGGCTGCAAGGGGCCTTTTGTCAATGTTTTGTACTTTTTGATGACCATTTCCCTTGATACACCTTTACACAGTTTTTTCCGAATTGCATTGATTACTTTAAGAAAATGTCTGCAGGCTAGAAATAGCTGTGGATCAGTTCAAGATTCGTGGTTGTCTGATATATTGTACAAATCTCATATACTTTTTAAATAATTAAAATAAGAATTTACTTACCGATAATTCTATTTCTCGTAGTCCGTAGTGGATGCTGGGACTTCCGTAAGGACCATGGGGAATAGCGGCTCCGCAGGAGACTGGGCACAAAAGTAAAAGCTTTAGACTAGCTGGTGTGCACTGGCTCCTCCCCCTATGACCCTCCTCCAAGCCTCAGTTAGGATACTGTGCCCGGACGAGCGTACATAATAAGGAAGGATTTTGAATCCCGGGTAAGACTCATACCAGCCACACCAATCACACCGTACAACCTGTGATCTGAACCCAGTTAACAGTATGATAAACGTAGGAGCCTCTGAAAAGATGGCTTACAACAATAAACAACCCGATTTTTTTGTAACAATAACTATATACAAGTATTGCAGACAATCCGCACTTGGGATGGGCGCCCAGCATCCACTACGGACTACGAGAAAAAGAATTATCGGTAAGTAAATTCTTATTTTCTCTGACGTCCTAGTGGATGCTGGGACTTCCGTAAGGACCATGGGGATTATACCAAAGCTACCAAACGGGCGGGAGAGTGCGGATGACTCTGCAGCACCGAATGAGAGAACTCAAGGTCCTCCTCAGCCAGGGTATCAAATTTGTAGAATTTAGCAAACGTGTTTGCCCCTGACCAAGTAGCTGCTCGGCAAAGTTGTAAAGCCGAGACCCCTCGGGCAGCCGCCCAAGATGAGCCCACTTTCCTTGTGGAATGGGCTTTTACAGATTTTGGCTGTGGCAGGCCTGCCACAGAATGTGCAAGCTGAATTGTACTACAAATCCAACGAGCAATCGTCTGCTTAGAAGCAGGAGCACCCAGCTTGTTGGGTGCATACAGGATAAACAGCGAGTCAGATTTTCTGACTCCAGCCGTCCTGGAAACATATATTTTCAGGGCCCTGACTACGTCCAGCAACTTGGAGTCCTCCAAGTCCCTAGTCGCCCCAGGTACCACAATTGGCTGGTTCATGTGAAACGCTGAAACAACCTTAGGGAGAAATTGAGGGCGAGTCCTCAGTTCTGCCCTGTCTGAATGAAAAATTAGGTAAGGGCTTTTATATAATAAAGCCGCCAATTCATGATGCCAGGGCTAACAGCATGACCACTTTCCAAGTGAGATATTTCAATTCCACAGTGGTGAGTGGTTCAAACCAATGTGATTTTAGGAGACTCAACACTACATTGAGATCCCAAGGTGCCACTGGAGGCACAAAAGGAGGCTGTATATGCAGTACCCCCTTGACAAACGTCTGAACTTCAGGCACTGAAGCCAGTTCTTTTTGGAAGAAGATTGACAGGGACGAAATTTGAACCTTAATGGACCCTAATTTTAGGCCCATAGATAGTCCTGTTTGCAGGAAATGCAGGAAACGACCCAGTTGAAATTCCTCTGTAGGGGCCTTCTTGGCCTCACACCACGCAACATATTTCCGCCAAATGCGGTGATAATGTTTTGCGGTTACATCCTTTCTGGCCTTGACCAGGGTAGGGATGACTTCATCTGGAATGCCTTTTTCCTTCAGGATCCGGCGTTCAACCTCCATGCCGTCAAACGCAGCCGCGGTAAGTCTTGAAACAGACAAGGTCCCTGCTGGAGCAGGTCCTTTCTGAGAGGTAGAGGACACGGGTCCTCCGTGAGCATCTCTTGCAGTTCCGGGTACCAAGTTCTTCTTGGCCAATCCGGAGCCACGAGTATAGTTCTTACTCCTCTCCTTCTTATGATTCTCAGTACTTTGGGTATGAGAGGCAGAGGAGGGAACACATACACCGACTGGTACACCCACGGTGTTACCAGAGCGTCCACCGCTATTGCCTGAGGGTCCCTTGACCTGGCGCAATATCTGTCCAGTTTTTTGTTGAGACGGGACGCCATCATGTCCACCTTTGGTTTTTCCCAACGGTTTACAATCACTTGGAAGACTTCTGGGTGAAGTCCCCACTCCCCCGGGTGGAGGTCGTGTCTGCTGAGGAAGTCTGCTTCCCAGTTGTCCACTCCCGGAATGAACACTGCTGACAGTGCTACCACATGATTTTCCGCCCAGCGGAGAATCCTTGCAGCTTCTGCCATTGCCCTCCTGCTTCTTGTGCCGCCCTGTCTGTTGACGTGGGCGACTGACGTGATGTTGTCCGATTGAAACAATACCGACTGACCCTGAAGCAGAGGCCTTGCTTGACTTAGGGCATTGTAAATGGCCCTTAGTTCCAGGACATTTATGTGAAGAGACGTTTCCATGCTTGACCACAAGCCCTGGAAATTTCTTCCCTGTGTGACTGCTCCCCAGCCTCTCAGACTGGCATCCGTGGTCACCAGCATCCAATCCTGAATGCCGAATCTGCGGCCCTCTAGAAGATGAGCACTCTGTAACCACCACAGGAGAGACACCCTTGTCCTTGGAGATAGGGTTATCCGCTGATGCATCTGAAGATGCGATCCGGACCATTTGTCCAGCAGATCCCACGGAAAGGTTCTTGCATGGAATCTTCCGAATGGAATTGCTTCGTAAGAAGCCACCATTTTTCCCAGGACTCTCGTGCATTGATGCACTGACACTTGGCCTGGTTTTAGGAGGTTCCTGACTAGCTCGGATAACTCCCTGGCCTTCTCCTCCGGGAGAAACACCTTTTTCTGGACTGTGTCCAGAGTCATCCCCAGGAACAGTAGACGTGTTGTTGGAATCAGCTGTGATTTTGGGATATTTAGAATCCACCCGTGCTGACGTAGCACTACCTGAGACAGTGCTACTCCGAACTCTAACTGTTCCCTGGATCTTGCCCTTATCAGGAGATCGTCCAAGTAAGGGATAATTAAGACGCCTTCTCTTCGAAGAAGAATCATCATTTCGGCCATTACCTTGGTAAAGACCCGGGGTGCCGTGGACAATCCAAACGGCAGCGTCTGAAACTGATAATGACAGTTCTGTACCACAAACCTGAGGTACCCTTGGTGAGAAGGGTAGATTGGGACATGGAGGTAAGCATCCTTGATGTCCAGAGACACCATATAGTCCCCTTCTTCCAGGTTCGCTATCACTGCTCTGAGTGACTCCATCTTGAATTTGAACCTTTTTATGTAAGTGTTCAATGATTTCAGATTTAAAATAGGTCTTACCGAGCCGTCCGGCTTCGGTACCACAAACAGCGTGGAATAATACCCCTTTCCCTGTTGTAGGAGGGGTACCTTGATTATCACCTGCTGGGAATACAGCTTGTGAATAGCTTCCAATACTGCCTCCCTGTCGGAGGGAGACGTTGGTAGAGCAGACTTCAGGAACCGGCGAGGGGGAGACGTCTCGAATTCCAGTTTGTACCCCTGTGATACTACCTGCAGGATCCAGGGGTCCACTTGCGAGTGAGCCCACTGCGCGTTGAAATTTTTGAGACGGGCCCCTACCGTGCCTGAGTCTGCTTGTAAAGCCCCAGCGTCATGCTGAAGACTTGGCAGAAGCGGGGGAGGGCTTCTGCTCCTGGGAAGAGGCTGCCTGGTGCAGTCTTTTTCCTCTTCCTCTGCCCCGGGGCAGAAATGAGTGGCCTTTTGCTCGCTTGTTCTTATAGGAACGAAAGGACTGAGCCTGAAAAGACGGTGTCTTTTTCTGCCGAGAGGTGACCTGGGGTAAAAAGGTGGACTTTCCAGCCGTTGCCGTGGCCACCAGGTCTGATAGACCGACCCCAAATAACTCCTCCCCTTTATACGGCAATACTTCCATATGTCGTTTGGAATCTGCATCACCTGACCACTGTCGCGTCCATAACGCCCTTCTGGCAGAAATGGACATCGCACTTACTCTTGATGCCAGGGTGCAAATATCCCTCTGTGCATCACGCATATATAGTAATGCATCCTTTAAATGCTCTATAGTTAATAAAATACTGTCCCTATCCAGGGTATCAATATTTTCAGTCAGGGAATCCGACCAAGCCACTCCAGCGCTGCACATCCAGGCTGAGGCGATTGCTGGTCGCAGTATAACACCAGTATGTGTGTATATTCCTTTTAGGATATTTTCCAGCCTTCTATCAGCTGGTTCCTTGAGGGCGGCCGTATCAGGAGACGGTAACGCCACTTGTTTTGATAAGCGTGTGAGCGCCTTATCTACCCTAGGGGGTGTTTCCCAACGTGCCCTAACCTCTGGCGGGAAAGGGTATAGTGCCAATAATTTGTTAGAAATCAGCAGTTTTTTCTCTGGGGAAACCCACGCTTTATCACACACCTCATTTAATTCCTCTGATTCAGGAAAAACTACTGGTAGTTTTTTCACACCCCACATAATACCCTTTTTTGTGGTACTTGTAGTGTCAGAAATGTTCAATGCCTCCTTCATTGCCGTGATCATGTAACGTGTGGCCCTATTGGACATTACGTTTGTCTCCTCACCGTCGACACTGGATTCAGTATCCGTGTCTGGGTCTGTGTCGACCATCTGAGGTAACGGGCGTTTTAGCGCCCCTGACGGTGTCTGAGACGCCTGAACAGGCACTAACTGATTTGCCGGCTGTCTCATGTCGTCAACAGTTTTTTGCAAAGTGCTGACATTGTCACGTAATTCTTTAAATACGACCATCCAGTCAGGTGTCGACTCCCTAGGGGGTGACATCACTAACACGGGCAATTGCTCTGCTTCCACATCATTTTCCTCCTCATACATGTCGACACAATCGTACCGACACCCAGCACACACACAGGGAATGCTCTGATAGAGGACAGGACCCCACTAGCCCTTTGGGGAGACAGAGGGAGAGTTTGCCAGCACACACCAGAGCGCTATATATATGCAGGGATAACCTTATATAAGTGTTACTCCCTTTTATAGCTGCTGTATTATATTAGCTGCCAATAGTGCCCCCCCTCTCTTGTTTTACCCTGATTCTTGTAGCAGGACTGCAGGGGAGAGTCAGGGAGCCTTCCTTCCAGCGGAACTGTGAGGGAAAATGGCGCTCGTGTGCTGAGGAGATAGGCTCCGCCCCCTTCTCGGCGGCCTTTTCTCCTGCTTTTTTCAGGAAAACTGGCAGGGGTTAAATGCATCCATATAGCCCAGGAGCTATATGTGATGCATTTCTTTTGCCATATAAGGTTTTTATAGTGTTTTATTGCGTCTCAGGGCGCTCCCCCCCAGCGCCCTGCACCCTCAGTGACCGGAGTGTGAAGTGTGCTGAGAGCAATGGCGCACAGCTGCAGTGCTGTGCGCTACCTTATTTGAAGACAGGGACGTCTTCTGTCGCCGCTTTCTCCGGACCTCTTCGCTCTTCTGGCTCTGTAAGGGGGCCGGCGGCGCGGCTCCGGGACCCATCCAGGCTGAACCTGTGATCGTCCCTCTGGAGCTAATGTCCAGTAGCCAAGAAGCCCAATCCACTCTGCAGTCAGGTGAGTTCGCTTCTTCTCCCCTTAGTCCCACGATGCAGTGAGCCTGTTGCCAGCAGGTCTCACTGAAAATAAAAAAACCTATTTAAAACTTTTACTCTAAGCAGCTCTGGAGAGCTACCTAGCATGCACCCTTCTCGGCCGGGCACAAAAATCTAACTGAGGCTTGGAGGAGGGTCATAGGGGGAGGAGCCAGTGCACACCAGCTAGTCTAAAGCTTTTACTTTTGTGCCCAGTCTCCTGCGGAGCCGCTATTCCCCATGGTCCTTACGGAAGTCCCAGCATCCACTAGGACGTCAGAGAAATTGTGTTTGGTTACAGAGACCAATTTGTCTGAGCTTTGTGAAGTACAGATTTGTTTTTTTATACGTTCTTCACAAACTCCATGGATATCGTGCAACATTTTCCACCTGCAGAGTAGAATGCTGGAGAAGTGAGGCCTCTTCTGATATCTAGGTGTATTATGATATCATTATAGGATCAAGTATCTCCCTTGACCCACCTCACGACATAGACCCCATTAGCCCCTAGAACATATGAAAACTGTGAAGGCGATTTGGACATGTTTGTACAGTACATATTGGAAAATGTTGGGAAGGGCACCTCTGAGGTAAATTGAACTAAATACCAGTATGAGGAATTAATGTCTGGCCATATGTTGTGTGTGAATTAGGTCTCACGCAGGTCCAAATAGCCTTTTTTACCGAAAGCACTCTGTTTTTAGATGGCCCTTCTCCTTTTAAAGTGTAAGCTACCTCAAGCTATTTAGTAATGGGACTATCTAAGGATGTGGGGCATCTTTCCTTCTTAAAGAGGACGGTTCGAGGGCTAAATCCCTGGCGTATCAATAATGGGTGCAAAGTTTGCAGTGCACAAGGGCCCCTGGGTCCAGGGGGCCCACACACCGCACACCCTGCACTCATTTTTTTTATACTCACCCCTCCGTCAGCCCGGCGCTAGCTGCAAGGCGGCAAAAATCACTGGGAAAATGGCCGCTGCGGCTATTTTCCGTTGACTTGTGCATGTGCAATAGAGCTGTCCCCGGAAACAAGGATCGGGCGCCAAGTTCTCGGAGACCTGCGCATGTGCTGTAGACTCTGGCACAATGCCAGAGTCTACTACACCACCGGAGAGGAGAGGGGGGCCAATCGGAGCCTGCACACAGGCCCCCTCCTCTCTTAAAGCACCTCTGGGCTAAAGGACACAATTTGTGGTGAACTACGTCATCATGGCCCCGCCCCCAGTGTCACACTCCGGAGTCTTACCTCCGGAACTTTGTTGCGGGGTTCGCAGTCTCAGTGGCTGGCAGGTCTGCGGCGACCGAGGACTGCAACAGCAGGGGCTGCCGGGCAGAGGATGCAGTGTCCAGGAGCCGGAAGCTGGGGCCTGTGTAATCAGGGTGCAGCAGAAGGAAGCTGCTGCAGTGAGTCCCTATTGTAGTGCTCGGTTGCCAGAGCTCATTGTCCAGAGCCCAGTGTGCTGACTGTTGAGTGCAGGCGTGTCCTGAGTGCAGGGAGCTGCCATGTTGGAGACCAAAGCCAGGCCAATTGTGTTCACTCTCTGTGTTCAGCCAATCCGTGGCAGTCTTCCCTTATAAAAGGGGGCTGGGTTAGAGTGATGGTGCCAGTGCTTCAAGTTACTTTCACAGGTAAAGGTGCTTAGCTCTGAGCTTCCAGGTTACTCCTAGTTTCCTGTTCCGTCTGCTATTACCCAGTGGTTACCACTTTTTCTGCAGATGCCTCTTGCCAACAGCCCGTCTCCGCTCACGGGGCAACCTCGGGGTTCCTGACCGTAGAGGGGATCCGGGAAGTGTTCAATATTCTTCAGCTTGGTCTTAAAGTCACAGCTACAGTCTGCAGTTCTTCACTCAGCATTCTTCAGTCTAGTCTTAAAGTCACAGACAGTCTTCAACTCTTTATTCAGTATTCCTCAGCCTCGTCTTAAAGTCACACCCACAGTCTTCAGTTCTTTAATCAGGGATTTTCAGTCTCATTAACATCATTCTTAAATTCTGCTTTTGGACAACCCCAGTCTTTGTTAATCCATTAAACCACATAATTATATCTTCCTCATCGACTTGAGTCTTTCCTTGTACTCCCCATCACATGGGTAGGAACTACATTCAGCCTCCTCGCCTTTCCCCTTAGGCACCAGACTCCCAAGCTCAGCCTCCGTTGTCGGATTCCCAACACCCGCCTTGGGTGAAACCCAGCTGTACAATGGCATTTACTGCAATACTGTACTGCTTGGTCAGTACCACAATCATGAAATTCCCAGTGCCATACCTCGCGAAAGTCGCCCTGGATCCTCCACCTCAAACATTCTCTGGTGGGCCCATTAAAAGGTTGGCAAATATTGTCTCTGCCCCTCTGCAAACGCCGGGAACTGGACGCTCTGATCAATTTACCCCAGCTCCTAGATGTTCAGCAGACCCAAACTGCATTTGTGCTGCAGTTCTGCCTTTTTGCACCTCTAACAGTGGCCAGCAATGCTCCAGGCATCAAAGAGTGGGATGCATAAAGCATCTCATTTTGCAAGCAATGCACCCACCACTGATTGCAAGCACAGCGGCATTTAGTAATACTGTATGCGTGTACAATTGCAAAAGACAGCTCTCCCGATAGGAACGGACGATTGCGACTTCAGGGTTTATGACCTAGGAGTCCTACTGTGCATGTGCGGCCGCCGGGAGGCACTGGTTGGGATGCAATTGGATCCGTCACAGCAGTGGCACCGAGAAAGGGGGGGGGGGCAGGTACTCTTTATACAGGTCTGCTGGAGAGGCCTAGAGGGGTCCTGGGTCCTGCTGCTCCCCCTCACCCTTCCACATTGCAGAGAGCCAGAAGTGAGAGAGAACTGACTGTTGCTGTAGCAGCCTCTCTCCACAGCCCAGCACACATGGTGCTCAGTGCCGTGTGCCTAGCTGGGCAGAGAGACAGCCGCAGCGGCAGCCTGTCTGCTCTCTCCCTGCGTGGGTGGGATGCAAGCGATCACATCCCACGACACCGGCGCCCCCCGACCACGATACCGTGCCCACTGCATAGAGTTCGCAGCCACATGGATGTTATAATAAGATTTTAAACCTACCGGTAAATCTTTTTCTCCTAGTCCATAGAGGATGCTGGGGACTCCGTAAGGACCATGGGGTATAGACGGGCTCCGCAGGAGATATGGGCACCTAAAAGAACTTTCTAGTATGGTGTGCACTGGCTCCTCCCTCTATGCCCCTCCTCCAGACCTCAGTTAGAGAACTGTGCCCAGAGGAGATGGACAATACGAGGAAAGGATTTTGTTAATCTAAGGGCAAGATTCATACCAGCCCACACCAATCATACCATATAACCTGGAATACACATAACCAGTTAACAGTATGAACAAACGACAGTATCGGTCCAAGACCGATTGTAACTGTAACATAACCCTTATGTAAGCAATAACTATATACAAGTCTTGCAGATTTTCCACACTGGGACGGGTGCCCAGCATCCTCTACGGACTAGGAGAAAAAGATTTACCGGTAGGTTTAAAATCTTATTTTCTCTTACGTCCTAGAGGATGCTGGGGACTCCGTAAGGACCATTGGGTTTATACCAAAGCTCCCAATCGGGCGGGAGAGTGCGGATGACTCTGAAGCACAGACTGAGCAAATGCTAGGTCCTCATCAGCCAGGGTATCAAACATGTAGAATTTAGCAAAAGTGTTTGAACCCGACCAAGTCGCTGCTCGGCAAAGCTGTAATGCCGAGACGCCCCGGGCAGCCGCCCAAGAAGAGCCCACCTTCCTAGTGGAATGGGTCTTTACTGAATGCGGTAACGGCAATCCAGCCGTGACATAAGCCTGCTGAATCGTGTTAGATCCAGCGCGCAATAGTCTGCTTCGAAGCAGGCATGCCAATCTTGTTGGCAGCATACAGGACAAACAATGCTTCTGTTTTCCGAATTCTAGCCGTCCTGGCTACATAAATCTTTAAGGCCCTGACTACATCCAGGGACCTGGAATCCTCCAAGTCACTCGTAGCCACAGGCACCACTATAGGTTGTTTCATATGAAATGAAGACACCACCTTAGGTAAAAATTGAGGACGAGTCCTCACTTCTGCTCTATCCACATGAAAAATCAAGCAAGGGCTCTTGTGAGACAAGGCTGCCAATTCTGACACACGCCTTGCAGATGCCAAGGCTAACAGCATGACCACCTTCCAGGTGAGAACTTCAACTCCACCGTTTGAAGGGGTTCAAACCAGTGTGATTTAAGGAACTGTAACAATATGTTCAGGTCCCATGGTGCCACTGGGGGCACAAAAGGAGGCAGGATGTGTAGCACTCGCTTCACAAAAATCTGCACTTCTGGAAGAGAAGCCAATTCCTTCTGAAAGAATATCGACAGGGCCGAAATCTGTACTTTAACGGATCCTAACTTTAGGCCCATATCCACTCCTGTCTGTAGGAAGTGGAGAAAAACGACCCAGATGGAAATCTTCCGTAGGAGCATTCTTGGTTTCACACCAAGAGGCATATTTCCGCCAGATACGGTGATAATAATGTTTTGCCGTCGCCTCCTTCCTAGCCTTTATTAGAGTAGGTATGACCTCCTCCGGAATACCCTTCTCAGCTAGGATCCGGCGTTCAACCGCCATGCCGTCAAACGTAACCGCGGTAAGTCTTAGAACAGACAGGGCCCGTGCTGTAACAGGTCCTCTCTCAGAGGAAGAGGCCCAGGATCTTCTGTGAGCATCTCCTGAAGATCTGAGTACCAGGCCCTTCGAGGCCAGTCTGGAACAATGAGAATTGTCTGTACTCTTTTTCGTCTTATGATCCTCAACACTTTTGTGATGAGAGGAAGAGCAGGAAACACATAGACCAACTGAAATACCCATGGTGTTACCAGAGTGTCTACTGCTATTGCCTGAGGGTCCCGAGACTCGTTATCTCTGCAAAGACTTTTTGATGAAGTCTTCACTCTCCTGGATGGAGATCGTGTCTGCTGAGGAAGTCTGCTCCGGAATGAAGACTGCTGACAGAGCGCTTACGTGATTTTCCGCCCAGCGAAGAATCCTGGTGGCTTCCGCCATTGCGACTGTGCTTTTTGTCCCGCCTTGGCGGTTCACATGAGCCACTGCTGTGACATTGTCCGATTTAATCAGAACCGGTAGGTTGCGAAGAAGACCCTCCGCATGTCGAAGGCCGTTGTATATGGCCCTTAATTCCAACACGTTGATGTGTAGACAGGACTCCTGGTCTGACCACAGTCCCTGAATATTTCTTCCTTGGGTTACTGCTCCCCATCCTCGGAGGCTCGCGTCCGTGGTTACCAGGATCCAGTCCTGAATGCCGAACCTGCGACCCTCTAGAAGGCGAGCACTTTGCAGCCACCATAGAAGAGACACCCTGGCCCTGGGGGACAGTGTTATTTTTTTTATTTTATTTTTTATAATTGTAGATGGGACACGGACTATTTGTCCAGAAGATCCCATTGAAACGTCCTTGCATGTAACCTGCCGAAGGGAATGGCCTCGTAAGTTGCCACCATTTTCCCCAGAACCCGAGTGCATTGATGAACTGACACTCTTTTTGGCTTTAGCAGGTCTCGGACCATGTTCTGGAGGTCCTGGACTTTTTCCCAGTGAGGAAAAATAAGAATTTACTCACCGGTAATTCTATTTCTCGTAGTCCGTAGTGGATGCTGGGGATGAGCCCACTTTCCGTGTGGAATGGGCCTTTACAGATTTTGGCTGTGGCAGGCCTGCCACAGAATGTGCAAGCTGAATTGTACTACAAATCCAACGAGCAATCGTCTGCTTAGAAGCAGGGGCACCCAGCTTGTTGGGTGCATACAGGATAAACAGCGAGTCAGATTTTCTGACTCCAGCCGTCCTGGAAACATATATTTTCAGGGCCCTGACTACGTCCAGCAACTTGGAATCCTCCAAGTCCCTAGTAGCCGCAGGCACCACAATAGGCTGGTTTAAGTGAAATGCTGAAACCACCTTAGGGAGAAATTGAGGACGAGTCCTCAATTCTGCCCTGTCCGTATGAAAAATCAGGTAAGGGCTTTTATAGGATAAAGCCGCCAATTCTGAGACACGCCTGGCTGAAGCCAGGGCTAACAGCATTACCACTTTCCATGTGAGATATTTTAAGTCCACAGTGGCGAGTGGTTCAAACCAATGTGATTTTAGGAATCCCAAAACTACATTGAGATCCCAAGGTGCCACTGGAGGCACAAAAGGAGGCTGTATATGCAGTACCCCCTTGACAAACGTCTGAACTTCAGGAACTGAAGCTAGTTCTTTTTGGAAGAATATTGACAGGGCCGAAATTTGAACCTTAATGGACCCTAATTTGAGGCCCATAGACAGTCCTGTTTGCAGGAAATGCAGGAATCGACCCAGTTGAAATTCCTCTGTAGGGGCCTTCCTGGCCTCACACCACGCAACATATTTACGCCAAATACGGTGATAATGTTGCACAGTTACATCCTTCCTGGCTTTGATCAGGGTAGGGATAACTTCATCCGGAATGCCTTTTTCCTTCAGGATCCGGCGTTCAACCGCCATGCCGTCAAACGCAGCCGCGGTAAGTCTTGGAACAGACATGGTCCCTGCTGAAGCAGGTCCTTTCTTAGAGGTAGAGGCCACGGGTCTTCCGTGAGCATCTCTTGAATTTCCGGGTACCAAGTCCTCCTTGGCCAATCCGGAGCCACGAGTATAGTCTTTACACCTCTCCTTCTTATGATTCTCAGTACCTTGGGTATGAGAGGCAGAGGAGGGAACACATATACTGACTGGTACACCCACGGTGTTACCAGATTGTCCACAGCTATTGCCTGAGGGTCCCTTGACCTGGCGCAATATCTGTCCAGTTTTTTGTTGAGGCGGGACGCCATCAAGTCCACCTTTGGTTTTTCCCAACGGTTCACAATCATGTGGAAGACTTCTGGGTGAAGTCCCCACTCCCCCGGGTGAAGATCGTGTCTGCTGAGGAAGTCTGCTTCCCAGTTGTCCACTCCCGGAATGAACACTGCTGACAGTGCTATCACATGATTTTCCGCCCAGCGAAGAATCCTTGCAACTTCCGTCATTGCCCTCCTGCTTCTTGTGCCGCCCTGTCTGTTTACGTGGGCGACTGCCGTGATGTTGTCCGACTGGATCAACACCGGCTGACCCTGAAGCAGAGGCCTTGCCTGACTTAGGGCATTGTAAATGGCCCTTAGTTCCAGGATATTTATGTGAAGTGACGTTTCCATGCTTGACCACAAGCCCTGGAAATTTTTTCCCTGTGTGACTGCTCCCCAGCCTCTCAGGCTGGCATCCGTGGTCACCAGGACCCAATCCTGAATGCCGAATCTGCGGCCCTCTAGGAGATGAGCACTCTGTAACCACCACAGGAGAGACACCCTTGTCCTTGGAGATAGGGTTATCCGCTGATGCATCTGAAGATGCGATCCGGACCACTTGTCCAGCAGATCCCACTGAAAAGTTCTTGCGTGGAATCTTCCGAATGGAATCGCTTCGTAAGAAGCCACCATCTTTCCCAGGACCCTTGTGCATTGATGCACTGACACTTGTCCTGGTTTTAGGAGGTTCCTGACTAGCTCGGATAACTCCCTGGCCTTCTCCTCCGGGAGAAACACCTTTTTCTGGACTGTGTCCAGAATCATCCCTAGGAACAGTAGACGTGTTGTTGGAATCAGCTGCGATTTTGGAATATTTAGAATCCACCCGTGCTGACGTAGCACTACCTGAGATAGTGCTACTCCGACCTCTAACTGTTACCTGGACCTTGCCCTTATCAGGAGATCGTCCAAGTAAGGGATAATTAAGACGCCTTTTCTTCGAAGAAGAATCATCATTTCGGCCATTACCTTGGTAAAGACCCGGGGTGCCGTGGACAATCCAAACGGCAGCGTCTGAAACTGATAATGACAGTTTTGTACCACAAACCTGAGGTACCCTTGGTGAGAAGGGTAGATTGGGACATGGAGATAAGCATCTTTGATGTCCAGAGATACCATATAGTCCCCTTCTTCCAGGTTCGCTATCACTGCTCTGAGTGACTCCATCTTGAATTTGAACCTTTTTATGTAAGTGTTCAAGGATTTTAGATTTAAAATTGGTCTCACCGAGCCGTCCGGCTTCGGTACCACAAACAGCGTGGAGTAATACCCCTTTCCCTGTTGTAGGAGGGGTACCTTGATTATCACCTGCTGGGAATACAGCTTGTGAATAGCTTCCAATACTGCCTCCCTGTCGGAGGGAGACGTTGGTAGAGCAGACTTCAGGAACCGGCGAGGGGGAGACGTCTTGAATTCCAATTTGTACCCCTGTGATACTACCTGCAGGATCCAGGGGTCCACTTGCGAGTGAGCCCACTGCGCGTTGAAATTTTTGAGACGGGCCCCCACCGTGCCTGAGTCCGCTTGTAAAGCCCCAGCGTCATGCTGAAGACTTGGCAGAAGCGGGGGAGGGCTTCTGCTCCTGGGAAGAGGCTGCCTGGTGCAGTCTTTTTCCCCTTCCTCTGCCCCGGGGCAGAAATGAGTGGCCTTTTGCCCGCTTGCCCTTATGGGGACGAAAGGACTGAGTTTGAAAAGACGGTGTCTTTTTCTGCTGAGAGGTGACCTGGGGTAAAAAGGTGGATTTTCCAGCCGTTGCCGTGGCCACCAGGTCCGATAGACCGACCCCAAATAACTCCTCCCCTTTATACGGCAATACTTCCATATGTCGTTTGGAATCTGCATCACCTGACCACTGTCGCGTCCATAACCCTCTTCTGGCAGAAATGGACATCGCACTTACTCTTGATGCCAGGGTGCAAATATCCCTCTGTGCATCTCGCATATATAGTAATGCATCCTTTAAACGCTCTATAGTTAATAATATACTGTCCCTATCCAGGGTATCAATATTTTCAATATAATCCGACCAAGCCACTCCAGCGCTGCACATCCAGGCTGAGGCGATTGCTGGTCGCAGTATAACACCAGTATGTGTGTATATACCTTTTAGGATATTTTCCAGCCTTCTATCAGCTGGTTCCTTGAGGGCGGCCGTATCGGGAGACGGTAACGCCACTTGTTTTGATAAGCGTGTGAGCGCCTTATCTACCCTAGGGGGTGTTTCCCAACGCGCCCTAACCTCTGGCGGGAAAGGGTATAGTGCCAATAATTTATTAGAAATCAGCAGTTTTTTATCGGGGGAAACCCACGCTTTATCACACACCTCATTCAATTCATCTGATTCAGGAAAAACTACGGGTAGTTTT
Organism: Pseudophryne corroboree; assembly: GCF_028390025.1. Classification (NCBI taxonomy): domain Eukaryota; kingdom Metazoa; phylum Chordata; class Amphibia; order Anura; family Myobatrachidae; genus Pseudophryne; species Pseudophryne corroboree. The sequence goes on along the minus strand of NC_086448.1, from coordinate 146,690,260 downwards.
TTCACACCCCACATAATACCCTTTTTTGTGGTACTTGTAGTGTCAGAAATGTTCAACGCCTCCTTCATTGCCGTGATCATGTAACGTGTGGCCCTACTGGACATTACGTTTGTCTCCTCACCGTCGACACTGGAGTCAGTATCCGTGTCTGGGTCTGTGTCGACCATCTGAGGTAACGGGCGCTTTAGAGCCCCTGACGGTGTTTGAGACGCCTGGACAGGCACTAACTGATTCGCCGGCTGTCTCATGTCGTCAACAGTTTTTTGCAAAGTGCTGACATTGTCACGTAATTCCTTAAATACGACCATCCAGTCAGGTGTCGACTCCCTAGGGGGTGACATGACTAAAACAGGCAATTGCTCCGCTTCCACATCATTTTCCTCCTCATACATGTCGACACAATCGTACCGACACCCAGCACACACCCAGGGAATGCTCTGATAGAGGACAGGACCCCACGAGCCCTTTGGGGAGACAGAGGGAGAGTTTGCCAGCACACACCAGAGCGCTATATCTGTATAGGGATAACCTTATATAAGTGTTTCTCCCTTTTATAGCTGCTGTATTTATATTAACTGCCAAATAGTGCCCCCCCTCTCTTGTTTTACCCTGTTTCTGTAGTGCAGGACTGCAGGGGAGAGTCAGGGAGCCGTCCTTCCAGCGGAGCTGTGAGGGAAAATGGCGCTTGTGTGCTGAGGAGATAGGCTCCGCCCCCTTCACGGCGGCCTTTTCTCCCGCTTTTTTTAGGAAAACTGGCAGGGGTTAAATGCATCCATATAGCCCAGGAGCTATATGTGATGCATTTCTTTAGCCATATAAGGTTTAAACCGTGTTTTATTGCGTCTCAGGGCGCTCCCCCCCAGCGCCCTGCACCCTCAGTGACCGGAGTGTGAAGTGTGCTGAGAGCAATGGCGCACAGCTGCGGTGCTGTGCGCTACCTTATTTGAAGACAGGAACGTCTTCTGCCGCCGATTCTTCGGGACCTCTTCGCTCTTCTGGCTCTGTAAGGGGGCCGGCGGCGCGGCTCCGGGACCCATCCAGGCTGAACCTGTGATCGTCCCTCTGGAGCTAATGTCCAGCAGCCAAGAAGCCCAATCCACTCTGCAGGCAGGTGAGTTCGCTTCTTCTCCCCTTAGTCCCACGATGCAGTGAGCCTGTTGCCAGCAGTACTCACTGAAAATAAAAAAACCTATTTAAACTTTTACTCTAAGCAGCTCAGGAGAGCCACCTAGATTGCACCCTTCTCGTTCGGGCACAAAATCTTAACTGAGGCTTGGAGGAGGGTCATAGGGGGAGGAGCCAGTGCACACCAGCTAGTCCTAAAGCTTTTACTTTGTGCCCAGTCTCCTGCGGAGCCGCTATTCCCCATGGTCCTTTCGGAGTCCCCAGCATCCACTAGGACGTTAGAGAAACGCTGATACCACCTTCGGGAGAAACCGAGGACGAGTCCTCAACTCTGCCCTATCCATATGGAAAATCAGATAAGGGCTTTTATAGGACAAAGCCGCCAATTCTGACACACGCCTGGCCGAAGCCAGAGCCAACAGCATGACCACTTTCCACGTGAGATATTTCAAATCCACAGTCTTAAGTGGTTCAAACCAATGTGATTTCAGGAACTCCAAAACCACATTGAGATCCCAAGGTGCCACTGGGGGCACAAAAGGAGGCTGAATATGCAGAACTCCTTTGACAAAAGTCTGAACTTCAGGCAGTGAAGCCAGTTCTTTCTGGAAGAAAATCGACAGGGCCGAAATCTGGACCTTAATGGACCCCAATTTGAGGCCCAATGTCACCCCTGCTTGCAGGAAATGCAGGAATCGACCCAGTTGAAATTCCTCCGTTGGGGCCTTCCTGGCCTCACACCAAGCAACATATTTCCGCCAAATGCGGTGATAATGTTTTGCAGTGCCATCCTTCCTGGCTTTGATCAGGGTAGGGATGACTTCCTCCGGAATGCCCTTTTCTCAGTACCTTGAGAATGAGAGGCAGAGGAGGAAACACATAAACCGACTGGTACACCCACGGTGTTACTAGAGCGTCCACAGCGATCGCCTGAGGGTCCCTTGACCTGGCGCAATATCTTTTTAGCTTTTTGTTGAGGCGGGACGCCATCATGTCCACCTGTGGTCTTACCCACCGGTTTACCAGCATTTGGAAGACTTCTGGATGAAGTCCCCATTCTCCCGGGTGGAGGTCGTGCCTGCTGAGGAAGTCTGCTTCCCAGTTGTCCACTACCGGAATGTACACTGCTGTCAGTGCTGACACATGATTTTCCGCCCATCGGAGAATCCTTGTGGCTTCTGCCATTTCCCTCCTGCTTCTTGTGCCGCCCTGTCTGTTTACATGGGCGACCGCCGTGATGTTGTCTGATTGGATCAGTACCGGCTGGTTCTGAAGCAGGGGCTTTGCTTGGCTTAGGGCATTGTAAATGGCCCTTAGCTCTAGAATATTTATGTGAAGCGAAATCTCCTGATTTGACCACAGGCCTTGGAAATTTCTTCCGTGTGTGACTGCGCCCCAGCCCTGAAGGCTGGCATCCGTGGTCACCAGGACCCAGTCCTGTATTCCGAATCTGCGGTACCTCTAGTAGATGAGCCCTCTGCAGCCACCACAGCAGAGACACCCTGGTCCTTGCCGACAGGGTTATCCGCTGTTGCATCTGGAGATGGGACCCGGACCATTTGTCCAACAGGTCCTACTGGAAAGTCCTTGCGTGGAACCTTCCGAATGGAATCGCTTCGTACGAAGCTACCATTTTTCCCAGGACTCGTGAGCATTGATGTACCGACACCTGTCCCGGTTTTAGGAGGTCTCTGACTAGAGATGACAACTCCTCGGCTTTTTCCACTGGAAGAAACACTTTTTTCTGGTCTGTGTCCAGAATCATTCCCAGGAACAGAAGACGTGTCGTCGGGACCAGCTGTGACTTTGGAATATTGAGAATCCAGCCGTGCTGTTGTAGCACTTCCCGAGAAAGTGCTACCCCCACTACCAACTGTTCCTTGGACCTCGCCTTTATCAGGAGATCGTCCAAGTACGGGATAAGTAAAACTCCCTTCTTGCGAAGGAGTATCATCATTTCGGCCATTACCTTGGTAAAGACCCTCGGTGCCGTGGATAACCCAAACGGCAGCGTCTGGAACGGATAGTGACAGTCCTGTACCACAAATCTGAGGTACTCCTGGTGAGGAGGGTAAATGGGGACATGCAGGTACGCATCCTTGATGTCCAGGGAGACCATGTAATCCCCCTCGTCCAGGCTCGCAATAACCGCCCTGAGCGATTCCATCTTGAACTTGAACCTTTTGATATAAGTGTTCAAGGATTTTAAATTTAAGATGGGTCTCACCGAACCGTCCGGTTTCGGTACCACAAACATTGTGGAATAGTAACCCTTCCCTTGCTGAAGAAGGGGTACCTTGACAATCACTTGCTGTGAATACAGTTTTTGGATAGCCACCAACACTGCCTCCCTGGCAGAGGGAGTTGCTGGTAAGGCAGATTTTAGAAAACGGCGGGGGGGACGTCTCGAATTCCAGCCTGTACCCCTGAGATACTACTTGAAGGGCTCAGGGATCCACCTGTGAGAGAGCCCACTGTGTGCTGAAATTTCTGAGACGGGCCCCCACCGTACCCGGATCCGCCTGTGAAGCCCCAGCGTCATGCTGTGGACTTACCGGACGCGGGGGAGGACTTTTGCTCTTGGGAACTGGCTGTATGCTGCAGCTTTTTCCCTCTACCTTTGCCTCTCGGCAGAAAGGATGCGCCTCGAGCCCTCTTGTGTTTATGGGGCCGAAAGGACTGTACTTGATAATACGGTGCCTTCTTTTGCTGTGGGGTAGCCTGTGGCAAAAATGACGATTTCCCAGCCGTAGCTGTGGAAACGAGGTCTGAAAGACAATCCCCAAACAGTTCCACCCCCTTATAAGGCAAAACTTCCATGTGCCTTTTTGAATCGGCATCACCTGACCACTGCCGAGTCCATAACCCCCTTCTGGCGGCAATGGACATTGCGCTTATTTTTGATGCCAGCCGGCAAATATCCCTCTGTGCATCACGCATGTATAAGACAGCGTCCTTTATATGCTCTACTGTCAGCAAAATAGTGTCCCTATCCAGGGTATCAATATTATCCGACAGGGAATCTGACCACGCAGCAGCAGCACTGCACATCCATGCTGATGCAATCGCTGGTCGCAATATAATGCCAGTGTGTGTATATATAGCTTTTAGGGTAGCCTCCTGCTTTCCATCAGCAGGATCCTTTAGGGCGGCCGTATCCGGAGACGGTAGTGCCACCTGTTTTGATAAACGTGTAAGCGCTTTATCTACCCTAGGGGACGTTTCCCAACGTGACCTATCCTCTGGCGGGAAAGGGTACGCTGCCAATAACCGTTTAGAAATTATCAATTTCTTATCGGGGGAAGTCCAGGCTTCCTCACACACCTCATTTAATTCCTCAGATGCAGGAAAAACTACTGGTAGTTTTTTCTCACCGAACATAATACCCTTTTTTGTAGTACCTGGGGTACTATCAGAAATGTGTAATACATTTTTCATTGCCTCAATCATGTAACGGGTGGACCTATTGGAGGGTACACTAGTCTCATCGTCGTCGACACTGGAGTCGGTATCCGTGTCGATATCTGTGTCTGCCATCTGAGGTAGCAGGCGTTTAAAAGCCCCTGATGACATTTGAGACGCTGGAACAGTCACAAGCTGAGTAGCCGGCTGTCCTATGTCGTCAAACCTTTTATGTAAGGAGCTGACACTGTCACGTAATTCCTTCCATAAGTCCATCCACACAGGTGTCGACCCCTCAGGGGGTGACAACACATTTACAGGCATTTGCTCTGCCTCCACATCATTTTCCTCATCATACATGTCGACACAGCGGTACCGACACACAGCACACACACAGGGAATGCTCTGACAGAGGACAGGACCCCACAAAGCCCTTTGGGGAGACAGAGGGAGAGTATGCCAGCACACACCAGAGCGCTATATACCACAGGGATATCACCTATAAAGAGTGTTTTCCCTTATAGCTGCATATATATATTATACTGCGCCTAAATTTGTGCCCCCTCTCTTTTTTTACCCTTTCTGTAGTGCAGGACTGCAGGGGAGAGCCAGGGAGCGATCCTTCCAGCGGAGCTGTGAGGGAAAATGGCGCCAGTGTGCTGAGGGAGATGGCTCCGCCCCTTTTTCGGCGGGCTTTCTCCCGCTTTGTGTGTTATTCTGGCAGGGGTAATTTACACCTATATAGCCTCTGGGGCTATATATGGTGTCAGTTTTGCCAGCCAAGGTGTTAATATTGCTGCTCAGGGCGCCCCCCCCCCCCAGCGCCCTGCACCCATCAGTGACCGAAGTGTGTGGTGTGCATGAGGAGCAATGGCGCACAGCTGCAGTGCTGTGCGCTACCTTGGAGAAGACAGAAGTCTTCAGCCGCCGATTTTCCGGACCTTCTTGCTTCTGGCTCTGTAAGGGGGACGGCGGCGCGGCTCCGGGAACGGACGACGAGGTCGGGTCCTGTGTGCGATCCCTCTGGAGCTAATGGTGTCCAGTAGCCTAAGAAGCCCAAGCTACCACCACTTAGGTAGGTTCGCTTCTTCTCCCCTTAGTCCCTCGCTGCAGTGAGCCTGTTTCCAGCAGGTCTCACTGTAAAATAAAAAACCTAAACTATACTTTCTTTCTAGGAGCTCAGGAGAGCCCCTAGTGTGCATCCAGCTCGGCCGGGCACAGAAATCTAACTGAGGCTTGGAGGAGGGTCATAGGGGGAGGAGCCAGTGCACACCAGATAGACCTAAATCTTTCTTTAGATGTGCCCAGTCTCCTGCGGAGCCCGTCTATTCCCCATGGTCCTTACGGAGTCCCCAGCATCCACTAGGACGTCAGAGAAACTTTCTTTTGTTCTATGTCCAGTATCATGCCTAGGAACGTCAGTCGAGTTGTCGGAACCAATTGTGACTTTGGCAGATTGAGAATCCAACTCTGTTGCTGAAGCACTCTCTGAGAGAGTGACACGTTCTCCAGTAGTTGTCTTGACCTCGCTTTTATCAGGAGATCGTCCAAGTATGGAGTAATCGTAACTCCCTGCTTGCGCAGGATCACCATCATTTTCTGAAACCGATAATGACCATCCTGTACCGCGAATCTCAGGTACTCCTGATGAGAGGGATATATGGGGACATGAAGGTAAGCATCCTTTATGTCCAGTAACACCATAAAATCCCCCCCTTCCAGGCAGGCTATCACCGCTCGGAGCGATTCCATCTTGAATTTGAATCTTTTCAAGTACAGGTCTAGGGATTTTAGATTTAAAATGGGCCTGACCGAACCATCCGGCTTCGGGACCACAAATAGGGTTGAATAATACCCTTTTCCCTGTTGGCTCAGGGGAACCCTGATAATCACTCGCTGTTGACACAGCGCTTGAATTGCAGCCAGCACTACTTCCCGTTCTGGGGTAGAAGCTGGTAAGGCCGACTTGAAAAATCGACGTGGGGCACCTCTTCGAATTCCAGCTTGTAACCCTGGGAGACTATTTCTATCACCCAAGGGTCCACGTCTGACTGAACCCAGACTTGGCTGAATAGTCGAAGGCGTGCCCTCACCTGTGCGGACTCCCGCAGGGGAGCCCCAGCGTCATGCGGTGGACTTAGCGGAAGCCGGGGAGGACTTCTGCTCTTGGGAACTAGCCGCAGCAGGTGTCCTCTTGCCTCTACCCTTACCTCTGGCGAGGAAAGAGGAGCCCCGACCTCTTCTGGATCTATGCGACCGAAAAGACTGCATCTGATATTGTGGAGGCTTCTTTTGCTGTTGGGGAACAAAAGGTAAAAAAGGTAGACTTACCTGCGGTAGCTGTGGAGACCAGGTCCGCGAGGCCATCCCCAAACAATACATCACCTTTGTAAGGTAAAACCTCCATATGCCTTTTTGATTCTGCATCCCCCGTCCATTGTCGGATCCATAAGACTCTTCTTGCTGAAATAGCCATAGCATTGGCTCTCGAACCCAGTAATCCAATGTCTCTTTGAGCGTCCCTCATATAGAAGACTGCGTCCTTAATATGAGCTAATGTTAACATAATTGTATCCCTATCAAGGGTATCCAGATCAGCTGACAGGGTATCTGTCCACGCTGCTACTGCACTACATACCCATGCCGACGCAATTGCTAGTCTAAGCAAAGTACCAGTATGTGTGTAAATAGACTTTAATGTAGTCTCCTGCCTGCGGTCCGCAGGGTCCTTGAGGGCCGCTGTGTCAGGGGACGGTAGCGCCTCTTGGAAAGGCGTGTTAAGGCTTTGTCCACTGTGAGAGAGGATTCCCAACGTACCCTGTCCTGTGTAGGGAAAGGGTACGCCATAAGAACCCTTTTGGGAATATGCAGCTTCTTATCTGGAGTTTCCCAAGCTTTTTCACATAACTCATTTAGTTCATGGGAAGGAGGAAAATTCATAACCTGTTTCCTTCCCGTAAACATGTTTATCCTCGTGTCGGGCACCGAGGGCTCATCAGTGATATGTAAAACATCTTTTATTGCAATAATCATGCACTGAATACTTTTTGTCACCCTGGGGTGCAATCTTGCTTCATCATAGTCGACACTGGAATCAGAATCCGTGTCGTTATCTGTGTCCCCTATTTGTGAGAAGGGACGTTTCTGAGACCCCGATGGATCCTGTGAGTCGGTGCCATCCGTAGATTGAACACCTGTCGACACCCTGGACTCTGCTTTGTCCAGCCTTTTATGTAGTGAAGCTACCCTTGCATTTAACATATGCCACATATTCATCCAATCCTGAGTCGGCACCGCCGACTGTGACACACCACTCATCTGTTCCACCTCCTCTTTGGATAAGCCTTCCGCTTCAGACATGCCGACACACACGTACCAACACCCCACACACACTGGGATATAACTATAAGGGGACAATTCCCTAAAGAAGGCCCTTTGGAGAGACAGAGAGAGAGTATGCCAGCACACACCAGCGCCAAACTGACCCAGGAAAACCGAGACAGCGCTTATATATATATATATATATATATATATATATATATATATATATATATATATATATATATATATATATATATATATATATATATATATATATATATATATATATATATATATATATATATATATGGGGAGGTCTTGCACTCTCACAGTAATAGTGTCAACTGCTGGGGTGCCTATCAGGATCCAGTCACAGAGGGGACTGGGCCCATAGTACAGTACAGGAAATCCCACTTTCGTGGGAAAAGATAGCACTCTCCAGACTAAATATTAAATAAAGTCAAAAGGTAATTTAATGAAAAAAGTAGTCTCACAGTTCATATGAAGTATCAAACGAACTCCGTTAGTGTCCAACGTTTCGGTCCCCAGCGGGGGCCTTTTTCAAGGAAAAGTAACAATCAGCAGTGACAGCAGTTCAACTTCTAATCAGCATTGCAGGGAAACTGGAGACACGTGTCTCCAGTTTCCCTGCAATGCTGATTAGAAGTTGAACTGCTGTCACTGCTGATTGTTACTTTTCCTTGAAAAAGGCCCCCGCTGGGGACCGAAACGTTGGACACTAACGGAGTTCGTTTGATACTTCATATGAACTGTGAGACTACTTTTTTCATTAAATTACCTTTTGACTTTATTTAATATTTAGTCTGGAGAGTGCTATCTTTTCCCACGAAAGTGGGATTTCCTGTACTATATATATATATATATATATATATATATATATATATATATATATATATGATTTCCCCCACTCACTGCGCCAATTATGTGCCCCCCTCTCTTTTTTCAGCCCTCTGAGCTCTTCAGCAGGGGAGAGTCTGGGGAGCCAGCGTTCTCTGCAGCTTCTGTGGAGAAAATGGCGCTGGTTAGTGCTGCGGGATCAAGCTCCGCCCCCTCCAGCGGCGGGCTTCAGTCCCGTTCTGTATCTGAAAATAATGGCGGGGAATCATTTATTTACTGCCTCAGCAGCCTAATAACATCCTTTTGTGCCAAAACGAGGTTTATTGCCCCCCCCTGCGCCCTGCACCCATCAGTGCCAAGTGTGTGTGTGTGTTATGTGGGAGCAATGGCGCGCAGCTTACTGCTGCGCGCTTACCTCAGGAAGATCTGAAGTCTTCTGCCGCCTGACGTCTTCTTTCTTTTCTAATACTCACCTGGCTTCTTTTTTCCGGCATCTGTGAGGAGGATGGCGGCGCGGCTCCGGGACGAACCCCAGGGTGAGACCTGTGTTCCGACTCCCTCTGGAGCTAATGGTGTCCAGTAGCCTAAGAAGCAGAGCCCTTAAACTCTTAAGAAGTGGGTCTGTTTCTCTCCCCTCAGTCCCACGATGCAGGGAGTCTGTTGCCAGCAGGCTCCCTGAAAATAAAAAACCTAACAAAATTTTTTTTCACAGAAAACTCAGCAGAGCTCCCTGTAATGCACCCAGTCTCCTCTGGGCACAAGATCTAACTGAGGTCTGGAGGAGGGGCATAGAGGGAGGAGCCAGTGCACACCATACTAGAAAGTTATTTTAGGTGCCCATATCTCCTGCGGAGCCCGTCTATACCCCATGGTCCTTACGGAGTCCCCAGCATCCTCTAGGACGTAAGAGAATTTTTTTTTTTTAATGGAGGCGGTCTGGGCATGCCTCCTCCACTTGGCCATGCCCCCTCCCTTGTATCAGGGCCCGCCTGAACTGTCGGTGCCCCTGCCTCTCAGGGAACAATGTGGGCAGGCTTCTATTAGGCAATGCCATCTATAGATAGCGTTGCCTATAGGGTCCAAACTCTATAGATGGCGTTTGTCCGGGTTGGGTATGTGTGTCACAATACCAACGTCGGGATCCCGGCTGGAGGGCGAACGCAATGAAGCCCCTTGCGGGCTCGGTGGCTCACTACGCTCGCCACAGGTTCTATTCCCACTCTATGGGTGTCATGAAATAATCCCTGCTAGTCCGCATGACAACCGTTGGGATAGTGAGGGTTCGGGATGTAGGTACCAGTAAGGTCAGGAAAGCTTTGCCTGGAGTTTAGTACATGTGGGGAATGCAGTCAATCCTCTGAAACTGCATTTTTGGAGGTTTGGCTGCATTATTGCCATTGAGAGAGAAACAAAATAAAACTACTTAAGAACAAGATGCTACTGACCACTTGTATCAGACCAGAGACAATACCGTACATGTTTAAGCCAGAAATTATCTCTTTATCTTGGTTATATTTGCATGTATGAAACAATCAGACAAATATTTGCTCAGTGCTTGATAGCTACCGTGAAATGTTGAGCACTTGTCCTAGCGTTACATGTTGCTAGAGAAAACAGCATTAATCTGCAAGCCCAACAAACAAAGATAAAACTGTTGCACGTACCATTCACTTGCTAGGATTTCCACACACTTGTTTATTGGGACTACTGTACTTAGCAACAGATGAAAGAACTCTATACTGTATTGCAACACCAAGGCTGGTAATAATGAACTTTACATCCCTTGTATACAGTCCATGAGGACTGTTGTGGTGTATTACAATGTAAATGGATCACAAACTGATCACCCAGCCAGAGATATGTATATTTAAGTGGAGAAGAATTCTTCTCTCTCTTATATCCATTCTAGCACCACATTTCCCGATCTCTTCCTATTGGAATAAACAATACTAACAAACTGCTACAGGTCAGCTCACAAAGTCATCTAAATAAAGGGGAGATATTGCCACAATATGGGACTTAATGGGCCAGATTCTGCGGATGGTAGACAATAAGTAAGAAATACTTGCCATTCATTTCTTAAAGCCCTCCCGGAGGGCTGATGCAGGTGGGTGGAGCACTAAACTGCGTGGTTGCAGCCCACTCTCTGCTGCTCAATAGTTAACATTTAAGGTGCATATACAGTATATGGTGCAATTTGAACTGCCGATATGGACCATATAGACCATATCGGTAGAAAACAAAGTACATATCACACCGTGTGTATACAGCTTGCGCTGCTGATGCGCGCTCCCACAGGGTCGGTATCGCAAGAAAAAAAGAGACTGTGCAGGCAGATCAATTTTGGCTAGAAAGTGTACAATCTAGTTTCTAGTATAGTCAAAATTATCCATAGCCAAAATTGCACAGTGTGTATAGTCAATATCGGTGGTTCCTGGCTCCGGGGAGTTCAAGGAAAATCGCAAAGTCCAAATCGGCCTTTAGGCAGAATCGCACCGTGTGCATGCACCTAAAGTTTAAATGATATTTCTGATACAAACTCAAGCACATTGATTAATGTGAACTTACAGTAGTTGATCATGAAGTAAAAATTAAAAGGGTCTCAATAGTACTTAATATGCGTTGGGTATGTTTGACCAGTGGCCAGCATACCGACGCCGGGATCCCGGCCGCCAGAATGCAGGCAGGGGGGCAAGTGCAACAAAGCCCCTTGCGGGCTCAGTGGATCGCTGCGTTCGCCACAGGTTCTATTCCCACTCTAAGGGTGTCGTGGACACCCATGAGTGGGAATAGCCCTTGGTCCACTGCCGGCATTCTAGTGGCTGGCGTCGGTATGCTGAGTAGCGGGAACCCGGCCACCGGGATCATAACTATATCTCCTTAATATAAAGATGTGAGGAAGAGGATCAGGGGCGCATCTAAAGAGGAGGAGGCCCATGTGCAGGGTCCGTCTGGCCCCCTCCTCTCTAGCTGGCAGGGCTATAGCTCTGGGCACTAAAGTCACTAGGGGAACCTAGCGCTGTCCCAGAGTGTAGAGCGCATGCGCAGGTCTCTGGGAAAATGGCACAGTGGCCATTTTCCTAGTGATTTTCCTACTGCACATGTGTGAAATACTGAGAAAATGGCAGACGCAACATTTTCCCAGTGATTTCTGCAGCGCTGCTGATGTGCTGTGGGGCTCCGTAGGGTAAGTATTGAAAGTAAAAAGTGCAGGGTGTGGCCTTCCCCTGGACCCCGGGGAGCCGTGTGCACCGCACACTCCACCCATTATAAATACGACAGTGAAGAGGATGCAGATTGGTCATATGGCTGCAGAAACTCCTGTATCTTCCCTGGCTTCATCGTCTTTCCCAGAATGAAGGTTTATTTGCTGCCTTTGGGAGTTGGGAGCACAGCAAAAATTTGCACATTACATTGCACCTTGGCAAAACCATGTTTAGGGGAGTACGGATGGTGTAATGGTTAGCATTACTTCCATACAGCACTGAGGTCATAGGTTCAATTCCCACCATGGCCCTTATGGTGTGGCGTTTGTATATTCTCCCTATACTTGGATGGGTTTCTTCCCACAATCCAAAAAGACACTGGTAAGTTAATTGGCTCCCGACAAAAATTAACCCTAGTGTATAAGTGTGTGCATGTACATGGGCAGACTAGATGGGCCAAGTGGTTCTTATCTACCGTCACATTTTATGTTTCTATGTTGCACTGAAGGGGGTGTAACATGTGCAGACAGATGAAGATATGAGAGGCGTGTCTAAATTCAAATCTAAATTGCAGTGTAAAAATAAAGCTGGGCTACATGCAAAAGCAGACAATATTTACCCTGCATGTAAAGTAATACATGTATTTGTACCCCTTGCATTGACAATTTCACTTGTTGAACTACTTATACTCATTTTAATGTCGCTCACAATCTAGGTAATCAATGTCATGAAGCTATAAGTATAACTTTTTTCACTATACTATATACTGTACGTCAAGTATTTACTTTCTCAAAGTATCAGGCACACAAAGGATATTATTTTTGGCATATTGTGGTGGTGGTCTGCATTTAATGTATATATAATTCACTACCTCTTCCAGAAGTGTAGATGTCTGGTTGAAAGATATGCCAGATAATTCTCCAAATATCAGGACTTTCTTGTAGTTTTCTAGTCCAACAGTTGTCGGCACCTTCTTCATGATGTAAACCGTTTTACCTCTTGCGTTTACACTAGTCTGTAAAATACAGGAATACTTTGACACTTCGGAAATATGTATAACAAAATCACTGATGGGATAAATATAATGAAACACCCTCTACTGAACAAGAAATTATATATATATATATATATATATATATATATATACACACACACACACACACACACACACACACATATACACACATATACACCAAGGCCAGTTGCCCCCCTCAGGGGATATTCAATTGTCCCTGATGCCTGCATCAGACAGACCACATGTTTTTTCACGAAAACACATAGGATCCGAGATAAGTTCCCAAACCTATGTGTTTCGCAAGAAAACGGAAACATTTTCACACAAAAAATAAATAAAAAAATTAAGGGGTATAATTGAATAGCTCAATGCAAAATATTGGTCAAAAATTTCGATAATAGCTTGTTTTTTTTGCACAAAAACTTAATGGGGACAAATGAATATCCCCCCATATGATAAGCACCATTGCACAGTGAGAGTAAATATAAAAATTCAAGATTACAGTTTCCTGTCATTGCGCTAAAACTGATTTGAAGTGTTGTTTCTGATAACTGAAATTGTGTAACATATTAGCAATATGAACCTTTCAGAGACACATTTGATATCACAATCTTTCTGCATTGGTTTTACAGACACCTCAAATCATTACTGTGCATTGTGGGGTCACCCTGCTCCTTCCACTATATGCTGTGACTGTCTGCAGAGATAAAGCATGATAACAAAGCTATTACAATTAAATATATTGTAATAGTGTTAAACTATAGGTAAGGATACAAAACCTTGTTTTGCTGGCTCTGTTAACATCACGTCATTCGATACCAATATGTTTGACTAGCACTTTACACTTGAAAAATAGTTTTAAATCTAGAATTCTAATTTTCGCCCCATAAAAAAACCTTTACCAATGCATTCATTAAGTTACTGAATAAAATCAGGATATTAATACATTTCTGACCTAAGAGTTATGAGAAACAAATGTATAGTTCTGATAGGAGGTATTTAATCACTTTTTGCTATTTTTTAAGGCGAATGGGGATTTGCCCTATTCAATAGCAGGGCCATTTTTTCGCCTAGGAGAAAAATTCAGCAGGAGTGAAAAACATGTGGACACTTGCACCGGTGAAAAGGCGGGCCATTTTTGAAGATTTTGAGGCATTTCACAAAAAAAAAAAAAAGAAGTAGTGAAAAGGCATTGGTGAAAATGCCTTTAAAACGGACGAAAATGGCATGCAATTGAATACACAGGGGGGCGAATTCGATAGCTATGAAATTGTCGGAGCCAATTGAATACCCCCCTATTATGTGTTATTATGTACTGCTCCATTGGGACTTACGAATAAACATTTCAATCATTTAAGTCATTTAAACATTACTGCCTCACAGCACTGAGGTCATGGGTTCGATTCCCACCATGGCCCTAACTGTGTGGAGTTTGTATATTCTCCCCGTACTTGCGTGGGTTTCCTCCGGGTACTCCGATTTCCTCCCACAATCCAAAAATAGACAGGTAGGTTAATTGGCTTCCAACAAAATTAACCCTAGTGTGAATGTGCCTGTGTGTACATGTGATAGGGAATATAGATTGTAAGCTCCACTGGGGCAGGGACTGAAGTGAATGGGCAAATATTCTCTGTAAAGCGCTGCGGAATATGTGTGCGCTATATATGTAACTGGTAGTAATAATAATAATAATAATAATAATATTATTATTATAAGTGTTTACAAGACTGTAATGTGTTAGTATATACAAGGTTTACTAAATACACTACTTAATTGTTCTGTTCTCCTTCCACATATGATAAACACAGATTGTCTATGCTGCCCTTGCTCTGCTGTTTACTCTTAACTGGATATAAACTTTGAGAAATTATGTGTCTACTAGTTACCAGCCCATTAAAAAGGACGGAACACCATAACAGGGATGTCAGCGCCACACGGAGTGACACTTGAATTGCTCCACCAGGCACCATCTAGTGGTTGCTGCTCCCAAAACACTTGAATCCCCCTCATAAAGGTGAAAAGCAGCGTTAGGCCTTTATTATATAGGATTCCTGAGCAACAAAATAAACAATTCCGTCTGATGTTAAAAAGACTAGACTAGAAAAACTGAAAGAGAAAGGCAATGCAATTGGCCAATGTTACATGAGGCTATTCACCATTTGATAAAATTGTAGAAATCTAAAGGTTGGAAACACCTGAAATAAGCACCCTGTAGTTGTGCCCGATTCTGCAAATATACCGAAGAGACTTCTGCTCACGCCTTTAAAATATACTTAAAAGGAAGTACAACATAAATGCTCTATAGAACAAGAGCATTACAAAAATGGTATGGTTCACATACGCTCCTAGTACAACTTACCTTTCTCTTGAGTGTAATTGTAAAAAACAAAAACGGGGTGTTTTTTCCCTTTCTAGAACACACCAATTAGCATGGAAAATGAAGACTACCTAATTTTTGGTTGCGGCATAACAGAGGGGTGCAGGAGGGATAAAAACCATATTAATGTCCTGGGGTCTCATCCATGCATCTTAGAACATTGCTGCCTGTCTATAGACCAATAGAACCCTACGTTGTGATATTTATTTTCCAGTGTTGTGTTCCCTTTGTAAAGTAATTTGAGAGAATGCATGCAGCTAGACCATAAAGTATTCAAGAATGGCAAGATCAAATGCTTTATGACAAAGGTATGTTATATTTTTCCTAAATGTACATGTCATTAAAAGTACAGATTTGTTTCACATACAATGACATTAAGCACAGGATTATTGTAATTGTGGCAACTGTACTTCCTACCGCAATGTATTTAGTTTCATTTTGTTCTAAGCTTATAACAAAAGAATTTGTGTACACAGTATATCATCTAACACCACTCATTTGCCATGGGTACTAACAAACATATATTAGAAGTCAACTGACCAGGTAAAGCATCATATGAATCTGTGTGCAGCAGAAAACACACTCATTGTAGAGTGCGACTGACAGATGTCACAGAATGCCATAACCTGGTCCACACGCTACGGCTAACCACATACACAGGCAAATAGTGGTCATCTGCTGACTGAACCTAATGCAGGCTAAACATCGACTGCCTGAATTCCTATTCTGACAATGCCAATCGACAGACATTTATGATTGGTGATCCACTGGAGAATCCGCAAAAAACAGCATGTTAAAAATCCCCGGCTTGCTGATCCCAATTGTTATTTGGAATTGGTGAATTAAGGATTTCCAACAAATTAGATTTCCCCAATCTCCAGACCCAGGTAACTGCAGAATGGGAAATTGCACTGATTATTGCTTAATATATGAGCAACTAATACCGGTTTCACACTGCCTGAGACGGGTTGCACCCGGGAGCCTGACAGGTGCTTCGCGCATGCAACCCGCCTCAGGCCCCTCACCTCCAATGTTCCCCAACCAAGCATATTGCCAGGTTGGTGACGTTCCCAGTGACTAGGTGGGGGCGGCGCTTAGAGATCACATGATCTACAAGTGCCACCCGTCCACACAGAGTGAAGGGGAAACAGGTCGCATCGACCCGGCTTCCCGTTCACACAGCATAGTGTGCCAGGTTGAACACATGTTCAACCCTACTTGCTACCAGAGTTGGAATACCTAGGGGTGGCACCTGCTGGGGGCGGCATGGCAATACTCCCCCCATTGTGCAGCTGCAGATAGTGTCCTCCCTCTCCACCACCCCAACCAGCGTCCTGTCTTGGAGATGCGCCGGCCCGCCCCCAATCCACCCACAGTGGCCTGCGCTGCCACAGCGTTAGGAGGACAGAGACAGCTGGTGAGGATGGAGCCAAATGTAAGTATAACACACTCCACTTTCTCTCTTTCACTGTAAAATGGGCTCTGTCTGCCGTAGTGTGTAAAAAGGGGGACTCTACCTGTCTAATGTGTAAAAATAGGGACACTGCCTGTCTAATGTGTAAAAAGAGTCCCCTTTCACACTCTGCCTGCCATAATGTGTGAAAGGGGGACTCTGCCTGCCGTACTCTACCTGGCACTATATGTATAAGGGGCTCTTCCTGGTGTGTATAAGGGGTACTACTGTGTGGTGTAATGTGACTTACGGACACTACTGTGCAGTGTATTATGAATTGGTACTATTCTGTGGACACGCCCCTTCCCGCGGTGCTGGGGGGGGCAATATCATTGGGCCTAGGGGCGGCCTGACCCCTAAATCCGGCTCTGCTTAAATTAGCTATAACCCTTGTCCAGTCTAGCCTTAGTCTCACTCCCGCTACTTATAAAAAATATTTCATCCACCATGTACACTTTTGTGAATTTTAGTGCCAAGTCTGTTGATATCTGTTTAAGACAAATGCACATCATTCTAGTATGACAAAGTTCTGAAACAACATACCTCTTGAGTTACGGACAATCCGCCTTTACTCGTAAGAGAGAACATCATCATGATTTGTTCTACTTGATCAAAAAAGTCCTTCAATGTCTTCTCGTTCTGCTCATCCTCCACAAACTTTATCCACCGGTCTTCCTTGACCTTCAGGATACGCTGAAGCAATCTACCCATATAATGCACTCTCTCATCCTCCCAGAATGGAGGCACTGGCGGTTCCTCGTCATCTATATCCATTGTTCAGTCACCACGGCTTCCTTTATATGGCCACCTGGGTAGAACAAGCAAACCAATGTTACATCTGGTGAGAATAATAGGGTATGATTAGTGTATCTAGAACATACATTTTTAACTACGCTACAACCTGTGAAATAAAAAAAAAATAAAAAAATCATCAAAACATTTACTTTCCATATCCAGAGCCCTAAAGTATACCTACTACTATCTGTAACGGCTGAGCAATGCTCAGCTTCCCAGAGATACTGGCTGACAGCAATAAGAGAACTCGTACCGCTTTGCCTTCCAGTTCAGGTCCCCTCTGTGCATGCAGCAGTGCAGAGCCGTAACAAGTGCAGCATGGTTGCTTGTTACTTGCCCCAGCAGTGTAACTCACGTGTATGTTCGCACTATATTTACATGGGTTTCCTCTGAGCATTTTTATTTCCTCCCACACTCAAAAGATACACTGGTAGGTAAGCTGGCTTCCTAGTGTGTGCGGTAGTCAATATGGATTGTAAGCTCAACTGGGTCAGGGACTGATTTATTAATTATTCTCTGTAAGGCACTTCATGTAGATAGATACTTGCAATTATCTGTAAATAAATAGTATATATTTAATGATGCTTATCACATAGGCTAGAGATCGGGATTGAGAGACCCAGAAGAGGTATCCGGTCTATGGGTCGACAGTAACAAGGTCGACAGTCAATAGGTCAACAAATAATGGTTGACGTGCATTAGGTCGACATGTAAAAGGTCGACAAGTAAAAAAAGGGTAAATAGGTTCAAATGGTCGACATTATAATGATCAATATGGTTGACACAACTTGTTTAAGTTTTTTGCAATTTTTTTTTCAACTTTTCATACTTTACCGTCCACGCGGACTATGACTGTGAATAGTAGACTGCCCACAGAATGCAAGGGAACGCGGTACACTAATAGAGGCTCCCTGTGCTTTGACAGATAAAATGACACAAACACCCCCCAAAATTGCTGTGTTGACCATTTTCCATCACCACCTTTTGTACCTGTTGACCTTTTCATGTGTCTACCTTTTACCTGTCGACCTAATGACCTTGTCGACCATATGAGGTCGACCTAATGATCCATACCTGCCAGAAACATGGAGAGTCTACGAAATTAAAATGCAAGAAAATCTTGTATGAGAACAATAACTCATTATGCTTCATCACTTGCTCATATACACGCTGACCTTATTTTATATCGTACAAGCGTATTTGTTCTTTGGATGACGGTCACCTACAGAAACAACAGCTGGTGGGCTTGGGCAGCAAGCATCCTGACTCTCCGCCGACAGGCAGGGAGGGACAGTAACCTGCCGATACTAAAGCTGGGTATACACTGGCCGATATATCACATTGGCTGTGCAGCATAGACAATGGGCGATATATATTTGGATATAATGGCGTATCTGGCTGTGTGTATGGGCGATCCGCTGACTGCCCGTACACTTGCTGTGGGCGGTTGACGTCAACGTTGGGCTGACAAATTCAAATGCCCACCCAGCTCGGTGTCCTGACCGACATGTTGAGCGGCCGATTGGGAAGTGTGTATACTTAACCAGATTGACCGGGTGGCGCGACAGCAGGTCCA
Organism: Pseudophryne corroboree; assembly: GCF_028390025.1. Classification (NCBI taxonomy): domain Eukaryota; kingdom Metazoa; phylum Chordata; class Amphibia; order Anura; family Myobatrachidae; genus Pseudophryne; species Pseudophryne corroboree. Next base: position 146,671,132 of record NC_086448.1, on the reverse strand, counting down.
CAGACGTATCGGTCAGGTGTGAACCAAGCTTTAAAGTGAGGCTGCTCCTGCCCAGCTGGCTAGGTTGTGCACAGGTCACATGCATACTGGTAACTGGGAGCGGGGCTACTGCTCACCGAAGCAGATTATCTCTCAGCACTGAAGGATGCAGTCAGTCTCTCTGACCAACGTACTGTTTTTTTCCTCATATAAGGGCAGATGTACTAAGTGTTGGTGAGAGATAAAGTACCAGACAATCAGCTCCTGTCAGCATGTTACAGTTTGAAAAATGACAGTTAGAAGCTGGTTGGCTGGTACTTTATCTCTCTCTACGGCTTAGTACATCTGACCCATATTGTTAATCTGGGTACACATTTGTCCAATCCTCCGCATATCACTTCCGACCAGACTGTTGACACAATCCTTCTAGAGACCTAGATCGCAGAAACAACACTCAATCTCTACGTACAAACCTGTCCAATTTTGCTGCAGATCTCCAATCTGTATCTGCTGAACCCATATGCCAAAAGGATCGTATCACCGTACACACTCTTCAAGTCTGCTGTCACTAACACACAAATTTAAGTAAAAACATGCGGAGCCACACAGATTCTGAGGTAAAACTTTGATTCAATCATTCTGTTTTTTCCTCCATATTATGGTTAATAGGTTAAATAATATGCATTTTGCATAGGAACATCTGCTAAGGCAATCTATATTATCATTCCCAATAGCAGGAAAATGGGCTGGATGCACTAATGGGAAAATGTGGTAAAACACCAGTTTTCGGGGTTTTATAACATATCATGCACTAACCGACGGCAAGGTTTCCGATACGGAGGGTAACGGCAGCAAAAGCCGTTATGGGCTTCTCTCCTCATCGGATGCCATCAGAGGGATGCAATAGGATCCCTCCCAGCATGCCCTGTGCGCAGATAGACTCCCGGGTTATAAAGCTGTAAGCCCAGGGAAGGGAGCACATCGCGAAGGACAGTTCTTATTGGAAGAGCTGTCCTTCACAATACCAATCGCATATGTTAGCATATATGCGATTGGTATCGGTGCGATGTCAGACGATGTGTGGCAGAATGTACACAGGGTTAGTACATCCCACCCAATATATCCTGTCCGGAGATGAAGAACAGTTCTGGCATCAAGTGGAGACTGGAAATTTGATTAAAGGGTACTCTTGGGATAAAACAGAGAGAGAGAAGACTTTTCTGGGTGCAATCTTAGAATTTAGTTAGAAAAAGACTAAGTAATTAGAAGATTAAAACATATTTGATTTTATTGGTATGGTATAAGTTAGTTCACTTGGTGTATCCTAAATAGAGACACAAACAAACAGTTACAAAAAAGTTAAAATCTTAAGATCACTGATCTTTTGAATATGATATCCAGGATAAATCCATATATTAGAGACCAGCTGAAAGAAAATCAATAATAATGACCCAAATTGAGTCGATATGAACGGGACTCACGGGTATGTTAATTGCAAAGAATTCAGTAGGTTATAGATACAAATGGGGAGGACACCTACAAGATGTTGATATTCAAATTGTGTGACAAATTCCAAACTAATTGCAAAAAAATTCAGTAAATTTTTAACACAGATAAGAAAGACACCTTCAAGAAGTTGATACTCAAATTGTGTAACAATTCAGAACTCTACATTTAAATATAAAAATTAAGGAATGTGGTGATAGAGGTACACAATGGTACAGAAAAGTTGTGAATCTGCTGTCAGCGTTAGGCACAGAGCATGCCAATGGCTTGAAGATCTACTAAACTGGGTCTTCCCAGAAGGTCTCCCATCCAAGTACTGACCAAGCCCAACACTGTTTAGCTTCCAAGATCAGATGGATTCGAGCGTATACAGTGTGGTATGATAGTAGAGGCACAAGTACCTGTTCTACTCTGGGATCACTGATGAGAGTTCACATTAAAAAAAAAAAAAAAAAATGTGAAAAAAAAAGAATAAGAATCAGAAAAGGTAGGGAATAAATAGTTGGAACTGCTGCCAGCGTTAGGCAAAGGTAATGTATGGAATATGCCAAGATCTTACCATATACCAATGAATCGTTGGTAAGAATCCAGAAATTTAGAGAAAGATAAATAAATAAATAGGTGGCAATTAATAATGAAAATTGTCCCAAGATAATAAATGATATTATATTATATTATATATATATAATATATCTATCTATATATATATATATATATATATATATCCAGATATGTGATATATGGGACATAAGGGGGAATTCAAATGTTTGAAAAATCAGTCGGGTGTTTGTTTTTTCCTGTTTATTAGATACTAAAAAACAGACACCCAACCGACTTTTCACACATTTGAATTACTCCCTTATGTCACATATATGGATATATATATATATATATATATATATATATATATATATATATATGGATATATATATATATATGGATATAGATATAGATATAGATATATATATATATATATATATATATATATAAAGGGATAAGGTGGTTTTAAGCGACCAGTGGTGTCTAATGCTAATCGGAGACTTAAATTTAAAAAATATTTTTATTAAATCTAATATGCACCAATAAAAACAAATAAAATAATAGCCCTATTACAAGGAGCCAGAAACGTTACTAAAAACTGTATGTAAAATAATATAAAATCAATAATACAAACTAAGATAAGACAAGAGGAAAAAACGTCCTAAAAGTGCAAAAATTGGACATAAGATCAGCATAAAAAGTATATATATATATATATATATATATATATATATATATATATATATATATATAAAAGGTTCTTAGCTTTTAGAGAGGATATGTATCATAGCACCCTAGGGTGCAATGATACATATTCTCTCTAAAAGCTAAGAACCTTTTATATATATATATATATATATATATATATATATATATATATATATATATATATATATATATATATATATATATATATATATATATATATATATATATATATATATACTTTATATACTTTTTATGCTGATCTTATGTCCAATTTTTGCACTTTTAGGACGTTTTTTCCTCTTGTCTTATCTTAGTTTGTATTATTGATTTTATATTATTTTACATACAGTTTTTAGTAACGTTTCTGGCTCCTTGTAATAGGGCTATTATTTTATTTGTTTTTATTGGTGCATATTAGATTTAATAAAAATATTTTTTAAATTTAAGTCTCCGATTAGCATTAGACACCACTGGTCGCTTAAAACCACCTTATCCCTTCTTTTCGTTTACACTATACATGAAGCACCTTACCAATGCTTCTTTCTTTAAGGTGGAGCTGACGCCCGATTAATATAAAGGGAGTGTCTAGAAAAAGGAGACTTTTTTTGTTCTTTTATAAATATCCTGGACTACATTCTAGTACTATTTGGTATCGCGGTTAAGCGCCGATAAGTATATATATATATATATATATATATATATATCCAGATATGTGATATATGGGACATAAGGGGGAATTCAAATGTGTGAAAAGTCGGTTGGATGTCTGTTTTTTAGTATCTAATAAACAGGAAAAAACAAACACCCGACTGATTTTTCAAACATTTGAATTCCCCCTTATGTCCCATATATCACATATCTGTATATATATATCTGTATATATATATATATATATATATATATATATCTATCTGTATATATATATATATATATATATATATATATATATCTGTATATATATATATATATATATATCTGTATATATATATATATATATATATATATATATATATATATATCCAGATATGTGATATATGGGACATAAGGGGGAATTCAAATGTTTGAAAAGTCAGCTGGGTGTTTGTTTTTTAGTATCTAATAAACAGGAAAAAGCAGACACCCAACCGACTTTTCACACATTTGAATTTCCCCCATTGAATGTAATTTCCAGATTGTTACCATCATTTGCCAAGAAAAGAATTTTGAAAAAATTAGTAAATGGCATTTATGAAAGTCTGAATATTCTATCACACAAAAGAGATTGAGTACAGCTGTGTGTGTTATACACAGTGTAACATATAATTGAAATCCAGGTTTGAAATAAAGTAACAAATGCAGTAGCAGTTATAAACAATGGTGGTCATTCAGAGTTGTTCGCTCGCTAGCTGCTTTCAGCAGCATTGCAAACGCTAGGCCGCCGCCCTCTGGGAGTGTATCTTGGTTTAGCAGAATAGCGAACGAAAGATTAGCAGAACTGCTACTAAATATTTTCTTGCAGTTTCTGAGTAGCTCCAGACCTACTCCTAGATTGCGATCAGCTCAGACCGTTTAGTTCCTGGTTTGACGTCACAAACACGCCCTGCGTACGGCCAGCCACTCCCCCGTTTCTCCAGCCACTCCCGCATTTTTCCCTGACACGCCTGCGTTTTTTAACACACTCCAGGAAAACGCCCAATTACCACCCAGAAACGCCCTTTTCCTGTCAATCATTCACCGATTAGCAGTGCGACTGAAAAGCGCCGCACGAACACCAGCAAATCTATTAAGTTTTGTGTTAAAAAACTTAGCGCATGCGCTCTGCGTACCATGCGCATTTAGCAACAAATCGCAGCATAGCGAAAATCGGCAACGAGCGAACAACTCGGAATGACCACTAATGTGTCAATTCCATTCCATCATTTCACAGTTCTACAGTGCATTGATTTTCAAGGATGATAAATGTGCTATCAACACATGGTATGGAAAAACGTATAGAATTAGGGCTTTACTATTGTCATACCAAAGTGCTCAAAAACAAATGATACAAATGATAGGATTAATAGTCCCGTGGGAACTAATCCACATGAATTCCAATTTAGCTCCAGGAAAATAAGTACAGGGATCGCAATTGAATGGGCACCAATCTGTCATCCAGGTTCATCCATTAGATAAGAGTCATCGACGAGAAGCTGAGGTGCTAATTACCTGTGGTCCGGATTGCAACGGTAGGTGAATGGAAGACGCATTTCGCCCTGACCTAGGGCTTGGTCACTTCCTGAACTCTTGAGATAAATCCATTACTATCCTTCCCATAAGGAGTAATTCTCAAGTCCCTCTTCTGTGGTAGATGGGAAATCTGAGAAAGGAATTGGGTCTGTACAGTCACATTGGGCACCTAGCAGTTTTCTGTCAGAGATTGAGGATGGAAGACACAGGGCTGTTTCTGTCACAGATATATTGGGGATGTAGTCAGCAGCATCCAGACAGTCAGGATGCAGACAGTCACAATACCAATACTGACAGCGGCATCCCTACACAAGACCCCCAAATTTGAATCCTGATAAAGCACCCCCACTTCTAGTACATGTTTAGACTAATGGGATCTGGGGAGATAATACAGAGATTGACTCTGAAATTCTTGAAAAAGCCCACAATTTCTCTCTGTGATATAGTGGTACTGGGACAATAATACCTCTCTCTTCGCCTTTCTTCTCTCCTATGCATGAACTCACTGCTCTCCTAAGGTTTTTCTTACAGAACCTGTCACTGATAGCTGGGCATGATTTACCTGTCCTCTCTTGTCATATAGAAGATTTCCAATTGGGATTCACTGCCAAATAAAAATTACAGGCCTGTGATTTAAACAATAACATTTAGTTATGTCTCCACTAGGATAAGAAGATTTCTCCCAACACAGAGCTATATGATGAGAATGGTACAAGTGGAAGAAAGCAGCCTTCGTAGAAGTACTTTAGAACTAAGAAAATTACTTTCAAATCTCTTTAACCTCCTGAGACACATAATGATCTAGTTCTTCTCTGGACAATATGCCATCTTTGTCCTACATAAACACAATGGGGAAAATCTTTGAATATTTATTTGCTTGGAAGCTTTGGACATTTGGCAGAAGACCATAGAAAGGAACATATTTCTAAAAGTAATAGACCTGCCTGGAATTATTAACTATCTGGCAATATTACCTTTCCTCTCTTTGTCTATCTTAACTTCCTTATCAGATATTGGGTTCAATTCAATTATTTTGTTGTTGTTGAAATAAACATTTTAATTAAATTTGGGGGGCATAATCTAGCAAAAAAGTTGATTTTGGGAAAATTTAGGACAATTTGTTAACCCGCAAAAATTATACTTAATTTAAAACTTCCAAATTAATCGTTGGGTGTTTAAGGGGTTCTAAAGCCGTTCCCAACCATTTCACCGTAAAAAATATACCCTACCTTGTCACACCACCAGGGGGTGCACATAAAACCATGCATATTTCCTATGAAAAAGGCAATGCTAGTTTGGAATTGGATTGGAAGTGCAATTTGCAGTGCAAGTTTGCAGTGGGAATGTCTCACAGGATTTAACTTGCACGTAATTGGATTGACCCAAGTCTATATCTAAGACGCTGGCTTCCATCTTAGCTTTAGAGTTTGCAACAAGAGCGGTTGAGCTTACTATATTAATTTTTTCATCCACATGGTTTCTCAACCCCCAGAAGTGTTCCAAATTATTCTTAAGGATCATACCAAGACATCTCTTTTGTGGACTTCTTTAGAATTAGACAGTAAAATATCTTAAAGAATCAAACCTTTATATTGTCCCTGTTTATATACCACATGGTAAGATATACGGAAATTGCTCAGTGTTCATTACCTTAACCTTACTTTACATCTAAACCCTTACCATTACAGGACAGAATACATTGCGTGTTGCATTATAGAGGCTGGTATTGATATTTCTCAATTTAAGGGCCTCTCTATACTGGCTGACACTGCATCTGAAGCTGCCTCAGAGTCTTACCTCCTCAAACTATCATGAACATGGCAAGCTGCTCATCTGTACGTACATTGGCTAAATACTGTGGAGACTTAAAATCAGGAGGCTTACCTCCTATACCCTGCAGTTAGTTTGAAGGGAATTTTACCTCACACTCTGATATACCGTATCCTCATCTTCAATTGTTTGTGACGTGAGCGTCTCTTCACTGGCAGAGAGGGCCTGGGGGCATGGCCAGCTTCTCAGAGCACTGAGCATGCCCCCCCCCAGTGATTAAAATGGGGGCGTGTATCACAACTATGGCATTTCCATGAGGCCACGCCCTGGCAGCGAGGTCACGTACTCCCAAATTTCAGGCACGTGTCCACGTATGCAGTCATATGCATAACATTATTGGAGGCTTGTGACTTAGAAATATGGATGCTTACTGTACGGCATAACTGGACTCACCTAAGGTGGGATGTACTAAAAGGAAAATGCGGTAAAAACCCAGTTTTCGGGAGCTTTATGCTTATGGGATTAGGATTCCACAAAGTAAGATGTTCCAGAAGGATAATAAATATATTATGTATATATGTATCTTCTCAGGGTTTGCCTATCAACAGTACTCTTTGCCCACAAACCACCCACTTCATGGAGCGTAGTCCAGCCTCCTGGATTCTGCCTGCTACCCAGTGGAGTCTCATGCACATTCTGGGAGAGTAGGCAAGTACAATAACTTATATACAATATGCAAAGCATGACAATACAGGAGGAGGAGTTTAGTCCATCATTCTACCAGTGAGACTGCTATAGTCTGGAGGTGGTGCTCCATCTATGCCTATTACCAGAATGAATAATACAGTGATTTTCAACCTTTTTCAATTTGTAGCACACTGAACAAGATTTTAAAATTGCCAAGGCACACCATCAGTCCTCCACGGGACAAAAATAAAAAACATACATACATACATACATACATACATACATACACACACACAGGAAAATAAACAAACTTATATATGTCCCCATGGAGGGTAAAAACCCACATATTGGCCTCCGCCGTAATTAAACAAACACACTGGCCCCCACAGTAATTCTACATATTGGCCCCGCCAACCGTAATACCGCGCATTACCGCCACCCTCCAACCCCCGCCCGGCCCCACAGTAATTCCACACATTCCCCCACAGAAATTAAATAAATAAAAATACACTGGCCCCTGTGAATCAGTAGCTGTGAAGCTCAGTTTTTCAGCACTGGGTGAGCTAGCGAGCATGCAAGCAGGGAAGTGAACAGGTGACAGAGTGAGTAGGTGGACAGGCGACATGGCGTATACGACCTATGACTCATGCCGCATCTCCAAAGGTCACTGGCCGGGTCACAGAAGACTCCAGCACTGCCCAAACCATATAGTGATGGCAGTGGCAGCCAGGCATGTCTGACAGCACATCTAAGTACCATAGCCATAATTAGACTTTTTGGTGCCCTGTGCCAGAAAAACAGTTGGAGACAATTCATTTTTAAATATTAATAAAGGTGTGTTGTGGCCCTGGTAGTACAGCATCGATTTTAAATTGATCAAAATTGACCTTTAGTAATTCCCCCTCCTCCAGGTTCTGCCAGCAATGAGAACTTGAAAAGAGTGAAGAAACAGACCAGAGGAGAGGTTGCCCTTGGCAACCAATTAGCATCTCCCTTAAATTTTATAGAATGTACTTGATAAAGGCTTCCGAAATGCCACTGTCAGTAAAGTGATAGTGGACATCCCGTCTGCCGGTCTCCCATACGTACATACAATACCTTTAAAAGCCACATAGCAATGTATGAACATACATTATATACATTTTTTAAGCTATGTGCATTGTTTATTATTTGACATATAGCTACATTTTTGCTTCAAATTTAAACCAGATGATCATAGAATGATTTTGTTGATGCCAAATTGCAAGTGACCTGGCTGTTACAATTTGTCAGTGGATATTTATCCCCTTTGAGGTCATGTGATAGCTATGGTTGATACCTGCAGTCGGTTCAGCTACAGGACAGACTAATATGAAGTCTGTGTACAGTTTAATAAATTTGCCCCAACTCCTAAAGTATATTTTCAGCATCTGAACATAGCGTAAGCCCATAGAAGCCTACGGGCTACTCTACTACCACTTTTACTGGAGAGGGATCCAATGGATCCTCCCCGGTACTCTCTGCTTGCACATGTGCTGACGTTGCATGTGCAGTACCACACCTGAGATCCAAATCTGGAGGTGAAATGATGGGATTCTATATGAGCCCCTGTCCCGGTGACTCAGAAATGGTTATTATTATTATTATTATCGGTTTCTTATATAGCACAGCAAATTACATTGCGCTTTACAACTGAATGGTACATTTAGGCGAATAACAATTTCTTATTGTTGCGAGGTGCAGTGATAAAGAATCTTTATTTTTGGGGGCAGACTGCAAAAATGTATAACTATGCCCCTAAATCAGTGGACATGCAACCAATCGATCGCGATCCACCGCCCATCCACAGAGGTGAGGAGAGCACAGCGCACGCCTCTCCTGCCTGCCGCCTTGCCCCTCAGTCTGGTCTCCGGCGGTGACGGCGGAGTGTACATCTCAAATCAGGCGCCGGTTCGTTAGCCAATCAGAGCTCGTGGACCAGCGCCTGATTTGATATATACACGCTGCCGTCACCGCCGGAGACCAGATTGAGGGCTCGGGGCAGGCAGGAGGTGTGCGCTGCGCTCCCCTCACCACAACAGCACTGTGGGGGCATATCTGGCACTGTGGGGGCATATGTGGTGGCATATGTGTATCTGGCACTGTGGGGGCATATGTGTATCTGGCACTGTGGGGGCATATGTGTATCTGGCACTGTGGGGGCATATGTGTTTGAGGTTTTTACCTGTGGGGGCCAATGCGTGATATCATGCGAGACAGTCATTACACCCTGTGCAGCAAGGCTACGCCCCTTTTTTTGTTATACCATGCCTCTTTTTTGGGTGCGTGCCCACCTAGGTAGATCACACACAAGCTTTTCAGCTTTCAAAGTAGATCACGGACTCAAAAAGTCTGGCCACCCCTGCCCTAAATGAATAGGATAAAACTGCACTGACAAATAATCCAGTAATAATAATAATCCAGGTACAAGAGAACAGAAAGACCAATCAGAGGCTGTACATACTCCTGACGGGTGTGGATCGTTGGGTCGACAGTAACTAGTCATTAGGTCGACCACTATTGGTTGACAGTGACTAGGTCAGCACCTGAAATAGGTCGACACGGTCGTTAGGTAGACATGGAAAAAGGTCAACATGAGGGTTTTTTTTTAAAACTTTTTTTGGGTGTCGTTTTCTTCAGAAAGTGACGGGGAACCCCAATTAGTGCATCGCGCCCCTCGCATGGTTTGCTTTGCTCGCCATTCTTTGGGCAAAGTGACTCGCTGCGCTTGGCACAGGTTACTATTCCCAATCGTAGTCCACGTGGATTGCAAAGTATGAAAAGTTTAAAAAAAGTAAATAAAATGTGAAAAACTCATGTCAACCTTTTCACGTGTCGACCATTGCCATGTTGACCTAGTGACCATGTCGACCTAATGCATGTCGACCAATAGTGGTCGACCTAAAGACCGGATACCCTCCTGACAACGCCCCATAAAAAGGTCTGTAGGGAGCAGTCCCCAGGAAGTGCTGCTTTTTGTTTGTTTGTTTTTTATTAATTGTCATTGTACAAAAATGTTTAAATAAAAATAAACAGCACATTCTATTGCACATGGGGTTTCTTTTCTGCATAGAAATAAGAAAGTAATTATGCAAGCATTGGGAAAATGTAAATAAATGTGTCTCAAAAAAAATAAACAAAAACTTGCCAATGTGACTTGTGCTCCTCAACTTTGATACAAATGTAAAATAATAAAAGTAACATTTACTGAATGTAAACAGCACAACCAAAACAAAGGAAGAGAAACCTGGCAACATATTTGTCTAAAAAGGTAATATTGCATCGCATCTCATCACTCTGATCACAATCCTCAACCCATTTGAATTGAGGGCCTGATTGTAAGATTTATGGTAATGGAACCGCGCTGTATCTTTGTATGTAGCCAATACTAGAATATGCCAAAGTCGCAGGAGGTGTCACGTGTTAAAAGAGCCCCACTCCTGGCTACTGTGATCTGCTGGCTGCAGCATTGGATCCTCATGAATATCAGGTGGCCATCAGATATCTGAGAAACTATCAGGTCACTCAGGGTGTCCCGCAAACAAAGCTGCCCGGGCCAGTGAACCTGTGTCCTAGAATGGCTCCGACATGCCGCCTTTTTTCTGGAATGTTCCCCATCACCACCCCTACGCTCTGAGATACAGACCAGAGCGTGCTAGAAGCACCAGAGCAGAGAGCAACACCCCAGGCAGCAAAAAGGAACTGCATGAGTTGTGATGGGTGCAGGGTGCTGGAATGAACACTACAAATCTCTGAATCAGACCCTTCCTTGGTGAAACAACTAAAATAATCTATGGGAGAAGGGTGGGGCGGGCAGACAGAGGAGATGGAAAGAATTGCAAAATCTACAAACCTGGGTAGGCATCAGAGCCGGCCCTAGGTATAGGCAAACTAGGCAAATGCCTAGGGGCACAAGCAGCTGCTGCTGATTAAAATGATTTGCGGCATGCCTATATTCGGTGTATGACTGCGACTGTATCTGCATATGAAATGCTATATTACAGTGTATTCCTGGAAGTCACTGTAATGTAGCATTTTGTATGCAGATACAGCCACAGTCACACACAGAATATAGGCATGCCACATATCATTCTAATCAGCAGAAGCTGCTTGTGCATACTAGTCACATAGCAATACAAATATGATGCATTTTCAGCAAAATAGGTGCCTGACATTAGCAGAGTTGGCCGGGAGCTGCCAGTTGACTCATGCCAGGCATCTCCTGTTGCATGGCATATTGAGGTAAGATGGATGAGGACACATCTGTATCCAAGCAGAGTCACAGTGTTAGCGGCCATGTGAGTGCTGTGTGTGGGTGGGTAGGTTGTGCAGCAGTGTTTGGCATATGTGTAAGGGGCACAAAGTGTGTCATTATGTGTATAAGGGCATTATTAATGTGTGGCATACATGTAAAGGACATTGTGTGTGTCATTATGTGTATAAGGGCATTAATAATGTGCAGCATATGTGTAAGGGACATTACGCGTGTCATGTGTATAAGGGCATTATTAATGTGTGGCATATGTGTAAGGGACATTATGTGTGTCATTATGTGTATAAGGGCATTAACAATGTGCGGCATATGTGTAAGGGCCATTATGGGTATAAGGGCATTAATAAAGGCTGGCATGTGTTTATAAGGACATTACTAATGTGTGTCATATGTGTAAGGGGCATTACTGTGTGGTACTTTGTGTGTAAAGGCATTACTAATGTGTGGCATTATGTGTATACGGTGCTCTACTGTGTGGCGTAATGTATAGAAAGGTCACTACTGTGTGATATAATGTGAATAAAGAGCAATATGGTGTGATGTAATGTGAATAAGGGGTACTATTGTGAGGAGTAATGTATACAAGGTAAAGTGGTACTACTGTGTGATGTAACATGAATAAGGGACACTATCACATGATATAATGTGAATAAAGTTACACTATTGTGTGGCCTAATTTGAATTGGGGGTACTATTGTGTGGCCATGCCCCTTCCCAAAAGAACACGCCCCTCATGGGCTGTGCACCAAATGTGTGAATTATTCCAATTTTAAATATATTGGGGGTAGGAGCACCAAAATGAGAACTGCTATAGGTGGTGATGGTGCTGGGAAAGGGGTGCAGGTCAGAAGTGGAACTAGCGGCGGTACTAGGGAGCACAAGCCAAAACCTTGCCTAGGGCATCATATTGGTTAGGGCCGGCACTAGTAGGCATCATTACCACCATCTAGCAAATAAATGTATGGTCTACGCGAGAACCACTCTGTGCATTGAACACTTTCATAGATGGTGGGACCCATTAGAACAGTCTGGCACCTTTCTCTATATCAGGGGTGGGGAACCTTTTTTCTACCGAGGGCCATTTGGTTATTTATAATAGGCCATACAGGCCATACAAAAATTCTCAACTTAAAAAATTACCCTGACCCCCAGTAGGTCTGCCCCTTAGAGGTACTGTGTGTGCGTGCCGGTGGCACGCACGCACAAAAAATGGGTGTGGCCAGTTAAAATGGGAAGTGATACACATATGCCCCCAATAGTGCAGTGCCAGATCCACAATTGCCCCCACAGTGCCATGTATACAAATGTCCCCACAGTGCCCCCCCCGTGCTGCTTACCGCTCCCTTCGGCGGGACACGGAGAAGAGTGCGGCTATGTTGGGCGGCGGCGTGTAGGACTTGAAACACCAGCCGCCGGTTCGAGAGCCAATCAGAGCTCGCGGACCGGCAGCCGCGGCTCCTGATTGGCTCACGAACCGGCGGCTGGTTTCAAGTTCTACACGCCGCCGCCGCCACCCGTCATAGCCGCGCTCTCCTCCGTGTCCTGACAGCTGAGACACGCTGCCGCCGGACTGAGCAGCGGCGTGTCTCACTGAGAGAAGCGGGCGGGCCGGAGCAAACGGCTTCGCGGGCCTTATACGGCCGCGGGCCGGAGGTTCCCCACCCCTGCTCTATATCAAGAAGGCAGCTCATCTGTACATACTGTCTAGTAGCTCTGCTTTAGCCTCTCCCACAGACAGAAGTGTACAAGGCCACATCTTTAAAAAAGCTTTTTTTTCTACAGTAATTACAATGTAACACGCAAGAATGGTAAATATGAGCAACATAGAAGCCTCTTCCAGCATGTGACATCGGACAACAACGAGCCGTCATTGTCATGCCGCGGCCGCCGTACTTGCCTCTCCGGGGGCGCTGGGTCTCCGGGCGGCCGTCCTCACTGGCGGTCTCCGGCTCCCGGCGCTCCGTCCGGCGCACATAGTGTGGACGTCACGGGTGCGCCCGGCGTTCACTGAGGGTGCGGGTGACGTCATCAAGCGCTTCCCCAATCAGACGCTGGCGGGAAGTTCAAATTCAGACGCCGGGCAGAGCTCCGGCGCCTGAGTATCATCTTTACTGCTATTGAAGTTGTGATCTCCAGAGCTCCCGTATCCCTGTGGCTTCCAACCCTTTCAGACGAACCTCCGTGCCTCCAAGCACCTCCGTGCCTCCGAACACTTCAGCGCCTCCAAGCACCTCTGTGCCTCCAAGCACTTCAGCGCCTCCAAGCACCTCAGCGCCTCCAAGCACCTCCGCGCCTCCAAGCACCTCAGTGCCTCCAAGCACCCAGTGCTCACAAGCGTAGTCGGTGCCTCCAGCATCCGGTACTTTTTATTTATTCCTCAGCACCTTTTCAAGTTCTGTCTTTCAGGAGACCTCCAGCATCCACACGTGCCTCCTGTCTGCCGAACAAATCCTGCATGAGGGAAACCTATATTCGGCCATCTCTGCTGCGGTCCAGTTGCGGTTCCTCTTCCCGGTCACCGGAAGAAACCCCGAGTCCACAATACTCCCAAACCAGGTCAGTGATAGTATACTCAGGCCCCATGGACCCGGGGAAGCGGAACACAGACTCAAGTGCCATCCAGAATTTGGCTTCCCGCGTGCAAAGTCAGGAAGCAGCACAGGGCCAAGTGATGCAGTACCTCCAGGAGTTGTCCGGTCGTTTGGATCAGATTCAAGCATCCTTAGCTGCTGTAATTCCGGCCCCAGTTCCCATAGCAGCACCAGTTGCCGCTTCTAGCAATGTTCAACCATCGGCTGGTATCAGTCCGCGCCTTCAACTCCCTACTCCTTCCCGTTATAATGGGAATCAAAAAAATTGTCGAGGTTTCTTAAACCAATGCGAAGTTTATTTTGAGCTACTCGCACATAATTTTCCCACAGACCGGTCCAAGGTGGAATATATTATTTCTTTGCTTGAAGGATCTGCATTGGATTGGGTGTCTCCACTATGGGAACGATCTGATTCATTGGTTTTCAATTACTCTGAGTTCATTACGTCTTTCCGAAGAATTTTCGACGAGCCCGGCAGGATGACCACGGCCTCTTCCGACTTGCTACGCATCCGTCAGGGCTCCCGATCCGTGGGCCAGTACGTGGTTAATTTTCAGACCATTGCTTCTGAACTTCGCTGGAATAATGACGCCCTGAGAGCTGCTTTCTGGAACGGTCTTTCTGATCGCCTGAAGGATGAGTTGGTCACTAGGGAACTCCCGGATTCGTTGGAGGAATTGACTTCTCTCTGCGTTAAAGTGGATCTCCGGATGCAGGAACGTGGAGGTGAACGTAGTCGATCGGAGCGTTCCAGGTTCCGGCTTCCTCCCTCTAGGCAAGCGGTGGTACTAAGTCCGGACGAACCCATGCAGATTAACCGGTCCCGATTGTCTCCGGAAGAACGACAGCGTCGTCGTGAGGGCAAACTCTGTCTGTACTGCGGGGCCGCAGATCACTTCATCAAGTCCTGCAAGTCCCGTCCGGGAAACGGGCAGGCCTAGCTTGTTCCGGAGGAGTCAAGTTGGGGGTCACCAGGGGTTAAAGTGAGCCGGAACGGGGCGGAACTGCGTTCCGTCAGTTCCACCAGGAGACGGAACGCAGTTCCGCCTCCCCCGGCTCACCTAACCCGATGTCCCGGGCGGCGCTGTGGGGAGATGCCGGGCGCCCGCTGAGATCGCGTTACCAGCGGGCGCCCGTCTCCCTCTCCGCAGCGGCAGCCGGAGCTCAGTACTGAGCTCCGGCTTCCGGCTCGGTCAGTGCGCGCTATGGGAGAGACGTCATGACGTCTCTCCCATAGTGCCGAGGAGCTGGCGGCGAGAGAGGACTGCGGCGGGAGCGGAGCTTAGTAAGTATGGTGCTCCCCCCCCCCCTCCCTCCTATATGTGTACCACTAGCAGCGTTTCTACTGGGGGCTAGTTACTGGGGGGCTTTTACTACTGGGGGGCTTTACTACTGGGGCAAACTACAGAGGGGCAAACTACTGGGGGGCTTTACTACTGGGGCAAACTACAGAGGGGCAAACTACTGGTGGGCTTTAGTACTGGGGGCAAACTACTGGGGGGCTTTACTGCTGGGGCAAACTACAAGGGGCAAACTACTGGGGGCATTACTACAAGGGGGCAAGCTACAAATGGGCAAACTACTGGCAGCATTACTACTGGGGGCTAAACTACAAGGGGGCATAATTACAGTAGCTAAACTACTGGGGGTATAACTACAAGGGGGCAAACTACTGGGGACATTACTAACTTTGGCAAACTATATGGGGGCTAAACTACAGGGGCTAAACAACTGGGGGCACAACTGCAGGGGGCATTACCACTGGGGGATAAACTACATGGGGCAAACTACATGAGGGCAAAACTACTGGGGGCATTACCACTCAGAGGCTAAACTAAAGGGGGGGGGGGGGGGAGTAAATTGCTGGGGTCATAACTGCAGGGGCATTACCAGTATGGGCATGACTACTGGGGCTAAACTACAGGGGCTAAACGACTAGGGGCAATACTACACAGGGGCATTACCATTAAGGGCATTACTGATGGGGTGCACAGCTAATGAGGGCATTGTAAAGGGGGCACTTCATAAGGGGCACTACTGTTGGGGGCATTGCATAAGGGGCACTACTACTGTGGGCACTGTATAAGGGGTGCTACTGCTGGGGGCATTACTGTATGGGCCGACAAAGAAGCTGCGTTCCCGGTCCGCCCTCCGTCGCTCCACCCCTACCATCGCTGCCGCACTGGAAGCCCAGGTTCCAGACTCCCAGCTGCAGCGGATCTGGGACCAGGCCGGCTTTATTATCCCTGCCGCTGCATCGAGCTCCTGTGACCGCGGCGCTACTAGTTCAAATCTGTCGCTGATTGGCTGCCGGTCCTCAGCAGTTTTGAAATATTAGCGCCGTGGTCACAGGAGCTCGATGCGGCGGCAGGAATAAAGCCAGCCTGGTTCCAGATCCACTGCAGCCGCCCTCAGCCTTTTCTGCCGCCCCGCCCTTGGACCTCTGCGCACCCACAGCCTCCTCCGCACTATCTCCGAGGCCCACAGCCTCCTCCACGTCACGCCTACCACAGCCTACTCATCCACAGCACCGCAGACCACCGCCGCTGCTAAACAGGTAATCTTACCTGCTGCTTTTCTCTCTCCCTAGTCCCTACTGTATTCCCTTGCTGTCACTTTCCATGTCCCTGCTGTCACTTTCC
This sequence comes from Pseudophryne corroboree, assembly GCF_028390025.1. Taxonomy (NCBI): domain Eukaryota; kingdom Metazoa; phylum Chordata; class Amphibia; order Anura; family Myobatrachidae; genus Pseudophryne; species Pseudophryne corroboree. The sequence continues at coordinate 146,654,213 of NC_086448.1, read as the reverse complement.
ATGTCCCTGCTGTCACTCTCCCTGTCACTCTATAATGTGAATTTCGGCTCATACCGTGTGCTATAATGTGAATTTCGGCTCATACCGTGTGCTATAATGTGAATTTCGGCTCATACCGTGTGCTATAATGTGAATTTCGGCTCATACCGTGTGCTATAATGTGAATTTCGGCTCATACTGTGTGGTGTAATGTGAATTTCGGCTCATACCGTGTGGTGTAATGTGAATTTCGGCTCATACCGTGTGGTGTAATGTGAATTTCGGCTCATACTGTGTGGTGTAATGTGAATTTGGCTCATACTGTGTGGTGTAATGTGAATTTGGCTCATACTGTGTGGTGTAATATGAATGTGGCTCATACTGTGTGGTATAAATGTGAATTTCGGCTCATACTGTGAGGTATAAATGTGAATTTCGGCTCATACTGTGAGGTATAATGTGAAAGGGGTCCTACTATTGTGGTGCATAATGTGTATAAGGGGTATATGGTGTGGTAAACTACACTGAAGGACACGCCCCCTTTTGCGTGGCCACGCCCCCTTGTCAGGAGTGCGCGCGCCTTCGGCGCGCACATAATTGCACCCTTCACTTTTCCATACCCCCACTTCAAAATTTCCACTTGGGTACTACTACTGTGGGTATTATTACTATTGTGTGACCACGCCCCTTTCTTTTTGAGGCCCCCTTTTTGCTGCGCGCGCCTACGGCACGCGCAATACCTTTATTACATGGGCACCATGGGGAGGGGGGGGAGTTCCACCACCTCTCTAGGACCACTTTAAGCACTGGGGGTCACGACTAAATCTTCTCCGACTTTGGATTGTTTGCTTCCAGTGTCTTTAATCACCAAGTCCGTCTCCAAGTCTTGTGAAGCCCTGTTGGATTCCGGAGCTGCGGGGAACTTTATTTTTTCTTCCTGTGTCCAAAGCATGGATTTAAAGTTACGGCATATCGAGCGGCCTATTTCTTTGACGGCTATCAATGGTACTAGAATATCCAACGATCTCATAACGTGGCGCACGGAACCAGTTAAACTGCAGGTCGGAGCTCTACATCTAGAATGCCTAGAATTCTTGGTGATTCTGGAAATGCATCATGATCTGGTCCTCGGAATGCCTTGGCTCAAAATTCATAATCCCCACATTGACTGGAAGTCTTCTCAAATTCTGTCTTGGAGTTCTTTTTGTCACGCTAACTTTCTCACTCCCGTTTGTCCGCTCCGTGTCTCTTCCAAGTCGGATGAAGAGCATATTCCGTAGGCGTATCAAGGGTTCAAGGATGTGTTCTCGGAACAGGCGGCTGACCAGTTACCACCTCATAGGCCTTGGGACTGCCCCATTGATCTTATCCCAGGGAAGATGCCGCCCCGTGGCCGCACATATCCTTTGTCACTTCCTGAGACTCAAGCTATGTCGGACTATATTAAGTCCAATCTGCTCAAGGGATTCATTCGCCCCTCTACCTCCCCTGCAGGAGCGGGCTTCTTTTTCGTTAAGAAGGACGGGGGGTTGAGGCCATGTATCGACTACCGCGGCTTAAACAATATCACCATCAAGAATAAATACCCCTTGCCACTAATCACAGAGTTATTTGATAGGGTTCGTGGCGCCCGCGTTTTCTCCAAGCTCGATTTGAGGGGAGCCTATAATCTTATACGCATCCGAGAAGGGGATGAATGGAAGACCGCTTTCAATACCCGGGATGGGCATTACGAATACCTGGTGATGCCGTTTGGCCTTAGTAATGCTCCTGCCGTCTTCCAGGGATTCGTCAACGAAATCTTCCGAGACATGTTATATCGAAGTGTTGTGGTATATTTAGACGACATACTGATTTTTTCCAAAGATCTTGTTGAACACAGGACTCAGGTCAAAGAGGTGCTCCACCGTTTACGAAAGAATCGTCTCTATGCTAAGTTCTCCAAATGTACCTTCGAAGTAACATCAATTCCGTTCCTCGGTTATATCATCTCGGGGACGGAGCTTCGCATGGATCCGGAGAAGCTCTCTGCCATTCGTGACTGGACTCAGCCCCTCTCTTTGAAAGCAATACAAAGATTCCTGGGCTTTGCGAATTACTTCAGGAAATTCATTAGGGGTTTCTCTACTATAGTTGCACCCATTACCGCCTTGACCAGAAAGGGCTCCAACCCGGGTTTGTGGTCTCCCGAAGCCATGGAAGCTTTCACCTACTTGAAATCAGCTTTTATGTCAGCCCCGGTTCTTCAACAACCAAATTTCGAAGAACCTTTTTTCTTGGAAGTTGATGCGTCCTCGGTTGGAGTCGGAGCCGTTTTCTCCCAGTATTCCTCAGATAAGAAACTGCATCCGTGTGGCTTCCACTCTCGAAAGTTCTCTCCGGCCGAATGGAATTATACTATTGGTGATCAAGAACTCTTGGCAATAAAATCCGCTTTGGAGGAGTGGAGGTATCTTTTGGAAGGGGCCAAACATGTGATTACTATTTACACCGATCACAAAAATTTGTTGTACATTAAAACCGCACAGTGTCTGAATCCTCGTCAAGCTAGATGGGCGCTTTTCTTTATTCGATTTTCTTTTATTATCAAGTACCGGGCCGGGACTTTCAATACTAAATCTGATGCGCTCTCTCGTTCACAAACTCCTACAGATGAAGAGGATTCGTTTGAACGGAGTTTAATTCTGAATCCAATTTCTGTTTCCGCTGCTTCCACTACTCCAGGTCCTCCTCCTGGGAGAATGTCCGTACCAACTAAATTCCGGCCGAAAATACTGCAGTGGGCCCATATCTCCAAGTTCTCCGGTCATCCCGGCGTCCAGAAGATGCTCAAGTTTTTGCAAAGATCTTACTGGTAGGACACCATGAGGAAGGATGTACAGGATTACGTTAATTCTTGTCCACAGTGTACGCAGTATAAATCTCCTCGTCTACCTCCTGCCGGGTTGCTTCGTCCCCTGCCCATTCCTATGAAACCCTGGACTCATATTTCCATGGACTTCATTACCGAGTTGCCCTGTTCCAAGGGTTACAATACCATCTGGGTGATTGTTGACCGTTTTTCAAAGATGGCGCACTTCGTTCCATTAACAGGTCTGCCGACAGCTCCCAAATTGGCTTTATTGTTCATCCGGGAACACTTTCGGTTGCATGGTTTACCTCAAGAAATAGTCTCTGATCGAGGGGTACAGTTCACCGCAAGGTTTTGGAGAGCCCTCTGCTCAGCCTTACAAATTACACTTAAATTTTCGTCTGCCTATCATCCCCAAACAAGTGGACAAACGGAACGAGTCAACCAAGATCTAGAGACTTTCCTCCGCCTTTATCTCTCCCCTTCACAGGACAACTGGGTGGAGTTGTTACCTTGGGCGGAGTTTGCCCATAACCATTCATTTCATTCTTCCACTGGCGAGTCTCCGTTCTTCGTCAACTATGGGTTCCACCCACGAGTTCCGGAATTACCAAGTCTTCCGACGGAAGAGATTCCAGCTGTAACGTCCACTCTACTACACTTCAAACAAATTTGGAGTAAGATTCATACTAGTCTTAAAAAGGTTTCTGTCCGATACAAGTTCTTCGCAGATAAGAAACGGCGAGCCGCTCATCAATACAAGGTTGGTGATAGGGTATGGCTTTTCACACGCAATCTCCGGTTAAAAGGTGCCCACTATGAAGTTTGCTCCAAGATTCATCGGTCCTTATTCTGTGCTACAAGTCCTGAATCCTGTGGTCTGTAAATTGGGTTTACCTTCTCACCTACGTATACCAAATGCCTTCCATGTTTCTCTTCTTCGTCCTCTCGTCCTTAATCGTTTTCATTCAAAGTCCTCTAGCTCCACCTCAGTGGAAACTGAAACCGGAACAGACTTCGAGATCAAAGCTATTCTGGACTCTCGTTACCTTCACAAGAATCTGCAATATCTGGTGGAATGGAAAGGGTATGGTCCTGAGGAGAGAAGTTGGATAAAGGCTTCTGAGGTCTCGGCTCCTCGACTAATCCGGATTTTCCATTCTAGACACCCTACGAAACCAGGAAAGTGTCCAGGGGCCACTCCTAGAGGAGGGAGTACTGTCATGCCGCCGCCGCCGTACTTGCCTCTCTGGGGGCGCTGGGTCTCCGGGCGGCCGTCCTCACTGGCGGTGTCCGGCTCCCGGCGCTCCGTCCGGCGCACGTAGGTGTGGACGTCGCGGGTGCGCCCGGCGTTCACTGAGGGTGCGGGTGACGTCAAGCGCTTCCCCAATCAGACGCTGGCGGGAAGTTCAAATTCAGACGCCGGGCAGAGCTCCGGCGCCTGAGTATCATCTTTACTGCTATTGGAAGTTGTGATCTCCAGAGCTCCCGTATCCCTGTGGCTTCCAACCCTTTCAGACGAACCTCCGTGCCTCCAAGCGCCTCCGTGCCTCCAAGCGCCTCCGCGCCTCCAAGCACCTCCGCGCCTCCAAGCACCTCCGCGCCTCCAAGCACCTCTGCGCCTCCAAGCACCTCTGCGCCTCCAAGCACCCAGTGCTCACAAGCGTAGTTGGTGCCTCCAGCATCCGGTACTTTTTATTTATTCCTCAGCACCTTTTCAAGTTCTGTCTTTCAGGAGACCTCCAGCATCCACACGTGCCTCCTGTCTGCCGACCAAATCCTGCATGAGGAAAACCTATATTCGGCCATCTCTGCTGCGGTCCAGTTGCGGTTCCTCTTCCCGGTCACCGGAAGAAACCCCCGAGTCCACAATACTCCCAAACCAGGTCAGTGATAGTCATGATGTTTTACAACACATCTATTATTATAATCTATTATATGATTCCAAAATGTAACTATCCCCTGGCATTCCCATAAATTGTAAATAGCAGACTTTACATTTAAGGCATAGAAGACCTGTTTCAACAAAATATTTCCTTTGGCTTGGGGAGATATTCAATTGTTTCTGTTTTTTTGCACTGCCCACCCCCATAGAGGTTGGGTTTAGCCACGTAAAGCAGCTAAACATGACCAAAGTGCTGGGCACAATCGCAAAAAGAGCAGTTTGGGCACCCAAAAGGGTAAAGGACCCCATACACTACAATGATTTTGCACGATTTCATGCAATTCCGACCTTGCGGCCGATATATTGTATGAAAAGTGTCAATTCGTATGTGTTTTACATCCGATCCGATGTGCGTTCCCATGAGCATTGGGTCGGAGACCCTAGGTCGTTGGGGCTGCACTCATGATATATTGTAATCGGATAGAAAATAGTGTTCTTTTGTGCATGCGATATACCGCATGCAATGTATCGCACAAGTTTGACTGGCATTCTCCAGGACACTCCTAGCTCCCCTAGCCCTCTAATCCAGCCCATCAGATATATCTTATGGTACAATTGTATGCCATATGATATATTACATGCAATTTAGCACGGCTTGATCAATCGCATGTGATATATCTTATGCAAAAATAGCACAAAAGTACAAAATCTTATGGAATCACTCCCAGGAAGGTCCCAGGGGAGTTCAAGGGAAATCGCATCCGGCTTCAGCCTCAGACATATCGTTGTAGTGTATAGGACCTTTAACTTTTCTTGGATTTCAGCTCGCTACCCCGAGGGGTGCAAGCTGAAATGCAGAAGCCAGCAGTCATCACGCCTCAATTGAATAGCTCCATTTGAGTGCCATGTAGTGGCTGCCAGCAGATAAACATTTCCCACCCACTGAGTGCAATATAGAAATGCTGAACAGTTCAGTGATAGGAAGATTGTTCCCAAATGAAGGCAGGCTATTCACCTACACATCAGGTAGGTGAATCCCCCTCCATCATGGAATGCCAGCTTCTACTTACAAAAGGTATGCTTTCTTGAGGGTCTTCCGCTGTAGTAAAGTACTTACTGCTTTTACTGTCTACAGGTGGGCAGACACTGGCAGATAAAAATATCTCTTCTTTGCAACTCCTATATCTTCTTATGCAGCTAACTTCCCAAATCAGGGGCTGGATGTAATGCTGTCCGAGTTGGCCGGAGCTGCGGGTTGCTGGAAAAATGTGAACGTTTTTTTAAAGGGGCAATCATTTACAGTAAAGCTAGGCAACCATGGTGCCCAGCGTTACAGTCGTTAGGGCGACACAATGTAGGTCAACACTCATTAGGTCGACCACTGAAGGTCGACAATGTCATTAGGTCGACATGGCCGTTAGGTCGACAGGTCAAAAGATTGACATGAGTTTGTCACTTTTTTTTTCCGTGGACTACGATTAGAATGGTAATCTGCCCGAAGCATGGCGAGCGAAGCAAGCCATGCGAGGGGGAGACGGTGCACTAATTTGGGTTCCCCGTCACTTTACGGAGAAAACTACACCAAAAACCTCATGTTGACCTGTTGACCTAGTACATGTCGACCTAATGACCATGTCGACCTAATTTGTGTCTATCCAACGACCCATACCCGGTGCCCAATATTAGTGCCAATACAGAAACCCTGCGGCCACACACAATGGCCCTCATTCCGAGATGATCGTAGCTGTGCTAAATTTAGCATAGCTACAATCATTCACACTGACATGCGGGGGGACGCACAGCACAGGGCTAGACCAATCCGCATGTCAGTGTCGCCCCTCCCCCCGCAGAAGTGCAAAGGCATCGCACAGCGACAATGCTTTTGCACTTCAAGAGTAGCTCCCGACCAGCGCAGCTTTAGCGTGCTGGCCGGGAGTTACTCGTCGCTCACCGGGCCGCAGCGGCTGCGTATGATGTCACGCAGCCGCTGCGGGCCGCTTCCCGCATGGTCCGGCCAAGCCTGCGTTGGCAGGGCCACGCCCATAAAACGGTGGCCAAACGCCGCCGTTCCGCACCCTCCCGCCCAGCGACCGCCTCTGCCTGTCAATCAGGCAGAGGCGATCGCAGCCCAGCTACGGCCTTCGCCGTCTGGCATGCGTCGGCGGACTACGGCGCCGGCGCATGCGCAGTGGGTACCCGTTCGCTCGGCTGCGATAAAAAGCAGCGAGTGAATGAGACAGAATGACCCCCAGAGTTCTGTCCGATAACTGACCTATCACAATCTTGTAGTGCAACTGGATAAAAGGTACTGTATTGCAGCTCATTATATTGGATTATAGGAAATTAAAACACAATATTTTGCTGGCAAACTGGGCAAAACCATGTTGCACTGCAGGTGGGTCAGATGTAACATGTGCAGAGAGTTAGAGTTGGGTGGGCTATATTGTTTCTGTGCATGGTACATACTGGCTGCTTTACTTTTAGACTGCAATTTAGATTTCAGTTTGAACACAACTCACCCAAATCTAACTTTCTGTGCACGTTACATCTGCCCCACCTGCAGTGCACAAGGTTTTGCCCAGTTGCTAACAACTCTGACTAACCCCCTATACGCCTAAACACTGATAAACCTTTAGAGTAGTCACAATCTGATAGCTGGCAGAAAACGTGTCACTCCATCTAAAAGGCATTTTACTAGATGTCTTATTAAACAGCCAGCAGAAGAAAAAAAAAGGCAGTATAAATATAACAGAGCAGAGCAGTGCAACTACCCAGCAACGACTGTACAGTCCCCTTCAATCCAGATTGTGCTGCCTAAATCAGAACTGTATGGAGGTATATTTATAAGCCTGCAAATGTGTCATCAGTTTGGCGCTGATTCCGAGTTGCACGTTCTGCGTTGCTTTAGCGGCTTTTGCTGCAGTCGCAGCTTATGCTAATTCTAGTAAAAGCAGCTCTCCTGTGGCACATGCGCGAGTCTTAATTCGCTTTGTCTGTCGGCTATCACAACCATCGGAAGCACCATCGGAACCGGCACCAGTCCCATTGTTAGGAGGAGAGTCTCTGGCAGAGTATGGCGTCCAATGCACGCCAATAAGCATCTGAGTTCACAGAAACTCATATGACAACCCCGCGATGCTCCCATAATGCGCTCATCAGGCAAAATATCTAAATGCATCCCTTTAGCCACCTCCCAGTCACAGCCCTGGAACCCTCAATTCATTCTAGTATGATTACGGCTCATCTGGATCTGCAGCTCTGCATACAGACTGTTAGGCGCCGGGGTCCGCTCGTCGGTGCGGCCCGGCGCCTAGCAACCAGGGACGCCGTGCGCGTACAGCCGCCGGCTCCCTGGCAACGCTGGACGCCGGGCGCACGGAGCCGCACGGACCCTAGCAACGGGGACGCCACTGACGGACCGCGTTCCCCGTTGCTGGGTCCATTTTAATTAATAGGACACATGTTTCCTGGCCATGCAGCTAGGCAGCTGTATGGCATCTAATCCAATCAGCCTCTAAACAGCTGATTGGAGGACTCCCTGTTAAATACACTTCCTGGGCTTCTCACAGACGCCGGTAATAGCTTCTTGCATGCTGTATCTGTTTGCTGAGAGTGTTTCCAGTCCTGCTGTATCCGGTCGTTCCTGTTCTCAGTTGTCCTGTACTCGGAAGTCGTCATCTGTTCCTGGAGTCCTGACTGAGCACCTTTGAACATCCAGTGGTGTTCGTGAGTCACGGCGTAGCCGTGTGTTGCGGCTTGGCCGCTTTATCATTTATTATTTATTATGTGTTTCTGAGCTTTTGCGGAGGATTCCGCTCCCACAGATCCACTCTGGTATCCAGCGGTGCTGGGTAGGAGTAACGGACTAGTGGATTTTGGTTGTCCTTTTCCCTGGCGGGTTTCCGCACATACCTCAGCTTTTGTCAGTTAGCTTGTAGCCCCTGGCCTGGTTGTTTAGTCAGAGGGCCCCTTGTTATCACCCTGTCTCGGATTTCCCTTTGTCTCCCATTAAGACCTGAGGGGGCATCGGAGTTGGGCAGACATAATCCGCCCTTCAAACGCGGCTGCCATGGGCTCAAGCAACCATAGTCTCGCAGGGGATTTCTGACAGCACGGGCGAGACAACGGAGTTAGGGCGCCAGGGGCTACTTTCTATTCCCGCTTCCTTCCCCAGCATTACGTTCCAGTGCTCCGGTCCTTGCAATAGGACCTCCTCAGACCAGAGTGCTGGAATCATAACATTATTACCGGCCACACCCAAACTTAAAATTAAACAGGGTTTGATTTTTTCCTTATTCAGTTTTGTAAGATTTATCTGCCTCATGAATCCCACTGGTTTAGGGCCAAATCCTGGCCAGCTCCTAGTTAGCCAGATTCAAGAACTTACTCAGATGGTTCAGGATCTTTCCCTTCGGGTGAAGTCGCAGGAAGATCTTTTACGAACTTCCCGAGGGTAGTCCCTGAACCAAAAATGCACTTGCCTGACCGCTTTTCTGGTGATAGGAAGGAGTTTTTTTAATTTTAAAGAGTCCTGTAAACTTTATTTTCGTTTAAGACCAATCTCCTCAGGTACTGAATCTCAGCGGGTCGGAATTATTATTTCTATGCTCCAGGGGGATCCTCAGACCTGGGCTTTTGGTTTAAAAGCAGAGGATCCGGCATTGTTGTCAGTAGACGCCTTTCTGGGGTCTTTAGGGCTTTTGTATGATGACCCTGACAGAGAGGCATCCGCTGAGAGTCAGTTACGCGCTCTCAGACAGGGTAGAAATCCTGCAGAGGTTTATTCTACGGAGTTTCGCCGTTGGTCGAACGACTGTGGCTGGAATGACCCAGCCCTGCGCAGTCAGTTTTGCCTCGGCTTATCTGAGTCTATAAAAGACAGTCTCCTTCAGTATCCCGCTCCTGAGACTCTCGATAAACTCATGGAGCTTTCTATTAAGATTGATCGTCGTCTCAGAGAGCGGAGGGCTGAAAAAGGAGCACCTATCAGGTCTACTCCATGTGTATTTTCCATTCCTGAGGACATAGAGGAGCCCATGCAGATGGGTCTCTCCCGGCTGTCTCCAGAAGAAAGAGCCAGAAGGCAAAACTCTGGTCTTTGTTTGTACTGTGGGGGTAAGGGACATTTTGCCCGTAATTGTCCGAATAAGTCGGGAAACGCCTCGACCAAGTGAATTGTGAGGGGGTTCACTTTGGTCTGCAGCTTATCTCCTCGAATAACTCCCTTTTAGTCCCAGCTAAAGTTTCCTTTGGCAGCCTCAGTTCTTCGGTGTCGGCTTTTGTTGACAGTGGAGCTGCAGGGAACTTTATGGACTTAACGTGGGCCAAGGCCTTGGGTATTCCTCAGTTAGCTTTGGGTAGGTGTATCACCATGCATGGTTTAGATGGGAGTCCCTTGTCCAATGGGGTTATTTCCCTCTGTACACCCCCTGTACTACTTACAGTAGGAGTTCTTCATTCCGAAAAAATTGAGTTTTTCCTTACCCATTGCCCAGCAGTTCCAGTGGTTCTGGGTCACCCTTGGCTGGCCTTTCATAATCCCATCATTGATTGGCAGTCGGGGGAGATCTCACAATGGGGTACCATCTGTAATAAGGAATGTATTTCATTTCCCGTCAGAATAGCTGCTGCCATTCCCGAACCCATTCCAGAAGATGCTCAAGTTTTTGCAAAGATCTTACTGGTAGGACACCATGAGGAAGGATGTACAGGATTACGTTAATTCTTGTCCACAGTGTACGCAGTATAAATCTCCTCGTCTACCTCCTGCCGGGTTGCTTCGTCCCCTGCCCATTCCTATGAAACCCTGGACTCATATTTCCATGGACTTCATTACCGAGTTGCCCTGTTCCAAGGGTTACAATACCATCTGGGTGATTGTTGACCGTTTTTCAAAGATGGCGCACTTCGTTCCATTAACAGGTCTGCCGACAGCTCCCAAATTGGCTTTATTGTTCATCCGGGAACACTTTCGGTTGCATGGTTTACCTCAAGAAATAGTCTCTGATCGAGGGGTACAGTTCACCGCAAGGTTTTGGAGAGCCCTCTGCTCAGCCTTACAAATTACACTTAAATTTTCGTCTGCCTATCATCCCCAAACAAGTGGACAAACGGAACGAGTCAACCAAGATCTAGAGACTTTCCTCCGCCTTTATCTCTCCCCTTCACAGGACAACTGGGTGGAGTTGTTACCTTGGGCGGAGTTTGCCCATAACCATTCATTTCATTCTTCCACTGGCGAGTCTCCGTTCTTCGTCAACTATGGGTTCCACCCACGAGTTCCGGAATTACCAAGTCTTCCGACGGAAGAGATTCCAGCTGTAACGTCCACTCTACTACACTTCAAACAAATTTGGAGTAAGATTCATGCTAGTCTTAAAAAGGTTTCTGTCCGATACAAGTTCTTCGCAGATAAGAAACGGCGAGCCGCTCCTCAATACAAGGTTGGTGATAGGGTATGGCTTTTCACACGCAATCTCCGGTTAAAAGGTGCCCACTATGAAGTTTGCTCCAAGATTCATCGGTCCTTATTCTGTGCTACAAGTCCTGAATCCTGTGGTCTGTAAATTGGGTTTACCTTCTCACCTACGTATACCAAATGCCTTCCATGTTTCTCTTCTTCGTCCTCTCGTCCTTAATCGTTTTCATTCAAAGTCCTCTAGCTCCACCTCAGTGGAAACTGAAACCGGAACAGACTTCGAGATCAAAGCTATTCTGGACTCTCGTTACCTTCACAAGAATCTGCAATATCTGGTGGAATGGAAAGGGTATGGTCCTGAGGAGAGAAGTTGGATAAAGGCTTCTGAGGTCTCGGCTCCTCGACTAATCCGGATTTTCCATTCTAGACACCCTACGAAACCAGGAAAGTGTCCAGGGGCCACTCCTAGAGGAGGGAGTACTGTCATGCCGCCGCCGCCGTACTTGCCTCTCTGGGGGCGCTGGGTCTCCGGGCGGCCGTCCTCACTGGCGGTGTCCGGCTCCCGGCGCTCCGTCCGGCGCACGTAGGTGTGGACGTCGCGGGTGCGCCCGGCGTTCACTGAGGGTGCGGGTGACGTCAAGCGCTTCCCCAATCAGACGCTGGCGGGAAGTTCAAATTCAGACGCCGGGCAGAGCTCCGGCGCCTGAGTATCATCTTTACTGCTATTGGAAGTTGTGATCTCCAGAGCTCCCGTATCCCTGTGGCTTCCAACCCTTTCAGACGAACCTCCGTGCCTCCAAGCGCCTCCGCGCCTCCAAGCGCCTCCGCGCCTCCAAGCACCTCCGCGCCTCCAAGCACCTCCGCGCCTCCAAGCACCTCTGCGCCTCCAAGCACCTCTGCGCCTCCAAGCACCTCTGCGCCTCCAAGCACCCAGTGCTCACAAGCGTAGTTGGTGCCTCCAGCATCCGGTACTTTTTATTTATTCCTCAGCACCTTTTCAAGTTCTGTCTTTCAGGAGACCTCCAGCATCCACACGTGCCTCCTGTCTGCCGACCAAATCCTGCATGAGGAAAACCTATATTCGGCCATCTCTGCTGCGGTCCAGTTGCGGTTCCTCTTCCCGGTCACCGGAAGAAACCCCCGAGTCCACAATACTCCCAAACCAGGTCAGTGATAGTCATGATGTTTTACAACACATCTATTATTATAATCTATTATATGATTCCAAAATGTAACTATCCCCTGGCATTCCCATAAATTGTAAATAGCAGACTTTACATTTAAGGCATAGAAGACCTGTTTCAACAAAATATTTCCTTTGGCTTGGGGAGATATTCAATTGTTTCTGTTTTTTTGCACTGCCCACCCCCATAGAGGTTGGGTTTAGCCACGTAAAGCAGCTAAACATGACCAAAGTGCTGGGCACAATCGCAAAAAGAGCAGTTTGGGCACCCAAAAGGGTAAAGGACCCCATACACTACAATGATTTTGCACGATTTCATGCAATTCCGACCTTGCGGCCGATATATTGTATGAAAAGTGTCAATTCGTATGTGTTTTACATCCGATCCGATGTGCGTTCCCATGAGCATTGGGTCGGAGACCCTAGGTCGTTGGGGCTGCACTCATGATATATTGTAATCGGATAGAAAATAGTGTTCTTTTGTGCATGCGATATACCGCATGCAATGTATCGCACAAGTTTGACTGGCATTCTCCAGGACACTCCTAGCTCCCCTAGCCCTCTAATCCAGCCCATCAGATATATCTTATGGTACAATTGTATGCCATATGATATATTACATGCAATTTAGCACGGCTTGATCAATCGCATGTGATATATCTTATGCAAAAATAGCACAAAAGTACAAAATCTTATGGAATCACTCCCAGGAAGGTCCCAGGGGAGTTCAAGGGAAATCGCATCCGGCTTCAGCCTCAGACATATCGTTGTAGTGTATAGGACCTTTAACTTTTCTTGGATTTCAGCTCGCTACCCCGAGGGGTGCAAGCTGAAATGCAGAAGCCAGCAGTCATCACGCCTCAATTGAATAGCTCCATTTGAGTGCCATGTAGTGGCTGCCAGCAGATAAACATTTCCCACCCACTGAGTGCAATATAGAAATGCTGAACAGTTCAGTGATAGGAAGATTGTTCCCAAATGAAGGCAGGCTATTCACCTACACATCAGGTAGGTGAATCCCCCTCCATCATGGAATGCCAGCTTCTACTTACAAAAGGTATGCTTTCTTGAGGGTCTTCCGCTGTAGTAAAGTACTTACTGCTTTTACTGTCTACAGGTGGGCAGACACTGGCAGATAAAAATATCTCTTCTTTGCAACTCCTATATCTTCTTATGCAGCTAACTTCCCAAATCAGGGGCTGGATGTAATGCTGTCCGAGTTGGCCGGAGCTGCGGGTTGCTGGAAAAATGTGAACGTTTTTTTAAAGGGGCAATCATTTACAGTAAAGCTAGGCAACCATGGTGCCCAGCGTTACAGTCGTTAGGGCGACACAATGTAGGTCAACACTCATTAGGTCGACCACTGAAGGTCGACAATGTCATTAGGTCGACATGGCCGTTAGGTCGACAGGTCAAAAGATTGACATGAGTTTGTCACTTTTTTTTTCCGTGGACTACGATTAGAATGGTAATCTGCCCGAAGCATGGCGAGCGAAGCAAGCCATGCGAGGGGGAGACGGTGCACTAATTTGGGTTCCCCGTCACTTTACGGAGAAAACTACACCAAAAACCTCATGTTGACCTGTTGACCTAGTACATGTCGACCTAATGACCATGTCGACCTAATTTGTGTCTATCCAACGACCCATACCCGGTGCCCAATATTAGTGCCAATACAGAAACCCTGCGGCCACACACAATGGCCCTCATTCCGAGATGATCGTAGCTGTGCTAAATTTAGCATAGCTACAATCATTCACACTGACATGCGGGGGGACGCACAGCACAGGGCTAGACCAATCCGCATGTCAGTGTCGCCCCTCCCCCCGCAGAAGTGCAAAGGCATCGCACAGCGACAATGCTTTTGCACTTCAAGAGTAGCTCCCGACCAGCGCAGCTTTAGCGTGCTGGCCGGGAGTTACTCGTCGCTCACCGGGCCGCAGCGGCTGCGTATGATGTCACGCAGCCGCTGCGGGCCGCTTCCCGCATGGTCCGGCCAAGCCTGCGTTGGCAGGGCCACGCCCATAAAACGGTGGCCAAACGCCGCCGTTCCGCACCCTCCCGCCCAGCGACCGCCTCTGCCTGTCAATCAGGCAGAGGCGATCGCAGCCCAGCTACGGCCTTCGCCGTCTGGCATGCGTCGGCGGACTACGGCGCCGGCGCATGCGCAGTGGGTACCCGTTCGCTCGGCTGCGATAAAAAGCAGCGAGTGAATGAGACAGAATGACCCCCAGAGTTCTGTCCGATAACTGACCTATCACAATCTTGTAGTGCAACTGGATAAAAGGTACTGTATTGCAGCTCATTATATTGGATTATAGGAAATTAAAACACAATATTTTGCTGGCAAACTGGGCAAAACCATGTTGCACTGCAGGTGGGTCAGATGTAACATGTGCAGAGAGTTAGAGTTGGGTGGGCTATATTGTTTCTGTGCATGGTACATACTGGCTGCTTTACTTTTAGACTGCAATTTAGATTTCAGTTTGAACACAACTCACCCAAATCTAACTTTCTGTGCACGTTACATCTGCCCCACCTGCAGTGCACAAGGTTTTGCCCAGTTGCTAACAACTCTGACTAACCCCCTATACGCCTAAACACTGATAAACCTTTAGAGTAGTCACAATCTGATAGCTGGCAGAAAACGTGTCACTCCATCTAAAAGGCATTTTACTAGATGTCTTATTAAACAGCCAGCAGAAGAAAAAAAAAGGCAGTATAAATATAACAGAGCAGAGCAGTGCAACTACCCAGCAACGACTGTACAGTCCCCTTCAATCCAGATTGTGCTGCCTAAATCAGAACTGTATGGAGGTATATTTATAAGCCTGCAAATGTGTCATCAGTTTGGCGCTGATTCCGAGTTGCACGTGCTGCGTTGCTTTAGCGGCTTTTGCTGCAGTCGCAGCTTATGCTAATTCTAGTAAAAGCAGCTCTCCTGTGGCACATGCGCGAGTCTTAATTCGCTTTGTCTGTCGGCTATCACAACCATCGGAAGCACCATCGGAACCGGCACCAGTCCCATTGTTAGGAGGAGAGTCTCTGGCAGAGTATGGCGTCCAATGCACGCCAATAAGCATCTGAGTTCACAGAAACTCATATGACAACCCCGCGATGCTCCCATAATGCGCTCATCAGGCAAAATATCTAAATGCATCCCTTTAGCCACCTCCCAGTCACAGCCCTGGAACCCTCAATTCATTCTAGTATGATTACGGCTCATCTGGATCTGCAGCTCTGCATACAGACTGTTAGGCGCCGGGGTCCGCTCGTCGGTGCGGCCCGGCGCCTAGCAACCAGGGACGCCGTGCGCGTACAGCCGCCGGCTCCCTGGCAACGCTGGACGCCGGGCGCACGGAGCCGCACGGACCCTAGCAACGGGGACGCCACTGACGGACCGCGTTCCCCGTTGCTGGGTCCATTTTAATTAATAGGACACGTTTCCTGGCCATGCAGCTAGGCAGCTGTATGGCATCTAATCCAATCAGCCTCTAAACAGCTGATTGGAGGACTCCCTGTTAAATACACTTCCTGGGCTTCTCACAGACGCCGGTAATAGCTTCTTGCATGCTGTATCTGTTTGCTGAGAGTGTTTCCAGTCCTGCTGTATCCGGTCGTTCCTGTTCTCAGTTGTCCTGTACTCGGAAGTCGTCATCTGTTCCTGGAGTCCTGACTGAGCACCTTTGAACATCCAGTGGTGTTCGTGAGTCACGGCGTAGCCGTGTGTTGCGGCTTGGCCGCTTTATCATTTATTATTTATTATGTGTTTCTGAGCTTTTGCGGAGGATTCCGCTCCCACAGATCCACTCTGGTATCCAGCGGTGCTGGGTAGGAGTAACGGACTAGTGGATTTTGGTTGTCCTTTTCCCTGGCGGGTTTCCGCACATACCTCAGCTTTTGTCAGTTAGCTTGTAGCCCCTGGCCTGGTTGTTTAGTCAGAGGGCCCCTTGTTATCACCCTGTCTCGGATTTCCCTTTGTCTCCCATTAAGACCTGAGGGGGCATCGGAGTTGGGCAGACATAATCCGCCCTTCAAACGCGGCTGCCATGGGCTCAAGCAACCATAGTCTCGCAGGGGATTTCTGACAGCACGGGCGAGACAACGGAGTTAGGGCGCCAGGGGCTACTTTCTATTCCCGCTTCCTTCCCCAGCATTACGTTCCAGTGCTCCGGTCCTTGCAATAGGACCTCCTCAGACCAGAGTGCTGGAATCATAACATTATTACCGGCCACACCCAAACTTAAAATTAAACAGGGTTTGATTTTTTCCTTATTCAGTTTTGTAAGATTTATCTGCCTCATGAATCCCACTGGTTTAGGGCCAAATCCTGGCCAGCTCCTAGTTAGCCAGATTCAAGAACTTACTCAGATGGTTCAGGATCTTTCCCTTCGGGTGAAGTCGCAGGAAGATCTTTTACGAACTTCCCGAGGGTAGTCCCTGAACCAAAAATGCACTTGCCTGACCGCTTTTCTGGTGATAGGAAGGAGTTTTTTTAATTTTAAAGAGTCCTGTAAACTTTATTTTCGTTTAAGACCAATCTCCTCAGGTACTGAATCTCAGCGGGTCGGAATTATTATTTCTATGCTCCAGGGGGATCCTCAGACCTGGGCTTTTGGTTTAAAAGCAGAGGATCCGGCATTGTTGTCAGTAGACGCCTTTCTGGGGTCTTTAGGGCTTTTGTATGATGACCCTGACAGAGAGGCATCCGCTGAGAGTCAGTTACGCGCTCTCAGACAGGGTAGAAATCCTGCAGAGGTTTATTCTACGGAGTTTCGCCGTTGGTCGAACGACTGTGGCTGGAATGACCCAGCCCTGCGCAGTCAGTTTTGCCTCGGCTTATCTGAGTCTATAAAAGACAGTCTCCTTCAGTATCCCGCTCCTGAGACTCTCGATAAACTCATGGAGCTTTCTATTAAGATTGATCGTCGTCTCAGAGAGCGGAGGGCTGAAAAAGGAGCACCTATCAGGTCTACTCCATGTGTATTTTCCATTCCTGAGGACATAGAGGAGCCCATGCAGATGGGTCTCTCCCGGCTGTCTCCAGAAGAAAGAGCCAGAAGGCAAAACTCTGGTCTTTGTTTGTACTGTGGGGGTAAGGGACATTTTGCCCGTAATTGTCCGAATAAGTCGGGAAACGCCTCGACCAAGTGAATTGTGAGGGGGTTCACTTTGGTCTGCAGCTTATCTCCTCGAATAACTCCCTTTTAGTCCCAGCTAAAGTTTCCTTTGGCAGCCTCAGTTCTTCGGTGTCGGCTTTTGTTGACAGTGGAGCTGCAGGGAACTTTATGGACTTAACGTGGGCCAAGGCCTTGGGTATTCCTCAGTTAGCTTTGGGTAGGTGTATCACCATGCATGGTTTAGATGGGAGTCCCTTGTCCAATGGGGTTATTTCCCTCTGTACACCCCCTGTACTACTTACAGTAGGAGTTCTTCATTCCGAAAAAATTGAGTTTTTCCTTACCCATTGCCCAGCAGTTCCAGTGGTTCTGGGTCACCCTTGGCTGGCCTTTCATAATCCCATCATTGATTGGCAGTCGGGGGAGATCTCACAATGGGGTACCATCTGTAATAAGGAATGTATTTCATTTCCCGTCAGAATAGCTGCTGCCATTCCCGAACCCATTCCAGAAGATGCTCAAGTTTTTGCAAAGATCTTACTGGTAGGACACCATGAGGAAGGATGTACAGGATTACGTTAATTCTTGTCCACAGTGTACGCAGTATAAATCTCCTCGTCTACCTCCTGCCGGGTTGCTTCGTCCCCTGCCCATTCCTATGAAACCCTGGACTCATATTTCCATGGACTTCATTACCGAGTTGCCCTGTTCCAAGGGTTACAATACCATCTGGGTGATTGTTGACCGTTTTTCAAAGATGGCGCACTTCGTTCCATTAACAGGTCTGCCGACAGCTCCCAAATTGGCTTTATTGTTCATCCGGGAACACTTTCGGTTGCATGGTTTACCTCAAGAAATAGTCTCTGATCGAGGGGTACAGTTCACCGCAAGGTTTTGGAGAGCCCTCTGCTCAGCCTTACAAATTACACTTAAATTTTCGTCTGCCTATCATCCCCAAACAAGTGGACAAACGGAACGAGTCAACCAAGATCTAGAGACTTTCCTCCGCCTTTATCTCTCCCCTTCACAGGACAACTGGGTGGAGTTGTTACCTTGGGCGGAGTTTGCCCATAACCATTCATTTCATTCTTCCACTGGCGAGTCTCCGTTCTTCGTCAACTATGGGTTCCACCCACGAGTTCCGGAATTACCAAGTCTTCCGACGGAAGAGATTCCAGCTGTAACGTCCACTCTACTACACTTCAAACAAATTTGGAGTAAGATTCATGCTAGTCTTAAAAAGGTTTCTGTCCGATACAAGTTCTTCGCAGATAAGAAACGGCGAGCCGCTCCTCAATACAAGGTTGGTGATAGGGTATGGCTTTTCACACGCAATCTCCGGTTAAAAGGTGCCCACTATGAAGTTTGCTCCAAGATTCATCGGTCCTTATTCTGTGCTACAAGTCCTGAATCCTGTGGTCTGTAAATTGGGTTTACCTTCTCACCTACGTATACCAAATGCCTTCCATGTTTCTCTTCTTCGTCCTCTCGTCCTTAATCGTTTTCATTCAAAGTCCTCTAGCTCCACCTCAGTGGAAACTGAAACCGGAACAGACTTCGAGATCAAAGCTATTCTGGACTCTCGTTACCTTCACAAGAATCTGCAATATCTGGTGGAATGGAAAGGGTATGGTCCTGAGGAGAGAAGTTGGATAAAGGCTTCTGAGGTCTCGGCTCCTCGACTAATCCGGATTTTCCATTCTAGACACCCTACGAAACCAGGAAAGTGTCCAGGGGCCACTCCTAGAGGAGGGAGTACTGTCATGCCGCCGCCGCCGTACTTGCCTCTCTGGGGGCGCTGGGTCTCCGGGCGGCCGTCCTCACTGGCGGTGTCCGGCTCCCGGCGCTCCGTCCGGCGCACGTAGGTGTGGACGTCGCGGGTGCGCCCGGCGTTCACTGAGGGTGCGGGTGACGTCAAGCGCTTCCCCAATCAGACGCTGGCGGGAAGTTCAAATTCAGACGCCGGGCAGAGCTCCGGCGCCTGAGTATCATCTTTACTGCTATTGGAAGTTGTGATCTCCAGAGCTCCCGTATCCCTGTGGCTTCCAACCCTTTCAGACGAACCTCCGTGCCTCCAAGCACCTCCGTGCCTCCAAGCGCCTCCGCGCCTCCAAGCGCCTCCGCGCCTCCAAGCGCCTCCGCGCCTCCAAGCGCCTCCGCGCCTCCAAGCACCTCTGCGCCTCCAAGCACCTCTGCGCCTCCAAGCACCTCTGCGCCTCCAAGCACCTCTGCGCCTCCAAGCACCTCTGCGCCTCCAAGCACCTCTGCGCCTCCAAGCACCCAGTGCTCACAAGCGTAGTTGGTGCCTCCAGCATCCGGTACTTTTTATTTATTCCTCAGCACCTTTTCAAGTTCTGTCTTTCAGGAGACCTCCAGCATCCACACGTGCCTCCTGTCTGCCGACCAAATCCTGCATGAGGAAAACCTATATTCGGCCATCTCTGCTGCGGTCCAGTTGCGGTTCCTCTTCCCGGTCACCGGAAGAAACCCCCGAGTCCACAATACTCCCAAACCAGGTCAGTGATAGTCATGATGTTTTACAACACATCTATTATTATAATCTATTATATGATTCCAAAATGTAACTATCCCCTGGCATTCCCATAAATTGTAAATAGCAGACTTTACATTTAAGGCATAGAAGACCTGTTTCAACAAAATATTTCCTTTGGCTTGGGGAGATATTCAATTGTTTCTGTTTTTTTGCACTGCCCACCCCCATAGAGGTTGGGTTTAGCCACGTAAAGCAGCTAAACATGACCAAAGTGCTGGGCACAATCGCAAAAAGAGCAGTTTGGGCACCCAAAAGGGTAAAGGACCCCATACACTACAATGATTTTGCACGATTTCATGCAATTCCGACCTTGCGGCCGATATATTGTATGAAAAGTGTCAATTCGTATGTGTTTTACATCCGATCCGATGTGCGTTCCCATGAGCATTGGGTCGGAGACCCTAGGTCGTTGGGGCTGCACTCATGATATATTGTAATCGGATAGAAAATAGTGTTCTTTTGTGCATGCGATATACCGCATGCAATGTATCGCACAAGTTTGACTGGCATTCTCCAGGACACTCCTAGCTCCCCTAGCCCTCTAATCCAGCCCATCAGATATATCTTATGGTACAATTGTATGCCATATGATATATTACATGCAATTTAGCACGGCTTGATCAATCGCATGTGATATATCTTATGCAAAAATAGCACAAAAGTACAAAATCTTATGGAATCACTCCCAGGAAGGTCCCAGGGGAGTTCAAGGGAAATCGCATCCGGCTTCAGCCTCAGACATATCGTTGTAGTGTATAGGACCTTTAACTTTTCTTGGATTTCAGCTCGCTACCCCGAGGGGTGCAAGCTGAAATGCAGAAGCCAGCAGTCATCACGCCTCAATTGAATAGCTCCATTTGAGTGCCATGTAGTGGCTGCCAGCAGATAAACATTTCCCACCCACTGAGTGCAATATAGAAATGCTGAACAGTTCAGTGATAGGAAGATTGTTCCCAAATGAAGGCAGGCTATTCACCTACACATCAGGTAGGTGAATCCCCCTCCATCATGGAATGCCAGCTTCTACTTACAAAAGGTATGCTTTCTTGAGGGTCTTCCGCTGTAGTAAAGTACTTACTGCTTTTACTGTCTACAGGTGGGCAGACACTGGCAGATAAAAATATCTCTTCTTTGCAACTCCTATATCTTCTTATGCAGCTAACTTCCCAAATCAGGGGCTGGATGTAATGCTGTCCGAGTTGGCCGGAGCTGCGGGTTGCTGGAAAAATGTGAACGTTTTTTTAAAGGGGCAATCATTTACAGTAAAGCTAGGCAACCATGGTGCCCAGCGTTACAGTCGTTAGGGCGACACAATGTAGGTCAACACTCATTAGGTCGACCACTGAAGGTCGACAATGTCATTAGGTCGACATGGCCGTTAGGTCGACAGGTCAAAAGATTGACATGAGTTTGTCACTTTTTTTTTCCGTGGACTACGATTAGAATGGTAATCTGCCCGAAGCATGGCGAGCGAAGCAAGCCATGCGAGGGGGAGACGGTGCACTAATTTGGGTTCCCCGTCACTTTACGGAGAAAACTACACCAAAAACCTCATGTTGACCTGTTGACCTAGTACATGTCGACCTAATGACCATGTCGACCTAATTTGTGTCTATCCAACGACCCATACCCGGTGCCCAATATTAGTGCCAATACAGAAACCCTGCGGCCACACACAATGGCCCTCATTCCGAGATGATCGTAGCTGTGCTAAATTTAGCATAGCTACAATCATTCACACTGACATGCGGGGGGACGCACAGCACAGGGCTAGACCAATCCGCATGTCAGTGTCGCCCCTCCCCCCGCAGAAGTGCAAAGGCATCGCACAGCGACAATGCTTTTGCACTTCAAGAGTAGCTCCCGACCAGCGCAGCTTTAGCGTGCTGGCCGGGAGTTACTCGTCGCTCACCGGGCCGCAGCGGCTGCGTATGATGTCACGCAGCCGCTGCGGGCCGCTTCCCGCATGGTCCGGCCAAGCCTGCGTTGGCAGGGCCACGCCCATAAAACGGTGGCCAAACGCCGCCGTTCCGCACCCTCCCGCCCAGCGACCGCCTCTGCCTGTCAATCAGGCAGAGGCGATCGCAGCCCAGCTACGGCCTTCGCCGTCTGGCATGCGTCGGCGGACTACGGCGCCGGCGCATGCGCAGTGGGTACCCGTTCGCTCGGCTGCGATAAAAAGCAGCGAGTGAATGAGACAGAATGACCCCCAGAGTTCTGTCCGATAACTGACCTATCACAATCTTGTAGTGCAACTGGATAAAAGGTACTGTATTGCAGCTCATTATATTGGATTATAGGAAATTAAAACACAATATTTTGCTGGCAAACTGGGCAAAACCATGTTGCACTGCAGGTGGGTCAGATGTAACATGTGCAGAGAGTTAGAGTTGGGTGGGCTATATTGTTTCTGTGCATGGTACATACTGGCTGCTTTACTTTTAGACTGCAATTTAGATTTCAGTTTGAACACAACTCACCCAAATCTAACTTTCTGTGCACGTTACATCTGCCCCACCTGCAGTGCACAAGGTTTTGCCCAGTTGCTAACAACTCTGACTAACCCCCTATACGCCTAAACACTGATAAACCTTTAGAGTAGTCACAATCTGATAGCTGGCAGAAAACGTGTCACTCCATCTAAAAGGCATTTTACTAGATGTCTTATTAAACAGCCAGCAGAAGAAAAAAAAAGGCAGTATAAATATAACAGAGCAGAGCAGTGCAACTACCCAGCAACGACTGTACAGTCCCCTTCAATCCAGATTGTGCTGCCTAAATCAGAACTGTATGGAGGTATATTTATAAGCCTGCAAATGTGTCATCAGTTTGGCGCTGATTCCGAGTTGCACGTGCTGCGTTGCTTTAGCGGCTTTTGCTGCAGTCGCAGCTTATGCTAATTCTAGTAAAAGCAGCTCTCCTGTGGCACATGCGCGAGTCTTAATTCGCTTTGTCTGTCGGCTATCACAACCATCGGAAGCACCATCGGAACCGGCACCAGTCCCATTGTTAGGAGGAGAGTCTCTGGCAGAGTATGGCGTCCAATGCACGCCAATAAGCATCTGAGTTCACAGAAACTCATATGACAACCCCGCGATGCTCCCATAATGCGCTCATCAGGCAAAATATCTAAATGCATCCCTTTAGCCACCTCCCAGTCACAGCCCTGGAACCCTCAATTCATTCTAGTATGATTACGGCTCATCTGGATCTGCAGCTCTGCATACAGACTGTTAGGCGCCGGGGTCCGCTCGTCGGTGCGGCCCGGCGCCTAGCAACCAGGGACGCCGTGCGCGTACAGCCGCCGGCTCCCTGGCAACGCTGGACGCCGGGCGCACGGAGCCGCACGGACCCTAGCAACGGGGACGCCACTGACGGACCGCGTTCCCCGTTGCTGGGTCCATTTTAATTAATAGGACACGTTTCCTGGCCATGCAGCTAGGCAGCTGTATGGCATCTAATCCAATCAGCCTCTAAACAGCTGATTGGAGGACTCCCTGTTAAATACACTTCCTGGGCTTCTCACAGACGCCGGTAATAGCTTCTTGCATGCTGTATCTGTTTGCTGAGAGTGTTTCCAGTCCTGCTGTATCCGGTCGTTCCTGTTCTCAGTTGTCCTGTACTCGGAAGTCGTCATCTGTTCCTGGAGTCCTGACTGAGCACCTTTGAACATCCAGTGGTGTTCGTGAGTCACGGCGTAGCCGTGTGTTGCGGCTTGGCCGCTTTATCATTTATTATTTATTATGTGTTTCTGAGCTTTTGCGGAGGATTCCGCTCCCACAGATCCACTCTGGTATCCAGCGGTGCTGGGTAGGAGTAACGGACTAGTGGATTTTGGTTGTCCTTTTCCCTGGCGGGTTTCCGCAC
Source organism: Pseudophryne corroboree (assembly GCF_028390025.1). Classification (NCBI taxonomy): domain Eukaryota; kingdom Metazoa; phylum Chordata; class Amphibia; order Anura; family Myobatrachidae; genus Pseudophryne; species Pseudophryne corroboree. The sequence continues at coordinate 146,630,356 of NC_086448.1, read as the reverse complement.
ATACCTCAGCTTTTGTCAGTTAGCTTGTAGCCCCTGGCCTGGTTGTTTAGTCAGAGGGCCCCTTGTTATCACCCTGTCTCGGATTTCCCTTTGTCTCCCATTAAGACCTGAGGGGGCATCGGAGTTGGGCAGACATAATCCGCCCTTCAAACGCGGCTGCCATGGGCTCAAGCAACCATAGTCTCGCAGGGGATTTCTGACAGCACGGGCGAGACAACGGAGTTAGGGCGCCAGGGGCTACTTTCTATTCCCGCTTCCTTCCCCAGCATTACGTTCCAGTGCTCCGGTCCTTGCAATAGGACCTCCTCAGACCAGAGTGCTGGAATCATAACATTATTACCGGCCACACCCAAACTTAAAATTAAACAGGGTTTGATTTTTTCCTTATTCAGTTTTGTAAGATTTATCTGCCTCATGAATCCCACTGGTTTAGGGCCAAATCCTGGCCAGCTCCTAGTTAGCCAGATTCAAGAACTTACTCAGATGGTTCAGGATCTTTCCCTTCGGGTGAAGTCGCAGGAAGATCTTTTACGAACTTCCCGAGGGTAGTCCCTGAACCAAAAATGCACTTGCCTGACCTCTTTTCTGGTGATAGGAAGGAGTTTTTTTTAATTTTAAAGAGTCCTGTAAACTTTATTTTCGTTTAAGACCAATCTCCTCAGGTACTGAATCTCAGCGGGTCGGAATTATTATTTCTATGCTCCAGGGGGATCCTCAGACCTGGGCTTTTGGTTTAAAAGCAGAGGATCCGGCATTGTTGTCAGTAGACGCCTTTCTGGGGTCTTTAGGGCTTTTGTATGATGACCCTGACAGAGAGGCATCCGCTGAGAGTCAGTTACGCGCTCTCAGACAGGGTAGAAATCCTGCAGAGGTTTATTCTACGGAGTTTCGCCGTTGGTCGAACGACTGTGGCTGGAATGACCCAGCCCTGCGCAGTCAGTTTTGCCTCGGCTTATCTGAGTCTATAAAAGACAGTCTCCTTCAGTATCCCGCTCCTGAGACTCTCGATAAACTCATGGAGCTTTCTATTAAGATTGATCGTCGTCTCAGAGAGCGGAGGGCTGAAAAAGGAGCACCTATCAGGTCTACTCCATGTGTATTTTCCATTCCTGAGGACATAGAGGAGCCCATGCAGATGGGTCTCTCCCGGCTGTCTCCAGAAGAAAGAGCCAGAAGGCAAAACTCTGGTCTTTGTTTGTACTGTGGGGGTAAGGGACATTTTGCCCGTAATTGTCCGAATAAGTCGGGAAACGCCTCGACCAAGTGAATTGTGAGGGGGTTCACTTTGGTCTGCAGCTTATCTCCTCGAATAACTCCCTTTTAGTCCCAGCTAAAGTTTCCTTTGGCAGCCTCAGTTCTTCGGTGTCGGCTTTTGTTGACAGTGGAGCTGCAGGGAACTTTATGGACTTAACGTGGGCCAAGGCCTTGGGTATTCCTCAGTTAGCTTTGGGTAGGTGTATCACCATGCATGGTTTAGATGGGAGTCCCTTGTCCAATGGGGTTATTTCCCTCTGTACACCCCCTGTACTACTTACAGTAGGAGTTCTTCATTCCGAAAAAATTGAGTTTTTCCTTACCCATTGCCCAGCAGTTCCAGTGGTTCTGGGTCACCCTTGGCTGGCCTTTCATAATCCCATCATTGATTGGCAGTCGGGGGAGATCTCACAATGGGGTACCATCTGTAATAAGGAATGTATTTCATTTCCCGTCAGAATAGCTGCTGCCATTCCCGAACCCATTCCCGTGGAATACCAGGACTTTGTTGATGTATTTTCCAAGGGCAATGCGGACATTCTGCCTCCCCATCGGCCTTATGATTGTGCTATTGAGCTAATTCATGGTGCCACATTGCCAAAGGGAAGGTTATATACATTGTCCGGGCCAGAAACTGCGGCCATGAATGAGTATGTTAAGGAGAGCCTAGGGAAAGGATTTATCAGGCCATCTAAATCCCCTTTAAGTGCAGGCTTCTTCTTTGTGGAGAAGAAAGATGGATCACTCAGACCTTGCATTGACTTTAGAGCCCTGAATAAGATCTCAGTTAAAAATACTTACCCTCTGCCACTGATTTCTGTCCTCTTTGATCAGCTGCGTTCGGCTGTGATTTTTTCTAAAATTGACCTGAGGGGAGCGTATAACCTCATCCGAATCAAGTCGGGAGATGAATGGAAGACGGCGTTCAGTACTCAGTCGGGTCACTACGAGTATCTGGTGATGCCGTTCGGCTTGTCTAACGCTCCGGCAGTTTTCCAAGATCTCATTAACGATGTGCTCCGTGATTTTCTAGGAAGATTCGTGGTCGTTTACTTAGACGACATCCTGATCTATTCTGACTCTATTGAACAACATGTTACCCAGGTGCGTCAGGTTCTTCAAAAATTACGTGAAAATCACCTATATGCCAAGCTGGAGAAGTGTGAGTTTCATGTCACGGAGGTATCCTTTTTAGGGTACATTATTTCCCCTCGGGGATTCTGTATGGAACCTAAGAAGCTCCAAGCCATCCTTAGTTGGGCGCAACCCACCAACTTAAAAGCAATTCAGCGCTTTTTAGGGTTTGCGAATTATTATAGAAGATTTATTCATGCTTTTTCCGACCTGGTTGCTCCCATTGTGGCACTGACTAAGAAGGGAGCGGATCCTACCAACTGGTCACGTGAAGCTGAGTTATCCTTTCAGGCCTTGAAACAAGCTTTTGTCTCAGCCCCAGTCCTCAGACATCCCAACCCTGAATTGCCCTTCATTGTTGAGGGTGATGCCTCGGAGGTTGGAGTGGGGGCTATCCTATCTCAGAAGGATCCGGACTCTCTAGAACTACATCCTTGTGCCTTTATGTCCAGGAAATTCTCATCCGCTGAATCCAACTACGATGTTGGTAACCGGGAGTTACTGGCTATTAAATGGGCTTTCGAGGAGTGGAGGCATTGGCTTGAGGGAGCAACACATACCATTTCAGTATTGACTGACCACAAAAATCTTCAGTACATCGAATCAGCTAAGCGGCTGAATGCCCGGCAGGCTCGTTGGGCTTTATTTTTTACTCGTTTCAAGTTTATTATCACCTTTAGGCCAGGTTCCAAGAATACCAAGGCGGATGCCCTGTCACGCAGTTTTCTTCCAGTTCATAATAACAGTCCTGTTACTCCCATACTTCCGTCTTCAGTCATTTGGGCAGGCCTCACACAAGATTTATTTACCCAGTTAAAGCAGCTTCAACATCAAGCTCCTGGAAATACTCCTGCTGGTCGTCTTTACGTCCCTGAGTTTTTGAGAGCTACTGTTTTGACTGAGTTTCATGATAGCAAAGTTGCCGGGCATCCGGGGATCTCTAAGACTTTGGAATTAGTCTCCCGCTCAGTATGGTGGCCTGGTCTTTCTAAAGACATTAAGGAGTTTGTTTTTTCTTGTCAGGTCTGTGCACAGCATAAGGTTCCCCGTTCCTTGCCTATCGGGCAACTTATGCACTTAAATGTTCCTCTCAGGCCATGGTCTCATATTTCCATGGATTTTGTGGTAGACCTCCCTCTGTCAGCCGGATTCCGAGTCATATGGGTGGTAGTGGACCGTTTTAGCAAGATGGCCCATTTCATTGCTCTTCCCCGACTGCCATCTGCCCAGGGATTGGCAGTTTTGTTTCTCCGCCATGTTTTCAGACTTCATGGGTTGCCCACTGATATTGTTTCTGATCGGGGTCCACAATTCATTGCACAATTCTGGAAGTCTTTTTGTGCCTCATTAAAGATGAAATTGTCTTTAACATCCGGCTACCATCCCCAATCCAACGGGCAGACCGAGCAAGTTAATCAATCATTAAAACAGTATTTGCGTTTGTACTCAGCCAAACTCCAGAATGATTGGTCCGAGTTTCTTCCTTTGGCGGAGTTTGCTTACAACAATTCTTGTCATTCCTCCACTAATGTGTCTCCATTCTTTTCAGTTTTTGGTTTTCACCCCAGAGCTAATTCTTTTTTTCAACATTCCTCTGTTTCCTCGCTAACCTTAACCTCTCATCTCAGAGTCATTTGGAAAAAAGTGCACCTTGCTCTCAGAAAAGCGGCATTTCGAGAGAAAAAATTTTCTGACAGGCTCCGGCGTCCTTGCACTTTTAAGGTGGGAGATAGGGTATGGTTGTCGACTCGTAACATTAAACTTCGACAAACCTCAGCTAGATTGGGCCCCAAATTTATTGGACCATTTCATATTATTAAAAAAATCAATCCAGTTGCTTTCCGGTTACGTTTACCAAGAGCTCTCCGGATCGGAAATACGTTCCATTGCTCCCTGTTGAAACCATACGTTTCTTCCAGTAGATTTCCTCGGAAGATCTCTCAGGGGAAATCACCAGTAGATGTACAGGGTCATCAGGAGTTCTTGGTGGAGAAGGTTCTCGATTCCAAATTGTCCCGGGGTCGGCTTTATTTTCTGGTGCACTGGAGAGGCTATGGTCCAGAGGAAAGGTCTTGGGTCCTGGATAAGGATCTCCATGCCCCGAGGCTCAAGAGGGCATTTTTTCGGGAATTTCCTCGGAAACCTGGCTTTAGGGGTTCCTTGACCCCTCCTCAAGGGGGGGGTACTGTTAGGCGCCGGGGTCCGCTCGTCGGTGCGGCCCGGCGCCTAGCAACCAGGGACGCCGTGCGCGTACAGCCGCCGGCTCCCTGGCAACGCTGGACGCCGGGCGCACGGAGCCGCACGGACCCTAGCAACGGGGACGCCACTGACGGACCGCGTTCCCCGTTGCTGGGTCCATTTTAATTAATAGGACACATGTTTCCTGGCCATGCAGCTAGGCAGCTGTATGGCATCTAATCCAATCAGCCTCTAAACAGCTGATTGGAGGACTCCCTGTTAAATACACTTCCTGGGCTTCTCACAGACGCCGGTAATAGCTTCTTGCATGCTGTATCTGTTTGCTGAGAGTGTTTCCAGTCCTGCTGTATCCGGTCGTTCCTGTTCTCAGTTGTCCTGTACTCGGAAGTCGTCATCTGTTCCTGGAGTCCTGACTGAGCACCTTTGAACATCCAGTGGTGTTCAGGAGTCACGGCGTAGCCGTGTGTTGCGGCTTGGCCGCTTTATCATTTATTATTTATTATTTGTGTTTCGGAGCTTTTGCGGAGGATTCCGCTCCCACAGATCCACTCTGGTATCCAGCGGTGCTGGGTAGGAGTAACGGACTAGTGGATTTTGGTTGTCCTTTTCCCTGGCGGGTTTCCGCACATACCTCAGCTTTTGTCAGTTAGCTTGTAGCCCCTGGCCTGGTTGTTTAGTCAGAGGGCCCCTTGTTATCACCCTGTCTCGGATTTCCCTTTGTCTCCCATTAAGACCTGAGGGGGCATCGGAGTTGGGCAGACATAATCCGCCCTTCAAACGCGGCTGCCATGGGCTCAAGCAACCATAGTCTCGCAGGGGATTTCTGACAGCACGGGCGAGACAACGGAGTTAGGGCGCCAGGGGCTACTTTCTATTCCCGCTTCCTTCCCCAGCATTACGTTCCAGTGCTCCGGTCCTTGCAATAGGACCTCCTCAGACCAGAGTGCTGGAATCATAAAATTCGCCATGCAGCATGCACTGTTCCACCCTTTAGGTATTTAGACACGTACGCATTTGACAGAAATCACTGATCTATTTTTTTTCTAAACAGCTAATTTAATTCATTTTCTATCACTTGTTCAGTACTGTACTTTTACTCTCTCTTTAAATCTCATTATATATGTATGGCATAAAGAGAAATGTGCCTAAAGCTGCGGATCGGAACGATATTGGGTACATCATCTAGTGTGTACCATGATATGCAGGCTCCAGCAGGTCGCCAGCGACATCCCCCATCGGCAACAGGGGATGTCGCTAGTTATGATATACTGCAGCATGTCACGTGTGTGTCCCCCCCCCTCCCCCCCGTTTCCCTCATCAGGCCCGTCATCGCATGTCTGTATGCCCTTGCTGCATGTGGGTCCAGTCGGCGGCGTTGTCAGGCTACACATCACTGAGTGTGTACCCAGCTTTAAATCCACAAAATTACAATGTATAGGAACCCAGGTTTATAACCTGGAAAAAAACTTGGATGTATCAATATTTTTCAGAGGCACATTTCCACGTGTGATGTATTAATAAGCTTACCATACTATCCCTTTACACCAGGACACTCATGAATTACACAGGTTCCGTGGCTGGCTGACCTCAAGCCTACATTTCACCAGATTGTAATCAATCACAGAACCTGTGTAATCCATGAGCGTTCTGGTTTAAAGGGTATGCGGTTAGCATACCGCCGTCGGTATACCGGCGAGGTAGGCGATTCCACATCTATGGATGTCCACAACACCCATAGATGGAGAATAGACGCTCGCCACCGAGCCCTGCAGTGTGACGAGTGCAGCGAGCCGGCAAGGGGGTTCATATCGCTCGCTCCCCTACCAGCATTCTACCACTCGGCAGGCCGTTGTCGGTATACTGACATTCGGTATCCCGTGCGGTGGTGACACATACCGAACCGGTTTAATGGGATGGTATGGTACGCCTATGTACAGTTTTAAGGGCCTGATTCTGATTTTCCCCAAGTTTATCACCTGCTCAGAGTTGGTGAATTGAAATTTGCGGTAAAATTACCGCAAAACTGTTTTACACAGACAATTGAGTAGGCGCTTTGGCAAATTTACCACAATTTCACAGTAATTTCACGTCTTCTTACCATGAAAAAGCATTTTCGCCGGTAAATGAATTCCCCTCTATAGCTGAAAACAGCGTTGCCACACTAGTTTAGTCACGAGTTCTGCTCGCACCTCAGGAGGAGTACAAGAAGAAATCCACTAGTCGAGCTCTACACAGCGGTCAAATGAATAGCTCTGGGACCTACTTCCCACGCTATTCATATCACACTGAACTGAACAGCCCCTATTGGTAGTAAAAAAAAAATTCAAGAGACACTAATAAGCAACTATAGCCGAGGTTACATAGCCAATGGTATTTGAGATATGTTTTTTAAAAAAATAGAAATAGTACTATTTTAAAAACCAAAAGTAAGTCTGTAAAGGGGCATTTACTATATAGACTCATATAAACAATTATTTGTAGTGTCACAACAATTTACATATATCCCCCTGGTGTTCAAAACACTTAATAAACCAGTCAGTGGGTAGCAGTCACATTCGTGCAGACCGCTGTTTAGCTGGTCCTTTCGACGAGAACAATTTCCATCCTGACATGTTTACGGACTTTCTTTACATGTCATACAGTATTTAGCATTTTGAATACTCTGCAAAAACAACTATATCATTATAAAGTCCAGAACATACTAATAGCTACTGACAGTTGAATTAAATCTGAAGAATTAGTGAAATTTGCATTTGGTGAGCGTGATCTGTGCAGCAACAATGCAGTCGCACAAAGCACTTCTTTCGCGACAGTTCCATGCTATTCTCAGTGTTGCATATGGGGAAAGGAAGCCAGTGTCAGACAGATCCCTTGCACTCACCATGGACTGGTGCATGTGGTGATAGTAATGTCGGTTGCAGCTGTGGACTAAAGAACAGTGGGTGGGGTGGCTTCACAAGAATCTCCACATTAGCCCTGCGGACACTCATATTAGCATAAGGCTTCTGTGGCATCATGCAGAAATAAACGTTATGGTAAGAACTTACCGTTGATAACGTGATTTCTCTTATGTCCACAGGTATCCACAGGATAACATTGGGATATTGTCGAGCGACAGCGAAAATGGCACCAACACGGTCACGAGCTTTCTGGCCTCCCAGGATGCATTGGGGCCTCCACTATATAGTCCCGCCCACTGACTCAGTCAGATCAGTTCTTTCCACAGCGATTATAGGCAGGAACATTAGGTAGAGACCTGTACAGGCGATAAGAACACACATGCACACCCTTCCATACAAGAAGGAAGAGGTTTTTAGTGTTTGTCTAGATCCTCAAATCAGATGCGTCCGGGTGGGATCCCTGTGGATACCTGTGGACATAAGAGAAATCACGTTATCAACGGTAAGTTCTTACCAGAACGTTTATTTCTCTGGCTCGGTCCACAGGATTATCCACAGGATAACATTGGGATTCCCAAAGCCATTTTAGTGGTGGGGACGCTCCTGATTGCACAGGAGGACCTTTCGCCCGAAGTCTGCGTCATGAGAGGCAAAAGTATCCAAGGCATAATGTCTGATGAATGTGTTTATGGAAGACCATGTGGCTGCCTTACATATCTGTTCTGCTGATGCACCCTGTTGTGCTGCCCAAGAAGGACCTACCTTACGTGTAGAGTGTGCAGAGACATTAGCCGGAATAGGGAGATCTGCATGAGAATAAGCTTCAGATATTACCACTCGGAGCCATCTCGCCAGCGTCTGTTTACTAGCAGGCCAACCTCTCCTATGGAATCCGTAGAGGATGAAGAGGGAATCTGTTTTCCTGATGGCACTAGTACGATCTATATAGATTTTTAAAGACCGGACCACGTCCAGTGACGCTTCTCCCGCAGATAGTCCCGATACCTGAAAAGCTGGGACTACAATCTCTTCATTCAGGTGAAACTTTGACACCACCTTTGGAAGATAACTAGATCTCGTTCTGAGAACTGCTCTGTCTGGAAAAAAACTTAGGAAAGGAGACTTACATGATAATGCTCCTAAATCTGACACTCTTCTGGCTGACGCCATTGCCAGTAAAAAAAGAACTTTAATCGTTAACCACTTAAGATCCGCTCTCTCAAGTGGTTCAAACAAAGGACCCTGGAGAAATTTAAGAACTAAATTCAAATCCCAGGGAGCTGCAGGAGGAACAAATGGAGGTTGAATATGTACTACTCCTTGGAGAAACGTACGTACATCCTGTAGGTCAGCAATCTTCTGCTGAAACCATACAGTCAACGCTGAGACTTGCACCCTCAAGGAAGCAACCTTCAACCCCTTATCCAATCCTGCCTGCAGAAAATCCAAAATTCTAGCTACTTTAAAGGCTCTTGGATTGTAATTTTTTCCAGAACACCAATGAATATAGGCTTGCCATATTCTATGATATACACGGGCCGAAGAAGGCTTTCTTGCTCTAAGCATGGTTTGGATTACTTGCTTTGAAAATCCTTTAGCCTCTAAGATAGAGGTTTCAACAGCCACGCCGTCAAAGACAGGCGATCCAGATGACTGTGACAACAAGGACCCTGCATTAACAGATCTGGACATTGAGGGAGCAGTATCGGTGCTTCCACGGACATTCTCCACAGATCTGTGTACCAATGCCTTCTTGGCCAAGCTGGAGCTATTAGAATGATTGCTCCTTTTGCCTGTTTTATCTTTCTCACTACTCTGGGTAACCGAGATATTGGAGGGAACAGATATGCCAGCTGAAACCTCCATTCTACTGACAGTGCGTCTACCAGGACTGCTCCTGGGTCCCTTGTTCTTGATCCGTACCTCGGAACTTTGTTGTTTAGACGAGACGCCATAAGGTCTATCTCCGGTAGACCCCATCTGTTCACCAGTGTATGAAACACTTCTGGGTGTAGTGCCCATTCGGTTTCCTGAATGGTGTGCCGGCTGAGAAAATCCGCTTCCCAATTTAGTACACCCGGGACAAATACTGCTGACAATGCTGGGAGATGGAGTTCTGCCCACTTTAGAATGGGAGTTACTTCCTCAATCAGACTCTTGCTGTGAGTCCCTCCTTGATGATTTAGGTATGCTACTGCCGTCGCATTGTCTGAGCGGATCTGGACTGGTCTTCCTTGTAGATTGTCCTTTGCCAGAACTAGGGCCAAGTAAATGGCTCTTATTTCTAACAGATTTATCGGCAGGCGACTTTCCCTTGCGGTCCATTTTCCCTGGAACCATAGGCTTCCGAGTACCGCCCCCCAACCTTGCAGGCTGGCATCTGTCGTCAGGACTTGCCACTCTTTTATCCAAAAGGGTCTCCCCTTGTTTAAATGGTCTGTCTGTAGCCACCATGCTAGAGACCTTTTTACATTTACTGGAATCTTTATCATCTGCTTCTTTATTGTTTGATGATTTCCGTTCCATTTTGTCAAAATGAGATGCTGCAATGGTCTGGAGTGGAATTGCGCATATTCTACCATGTCGAACGTTGATACCATCAGACCCAACAGTCGCATTGCTGCATGGACTGACATTGTCTGGGCTTGCAACGCTTCCTGAGCCATGACCTGCACCTTGACTATTTTCTTCTCTGGTAAGAGAACTCTCTGTAGGTCTGAATCCAATATGGCTCCCAAATGAACCATCCGCTGTGATGGATTCAGGGACGACTTCTCCCAATTTATGAGCCACCCGTGTCTCTGTAAACAAACTATCGTCTGTTGGAGATGGCTCAACAGTAAATCTTGCGACTGTGCTAAGATTAATAGGTCGTCTAGGTATGGGAATATCCTTATCCCTTGTTTGCGCAGACAAGCTGCCATAACCACCATGATCTTGGTAAACACCCTGGGTGCTGTAGCCAGCCCGAAGGGCAGAGCTTGGAACTGGAAGTGTTCCTTGAGGATGGCAAACCTGAGGTAACACTGATGTGATAGTGCTATAGGCACATGTAGGTAAGCATCCCGCACATCCAGAGATACCATATAGTCTCCCGGTTCCATAGCCAACATTATGGAGCGTAACGTCTCCATGTGGAACTTCGGGATCCATATGTAATTGTTCAACATCTTCAGATTTAAAATTGGTCGATATGACCCATTTGGTTTCTGGATTAGAAACAGATTGGAGTAATACCCCTGTCCCTTTTGTGATGGAGGTACTGGGACAATCACACCTGACTGCAGTAATTTTTGGACTGCTTCTTGCAGGGCTTTGGCCTTCGACTCTATACGAGACGGGCTGGTGCAAAAAAATATTTGAGGAGGCTGCCTCCTGAATGGGAACCCATACCCCTGAGATACTACCTTCTGCACCCAGGTATCTGTTGTTGACTGTTGCCATGTGGGTGCAAATTGCAGGAGTCGGCCCCCAACCCTGGAATCCTCCAGGCGGAGGCCCGTCTCTTCAGGCTGAGGGCTTTTGTTCAGGTTTGGAAGCTGGCTTTTTGCTAGCCCACTGTTCCCTACCCCTGGATTTAAACTGGGGTTGTTTAGGCTCCTCTTTACCTTTCGCTTTGCTTTGCCAGCGAAATGAGCGAAATTTTAAACCCTTGGACTTAGTGTTGTAGGTAGCCGGAAATCTGACCTTCTTCGATTCAGCCTCTGACTCTAGGATATCCGATAAAGGTTTTCCAAATAATATATTACCCACGAAAGGCAATGCTTCCAATTCCTTCTTGGACTCCGCATCTGCCTTCCAGGTCCGTAGCCAGACTGCTCTGCGAGCGACTACTGCCAGGGCTGAAGCTTTAGAAGCAACAGTGCCTACATCAATGGCTGCTTCTTCTAAATACTGGGCAGATTGTCTTAAACGGCAAAGACGATCCTCTTGCTCCCTAGTAGGAGAGGGGATGTCATTCTCTAGTTCCTCTATCCATTCGCCCATTGCCTTTGCTACCCAGGCCGAAGCCATAGCAGGTCTTACCACTGCACCCACAAGAGAAAAAATATTTTTCAATAGGCTCTCTACCCTCCTGTCTGTGACATAATTCAAAGAGGTAGATGACAGTGGCAAAGCAGATTTGTGCACTAGTCGCAGAACATGTGCATCTACTTTTGGAGGAACTTCTCTCTTCGAACAATCTCCAGCAGGAAATGGATAATAAGAATCCCATCTCCTAGGAATCTTATACTTTTTACCGGGCGCTGCCCAAGACTCATCCATCATTTCCGTCAACTCCTCTGACGCTGGAAATTCAGCTTTCACTGACTTTGTTCGTTTGAATACAGGTGCTTTTGCTTTTAACGCTGTCTTGGCTGGTTCTTCCAGAGAAAGCACAGCCTTTACTGCATTAATGAGTTCAGCTACATCATCTGAACTAAAGCTCTGCGACTGATCATCATACGGAGTTGAATCTATTGTTTCCGCATCATCATCCGATGTATCCTCTTGTGTAGTCTGCCATACAGACGTATCTGTCTTAGTCTTACCTATCCCTTGGTTGCTTGTAGAGGCTACTGGAACAGTGGCGTAAGTTCGTCCTAGTCGCCCGGAGGCATGATACATTTTGGTGCCCCCCTACACATACACACACATACCATATGTAGCTATCCGGCACCCAGGGTGAACAGTAGCAGCGTGCTCAGGTACCTTTCCCAATAGTAATATAGATACACATAGAAAGTGGACGCACTCCAAGTCAGTCATTACAATAAAACAGACACCAGCATACCATTATAGTACACCTACAGTGCTCCCTCACCCGCCAGGTCTCCATGGAGATGCTTTGGCGCAGCGGTGTGCCAATATAATTAGTGTTCACTGTGGTATTTTTTTTTAGGGCAGGGTGCTGATCACGGGGAGGGCACATTTTTCATTCGGGAGGGCACATTTTTAAGTTAGATGGGCAAACTTAGGTACATACTATAATGCTTGGTGCTCCCATTCCTATGGCCAAAACATGGACAGTGCGCACCGAAGGTGCGCAGCAAAAATCTAGGGGCGTTGTTTCGTGGGGAAGGTAGTGCCCCTAATACACATTGCACCAGTTAGAACCTCCTATACACACTGCGCCAGGTAGAGCACGTTATACATATTGCGCCAGATAGAGCACATTATACACATTGCGTCAGATAGAGCACATTATACACATTGCGTCAGGTAGGGAGCACTGAGGCACATTGCACCAGGTAGAGAGCACTGAGACACATTGCACCAGGTAAAGAGCACTGAGGCACAATGCACCAGGTAGAGAGCACTGAGATACATTGCACCAGGTAGAGAGCACTGAGACACATTGCACCAGGTAGAGAGCACTGAGGCACACTGCACCAGGTAGAGAGCACTGAGGCACACTGCACCAGGTAGAGAGCACTGAGGCACACTGCACCAGGTAAAGAGCACTGAGGCACACTGCACCAGGTAGAGAGCACTGAGGCACACTGCACCAGGTAGAGAGCACTGAGGCACACTGCACCAGGTAGAGAGCACTGAGGCACACTGCACCAGGTAGAGAGCACTGAGGCACACTGCACCAGGTAGAGAGCACTGAGGCACACTGCACCAGGCAGAGAGCACTGAGGCACACTGCACCAGGTAAAGAGCACTGAGGCACACTGCACCAGGTAAAGAGCACTGAGGCACACTGCACCAGGTAAAGAGCACTGAGGCACACTGCACCAGGTAGAGAGCACTGAGGCACACTGCACCAGGTAGAGAGCACTGAGGCACACTGCACCAGGTAGAGAGCACTGAGGCACACTGCACCAGGTAGGGAGCACTGAGGCACACTGCACCAGGTAGGGAGCACTGAGGCACACTGCACCAGGTAGAGAGCACTGAGGCACACTGCACCAGGTAGAGAGCACTGAGGCACACTACACCAGGTAGAGAGCACTGAGGCACACTGCACCAGGTAGAGAGCACTCAGGCACACTGCACCAGGTAGGGAGCACTGAGGCACACTGCACCAGGTAGGGAGCACTGAGGCACACTGCACCAGGTAGAGAGCACTGAGGCACACTGCACCAGGTAGAGAGCACTGAGGCACACTACACCAGGTAGAGAGCACTCAGGAACACTGCACCAGGTAGGGAGCACTGAGGCACACTGCACCAGGTAGGGAGCACTGAGGCACACTGCACCAGGTAGAGAGCACTGAGGCACACTGCACCAGGTAGAGAGCACTGAGATACATTGCACCAGGTAGAGAGCACTGAGACACACTGCACCAGGTAGAGAGCACTGAGATACATTGCACCAGGTAGAGAGCACTGAGATTAATGTTTACAGCTGCAAAATACTTACAAGGTTAATTTAGCCCAGGGGGACTCTCATGTACGTACCGGGTCTGGCGGCGCACGGCTGGCCGACGTGGAGGGGTCCGGCAGGCAGCAAACGGCGGGGCGGCAGGGCGCACAAAAACTGGCAGGGCGGGATTCAGCTGTCTAAAAAAGGGGCAGACACCTAGCGTGAACACTAGATATATATTAAAAAAAACACAAACGCCTCATTCACTTAAACACTCACACACGTCTCACTTAAACACACACGCCTCTCACTTACATACACATGCCTCTCACTTACACACACCTCTCACACACGTGCCTCTCACTTACACACACCTCTCACAAAAGTGCCTCTCACATACACGTGCCTCTCATATACACATGCCTCTCACTTACATACACATGCCTCTCACTTATAGGCCCTACACACATAGCGATTTCACTGCACGATATGAACGATCTTGTTCATTAATGAACGAGATATCGTTCATATCGTGCAGTGTGGAGTCCCCAGCGATGAACGATGTGCGGCCCCGCGCTCGTTCATCGCTGGGGCCATGTCGGCTGTGCATGCAGGCCAATATGGACGAGATCGTCCATATTTGCCTGCAAGTCTACGGAGCCGAGTGACGGGGGGAGTGAAGAAACTTCACTCCCCCCGTCACTGCCCCCCCGCCGCCGGGTCGCTCGTCGGCCGTATCGGCCGTCGGGCACCTTGGTGGCGCATCGCCTAGTGTGTAGGGCCCCTTACATACACATGCCTCTCACACACACACACACACACACACACACACACACATGCCTCTCACTTACATACACATGCCTCCCACTTACATACACATGCCTCACACACACACACACACACACACACACACACACACATATGCCTCTCACTTACATACACATACATGCCTCTCACACACATGCCACTCTCACACACACATCACACATGCCTCTTTTACTTGAATGTACAACTTTCCTTAAAAACACACACACCTCACTTAAAAACAAGCACACACAAAACACAGTACTTCCCCCCCAAATACACCTCTCCCCCACCCCCCACACAGTGCCTACCTTTGGCTATCATCCAGAGCATGGAGGAGCAGAGAGTTCTGAGCTTCCCTCGGCTGGCTTACTAAGGGCCCGGGAGGAGCTGTGCTCTGGAGCTCCCCCTAGCTGCAGCCAGTGCCATCTCTCTCTACAGGAGGCAGCTTCCGTGTCACTGACACAGCTCCTCCATCTGCAATAGCAGCGCAGTTCTCAGGCTGCGGGAGACAGTGGAGGAGATGCGCCCCCTTGTGGCCAGGAGCCCGGCGGCAGCCGACTCCACTGCCTCCCACAGTTCCGCCCCTGTACTGGAACCAAACCATAGGAAGGGAGCTGCATGTATGGGTTCATAGTGTAACCTAACCCTTGAGGTGGTGCTACTGGAGCTAACCTGTCCGCTATTGAAGACAGAGTCTTTGCGAACATATTCCATGGTGGCTCTACTGGAGGTTGAACTAACTCCTGTTTTTTACTTCGCTGAAAAGCGAAACAGTTTGCACACAAACCCTCATAAGTGACCAATTGAATCATATCAATTACCCCTGACTTACAAGATAAGCATGTTAGGGCTGTAGGAGTGCTTGACAAATTCTCATCACTTTTGCCGCTCACAGACATTTTTCTGATATTGACTACACAATTTTGTGACTGAACCACACCCTATAATCAGTATATAGAGGTGAAATCAATCTGACCACAGTGCACCTGATTTGGAGGGTCAGAACAGGACTGACATTACACAGAAAAGTCAGCACACATACTAGCAGTCAGTCACATGTTAAAGCATTAGACATTGTCATATGAGAATACAACCTCCATAATAACTTATACATAAGTAGGAAAATTGTACTTCTGTTTAACTGGTTCTTTTTCAACATAACATGCAGAAAACACAGTAATATACAGGTCTCATATGCAATAGGTACTAAAAATTAACAGTGCACACTAAGAAGTAGAAGGAATTTTTAGTACTGTATACCCTGCCTCCAGGGAGCGGGATACAGGGAGACTCACCACACTTCCATATCCAAGCAAAGACGCTCGAAAGACGCTGAGTGGATTCAGACGCTACTGGTGTACACTGCCGCTCTTGGTAACTGATAACGGACACGGACGCTTACCAACGGACACGGACGCTGAGCGACTCCACGTGCATGCAGACACTAAAGGCCTGCGACTCGGTCTGGGCGGGTTTATATCCAGTGTACACAACCGCAGCGTCTAAGCTGCGACCGAGTACCCTCGTGGTAGCGTCTGAGCCGGAAGTGAGGTCATTCAGTTCATGAAACGAGAGACCCGCGGGAACTGGCCATGAACTCGGAGGAGGGACGGCCAGGAGAGCGTCTGAAACCCCCTGTTGACTTAAACTCCCAGGATCGCGGCCTCACCTAGTCCTGGCGCCTATGATCCCCGGAGCGTAGCGCTGTCACACTCGAGATGTTCGGCGCATCAACACACTGTTTGTAGTCTCCACCAAATCAGCGTAGCTGTGTCCTGACCCCTCTAGTAAGAGGAAGTCCATATACTCACTGTCTCCCCATGCTCCAGCCACAGCCTGGTAACGTCTGCTGGACCTGCTAGAACATCCGACACAGACGCCCGTCGAGACAGCACTGTACCGCGAAGGTAAGCGTTGTTGCGACCCGGTGGGGAGTTGTTGGAGCGACTCTTTCTAATACACGTTTAAGACGCTGTTAAGAGAAGTCGCTCAAACCAAAACAGTAAGTCTATAAAAATAAAGTAATGAAAACTTGAGGCTGCTTTCACAGCAGCCCTGTGACCATGCGGCTTCCTGCCGCACCAAGCAAAAAACTGATCTGACTGAGTCAGTGGGCGGGACTATATAGTGGAGGCCCCAATGCATCCTGGGAGGCCAGAAAGCTCGTGACCGTGTTGGTGCCATTTTCGCTGTCGCTCGACAATATCCCAGTGTTATCCTGTGGATAATCCTGTGGACCCAGCCAGAGAAACAGCCACTTTTAGTCCAACTCTGAACCGGCCCCTTAATGTGCTTGATAGGACGTCATTCACTGAATTATACATTTTCCTAATCAGGGATGCGTTCAATTTGCTGGCTGTTGGGATCACGGCGGTCAGGATACAGACGCCGGAATCCCGACAGCCAACAATGCTGCCAGCCACAATCCCAGCAAAACAGGCCTATACCTACTCGTGAGTGTCCACGGCACCCATAAAGTGGGAATAGATCCTGTGGCCACTGCAGCAAGCCATGGAGCCCACAACATGGCACTTGGGCCCCCAACTAACCCGCAGCTGCTGCACTTGGGCAGAGAAAATGGGTGCGGTGCAGCACGGCTGAAGCAGTCAGGACCCCGGAACACCAGACTGGCTCCCTTGAGAGACCTATGCCCCTGTGGAACTCTCTGTGCGTGTTCCTGTGTATGACACACAGCAAATGGTGCAGGGAGATGTTGCAGAATCCTGACCCACAGCAGTGGAAATGGGAGCGACACAGCTGGAGAAGTCCGGACTCTGGAATGCCGGACCGGTAATCTCCCTACAGTGACCTTTGCCGCTTTGGAACTCTCTGCGCGTGTCCCCATGTACTGTATGTGACAGCTGTCACACAAAAACTGTAGTTAAACACGCACAGAGAGCTCCAATGCGGCAGAGGTCGCTTGGACCGTTCCAGCTTTCACCAAATCCCTGTGTACAGGAGTCTGGACTGTTGCGGATTTCACCAAATCCTGTTCTATAATGGGTACATCAACCCACTGACATGTAAATTAACACATGAATAAGAGATGATCTTCGTGTAACATCCCTGAAACATTACTAAAGTACTCAAATGGCAGTTCTTGACAATAGGAACATACTGTACAGCAATGCAGCAGTATGCAATACGTGGCCCTCCAGCTGCTGTAGCACTACACATCCTAGCATGCCCTGCCACCAATTTTGCTATTAGGGCATGCTGGCATGTGTAGTTCCACAACAGCTAGAGGGCTGCACACTGAATTCCTTTGATAGAACAGACATTGAAAGATTCTACTATAGCTGCTCAGTTACTGGACACTTGTCCAAAGCTGGAAGAAGTTTCCACACCTACTCATAAACTCTGTAATACAGCAGAGGTTGGCGTTATACTAAACAATGCCTCATTCTACAAAATCACGATCAGCGATGCTAAATAATAAGTAACAGGAACACATGCAGCCACATATTACCCAGGAATGCATGCAGACAATATACACGTTATGTAGCCTGAAGGGAGAACTTTAGGATGGACTCACCTGCCTCCTCTTAGTCATCCAGCTTTCATTTAGCCTCAAGAACTCCCATTTAAAGACTACCTGAAAGGAAGCCACACACCCAGTGCACTGCTCTATCCCTCCTGCCCTAGTGGTGTGCTTGCTGGACAGTCCCACACTCTTGCTCGGGGTTAATGACTTTTACCTCCTGCCTGGAGCACTCTCTGCTTCCCTCTAATGCTGTCTATATGACTCCTGTAACTTCCTCAGCAGGCCCTTATCTGTCCAATCCCTGCTTTGTGTACTGACAATTCCCTATCTTGTTACTATTAACGTCCCCAAATAGTGAGGCTTGGGTGCAGCAGTGTATTGTGCAGGCAGCAGCGTCCTGTCTCCCTGGGACACACAGCTAGCTCTCTGACTCATGGAGCAGTAAACAGTCCACGCCCTCCGCTGCCTCCCATCTCTCCTGGCTGCTGTCATATACACTGATTTCTGTTATTCTCCAAGGGTAGTGCGAGGAAAACACCATGCATTGTATCAGCCTCAAGCCATCCATCACTCTTATGTATTTAATGATATGCACTGTTTATTCACATCATAGAAGGTTATATAGCTAGTGGTTGAGGCATGTTCAGAAACACAAAAGAGTGGAATTTACTAAAGATAATCTAAGTGCATAACTGGAGATGAATTGGTACAAATAACTACACAAATACTTTAAAAAAAAAGTTTTAATGTTTTTTTTTTCTCTTTAGATCATAGATTCTATTAAATAATTTGTGAGAGTGAAAATAAAGGTACTTGTTTACTTTACGGACTCACATACGATCTCATTGCAGAGACATGAGCGTTTCACTTTAAAAAAAAATTTTTTTAAACTTTTTCATACTTTGAATGGGTCATTAGGTCGACAGTCATTAGGTCGACATAGAAAAAGGTCGACGTGAGTTTTTTTTTACTTTTTTTGGGTGTCGTTTTCTTTGTAAAGTGACGGGGAACCCCAATTAGTGCACCGTATCCCCTCTCATGGCGAGCGACCGTTCCCAATTATAGTCCACGTGGATCGTAAAGTATGAAAAAGTTCAAAATTGGAAAAAAGTAAAAAACTCATGTCGACCTAATGTCCATGTCAATCTAGTGCATGTCGACCAATAGTGGTCGACATAATGACTGTCGACAGAAGTCTTGCTGACCTAATGACCGTAAGCCAGCCTAAATAACCGTGATCCTTGCAAAGTGATTTTAGAAGATATTTCCAGTGTTTGGCTTCCGAAAGTTCTATATAATAAGGTAATCAGAGCCGGCCTTAGGCATAGGCAAACTAGGCAATTGCCTAGGGCATTTGGTATGCTTAGGGGCACCAGCAGCTTCTGCTGATTAAAATGATATGCGGCATGCCTATATTCTGTGTGTGACTGCAGCTGTATCTGCATACGAAATGCTATGTTACAGTGTATTCCTGAAAATCACTGTACTATAGCATTTCATATGCAGATACAGCCGCAGTTGCACACAGAATATAGGCATGCTGCATATCATTTTAATCAGCAGAAGTTGCTTGTGCATCCTAGCCACATAGTAATGCAAATAATATGATGCATTTTCATAAACAAAAGGCGCCCGACGTTAGCAGAGCTGCCAGCTGACTCATGCCAGGCATCTCCTGCAGAACCAGTGGCGGTACTAGGGGGCACCAGCCAAAATCTTGCCTAGGGCATCATATTGGTTAGGGCCGGCTCTGAAGGTAATGAGTCCGTAACGTACACAAGTACCAAAAAATACTAATTAAAACTAATAGGCCCTACACATTGGCCGATCCGCCGCCGAGCTGCCCGACGGCGGATACGGCCGACGAGCGACCCGGCGGCGGAGGGGCAGTGACGTGGGGAGTGAAGTTTCTTCACTCCCCCCGTCTGCATTGAAGTGCAGGCAAATATGGACGAGATCGTCCATATTGGCCTGCATGTACAGCCGACGGGGGACCAGCGATGAACGAGCGCGGGGCCGCGCATCGTTCATCGCTGGAGCCTCCACACTGCACGATATGAACGGTATCTCGTTCATTAATGAACGAGATTGTTCATATCGTGCAGTCTAGTCGGCCAGTGTGTAGGGCCCTTAAGAATTATGTTTTATGTATTTGATTACAAAAAATGTGTGTAATAGGTGAGGGTTCCATATGGGGCTATATTTACAAAGTTTCTGGGCAGATTTGAGGGGATTGGTTCAGTCCGGTGTTCCGGGGTCTGAACCATTCCGGTTTTTACCTAATCCCGGATTTGAGGTGTAAACTTGAAGAGGCACTAATTAAGTATAAAGCCCATTGTAAATCTAATAGCCCATAGGCCCCAATACAAGGGTCAATTTAAAAATTGCATTACTTGCCTACTTTAGGGGGTAAATTTACTAAAGATTCTAAAAATGAAAAGTGGTGATCAGATTCTATCATTTATCTATTTTCTAATGCATCCTAGAAAATGATAGGCAGACTCTGATTGGGTGCAGGGACTACCTCAAAAATCAGTAAGTATGGTGTACCATTACTTTTAAACACCAACTTTTGCATCAACACAGTATACATTTTGTAACTAAAAAAGAACTAAATCAAAATAAAATGTTTATTGTTTTTAAAATACGCTGTGTTACCAGTTTCTGTCACTGGTAGTGGTAATGTATACTATTTATAAATATTATGATGATACATTACACGGAAAGCAGCAACATGTTATGTACATTTAGGTGAACAGACATTACATGGAATTAAAGGTTTATTTTCCAAAAATATAGTAGGAACAAGAAGAGCAGGAGGCTAGTAGTTGATGGGAGGCTAGTAGTTGATGGGCCGGTTTCAACCATGCAAAGGTTTGCTGGGTGGAACATTTTACCCCTTTTCAAAAATCCATGCTTAGTGGGTGGCTGCACATAACTGTGGGAGTTTCCAGAACACCCAGCAGGTCACATGTTCCAGGTCACTGGCAGGTGCACAGGGAGAGTTCACCAACTGTCACATTTTCAAAGGGCACAATGGTGATGCATTGTAAATGGCAGGTGGAAGTTTTGCCACATAACTCCAAAACAAAGCAACCGATTACAGCGCAAATATTATTCTGCACATCTACGGACCAAGAGCTTTAATTTGGTATATGATGTGCCCTGCTCAGGCAACGGCATAATATGAATACGTCCTTACGCTATTAATATATAGATTTTCAAAGCTACAAATTGTCGGCTTTCCATGCCATAGGATTATAAAGGGCAAAATATTAAATGCAAAAAAAATCCTTTTAAATCCTGTGGCCAGCATAGTAAATATACCCCAATTTTTGACAGTGTAGTGGTCAGACCAAATAAACGTGAGGTAGTGTGAAAGGACATTGGTGAGGATAGGTAGCTATGAGATTTTTTTGTATGCATGTGCATAGCATCTATTCACCGTGAGAGAGGGTCTGGGGGCATGGCCAGCAGCTCACAGAGCGCTGGTCATGCCCCCACATTGGTGGAAATAGGGGCACTTCCCGCAAGCTACACCCATAGCCGCAAGGCCATGCCTCCTAATTTTGGGCACGCACTTACAGTGCGCATCTGAGTCCCGCCTCACAACTTTAGAAAATTGGGAGGTATGATGTTGCAATGCCAAGGGATGCAAATATATATAAATGTAAGTAGGTAGAATTTAGAATGTAAGCTTTCACGAGCAGGGCCCTATTCCCTCATGTGCCTTTTACTTAACCAATACTCCCTTTGATGGCACCAAATCCCTCGGTTTTCTGCCACTCTGATACTTATTTCAGCACTGTTTACTGACGCAGCTATGTTTATATACCCTGTACTTGTCCTATATTGTATTGAACTGTAAGTCACTGTCCTTCATGTTTTGCTTATTTGTTTATTGTGTAATTGGACGCTGCGGATCCCATGTGGCGCCATATGAATAAAGATAATATATATATATATATATACATACACACAGTAAATAAATATATATATATATATATATATATATATTGCATGCAAGGTAAATACAGGCTGCTTTTGCATGTAGCCTACATATACTGTTCTACTGTTACATTGCAATTTGGATTTCAGTTTCTAATCTAAATCTCTCTGCACATTTACAACTTCCCCACCAGCAGTGCAACATGGGTCTGCCAAGGTGCAGTTACTTGCTTAGCTTCCAACTCTGAATCACCCCTGTGGCAGGTAATAATAGATCATAGTGAGATTGTAGTGAGAGGAGCTTAGTGTTTGGCTTGAAGAACTGAGATGAGTTTTTATATATATATATATATATATATATATATATATATATACACTGCTCAAAAAAATAAAAGGAGCACTAAAATAACACATCCTAGATCTGAGTGAATGAAATATTCTTATTAAATACTTTGTTCTTTACATAGTTGAATGTGCTGACAACAAAATCACACAAAAATTATCAATGGAAATCAAATTTATTAACCCATGGAGGTCTGGATTTGGAGTCACCCTCAAAATTAAAGTGGAAAAACACACTACAGGCTGATGCAACTTTGATGTAATGTCATTAAAACAAGTCAAAATGAGGCTCAGTAGTGTGTGTGGCCTCCACGTGCCTGTATGACCTCCCTACAACCCACACAAGTGGCTCAGGT
Organism: Pseudophryne corroboree; assembly: GCF_028390025.1. NCBI lineage: Eukaryota > Metazoa > Chordata > Amphibia > Anura > Myobatrachidae > Pseudophryne > Pseudophryne corroboree. Next base: position 146,607,641 of record NC_086448.1, on the reverse strand, counting down.
AGTGCAGCTCATCCAGGATGGCACATCAATGCGAGCTGTGGCAATACTCAACATTTTTTAGACAAAACATCGGGACCGAAGGGCCTTCCTCCGGCCCACGGGGACTCCCGAGGCACAGACGCCTCACTAGAAGGGGCGGTTGCCAAAAGAAGGGGGCGCAAAAAATAGAATTAGATCTGGTATTTAACTTATCTGGGCGTGTTCTTGATCAGTCTGAGTTAAGCCTTTTGACACGAGGTTTGTCATTTGTCCCCACTTTTCCACACCACACATTTCAAGGTGCTGTGGATCAGTATAGGTTTGGACGAAATCTGAGACTTAAAGAATATTTTGCTGGCCAGCCTAAATCTAACGACAGAAAGCTCTTTAAAAAGAGTTCCAGGTTTGACCCCCCTACTCAAAATTCCAGTATGAAGACCTTTCTCAGACTGGTTAAGGATGATGTTCAAAAGTATAAACCACCACGCCTCTTTGACAATCTAACCATGGGTGAAAGACAGGCACTCAAAAACCTGAGAGATGACACATCTATAGTCATAAGACCTGCCGATAAAGGTGGGGCAGTGGTGGTTCAGGATTGGACCGACTATGACGCTGAGGTGAGTCGGCAGTTAGCAGACACCACGGTATACCGTAAGGTCAGGACCAATCCTATACCCTCTATTAAGAAGACTATCGACCAGAGTCTACGGAGAGGACTCGAGAGCAATTGGATTGATCAAGATTTGTTTGATTACATGAGTATAGAGGAGCCCAAGTGCCCTATTATATATACACTCCCAAAAATACATAAATCATTGAACAAACCACCAGGACGACCAATTATTGCAGCTGAAGGCTCTCTATTACAGCCTATAGCTAAGTGGGTTGATTCTATACTTCAACCACATGTCCACACCAGTCGCAGTTACATTCGCGATACAAGCGACTTTCTATATCTACTTGGTCAGACTGAGGTACCCAAGGGCAAATACCTTCTATGTACTATGGATGTACAATCGTTGTACACGATTATACCACATAAGGAAGGGATTGAAGCAATTAAAGGGGTACTCACCCTTAATCCAGTGGAAAATACACCGACTGAATTTGTTCTCGAATTAATCCAACTTGTATTAGAGTTGAATCATTTCAAGTACAAAGATAGCTACTTTCTGCAAGTATCGGGCACAGCTATGGGCTCCAATTTGGCGCCCGCATACGCGAATCTATACATGTCCAATTTTGAAGAGACACAGATCATGCCTATATACGGCTCTAGGATCTTGTTTTACAAAAGATTCATCGATGATGTCTTTTTAATATGGAAAGACACTCAGGAAGCCTTTTTAGAGATGGTACATAATCTCAATACATTACAGAGTCCTGTAAAGTTTACTAGCGAGAGTTCAGACCATACCATACATTTTTTGGATGTCGAAGTGACCATTACAGATGGAAAATTTGTGACATCAGTATTTAGAAAAGCAACGGATCGAAATACTACTTTACTAACTAGTAGCTTTCATCCCCCCTCTCTAAAAAACAATTTACCAATTTCTCAATTTTTACGAGTTATGCGCATAAATAATGATGCGGACAATAGAGAGAAACAACTGACAGAAATGAAAGAGAGGTTTGTTGAGAGAGGTTACTCTAACAAGGTGATCAAGAACAGTCTACGTAAGGCTAGATGTAAATTCAACGAGACTACACCTGTAGTATCGAGCATTGATAACCGCATGGTCTTTACGACCAAGTATGATAATTATGCACAGTTTACACGCAAAACTTTACATAAACATTGGCCAATTGTAAAGTCAGACCCTGGGTTGCCTTTTACACATATGAACCCACCCATGATGGCCTATAAACGTGGACCTAACCTGAGACAGATCCTTATGAGACCGACAGCGGTACCTGTGACTAAAATGAATTTTCTTCAGATCATGAGCAGCAAACCAGGTTGCTTCTCATGTGGTAAATGCACCACATGTAGATCTCTTCTCACTGGTCCCACGTTTCCGCACCCACACTCGGGGAGAAACATTAAAATCAAATATCACCTTCACTGCAGGTTAGACTTTGTGGTTTACATACTAACGTGTCCGTGTGGATTACATTACGTAGGCCTGACCACCCGTTGCTTTAGAGAAAGAATGGCTAATCATCGGTTGTCTATCCGTACGGCTATTCAAACGGGTACTACCGACAAACCTGTTGCTAGACATTATTTACAAAGAGGACACCAGGTGGCCAATATTAAATGTAGACTTATAGATTGGGTCCCACCATTGTCTCAGGGCGGTGATCGCACGCTTGCTTTACGACAACGGGAGAGTTTCTGGATCTCCCACTTGAACACAGTTTCACCAAAAGGCCTTAATGAACATTCTGCCATGAATGTCTTTCTGTGAGCCATTTTTACTGTTTGAGTGTCAGCAGCTTCTTATCCGTTGAATTCGGATGGTATTTAAATTCATCCATGAGAATACAACAAGGTTGAACCTCCTCCTATCAATAGTCCACCAGTATATTTGGGTTGGGAATACAATAGGCTAGGGACTCGGTGAATATGGAATGCTCTATCTGTTATGGACATATCAGAACGACACCACCTATATACTGCTAGGCCTTATTTACCTCTGATGATCTTGAGACTCATCTCTGTATTATTTAATTGCTTTATATTCTTCTACAGTTTTTTACATTAGCATCAGAATATACGGGTTAAAAGTTATTATTACTAGGGCCAAGCAGAGGTTAGGTTGTGTCAGACTTAATATGTCCTATTTTAATATGTTGTTTATTTTTCTTTTTCTTTTTTGTGTAATATATATGTGTGTGTATGTGACGCCTCGTCAGCAAGATCATCACTATGCACACAGTGGAGTACATTGAGACCTGGTTAAACCAGTGTATCTATATATTCCAGCTCAGCACCACTCTCTATATATATCCCACATACTTACATTTATGTTTTAGTACTCTATTAGCTGGTACATCTATACTGTTATGACCAGGGGATCACCCACTAGTGTTATGCACGAGTGGGCGTTCCGAACGGGAGCGAGTCCGTACTCCCGGCTGTGGAACGCAATTGCGTTCCATTGCTACCATGGTGAGTGGTGCGCAAGTCATTTAGTGACTGTAAGGACATTTGTTACCAGGGACGTGGAACGCAGTGCGCTGCAAGTGTTGTACTACTGAGTATGGGTCTTGGACGCCCGGCACTTCCGGTCACGGGGCCGTGGAACGCAATGCGTTCCACAGACGGCACTGAGCTGAATTTCATATAGATTATGTACATTTTAGGGAGGTATCTTTAACGCATAAGTTGGTCAGACGTCTGGTGCGGGTAGCGTGATTTTGTTGGGCTGTAAGCCCGCCTGTGCCCAGTATTTGGAGATCTTAGGGTGTCGGTTCAGTGATGCACCACCCACTTCCGGTGAATAGGTATATAAGGAATGGTGATTAGGGGTATATGAGTGTGGCTGCAGAGGCTGGCTTGATGATTAACATTTGGTGAGTACCTTGATACATAAGATAAGTGGTAAGGATATTTTCTCTATTATGCTTCTTCAGTGATTGTTTCACTGATTGGAAGTTTGATTATATATTTCGCATTTGCTTTACAGTGACTATGAAGTTGTCTAAATTGTCTACAGGAGTTTGTTAACCACACGTGTGAGTATCTTAATTTGTACGAGCACTAGAGTGGTGGTGAGTAGTTATATGTTTTCCAGAGATACTGATGTAGATGTTACCATAATTTTTAGAAACCACTTCTCATATGACCACCAAAGCCGTGCAGCTATGGTATTGTCCGAACTGGATATATTGATTAAACAGAGTAAGTTTGGTTTAATTATTCTCACTGATTTGGCCCCTGTGTTCTATAGAGCACTACAGATTTATTGATATTGTGCATGGATGGTGAGGGTATTCACCTATTGCATCTCCGGTGTCCCTTGTGTCTCTCACTGGTGCGTGGTGATCTTGAATGACGCGGTGGCTCATAACAATATGCTTTTTTTATTTGTGTTTTAAGTTTTTGTAATTTTTGTAAGATTTAGTGAATTTATGTATTGTTTATTTTATTTTATTGTGTTGTAGAAATCAATATTTGATGCCTTGTAAGCATGAATTATATGTCGAAGCTTGTCTTGAAAAAGATCCCGAATTGAGGATCGAAACGTCGACTGAATAAGCCGAATTTCTATCAATAAAACCTATGTGAATTATGAAAAATTGCTGCTAATCATTTATTGGACGAGTGCACCTCCATTTATTTGGACTCTTGTGTGTATATTGTGGGCCCACCAGGATCTGGAGTACCCCACTAGGAGCACCCCACTGTTGTTAGCTTTCGATGTGAGTGCAGGAGTATACATGTTTTATATATATATATATATATATATATATATACACTGCTCAAAAAAATAAAAGGAGCACTAAAATAACACATCCTAGATCTGAGTGAATGAAATATTCTTATTAAATACTTTGTTCTTTACATAGTTGAATGTGCTGACAACAAAATCACACAAAAATTATCAATGGAAATCAAATTTATTAACCCATGGAGGTCTGGATTTGGAGTCACCCTCAAAATTAAAGTGGAAAAACACACTACAGGCTGATGCAACTTTGATGTAATGTCATTAAAACAAGTCAAAATGAGGCTCAGTAGTGTGTGTGGCCTCCACGTGCCTGTATGACCTCCCTACAACCCACACAAGTGGCTCAGGTAGTGCAGCTCATCCAGGATGGCACATCAATGCGAGCTGTGGCAAGAAGGTTTGCTGTGTCTGTCAGCGTAGTGTCCAGAGCATGGAGGCGCTACCAGGAGACAGGCCAGTACATCAGGAGACGTGGAGGAGGCCATAGGAGGGCAACAACCCAGCAGCAGGACTGATACCTCCGCCTTTGTGCAAGGAGGAACCGGAGGAGCACTGCCAGAGCCCTGCAAAATGACCTCCAGCAAGCCACAAATGTGCGTGTGTCTACTCAAACGATCAGAAACAGACTCCGTGAGGGTGGAATGAGGGCCCGACGCCCACAGGTGGGGGTTGTGCTTACAGCCCAACACCGTGCAGGACGTTTGGCATTTGCCAGAGAACACCAAGATTGGCAAATTCGCCACTGGCGCCCTGTGCTCTTCACAGATGAAAGCAGGTTCTCACTGAGCACATGTGACAGACGTGACAGAGTCTGGAGATGCCAAGGAGAATGTTCTGCTGCCTGCAACATCCTCCACCATGACCGGTTTGGCAGTGGGTCAGTAATGGTGTGGGGTGGCATTTCTTTGGGGGGCCGCACAGCCCTCCATGTGCTCGCCAGAGGTAGCCTGACTGCCATTAGGTACCGAGATGAGATCCTCAGACTCCTTGTGAGACCATATGCTGGTGCGGTTGGCCCTGGGTCCCTCCTATCGCAAGACAATGCTAGACCTCATGTGGCTGGAGTGTGTCAGCAGTTCCTGCAAGATGAAGGCATTGATGCTATGGACTGGCCCGCCCGTTCCCCAGACCTGAATCCAATTGAGCACATCTGGGACATCATGTCTTGCTCCATCCACCAACACACCACAGACTGTCCAGGAGTTGGCGGATGCTTTAGTCCAGGTCTGGGAGGAGATCCCTCAGGAGACCATCGGCCACCTCATCAGGAGCATGCCCAGGTGTTGTAGTGAGGTCATACAGGCACGTGGAGGCCACACACACTACTGAGCCTCATTTTGACTTGTTTTAAGGACATTGCATCAAAGTTGGACCAGCCTGTAGTGTGTTTTTCCACTTTAATTTTGAGTGTGACTCCAAATCCAGACCTCCATGATAAATTTGATTTCCATTGATAATTTTTGTGTGATTTTGTTGTCAGCACATTCAACTATGTAAAGAACAAAGTATTTAATAAGAATATTTCATTCATTCAGATCTAGGATGTGTTATTTTAGTGTTCCCTTTGTCTTTTTGAGCAGTGTATATATATATATATATATATATATATATATATATACGCGCGCACACACACACACACACACACACACACACACACACACACACACACACACACACACACACACACACGGAGGCTATAGATCACTGCATCCGCTATCTATAAAATATTCACCAGTTCAAGCTGCAGGACAAACATTTCTGTGTTGATTTCATTCACATTACATAGACTGCGCAGCAGTGCCAGAGCCTTGTTGCTTAAATAAAGGGCCCTCTTTTGCCACGGATATTAATAGATAAAAGGGGACACTTGCGGAAAGGAACAATGCAGTGAAGACACTTTTACCAGTACTAAAACGCTATTTGCTGGGGGTAGCGAGTGAAGCTAACGTAAATGTGATCATGACCCTAAAGCAAATATTTCAACTAAAATATGACAGACAACACCACCAGCCCCTTCTCATGTCATATATCTGATTTTGTCCATCAAATAAGCAGCATACAGTATATGCACACACTGTATCTCTTGTACAGGGTGCATACTGTAATAATTTAGGGCAAGCATTTGTACGCATCCACAACAGACTGGTTTTCCCTACCTTGATCTTTTTTTTTTTTTACATTTATATACCCACATTCCTCGCCCCTGCACCACATAGCACTTGTCACCTAAAGCTGGCCATACATCATGTATGGCGGTGTAGGGGAGAGGAATCTGGGCATATAATTGTACATGGACTTGTCCAAAAATTGCGTGAAGGCCGTCTGATGCAGTAATAAATATAATAGTAAGTTACTCAGTGTAGTAACTTACCTAATAACTTACTATTATATTTATTACTGCATCAGTTGACCTTCACACAATTTGTGGACAAGTCTATGTACAATGATATTGTTATATGCACGGAATCCTTGCCCCTACACCACCACAGCAATAATCACCTAAAGCTGGCCTGCCCATGATAGTAACTTACAGAGTCAAGCGCAGTACAGTAGGTAAGATTAGATAATGGTCCTGGGCTGGCCTGGACTGGGTGGGGCCGCTGCAGTTGCTCAGCCCTAAGCTTCCCTCCAGAGTCCAAGTGGAGACTCAGGCGCTGGCACGGTAGGTAGATGGTCCTGGCCTGGTGGCTGGGGCCACTGCAGATGCTCAGCCAGCCTCTCCACACACACACCAGCAGCATGCGATGCTGGAGTGGAGACGGAGGAGGACTGACTCGCTCCTCACTGCTCGCAGCGCTTGCTGTGTGTGTGACTGAGTCACATGTCACACACACACACAAATGGTATGAAGCTCCGCGTGGCTGGCGACTGCGTATTACACACAGGCTGACTAAGAGAGTCAGTCTGTGTTTAGCAATCAGTGACAGGTAGTCTCACCAACTCAGCAACGCGGCAATGTCTTCCCGAGGCCAGGCGGCAGTCGCGGGACCGCACCACTGCAGCAGCAGCAGCTGAGCCTGCCCTGACAGCCTCCATCTCTCCTCTCTTGGTCTCCACGCCACGCCACATGCCAGGTGTACCCGCACCCTCCTTCACACATATACATACTGTACGTCACCAGAGACAGAGGAGCTCTGCCCTTACCTCAATCTGATTGGGCAACAAATCTGTCTGTCAGCCAGACCCAGGCTTGTCACTCAAACTCCGGAGTGGCGGCACCCCCACGCCACGGCGGGGTCTGCATGGGCAGTAGTTACGCCACTATAATGTGCATAAGTAAAATACTGGGCACCTGTGCCCTATGTTTAACTTGTGTCGACCTCTGAATCAGGCCCAAAGGCACAGTTTATGGCAGCAATTGCCAACTGGATAGCACAGTGATTAGTATTGCTATTTCACAGCACTAGGGCCATGAATTAAACTTCTACCAATGCCCTGTCTGTGTGTTTTGTGCCAGTTTCCTTCAGGCGTTTAACATTCTGCCCACATATGGGAAGTTAATTGGCTTCATATATGTGAACCCTAGTTTGTGTGCTTTTTTTGTGTTAGGGACAATGGCGGCCTTCTAGGCACTCTCATTACACAGTTGCATAAAGCACCAACAAGAAATAGGCCACTAATTTGAACCAGCCCTATCCATCTAAACATGGCCATGGGTATCAATTAGAGATGAGCGGGTTCGGTTTCTCTGAATCCGAACCCGCCCGAACTTCATGTTTTTTTACACGGGTCCGAGCGACTCGGATCTTCCCGCCTTGCTCGGTTAACCCGAGCGCGCCCGAACGTCATCATCACGCTGTCGGATTCTCGCGAGGCTCGGATTCTATCGCGAGACTCGGATTCTATATAAGGAGCCGCGCGTCGCGGCCATTTTCACACGTGCATTGAGATTGATAGGGAGAGGACGTGGCTGGCGTCCTCTCCGTTTAGAAATTAAAATAGATAGGAGAGTGAGAGTGAGACACTTAATTTACTTACTGGAGCTTAGGAGGAGTTATACTAGTGACTGATGACCACTGACCAGTGACCTGACCACCAGTGCAGTTTTATAATTTATTATTATTTAATAATCCGTTCTGTTCTTGTTCTCTGCCTGAAAAAAACGATACACAGTGACTCAGTCACACTCACATACCATATCTGTGCTCAGCCCAGTGTGCTGCATCATCTATGTATAATATCTGACTGTGCTCACACAGCTTAATTGTGGGGGAGACTGGGGAGCAGTTATAGGTTATAGCAGGAGCCAGGAGTACATATTAAACAGTGCACACTTTTGCTGCCAGAGTGCCACTGCCAGTGTGACTGACCACTGACCACTGTGACCAGTGACCTGACCACACTGACCACCAGTATAGTATATTGTGATTGAATGTCTGCCTGAAAAAGTACACTCGTCGTGTGACTTGTGTGGTGTTTTTTTATTCTATAAAAATTAAAAAACTCATTCTGCTGACAGACAGTGTCCAGCAGGTCCGTCATTATATAATATATACCTGTCCGGCTGCAGTAGTGATATATATATATTTTTTACATCATTATTTATCATCCAGTCTATACTAGCAGCAGACACAGTACGGTAGTTCACGGCTGTAGCTACCTCTGTGTCGGCACTCGGCAGTCCATCCATAATTGTATACCACCTACCCGTGGTTTTTTTTCCTTTCTTCTTTATACATACTACATCTCATTATCATCCAGTCTATATTAGCAGCAGACACAGTACAGTACGGTAGTCCACGGCTGTAGCTACCTCTGTGTCGGCACTCGGCAGTCCATCCATAATTGTATACCACCTACCCGTGGTTTTTTTTTTCTTTCTTCTTTATACATACTACATCTCATTATCATCCAGTCTATATTAGCAGCAGACACAGTACAGTACGGTAGTCCACGGCTGTAGCTACCTCTGTGTCGGCACTCGGCAGTCCATCCATAATTGTATACCACCTACCCGTGGTTTTTTTTTCTTTCTTCTTTATACATACTACATCTCATTATCATCCAGTCTATATTAGCAGCAGACACAGTACAGTACGGTAGTCCACGGCTGTAGCTATCTCTGTGTCGGCACTCGGCAGTCCATCCATAATTGTATACCACCTACCCATGGTTTTTTTTTTCTTTCTTCTTTATACATACTACATCTCATTATCATCCAGTCTATATTAGCAGCAGACACAGTACAGTACGGTAGTCCACGGCTGTAGCTACCTCTGTGTCGGCACTCGGCAGTCCATCCATAATTGTATACCACCTACCCGTGGTTTTTTTTTTCTTTCTTCTTTATACATACTACATCTCATTATCATCCAGTCTATATTAGCAGCAGACACAGTACAGTACGGTAGTCCACGGCTGTAGCTACCTCTGTGTCGGCACTCGGCAGTCCATCCATAATTGTATACTAGTATCCATCCATCTCCATTGTTTACCTGAGGTGCCTTTTAGTTGTGCCTATTAAAATATGGAGAACAAAAATGTTGAGGTTCCAAAATTAGGGAAAGATCAAGATCCACTTCCACCTCGTGCTGAAGCTGCTGCCACTAGTCATGGCCGAGACGATGAAATGCCAGCAACGTCGTCTGCCAAGGCCGATGCCCAATGTCATAGTACAGAGCATGTCAAATCCAAAACACCAAATATCAGTAAAAAAAGGACTCCAAAACCTAAAATAAAATTGTCGGAGGAGAAGCGTAAACTTGCCAATATGCCATTTACCACACGGAGTGGCAAGGAACGGCTGAGGCCCTGGCCTATGTTCATGGCTAGTGGTTCAGCTTCACATGAGGATGGAAGCACTCAGCCTCTCGCTAGAAAACTGAAAAGACTCAAGCTGGCAAAAGCACCGCAAAGAACTGTGCATTCTTCGAAATCCCAAATCCACAAGGAGAGTCCAATTGTGTCGGTTGCGATGCCTGACCTTCCCAACACTGGACGTGAAGAGCATGCGCCTTCCACCATTTGCACGCCCCCTGCAAGTGCTGGAAGGAGCACCCGCAGTCCAGTTCCTGATAGTCAGATTGAAGATGTCAGTGTTGAAGTACACCAGGATGAGGAGGATATGGGTGTTGCTGGCGCTGGGGAGGAAATTGACCAGGAGGATTCTGATGGTGAGGTGGTTTGTTTAAGTCAGGCACCCGGGGAGACACCTGTTGTCCGTGGGAGGAATATGGCCGTTGACATGCCTGGTGAAAATACCAAAAAAATCAGCTCTTCAGTGTGGAGGTATTTCAACAGAAAAGCGGACAACAGGTGTCAAGCCGTGTGTTGCCTTTGTCAAGCTGTAATAAGTAGGGGTAAGGACGTTAACCACCTCGGAACATCCTCCCTTATACGTCACCTGCAGCGCATTCATAATAAGTCAGTGACAAGTTCAAAAACTTTGGGCGACAGCGGAAGCAGTCCACTGACCAGTAAATCCCTTCCTCTTGTAACCAAGCTCACGCAAACCACCCCACCAACTCCCTCAGTGTCAATTTCCTCCTTCCCCAGGAATGCCAGTAGTGCTGCAGGCCATGTCACTGGCAATTCTGACGAGTCCTCTCCTGCCTGGGATTCCTCCGATGCATCCTTGCGTGTAACGCCTACTGCTGCTGGCGCTGCTGTTGTTGCTGCTGGGAGTCGATGGTCATCCCAGAGGGGAAGTCGTAAGCCCACTTGTACTACTTCCAGTAAGCAATTGACTGTTCAACAGTCCTTTGCGAGGAAGATGAAATATCACAGCAGTCATCCTGCTGCAAAGCGGATAACTGAGGCCTTGACAACTATGTTGGTGTTAGACGTGCGTCCGGTATCCGCCGTTAGTTCACAGGGAACTAGACAATTTATTGAGGCAGTGTGCCCCCGTTACCAAATACCATCTAGGTTCCACTTCTCTAGGCAGGCGATACCGAGAATGTACACGGACGTCAGAAAAAGACTCACCAGTGTCCTAAAAAATGCAGTTGTACCCAATGTCCACTTAACCACGGACATGTGGACAAGTGGAGCAGGGCAGGGTCAGGACTATATGACTGTGACAGCCCACTGGGTAGATGTATGGACTCCCGCCGCAAGAACAGCAGCGGCGGCACCAGTAGCAGCATCTCGCAAACGCCAACTCTTTCCTAGGCAGGCTACGCTTTGTATCACCGGTTTCCAGAATACGCACACAGCTGAAAACCTCTTACGGCAACTGAGGAAGATCATCGCGGAATGGCTTACCCCAATTGGACTCTCCTGTGGATTTGTGGCATCGGACAACGCCAGCAATATTGTGTGTGCATTAAATATGGGCAAATTCCAGCACGTCCCATGTTTTGCACATACCTTGAATTTGGTGGTGCAGAATTTTTTAAAAAACGACAGGGGCGTGCAAGAGATGCTGTCGGTGGCCAGAAGAATTGCGGGACACTTTCGGCGTACAGGCACCACGTACAGAAGACTGGAGCACCACCAAAAACTACTGAACCTGCCCTGCCATCATCTGAAGCAAGAAGTGGTAACGAGGTGGAATTCAACCCTCTATATGCTTCAGAGGTTGGAGGAGCAGCAAAAGGCCATTCAAGCCTATACAATTGAGCACGATATAGGAGGTGGAATGCACCTGTCTCAAGCGCAGTGGAGAATGATTTCAACGTTGTGCAAGGTTCTGATGCCCTTTGAACTTGCCACACGTGAAGTCAGTTCAGACACTGCCAGCCTGAGTCAGGTCATTCCCCTCATCAGGCTTTTGCAGAAGAAGCTGGAGACATTGAAGGAGGAGCTAACACGGAGCGATTCCGCTAGGCATGTGGGACTTGTGGATGGAGCCCTTAATTCGCTTAACAAGGATTCACGGGTGGTCAATCTGTTGAAATCAGAGCACTACATTTTGGCCACCGTGTTCGATCCTAGATTTAAAGCCTACCTTGGATCTCTCTTTCCGGCAGACACAAGTCTGCTGGGGTTGAAAGACCTGCTGGTGAGAAAATTGTCAAGTCAAGCGGAACGCGACCTGTCAACATCTCCTCCTTCACATTCTCCCGCAACTGGGGGTGCGAGGAAAAGGCTCAGAATTCCGAGCCCACCCGCTGGCGGTGATGCAGGGCAGTCTGGAGCGACTGCTGATGCTGACATCTGGTCCGGACTGAAGGACCTGACAACGATTACGGATACGGACATGTCGTCTACTGGCACTGCATATGATTCTCTCCCCATTGAAAGAATGGTGGAGGATTATATGAGTGACCGCATCCAAGTAGGCACGTCAGACAGTCCGTACTTATACTGGCAGGAAAAAGAGGCAATTTGGAGGCCCTTGCACAAACTGGCTTTATTCTACCTAAGTTGCCCTCCCACAAGTGTGTACTCCGAAAGAGTGTTTAGTGCCGCCGCTCACCTTGTCAGCAATCGGCGTACGAGGTTACATCCAGAAAATGTGGAGAAGATGATGTTCATTAAAATGAATTATAATCAATTCCTCCGCGGAGACATTGACCAGCAGCAATTGCCTCCACAAAGTACACAGGGAGCTGAGATGGTGGATTCCAGTGGGGACGAATTGATAATCTGTGAGGAGGGGGATGTACACGGTGATATATCGGAGGATGATGATGAGGTGGACATCTTGCCTCTGTAGAGCCAGTTTGTGCAAGGAGAGATTAATTGCTTCTTTTTTGGTGGGGGTCCAAACCAACCCATCATATCAGTCACAGTCGTGTGGCAGACCCTGTCACTGAAATGATGGGTTGGTTAAAGTGTGCATGTCCTGTTTATACAACATAAGGGTGGGTGGGAGGGCCCAAGGACAATTCCATCTTGCATCTCTTTTTTCTTTAATTTTTCTTTGCGTCATGTGCTGTTTGGGGAGGGTTTTTTGGAAGGGACATCCTGCGTGACACTGCAGTGACACTCCTAGATGGGCCCGGTGTTTGTGTCGGCCACTAGGGTCGCTTATCTTACTCACACAGCTACCTCATTGCGCCTCTTTTTTTCTTTGCGTCATGTGCTGTTTGGGGAGGGTTTTTTGGAAGGGACATCCTGCGTGACACTGCAGTGACACTCCTAGATGGGCCCGGTGTTTGTGTCGGCCACTAGGGTCGCTTATCTTACTCACACAGCTACCTCATTGCGCCTCTTTTTTTCTTTGCGTCATGTGCTGTTTGGGGAGGGTTTTTTGGAAGGGACATCCTGCGTGACACTGCAGTGCCACTCCTAGATGGGCCCGGTGTTTGTGTCGGCCACTAGGGTCGCTTATCTTACTCACACAGCTACCTCATTGCGCCTCTTTTTTTCTTTGCGTCATGTGCTGTTTGGGGAGGGTTTTTTGGAAGGGACATCCTGCGTGACACTGCAGTGACACTCCTAGATGGGCCCGGTGTTTGTGTCGGCCACTAGGGTCGCTTATCTTACTCACACAGCTACCTCATTGCGCCTCTTTTTTTCTTTGCGTCATGTGCTGTTTGGGGAGGGTTTTTTGGAAGGGACATCCTGCGTGACACTGCAGTGACACTCCTAGATGGGCCCGGTGTTTGTGTCGGCCACTAGGGTCGCTTATCTTACTCACACAGCTACCTCATTGCGCCTCTTTTTTTCTTTGCGTCATGTGCTGTTTGGGGAGGGTTTTTTGGAAGGGACATCCTGCGTGACACTGCAGTGCCACTCCTAGATGGGCCAGGTGTTTGTGTCGGCCACTAGGGTCGCTTAGCTTAGTCATCCAGCGACCTCGGTGCAAATTTTAGGACTAAAAATAATATTGTGAGGTGTGAGGTATTCAGAATAGACTGAAAATGAGTGGAAATTATGGGTTTTGAGGTTAATAATACTTTGGGATCAAAATGACCCCCAAATTCTATGATTTAAGCTGTTTTTTAGGTTTTTTGGAAAAAAACACCCGAATCCAAAACACACCCGAATCCGACAAAAAAAATTCGGTTAGGTTTTGCCAAAACGCGGTCGAACCCAAAACACAGCCGCGGAACCGAACCCAAAACCAAAACACAAAACCCGAAAAATTTCCGGCGCTCATCTCTAGTATCAATGCAACTGTGTCTCAGTCACTGACCGTGATATACCCATGTCTGCCTATCCACCTTCCTGTTACCTCCTAGGAACGCTCACTGAAATTCACACCCCTTATGTCCAATTTCATTCTGCGCCTCCTGGCAGTAACCATCAGATGCATGCGCAGTACAGCTTGTGCACATTGGTAGTCTTAAATCATTCACCACTTGCATGTGGCATTTACATTACAGAGACAGCAGGAGGGCAGCAGAGACAGACATCAAGAGAGCAGCAGAGACAGAAAGACAGCAGCATTTACAACAAGAGAGCAACATAGTAACAGCAGCAGAGACAGCCAGACAGCAGCAGAAACAGAGAGCAGCAGAGAAAGAGAGCAGCAGACAGTAACAGCAAGAGAGCAGCAGACAGGTAGAGAGACTGACAGAGTGCAGCAGACAGAAGCAGAGACAGCCAGAGAGCAGCAGAGAGAGACAGATAGCAGCAGAGAGGGAGACAGTGACAATCAGATAGCAGCAGAGACAGGACTGCAGCTGGGAGACAGACAGGGAATGGACAGAGGAGAGACAGTGTCCTAGGCTTGCCTCTGCCTGGAATTGGATGCTGTGCTGAAAAGCATCCCCATTGTGCAAGGGGACCCGGGCGTCCCATCCATCATCCACCAGGTCTCCTGGGGCCAGTCTGATGTGGGGATTCTGGTTCACTGTGCTCCTGTCCTGTCTCCTGATTTGGGAGGGCTCCCATGAGACAGAGGACCCTGCTCTGCCCCCTTGGTGTGTCTCCTGTTTGGCTGCCGGCTGGGGTTGCCCAGGACATAGTTATGTTGTGCCAGTCTCTCTCTAGCTCCAGCTGCAGAGGGTCACAGTGCCGTCACACCTGCTGCAGATCACCATAAGTGCCTGCTAACCAGCACACATCATGGCAGCCAGTTTGCATTCCACTGTGGTAGAATGCAAATGCCAGAAGTTCAGCACCTGGCTGGCAGCCGCATGTGCCAGCCTGGGCTGACAGGCAGCTGGCCTGGCAGAGGGGAAATTTGGACCAGCCCAGCAATAACCTACCCCGCTGTTCAGGTGGGCCAATCTGCCCCTACTGGAAAGTAAGTTTTTCCACTGTTAGGGGACAGTGTCTGTGCTTTTGTGGCTAGTGTGCATAGTACAGCTCTCTTCTGCAGTTTGTTGACCCGGTGAAAAGTCTGGTTGATCTCTGCTAATTGCTGTCATTAAATATTTTATTTTTATTTTTTTAGGAATCCTGCAAATCTGCCCCAGTGTCTGTATAGCTGCTTTGCATGATTTTTTTTATCTGATCTCTTTTCTTTTACAGAAATACTGTAAACCTGCCCCATCCTCTCTGTACCTATGCAACAAATGCTTTCTTTCAGCTCACTTCTCTCTTGACTGGGGGGGGGGGGGGGGCACTTAAGACAGGGAGCATGTCCCCACTCCTCCTGCCCTCCACATCTTGTCAGCACTGCCCCCACATGTCATTTTGCCTATCACTACTATGGGGCTGCACAGTCCAAGTGCGGCAGTGTGCTTTGGATAAGGAGTGGGAGGTGTTTATATTATGTATATTAAATTGAAATTAATGGTGTATATTAGATTTAAAGTAATGTTTTAATAATGACTGGGTACTGTTTATACCTTTACATAATTGAGAGACAGCTTTTTTTATAAAGTTTTCTTGCAGTACAACTTAAACAACCTTAAAATACACAGCCTATGTAGTACTTACACACTGGGACAGCACTCTCTGAGTGTCTCTCTCTCTCTCTCCAGTCCCTAATGCTCTCAGCGGCCCTTGCAGCCCTCGCTGCCCTTGCTGCCCTGTGTGGGAAGGATGCAGACGTTGTGGACACCGAAGTGGATGACCGAGCGGCCGCGCCCCCCCCGCAGCCCAGGTGGCGACTGGCGGATGGATCACCGGCCCCGGAAAGAGAATGACGGAGGCCCTCATGTCGGCCCTAGTAGAAGGACCTGGACTCAGAGGAGAGGCTGTCGCGCAGGCGCCCTAGTGAGGTGGCGGCGGCGAGGGCACCGGTCTGCACTTCCCGCGATCCTGCTTTCGAATGTGCGCTCACTGGCAAACAAGTTCGGTGAATTGTCCCTCCTTCTGGGCAGCGCAGGGTCAGGCATTACAGGGTCATCCGTCCTCTGCTTTACGGAGACGTGGCTGGATGACCATATTGCAGACAACCCGATGTCTCTGCCGGGCTTCAGTCTCTTCAGGGCCGATCGCTCCAAGGTTCTCTCAGGAAAAACGAAGGGTGGTGGCATCTGCTTCTACATCAACGTCGGATGGTGCACCAATGTCACGATCATAGGCAAATCATGCAGCCCTCACCTGGAGATGCTGAGTATCAACTGCAACCCCTTCTATTCCCCCCGGGAATTTGCCTCAATTGTCCTTGTGGAAGTGTACATACCCCCCCTCGCCTGCGCGAACGAAGCCCTGCACCACCTGGCCATATGTATATCCGACATAGAACAAAAACACCCAGACTCTCTGCTTATAGTACTGGGTGACTTCAACAGAACTAACCTGAGCAAGGAGCTACCTAAGTACAAACAACAAGTCACGTGTCCCACTAGAGAAGGGCGCACCCTTGATCACTGCTACACTACCCTCAAGTCTGCCTTCCGGTCTATCCCGCGTGCTGCACTCGGCCTATCTGACCACTGCCTCGTCCACCTACTCCCTACCTATACACAGAAGCTGAGAGCAGTTAAGCCTGTCGTTAAGACTGTTAAGAAATGGACCAATGAGGCCAAGATGAAGCTCCAGGCCTGCTTTGACTGCACGGAATGGGGGGTCTTTGAAGCCTCGGCAACTGACCTGAATGACTTGACAGACACTGTCACATCCTACATCAGCTACTGTGAGGACATGTGTGTACCTACCAAGACAAACCGCATTTACAACAACAACAAGCCCTGGTTCAATGCCCAGCTCAGGCAACTTCGTCGAGCCAAAGAGGAGGCCTATAGCAGCGGTGACAGAGCACTATACAACCGTACTAGGAACTCTCTGACTAAAGGAATCAGGCTAGCAAAAAAGCGGTTCTCGGACAAGCTGACAAACGATCTCTCCACCAATGACCCTGTATCTGTATGGAAAGGAATGCAATCCATAACCAACTATAGGAAAACATCAAAGTCCACCGCCATGCACCAAGACCTTGCAGATGAACTGAACCCCTTTTATTGCAGGTTCGCAAAAGAAGTCCCCTGCAACCCAAACAATCACCTCTACGATGCCCCGAACACCGACGGCCAACCCCAGGCACTGCAAGTCACCCAAGAAGAGGTGGAGGCATTGTTCAAAAGGGCCAAAACCAGGAAAGCTCCGGGTCCTGATGGAGTGTCACCATCTGCCCTAAGAGCATGTGCGGGTCAGCTCGCCCCCATATTCACCAAGATCTTCAATAAATCGCTGGAGCTACAGAAAGTCCCTTCCTGCCTCAAAAGGTCTACTATAGTCCCGGTCCCCAAGAAACCCACTATCACGAACCTGAACGACTACAGGCCGATAGCACTGACGTCTGTGGTCATGAAAACGTTCGAGCGTCTGGTTTTGAATCACCTGAAAACTGTGACTGGCCCCCAACTGGACCCCCTGCAGTTCGCCTATCGCTCGAATCGGTGTGTCGAGGATGCAGTCAACCTGGGCCTGCACTACATTCTACAGCACCTAGACATTCCCGGTACCTACGCGAGGGTCCTGTTTGTCGATTTCAGCTCGGCCTTCAATACAATCGTCCCCAGCATCCTCCACCCCAAATTACTTCGCCTAGGGGTCCCAGAAGCTACCTGTTCCTGGATAATAGACTTCCTGACAGATAGGACACAGGTGGTGAAAGCGCGGGAATTCACCTCTCAAGCGCGGTCCATTAGTACAGGGGCCCCTCAGGGCTGTGTCCTCTCACCCCTGCTCTTCTCCCTGTACACAAATGACTGTACCTCAGAGGCGCAATCAGTAAGGATCATCAAACTCACCGATGACACCACCGTCATCGGCCTCATCAAGGATGGGGACGAATCGGCCTATAGACGGGAAGTAGACCGGCTGGCCCAGTGGTGCATCCACAACAACCTTGAGCTCAACCCCCTCAAAACTGTCGAGATGATAGTGGACTTCAGGAAAAAGTCATCTAGTGCACCTCCGCTAACGATTGCTGACAGTGTGGTATCGCTAGTGGACTCCTTCAAGTTTCTAGGGACCACAATCTCCAGGGACCTTAAATGTTCTTCCTCAGGCAACTAAGGAAGTTCAACATCCCACAGAAGCTTCTGCTCCTCTTCTACTCCGCGATTGTGGAGTCGGTACTATGCTCCTCGATACTCGTATGGTACAGCTCTGCCAGCGCGAGGGACAGATGCAGGCTCCAAAAGGTGGTCAGAACCGCAGAGAAGATCATCGGGGCCGACCTTCCCTCAGTCCAGGACCTGTACTTGTCCTGAGCTAAAAAGCGGGCAATGAAGATAGTAAAAGACCAGCTACACCCCGGCCACAGCATGTTTAACTTGCTTCCTTCAGGTAGGCGTTACAGGGCTGTCCCTGCCAGATCCACCAGAAGCCTCAAAAGTTTATTTCCCCAAGCGGTCCGCCTGCTGAACTCCTGAACATTGACTGACAAGACGTACATGTAACTAACTTGTGTCCCTTCGGTATACCTATCTGTGTAACTTTACTTGCCCCCCCCACCACACACACACACACACACACACACACACACACCTGCTTACCTGTTACCTACTTGGCTGTTGTATAGCAAACCAAAGACAAATTCCTAGTATACGCAAGTATACCTGGCCAATAAAGCTGATTCTGATTCTGATCGGATAACAGGTTACACAGGAGCCAGACACCTCAATCTAACCTGCTGTATATGGGGTATCCCTGGATCACTCACAGCCCTCCCCCCTTATCTCTCTTCTGGTTGGGAAGCTTAATTGGCAGCTCATGAAACCTGATACCATACCTCCCAACTCCCATTTTTCTGGGACTGTCCCACCCGCAGACCGCAGAGTGGTGGGACAACTATCACCACTGCTATGCATTTGCATGTGGACAGATACTGTGCGCACTGCATCTATTCTCAGTGCAGGGAAAGCCTGTAATCCATGCCTCCTTTCTTGGATCCGCCCCTTTTTTGGATGCCTGGATCAGCAAATTCAAAACTTGGAATGTATGTGATACTTTTGTGTCTCTGCCTCCACTGTACACTGTCCTGCTCGCATTCTGGCTGCCCAGGTTCATCCTTTTCTTGCTGCACGGGACAGAGACGGTGATGTCACTGTGCAGAGGGGGACACAGGGTACAGTGTCCCCCCTCCTTAATCTGGCTTTGAGGGGAGGGTCTCCAATATGATCAGACTGCTCCATCCATCCCTCACTATGATGTCACACTGCAACTGAAGTCCGCACTCAGTTATGTGTATTTTTTGTAAAAGTTTTTTTTATACAAGCCGATGCCCCCTGGGCTCAGGCTAGGTCACCCTAGGCAAATACAGGAACTAACATGCCTACAAAAGGCCCTGCAGAGACGAACATTCCTTAAAAAAGGTTCTCTTTATAAGCCTGTGGAGTATGTTGGTGTTATATAAATTGAAGGGCGATCCTTCTTGGCAGTGCTTTTTTATATAGACGTCTGCTAGTACTCACCTAAAGTTTCAAGTTCATACAAGATTTATAGAACCTTCCATACTCTGGATAAGTGTGCAGATACATATTTTATTTCTTTATTAAAGAATTTTACTGATTTCTTCCTGTTTCTTGAAGTACTTGTAAGAATGAAAGATTAAAACAAAAAGAAAGGTGCCAATACTGCGTACCCCAAATATTAACTCCTTCTTGCTCCATAAATCTGTTAATTTATAGAATAATAACTGTTTGGTATTTGAATGGCAATTGCTCTAACACACCAAGTTTCTATTACTGTATTTTTTATATAGTCAGACGTTTCTCAAAGTAATATATACAATTAAATAAATACAGAATGCACATTTGTCAGAAGCTCCTTGATGAATATGAACTTTAGGAGTGTGGGGGCATGGTGTTAAGAATTGTACGGCAGGATCCCCATGTGCATGGTTTATAGATTTATGGGCCCTACACACTGGCCGATTACACTGAAAGATCGTTCATATCTTTCTGCGTGTATGCACCAATGATGAACGATGCGCACCCCGCGCTCGTGTATCGTTGGTGCCACCTCGTTTATTCCTGCAAGCCAATATGGACAATTTTGTCCATATTAGCATGCAGGGCTACGTGGCCGGGTGACGGGGGTAGTGAAGAAACTTCACTCCCCCCGTCACCACCCCCACCTGCTGCCGGATGGTTCATTAGCCGTATCGGCCGTTGACCAGTGTGTAGGGCCCTTTGGAAGCTTGTACAACCAGATCCCCATGTCTGTGATGAGAAGCTCTTTGGAGATTGTACAGCAGGATTCCCATGTGCATAGGATTAAGTACTCAGGAGATTGTACAGCTGGATCCCCATGTGTGTTGTGAAATGTGCTTGTGATATATGACAGCTGGATGCCCATGTGCATGGTGAAATGCATAGCCTGCGACACACAGGACAGTTTGTTGTTCTTTGGATCCCCTTGCATGATCGATGGAACATAAGGGAACAGGGCAGCACAGATAATTTATTCCCATTATCATACTCCATTATGCATATGTCACTGGAGTCTGGTGTTTCACCCTCTGTATACCGGTGACACGGCAGTCTGCCTATTTGATTTGTCTCCAGGTGGGCCGTTACATGCCGCCTATTTGCAGCTGGTTGCTGAGTGAGATGTTGACTTGGACTTCTGATGGAATTTGGTCTCGGTAACACAATATTGTCAGACCTCTGTACAGGATGTATAGGACTCCTGGATGGAATTCTCTCTTCTCTTTCACACTGTGTCCTCCAAGTCCTAGGTCTCCTTCCTTCTATATACGCTCTTCTGTCATCATCTGAGAGATTTGTCTGAAAAGATACATGTTATATTGTAGCTAGAGTAATTGGCCATAGACAAGATACACAAATCATTCTTGTCGATCAATCACATAAGTTGCAACAATAATATTTAGATTTGGTATTTATTAATAGTGTTAAGAGTGCATTCAATTAAGTGTGATGTGCAGCCGGAAGATACTACAATGTCTGGCTGCACACATTACCGTCTATTACAGTGGATATAGAGCTGAGCGAATGAGAACTATAGCTACTGTCCATATGCCACACAGCATGACATGCCTGAGATGGTTTTATGGCCCCAAGTGTTAGATTGGGTGAGAAGAAACACACAGAACCCGCTTTCAGGTAATAGGCACTGCTGTATCTGAGTACACACATCAGCACTGTAGTCATTGCCTGAGGAAACAGATCAATCTGCGAAACAAGGCCCTCATTCCGAGTTATTCGCTCGCTAGCTGCTTTTAGCAGCCGTGCAAACACTAAGCCGCCGCCCTCTGGGAGTGTATCTTAGCTTAGCAGAAGTGCGAACGAAAGGATCGCACAGCGGCTACAAAATAATTTTATGCAGTTTCAGAGTAGCTCCAGACCTACTCCTACCTTGCGATCAGACTATGTAGTTCCTGTTTTGACATCACGAACACGCCCTGCGTTTTCCCAGCCACTCCTGCGTTTTTATCTGACACGCCTGCGTTTTTACACACACTCCCCAAAAACGGTCAGTTACCACCCAGAAACACCCACTTCCTGTCAATCACTCTGCGGCCAGCAGTGCGACTGAAAAGCGTCGCTAGAGCTTGTATAAAACTGCATCGGCCTTTGTGAAAGTACGTCGCGCGTGCGCATTTGAGCCGCATATGCATGCACAGAAGTGCCGATTTTTAGCCTGATCGCTGCGCTGCGAACAACGGCAGCTAGCGATCAACTCGGAATGAGGGCCCATGTTTCAACCACAAAATTAGTAAAACTTTTTACATTTTATTTTACGCTTTATGTTTATTGCCTGTTCCCAATGCTTTTATATACGCATCTATATTAATTTTTATGATTGTATTTTAGCCATTACTTTGTTATTTTTCATATATATTTTTCCTATAAATTGTGAAGCAAATTGAATTTATTGTGTGTCCATTATAGGAGTTAATATACTTCCAGGACACTATGGTATTTTAGGTTACCCATATGGAATGGACATTCTCTTATTTATAAATAGCTCATTATTGAGTTAGGAGGATTGCCCAACAAGAACACTATAATATTATATGAGTGGTTTAAAAACATCCTCGTTAGCACTGAAGAAATAATCTATTACTACAGAAATTTGGTGGGTTTTTGGGAATGGTTGGATAGGAAATCACTACATTCACTATCCCAGCGGTCAGGATGCCAACGGTGGCATCCCAACAAAAATTCAGATGGATCCTGGTAACTATTTTAACCCTACCCCTAACCATCCCCTCCCACAGCCTAACCTTAAAACCACCCCCTACTACCGCAGCCTTACCCTAACCTCCCCGAAGCCTAACGCTTACCCTCCCACTAGTGCCCAAGCCTGAGCCCTGTGCTCACTATTGGGATTCTGACCGTTGGGATCCGTTGTTGGTATTCTGCCCACATTTTTCTCTTTGGCTGTAAACTAAGGTAAATGCTTCAAGTACATTAGACGCAGTCACTAACCTTGTGTTCATTAAAATGTAATATCCTTGTCTACCTTTTAAGAGTACTAATTGGCTTAGAGTAGAGCATTTTATGGTATTGTCAGTTCACAAAAGTAATTCATTAGTTTTACCTCCTGTATTACAGACCTGCAATGTGATCCGGCATTTCCTATCTATCTTCATCATTGATAATCTCTTGAGTCTCATTTAAGCTTCTGCTGGGAAACACAGGTACTGTAGCTGGTTATGCTTTAAACAAGTTTCAGTCTCTGAGTTGCTAAGAGCTACAGTACATGCTACAAACTGTGCCAATTAAATTCTCTAATAACATGATTTATACATGAAGAACCAGCAGTACTTTTCAGTAAAGTTATAGCTAAGTTAAAGTAAGTGATATAACAAAGGATAAAATAAAGCTGGGTAAACAATGTAGCGATGTCGGTCTGATTTGCAGTTTTTGCAACGACAAATTGCCTACATCGCTCATTCAGGGCTGGTTCTTGACCAAGCGGAGCCCAGGGCAAAAATATCCTTTGGCACCACCCCGCCCCAAAAACCAAAACAAACCCACAGCAACATATCTTAGTTGAGCAGCACAATGGCCCTCATTCCGAGTTGTTCGCTCGTTATTTTCCTTCGCATCGGTGCGATTTTCCGCTAACTGCGCACGCGCAATGTTCGCACTGCGGCTGCGTCAAGTAAATTTGCTAAGAAGTTTGGTATTTTACTCACGGCATTACGAGGTCTTTTCTTCGTTCTGGTGATCGGAGTGTGATTGACAGGAAGTGGGTGTTTCTGGGCGGAAACTGGCCGTTTTATGGGTGTGTGTGAAAAAACGCTACCGTTTCTGGGGAAAACGCGGGAGTGGCTGGAGAAACGGGGGAGTGTCTGGGCGAACGCTGGGTGTGTTTGTGACGTCAAACCAGGAACGAAACTGACTGAACTGATCGCAGTGGCTGAGTAAGTCTCGAGCTACTCAGAAACTGCTAAGAAATGTCTATTCGCAATTTTGCGAATCTTTCGTTCACAATTCTGCTAAGCTAAGATACACTACCAGAGGGCGGCGGCTTAGCGTGTGCACTGCTGCAAAAAGCGGCTAGCTAGCGAACAACTCGGAATGAGGGCCAATATGTGGTGCAAGTTAGGGTGCAGGTCATAATGAATATCTGACCTATTAGCTTTTTTTTTTTTTGTTAGCCACATTGCAAACTTTTTCTTGCATTTTGCATCTAAATTCAATAATGGATACTAAGTACTTGGCATTAGTATTTTAAATGACCCCTCTATAGCCCTACACTACATCTGTGTAATGGTTAGCATTACTGCCTTACAGCACTGAAGTCATGGGTTTGATTACCACCATGGCCCTAACTGTATGAAATTTGCATATTCTCCCTGGCCTGTCTGTCGTGGAGAGTGCCGCGGTCCGGTCCCTTGCTGCGATTGGAAGCTGTGTCCTGACAAGTTCCGGCTGTGGGAGACGCAGCAAGCCAGCAGCACGGTGTGTTGTCCTGACACTGATGCAGTGGAGGTGATCCTGTGTGCTGTGGAGCGATACTGTTTTATATCTTGTGGTAACCAGTCCAAAAGCGGGGAACATATCGGTACAAGTCACTCCTAATACCAGGATTTTATACAAACATGTTTTTATGTTAAACTGATCTGCACTATATTACATAGTAACATAGTAACTAAGGTTGAAAAAAGAGACAACTGTCCGAGTTCAACCTATTTGTGGTCTCCTATGCAGTCTTATTATAGGACTAGTTATTTTTATGTTAGGACTAGTTTTACAATGCGTGCCTGCGCACCATAACCCTGAATATCTTTATCCAATAGGAATTTATCTAACCCATTCTTAAAGGTGTTGACTGAGTCCGCTGTTACTACTCTCTCAGGCAGGGAATTCCAAACACATATTGTCCTTACTGTGAAAAAACCTTTTCGCCTCAATGGGCCTAATTCCAAGTTGATCACAGCAGGAATTTTGTTAGCAGTTGGGCAAAACCATGGCCCTCATTCCGAGTTGTTCGCTCGCTAGCAGATTTTAGCAGCATTGCACACGCTAGGCCGCCGCCCTCTGGGAGTGTATCTTAGCTTAGCAGAATAGCGAATGAAAGATTAGCAGAATTGCGAATAGAAAATTCTTAGCAGTTTTTGAGTAGCTCGAGACTTACTCCTACACTGCGATCAGCTCAGCCCGTTTCGTTCCTGGTTTGACGTCACAAACACGCCCTGCGTTCGGCCAGCCACTCCACCGTTTCTCCAGACACTCCTGCGTCTTATCCTGGCACGCCTGCGTTTTTCCGCACACTCCCAGAAAATGGCCAGTTTCCGCCCAGAAACACCCACTTCCTGTCAATCACACTCCGATCACTTCAACGATGGAAATTCTTTGGTCGGACGTGAGTAAATCTACTAAGTTTTGAGCTAAAATACTTAGCGCATGCGCACTGCATACCATGCGCATGCGACTTTTCGCCTTAATCGCTCCGTTGCGAAAATCGGCAACGAGCGAACAACTCGGAATGACCACCCATGTGCACTGCAGGGGAGGCAGATTTAACATGTGCAGAGAGAGTTAGATTTGGGTGTGGTGTGTTCAATCTGCAATCTAATTTGCAGTGTAAAAATAAAGCAGCCAGTATTTACCCTGCACAGAAACAAAATAACCCACCCAAATCTAACTCTTTCTGCACATGTTATATCTGCCTCCCCTGCAGTGCACATGGTTTTGCCCAACTGCTAACAAAATTCCTGCTGCGATCAACTTGGAATTAGGCCCAATGTGCGGCAACTCCTATCCTCTAACCTAAGCGAGTGACCACGTGTCCTCTGTGCTTATCTTATAGAAAACAGGTCCCTCCCGAGCTCTGTGTATGTGACCCCTTATATATTTGTAGATGTTGATCATGTCCCTTTTAGTCTCCTCTTTTCCAATGTAAACATGCCTAGCCTTGCAAGCCTTTCCTCATATTCCAGCGTCTCCATGCCCTTGATTAGTTTGGTCGGCCGCCTCTGAACCTTTTCTTGCTCCAGGATATCCTTTTTGTAATATGGGGGGTAATTCCAAGTTGATCGCAGCAGGATTTTTTTTTAGCAATTGGGCAAAACCATGTGCACTGCAATATAACATGTGCAGAAAGAGTTAGATTTGGGTGGGTTATTTTGTTTCTGTGCAGGGTAAATACTTGCTGCTTTATTTTTACACTGCAAATTAGATTGCAGATTGAACACACCCCACCCAAATCTAACTCTCTCTGCACATGTTATATCTGCCTCCCCTGCAGTGCACATGGTTTTGCCCAATTGCTAACAAAAATCCTGCTGCGATCAACTTGGAATTACCACCATGGTGCCCAAAATTGCACACAGTATTCAAGATGTGGCCTCACTAGTGATTTATATAATGTGAGTATAATACTCTCGTCCCTTGCATCAATTCCCCGTTTTCTGCATGCTAATATCTTATTAGCCTTCTTTGCTGCACTCCTACTTTGGGTACTGCTGCTTAATTTATTATCTATGTGAACCCCTAAGTCTTTTCCCAGTACAGAATCCCCTAATATTACCCCATTTAGTATGTAGGTGTAATTTTTGGTCTTGCCCCCACAGTGCATTACCTTACACTTGTCTGTGTTGATTCTCATTCTCCATTTTGCTGCCCATGCTTCCAGTTTAGTTAAGTCGTTCTGAAGAGACTCAGCATCCCCCTCCATATTTATAACCTTACACAATTTGGTATCGTCTGCGAAAATTGACACCATGCTCTCTAGACCTACTGTTAGGTCGTTGATGAAAATGTTGAACAAAAGTGGGCCAAGTACAGACCCTTGTGGCACACCACTTAGTACTTTAGTCCAATTTGAAAATGATCCATTGACCACAATGCGCTGCTCCCTGTTATCTAGCCAATTACTGACCCAAGTGCATATTGTGCTCCCTAGCCCTATTTCTTGTAGCTTATTGTTAGGCGCGGCGGTCTTCGGCCGTGCCCTGACTGAGCAGCGGTCACGGCCGCCGCGCCTCTCTCCTTCCCTGTCCCCCGCACGGCGCCTAGCAACGCCAGGACGCCGTGCGCACGATAGCCGCCGGGTCCCTGGCAACGCAGAACGCCGTGTGTGCAGGGCCGCCGGGTGCATAGCAACGGGGACGCCACAGGTGGACCGCGTTCCCCGTTGCTAAGAATAGTTAATTAGGTTGCTCGTGCAGCAGGGCAGCTGCACGGCAACTAGTAATTAGGGTCTGGGGGCTGGTCCTGCTGGCCCTCCTGTTATTGGCCAGCAGGGCCTTTTTATGTGAGCCAGCACACTGCAGCCCCGCCGGTGATAGCTTCTTGTATGCTGTTCCTGCCTTGCAGAACTCTGTTCCTGTCAGCCGTGTTTGGTGGATCTTGCTCCCTGCCCTTTGGTACTTTGGAGGTCCGAAGCCGGTCCTGGGAATCCTTCTAGTCCTTGCGAACCTGTTTGTCATCTGGGGTTCTCGCCCGGTTTCGTGAGTAGCGGCTTCTGCCGCGTGTTGCGGCCTATGCCGCTTAGTGTTTACTTTACTGTGAATTGGTGCATTTGCGGAGGTTTCCGCTTTCACTGTCCTCCCCGGAACTCGGCGGTGCCGTGTAGGGGAGTGGACAGTGGTTTCTTTGTAGTTCTTTTCCTTTGGCGGCGTGCCGCACATACGTTTAGTTTTTAGGTAGTTTATAGCCCCTAGCGTGGTTGTTTCAGTTAGAGGTCCCCTTGTTATTACCCTGTCTCAGTTCACGCCTTGTCTCTCTTTAAGACCTGAGGGGGCATCTGAGTTGGGCAGACCTAATCCGCCCTTCAAACGCGGCTGCCATGGGCCCAAGAAACCATAGTCGTTCAGGAGTGAATTGATAACACGGGTAAGACAACGGAGGTAGGGTGCTAGGGGCTATTTCCTTCCCATTTCCCAATCCCAGCATTCCGTCTTGGTGCTCAGGACTCACTACATAAGATCTCCCCTGTCCTGAGCATCAGGATCGTAACATTATCACCGGCCAACAAAAAAAAAAAAAGGGGGGTTTAATTTTTTCCGTTGTATTGGTGGGCCTAGAAATTCGGCCTCATGAATCCGGCAGGTTTAGGGCCAAACCCCAGTCAGCTTTTGGTTAACCAAATACAGGAATTAACTCAGATGGTTCAGGACCTTACTCTTCGGGTGAGATCGCAGGAAGATCTTTTGCGAGCATTCCCGAGTATGGTTCCAGAACCAAAGATGCATTTACCTGACCGTTTTTCGGGTAACCGAAAATATTTTTTTAATTTTAAGGAAGCTTGTAAGCTTTATTTTCGTTTAAGGCCCCGTTCCTCTGGTACTGAGTCTCAGCGGGTCGGGATTGTGATGTCTCTACTTCAGGGTGATCCACAGACCTGGGCGTTTGGGCTAAGAGCGGATGATGCTGCTTTGTTATCAGTAGACGCCTTTTTTAAATCCTTAGGCCTCTTATATGACGACCCAGATAGAGAAGCATCAGCTGAGAGTCACCTACGTGCCCTTAAGCAAGGCAAAAATCCAGCAGAGATGTATTGTACCGAATTTCGCCGTTGGTCGAACGACTGTGGCTGGAATGACCCGGCCCTGCGCAATCAGTTTCGCCTCGGTCTGTCGGAAGTGATTAAAGACAGTCTCCTTCAGTACCCCGCTCCTGAGACTCTAGACAAACTCAGGGAGCTCGCTATTAAAATTGATCGTCGTCTCCGAGAGCGGAGGGCTGAAAGACGAACAACTTTTAGGCCTAATCCATGTGTATATACTTTTCCTGAGGACGTCGAGGAGCCCATGCAAATGGGTCTCTCCCGGCTGTCCCCAGAGGAAAGAACCAGAAGGTTAAGTTCTGGTCTTTGTTTGTATTGTGGTGGTAAGGGACATATCGCACGTAACTGCCCGAACAAGCCGGGAAACGCTCTGACCAAGTGAATTGTGAGGGGGTTCACTTGGGTCTGCAGTTAATCTCCTCTAATAATTCTCTATTAGTTCCGGTAAAGATTTCCTTTGGTAGCCTCAGTTCGTTGGTGTCGGCCTTCGTCGACAGTGGAGCTGCAGGAAATTTTATGGATTTTGCTTGGGCTAAGGCTTTAGGCGTTCCACTGATACCCTTAGATAGACGTATCACCATTCACGGCTTGGATGAGGGTCCGCTTTCCAATGGGGTTATTACTCACCGCACACCTCCATTGCTGACAGTGGGGGCCCTACATTCAGAAGAAATAGAATTTTACCTTACACATTGTCCGGCAGTTCCAGTAGTTTTGGGTCACCCCTGGCTTGCCTTTCATAATCCCATCATAGATTGGCGGTCTGGGGAGATTTCCCAATGGGGTCCTTTTTGTGTTAAGGAGTGTATTTCCCATCCTGTCCGGGTTGCGGCAGTTACCCCAGAACTTACTCCTCTGGAATATCAGGATTTTGCTGATGTGTTCTCCAAGGGAAATGCGGACATTCTGCCTCCCCATCGGTCCTATGACTGCGCTATAGATTTAGTTCCCGGGGCCACTTTACCTAAAGGGAGATTATATGCCCTCTCCGGGCCAGAAACAACGGCTATGAATAATTATATCCAGGAAAGCCTGAAAAAAGGCTTCATTAGGCCTTCGAAATCTCCTTTGAGTGCAGGATTCTTTTTTGTTGAGAAAAAAGATGGGTTGCTCAGACCATGTATTGATTTTCGGGCTCTGAATAAAATTTCTGTTAAAAACACCTACCCTTTGCCTTTGATGTCAGTACTTTTTGATCAGTTACGCTCTGCCGTTATCTTCTCAAAAATCGATCTTAGAGGAGCTTACAATCTCATCCGAATAAGATCTGGGGATGAGTGGAAGACGGCTTTCAGCACACAGTCGGGTCATTATGAATACCTGGTGATGCCCTTTGGGCTGTCAAATGCTCCTGCGGTATTTCAAGACCTCATCAATGATGTTCTTCGTGACTTTCTTGGAAAGTTCGTTGTCGTTTATTTAGACGACATTTTGATTTATTCTGAGTCTATGGAACAACATATTACCCATGTGCGTCTGGTTCTTCAAAAACTACGGGAGAATCATTTATACGCAAAACTAGAGAAATGTGATTTTCACATCACGGAAGTGTCCTTCTTGGGGTATATTATTTCTCCCCAGGGATTTTTCATGGAACCGAAAAATCTCCAGGCCATCCTTAATTGGGCGCAACCCACAAATTTAAAAGCAATTCAGCGCTTTTTAGGGTTTGCAAACTATTATACGCGGTTCATTCATACCTTTTCTGATTTGGTCGCTCCTATAGTAGCATTGACTAAAAAAGGAGCGGACCCTTCCAATTGGTCGCCTGCAGCCGAGTCTGCCCTATCGGGCCTTAAAGCAGGCCTTTGTCATGGCTCCTGTTCTCAGGCACCCTAACCCGGAGCTCCCCTTTATAGTCGAGGTAGATGCCTCAGAGGTTGGATTGGGGGCTATCCTATCTCAGGAAGATCCGGAGTCTCAGGAATTACACACTTGTGCCTTCATGTCCAGGAAATTCTCCTCCGCAGAATCCAACTATGACGTTGGTAATCGAGAATTGCTGGCAGTTAAATGGGCTTTCGAGGAGTGGAGGCATTGGCTGGAGGGAGCTAGGCATACTATTACAGTGTTTACTGACCATAAGAACCTGCAATATATTGAGTCAGCTAAACGGCTTAATGCTCGGCAGGCACGTTGGGCATTGTTTTTTACTCGTTTCAGGTTAATTATCACTTTCAGGCCCGGTTCCAAAAATACTAAAGCTGATGCCCTGTCACGTTGTTTTCTTCCGGTTCACAATAACCATCCTGCTACTACCCCCATAGTTCCATCATCTGTCATCCGGGCAAGCCTCACACAGGATTTATTTACTCAGTTAGTCCAGCTTCAACAGCAGGCTCCTAAACCGAGTCCTGCTGATCGTCTCTTTGTCCCTGAATTTCTGAGAGGCACTGTTTTAGCTGAGTTTCATGACAACAAAGTCTCTGGTCATCCAGGTATCACTAAGACCTTGGAGTTAGTGTCTCGCTCGGTGTGGTGGCCTAGTCTTTCTAAAGATGTAAGGGAATTTGTCCATTCCTGTCAGGTTTGTGCACGGCATAAGGTTCTTCGTTCATTGCCGATCGGGCAACTCGTACCTTTAGCCGTTCCTCTCAGGCCATGGTCACATATATCCATGGATTTCGTGGTGGACTTCCTCTTTCAGCCGGATTTCGAGTCATTTGGGTGGTAGTAGATCGTTTTAGTAAGATGGCTCATTTCATTGCTCTTCCCCGATTACACTCTGCTCAAGGGTTGGCAGTCTTGTTTCTCCGTCATGTGTTCAGGCTCCATGGGTTGCCCAGGGATATTGTCTCTGATCGGGGTCCGCAATTCATTGCTCGTTTCTGGAAACGTTTTTGTGCCTCATTAAATAAGAAACTCTCTTTAACATCTGGGTACCATCCACAATCTAACGGACAAACCGAACGAGTTAACCAGTCATTAAAACAGTATTTATGGTTGTATTTGGCCAAACTCCAGAATGATTGGTCAGAATTTCTTCCGTTAGCCGAATTTGCTTATAATAACTCTTGTCATTCTTCCAACAAGGAGTCCCCATTCTTTTCAGTCTTTGGCTTTCATCCTAGAGCCAACTCTTTTTTCCCTCATTCTCCAGTCTCCTCGTTGACCTTAACCTCCCATCTCAGAACAATTTGGAGAAAGGTGCACCTTGCCTTGAGAAAAGCTGCCTTCCGAGAAAATAAATTTTCTGATAGGCTCCGACGTCCTTGCACTTTTAAGGTGGGAGATAAGGTATGGTTGTCAACTCGCAACATCAAGCTCCGACAACCTTCGGCTAGATTGGGACCCAAATTTATTGGACCATTCCTTATCATTAAGAAGGTCAACCCAGTTGCTTTTCGGCTACGCTTGCCGAGATCTCTAAAAATTGGCAATACTTTTCACTGTTCTCTTTTGAAACAGTATTTTTCTTCCAGGAGATTTCCTCAGAGGACTTCCCAGGGTAGATCTCCGGTGGATGTTCAGGGGCAACAAGAGTTCTTGGTGGAGAAGGTTTTAGATTCTAAGCTTTCTCAGGGTCGGTTCTATTTTTTGGTCCACTGGAAAGGTTATGGCCCTGAAGAAAGATCTTGGGTGTTGGATAAAGATTTACATGCTCCCAAGCTGAAGAGGATTTTCTTTCAGGAGTTTCCTCAGAAACCTGGCTCTAGGGGTTCTTTAACCCCTCCTCAAGGGGGGGGGGTACTGTTAGGCGCGGCGGTCTTCGGCCGTGCCCTGACTGAGCAGCGGTCACGGCCGCCGCGCCTCTCTCCTTCCCTATCCCCCGCACGGCGCCTAGCAACGCCAGGACGCCGTGCGCACGATAGCCGCCGGGTCCCTGGCAACGCAGGACACCGTGCGTGCAGGGTCGCCGGGTGCATAGCAATGGGGACGCCACAGGTGGACCGCATTCCCCGTTGCTAAGAATAGTTAATTAGGTTGCTCGTGCAGCAGGGCAGCTGCACGGCAACTAGTAATTAGGGTCTGGGGGCTGGTCCTGCTGGCCCTCCTGTTATTGGCCAGCAGGGCCTTTTTATGTGAGCCAGCACACTGCAGCCCCGCCGGTGATAGCTTCTTGTATGCTGTTCCTGCCTTGCAGAACTCTGTTCCTGTCAGCCGTGTTTGGTGGATCTTGCTCCCTGCCCTTTGGTACTTTGGAGGTCCGAAGCCGGTCCTGGGAATCCTTCTAGTCCTTGCGAACCTGTTTGTCATCTGGGATTCTCGCCCGGTTTCGTGAGTAGCGGCTTCTACCGCGTGTTGCGGCCTATGCCGCTTAGTGTTTACTTTACTGTGAATTGGTGCATTTGCTGAGGTTTCCGCTTTCACTGTCCTCCCCGGAACTCGGCGGTGCCGTGTAGGGGAGTGGACAGTGGTTTCTTTGTAGTTCTTTTCCTTTGGCGGCGTGCCGCACATACGTTTAGTTTTTAGGTAGTTTATAGCCCCTAGCGTGGTTGTTTCAGTTAGAGGTCCCCTTGTTATTACCCTGTCTCAGTTCACGCCTTGTCTCTCTTTAAGACCTGAGGGGGCATCTGAGTTGGGCAGACCTAATCCGCCCTTCAAACGCGGCTGCCATGGGCCCAAGAAACCATAGTCGTTCAGGCGTGAATTGATAACACGGGTAAGACAACGGAGGTAGGGTGCTAGGGGCTATTTCCTTCCCATTTCCCAATCCCAGCATTCCGTCTTGGTGCTTAGGACTCACTACATAAGATCTCCCCTGTCCTGAGCATCAGGATCGTAACACTTATAGATAAGACGCATGTGTGGTACAGTGTCAAAAGCTTTGGCAAAGTCTAAAAAGATTAGATACACCTCCTTACCCTGATCAAGGTTCGCACTTACTGTTTCATAAAAGCCAAGTAAGTTGGTTTGACATGATCTGTCCTTCACAAATCCATGTTGGTTCCTTTTAATGACCTTATTTGCTTCAAGGATCTTTTGAATACTGTCCCTTAGAATACCTTCCAATACTTTCCCCACTATAGATGTAAGACTAACTGGTCTATAATTACCTGGTTCAGTCTTGCTCTCCTTTTTGAATATCGGCACTACCTCCGCTATACGCCAGTCTTTGGGAACCATACCCGATTTAACCGAATCCATGAAGATCAAAAATAGAGGTCTTGCTAGTTCAGCGTGCAACTCCATAAGTACTCTAGGGTAAATTCCATCTGGACCAGGTGACTTATTAATCTTTAACTTTTTTAATTGGTCACAGACTACCTCCTCACATAAATAAGCATTTAGCAGTGGGACATTACCTTTGTTGAGATTTTGTGTTAGACCCAGCATTTGGTCCTCTCTGGTAAATACCGTTGAAAAAAACATGTTTAGTTTGTTTGCTATGTCATTATCATTTTTTATTAAGACTCCCCTCTTGTCCTTTAAAGGGCCTATACTCTCCTTCTTTAGTCTCTTGCTGTTGATGTACTTAAAAAACATTTTTTGGGATTTGCTTTGCTTTCCTTTGCTACTAGTTTTTCAGTTTCTACTTTAGCCGCTCTTATTCCTTTTTTGCATATTTTGTTACAGTCCTTATAGTGCTGGAATGACTACACATCCCCCTCAGATTTGTATTTTTTAAATGCTCAACTTTTTTTGTCCATTAATTCCTTTATATTTTTGTTAAACCACATTGGTTTGGGATTTTTATCCATTTTTTTGCTGCTGGTGGGAATAAATTTACGAGTATTATTAATTAGCAGTGATTTTAATACATCCCATTTCTCTGTAGTATTTTTTCCTTGAAACAGAATTTCCCATTCAATGTCCCTTAACGCTTCCTTCATCATGTTAAAGTTGGCTTTGCTAAAGTTTAGAGTCCTAGTTGAGCCAGTTTAGAGTCCTAGTTGAGCCCTCTTGTTCCACTTATTGTTTGCAAATTATTTATATAAAGGAGTCCTGACATTTTTATAAAGAGGAGCAGCAGCCAAGCAAATTTAAAGGAACTTAGTGCAATTATTATGGTTGTATACATGTACACAATATAGACTATATGGGGGGAGGGGTTTGGACTGCACACTCTAATTCTAAACATGAGAGGTGCTACCATGCTGAGACTTTGTCAGGAATGATACAAAAAAGGAGATTTATGGTAAGACTTACCATTGTTAAATCTCTTTCTGCGAGGTACACTGGATTCCACAGGGAATAACATCGTGGTGTAGGGTTGGATCTTGATCCGAGGCACCAACAGGCTAAAGCTTTGACTGTTCCTAGGATGCACTGCACCGCCTCCTCTATATCCCCGCCTCCAGGAACTGGAGCTCAGTTTTGTTAACCAGTCCAATGCAGTAGCAGGTAAAAGAGACGACAGTAGTTAGTAGCCACAGACAACCACATTCTTACGACAGGAGAAGGTACCAGCCGCTAATGCCATACAAACTCAAAGAAGCTAAGTGCGTCAGGGTGGGCGCCCTGTGGAATCCAGTATACCTCGCAGAAAGAGATTTAACAATGGTAAGTCTTACCATAAATCTCCTTTTCTGCAGCAGGATACACTGGTATTCCACAGGGAATAACATCGGGGATGTCCTAAAGCAGTTCCTCATGGGAGGGGATGCACTGTAGCGGGCACAAGAACCCGGCGTCCAAAGGCAACATCCTGGGAGGCGGAAGTATCAAAGGCATAGAACCTGATGAACTTGTTCACTGAGGACCACGTAGTCGCCTTGCAAAATTGTTCTAGGGACGCGCCACTGCGGGCCGCCCAAGAAGGTCCAACAGACCAAGTAGAATGGGCCTTGACAGTAGCAGGAGCTGGAAGTCCAGCCTGCACATAAGCTTGTGCAATCACCATTCTAATCCATCTGGCCAAGATCTGCTTATTCGCAGGCCAGCCACGTTTGTGAAAACCAAAAAGGACAAAGAGAGAATCAGATCTCCTAAGAGAGGCTGTTCTCTTCACATATATACGGAGAGCCGGTGCCACATCCAAAGACCATTCTTTGGAAGACAAACCAGGAGAGATAAAGGCCAGAACCACAATCTCTTGGTTAAGGTGGAAAGACGACACCACCTTAGGCAGATAACCAGGGCGAGTTCTAAGAACCGCACGGTCACAGTGAAAAATCAAGGCATCCAAATCGGAAACCCTTCTAGCAGAGGCAATAGCCAGCAAAAACAAGACCTTAAGTGTAAGCCACTTAAGTTCCACAGACTCAAGAAGTTCAAACGGAAAATCTTGTAGGGCATCCAGAACAACTGACAAATCCCAAGGAGTCACAGGAGGGACATAGGGAGGTTGAATCCGTAAAACACCCAGAGTGAAAGTATGAACGTCAGACAGAGATGCAATTTTTCTCTGAAACCATACCGACAAGGCTGAAATATGAACCTTGAGGGAGGCCAGACGAAGGCCTAAGTTCAGACCCTGTTGTAGAAAAAGCATAAGTTTGGCAGCAGTGAACTTGTATGCATCATAATTCTTAACTGCACACCAGGTGAAGTAAGAATTCCAGACCCTACAATAAATCCGAGCCGAAGCCGGTTTACGGGCTTTCAACATAGATTGAATGACCGCCTCAGAAAATCCTTTGGCTTTCAAAACTGAAGCTTCAAGAGCCACGCCGTCAAAGCCAGTCGGGCCAGATCCTGTTAGACACAAGGGCCCTGAACGAGGAGGTCTGGGCGTTGCTGAAGTAGAAGAGGATGCTCTATCGAGAGACCCTGCAGGTCTGAGAACCAATGCCATCTGGGCCACGCCGGAGCGAGTAGAAGTAGTACTACTCCTTGCTTGAACTTCATTATTACCCCGGTCAGGAGTGACACCGGAGGTAACACATACGGCAGCCGAAAGTTCCATGGAATTGCCAGCGCGTCCAGGAACGCTGCTTGAGGATCCCTTGTCCTTGATCTGAAGACCGGAACCTTGTGATTGTGTCGAGACGCCATCAGGTCTACATCTGGTAGGCCTCACTTGTCCACTAGGAGTTGAAAGACTTCCGGATGAAGAATCCACTCTCCGACGTGTACATCCTGATGACTGAGGAAGTCCGCTTCCCAGTTGAGGACCCCTGGAATAAACACTGCCGATATGGCTGGCAGATGGCTTTCCGCCCACAGAAGAATCTTTGACACTTCCATCATTGCCATGTGGCTTTGAGTACCGCCTTGTTGATTTATGTACGCCACCGTGGTGGCGTTGTCCGACTGTACTTGAACAAGCCTGTTCTGTACCAGAGGCAGTGCCAGTATCAGAGCATTGAACACTGCCCGCAGCTCCAGAATGTTTATCAGAAGGAGAGATTCCTCCTCGGTCCACAGACCCTGAAGAGAGTGTTGCTCCAACACCACGCCCCAACCCCTCAGACTGGCATCCGTCATTAGGAGGACCCAGTTGGAGATCCAGAAGGGACGACCCCTGCTCAGAGACAGACGAACTTCCGGAGTCAAGGTAAGCATGTGAGACCTGATCCGGTGAGGCAGGCCGTCCCACTTGGAAAGGATTAACTGCTGCAGAAGGCAAGAATTAAATTGAGCGTGCTCTACCATGTTGAAAGCTGACACCATGAGGCCTAGTACTTGCATCGCCGAGTGTATCGACACATGTGGGCGAGAGAGGAAGCATCTTATCCTGTCCTAAAGTTTCAGGACCTTCTCTGAAGACAAAAACAACCGTTGGTTGTGTGTGTCCAGTAACGCCCCCAGGTGCACCATGCTCTGAGAAGGGACCAGTGAGGATTTCTTCCAGTTGATGAGCCACCCGTGGGCTTGCAGGATTTGGACCATCAGTTTCAGATGACGAAGGAGAACCTCTGGGGAGTTCACCAGGATCAACAAGTCGTCCATATACGGCAGGATCCTGATACCCTGATGGTGGGGAAGGGCCGTCATGACCGCCATGACCTTGGTGAAGATTTGCGGAGCCGTGGTCAGTCCAAAAGGGAAGGCCTGGAATTGATAATGTAGGTTGCCAATAGCAAACCGCAGATATTGCTGATGCGACATGGCAATAGGTATATGTAGGTGAGCATCCTGTATGTCCAGGGATACCATATAGTCCTTGGGCTCCAAGGCCAGAACAATAGAGCGAAGAGTTTCCATACGGAATTTGGATACCTTCACAAATTTGTTCAAAGACTTGAGATTGAGAATGGGCCGGGAGGATCCATTCGGTTTCATGCAGCAGGCTTGTCTGGTTTGGTGCAGGCTGATGGGCAGCCCAGGAACGTTTAGGTTTGGGCTTAGAGGTTTTGGAAGTGCGACCGTTTCGGGCACGCCTGACCCTTTGCTTTACTTGGAGGTCGAAAGGAACGAAAGGTGGTACTCTTAGCCTTCGGTGCCGAAGGATTAGTACTCGGCAGAAATGCAGTTTTAGCAGACGCTAAGTCAGCAACAATCTTGTTCAAATCTTCCTTAATAAGGATGTTTCCCTTAAAAGGGATCACCTCCAAGGTCTTTTTAAAGTCCAGATCCACACACCAGGACCACAACCAGAATCCGGCGAGCCAGAATGGACATAGTAGACGCTTTGGCTGCCAGCACACCGGCATCAGAGGCCGCCTCCTGAATGTAATGAGAGGCTGTAGTAATATATGAAAGACACTGTCTGGCATTAACAGAAAAATTCGGAGGTAGCTCCGCTTCAACTTCTTGAACCCAGGCTTCAATAGCTTTTGCAACCCAAGAAGCCGCTATAGTAGGTCTATGCACATCACCCGCAAGAGTGTAAATAGACTTCAAGCAACCCTCCACACGCTTATCCATCGGTTCCTTCAGAGAGGTGACGGTAGTGACAGGCAGAGTAGAAGACACCACCAGACGTGCAACATGTGAGTCCACCGGTGGCAGTGTTTCCCAATTTTTACTTAACTCTGCAGCGAGAGGATAACGAGCTAGCATCTTTTTAGACAGGGAGAATTTCTTTCCTGGAGACTCCCAGGATTCCTGACGTATATCAATTAAATGGTCAGAATGTGGTAAAACTAATTTAGTAACCTTCTGACATTTGAACTTATCAGGTTTCTTAGACCTATCTTCAAGTTCAGGTTCATCATCAATCTGACCAAGAGGTCAGGAACATCCACCTCTCTTGTTGATTCCCCATCAGAAGCATCTGCATTAGTGTCTGATGGGTCAGTATAAACGCCATCTTCATCGGATGAAGTATCCGAAACATGTGTGGACTGTGAGGAAGAAATGGCCCGCTTAGATGACCCTTCGGTCCTAGGAGGGCGGGGGTCAGGCTTTTGTTTAACCAAAATCTGATTTAACTGCTGTAACTGAGTAGTGGTGGATTTACAACAGGGACAATATGTGATTGTACAGGCACAGGAGTTCCCACAGGGGGCGCAAGTCTCGTTACTAGCGTAGTCAGTAAATTAGAAAAAGCAGCCCAAGATGGGTCTTGGGTGTGCCACCGGTGCTGCAGGCTGACCGATGGGTACAGAACCCCCACTACCTGGACCTTCAGCTGCAATATTTTCCTCAGATAAATCCATGGCATCAGCACTGCATGACGCAGGATCAGCAATGAATCTCCCCAGTGCTGTAACTAGGCATTTTAGCGCTGTGTGCAAGAAACGGCATTGGCGCCCCCCCCATGCAAGATAGGGGAAGTGCACGGCGTAGGCGCGTGAAAATATATAGGGGCGTGGCTTCACGGGGAAGGGGCGTGGTCACAAAATAATGCCAATTCATACTACGGTGCACAGTAGTCTCCATTATTCAAATTACGCTGCACAGTAGCGCCACTACACCAGGTAGAGCCCCTTTTACACATTACAGCAGACAGTCCCCCTTTTTACACATTACAGCAGACAGCGTCTCCCTTTTTACACATTACGGCAGACAGCGTCCCCCTTTTTACACATTACGGCAGACAGCGTCCCCCTTTTTACACATTACGGCAGACAGAGTCCCCTTTTTACACATTACGGCAGACAGCGTCCCCCTTTTTACACATTATGGCAGACAGCGTCCCCCTTTTTACACATTACGGCAGACAGAGTCCCCTTTTTACACATTACGGCAGACAGCGTCCCCCTTTTTACACATTATGGCAGACAGCGTCCCCTTTTTACACATTACGGCAGACAGTGTCCCCTTTTGACACATTACGGCAGACAGCATCCCTTTTTTACACATTACGGTAGACAGCGTCCCTTTTTTTTTACACATTAGTATTAGTAGTATAATGACATTGCTTAATTCATATGTGCAATTCATATGTGCAACGCAGCATATGACCAGGATTAGGGGGGTCATTCCGAGTTGATCATAGCTGTGTTAAATTTAGCACAGCTACGGTCATCTTCCCTGACATGCGCGGGGGGGGGGACGCCTAGCACAGGGCTAGTCCGCCCCGCTTGTCATTGCCGCCCTACCCCCCGCAGAAGTGCAAAGGCATCGCACAGCGGCAATGACTTTGCACTTCAAGAGTAGGTCCCGACCAGCGCAGCTTTAGCGTGCTGGCCGGGAGCTACTCATCACTTCCCGGCCCGCAGCGGCTGCGTGTGACGTCACGCAGCCGCTGCGGGCCGTCCCCGTTCGGTCTGGCCACGCCTGCATTGGCCGTACCGCACCCATGAAACGGCTGCAAATGCCGCCATTCCGCCCCCTCCCCCCCCAGCGATCGCCTCTGCCTGATTGGCCATCTGGTATGCGCCGGCGCACTATGGCGCAAGCGCAGTAGGGACCCGTTTGCTCGGCTGCATAAAATAACAGCGAGCGAACGGGTCAGAATGACCCCCTAGGTGACTGGAGGACAGGGGTAACTGAAAGAGGGATTTTTTTGCAGGCACAGTCTCTAAATCGACTGCTGGGGTAGATACTAGAGGGGAAGGGGACAACAACTTTGGAACAAGGGGGGAAGCGACAACTAGGGAGCAAACGGGGAGGGCTAGGAAATAGTAGAGGGAGGGGGCGATTAGGGAACAGGAAAGGGGTAGACTAGGGAACAGAAGAGGAGGGAGGACTAGAGAACAGAAGCGGGGGACTAGGCACAAGAGAACTTTCCCAAAACTACATAAGACACTGCAGACTGTGCAAGTTGTGTGCGACCCTCCAGACCCCAACCCAGTGATCCTAATCCTCCCTTCTGCCCAAGACAGAGCAGTCTGCCCACAACTTCTGCAGCTGTGTTACCCTGAGCCACGGTGATCCCTGGCCTTACCACCAATGTGCTAAAGTGGAGAACGAGCACAGCGACTTCCCTGGCTTCCACCGCTACAGAGCGATGCTCCTGGTCCGTGCTTTCTCCCCTCCCCTTCCTATCCCCTTTTCTCTGGGGAGGCAGTGGCGGTGCCCTACATATGTGGCGCACTATGTAGTCAGCGTACGGGTGGGCCGGCTCTGCTCACACCACATCCTCTACCTTCCTGGAACCATCGGCTGCCGCACACCCCAAACTTACCCCTGTATTTCTGCCGACCATCTAATGCCACTCGCACTCCACCTGCTCCCCTCCTGGGCACATCTGAATCCCACGAGCAGAACACAACCTTCTCCTGAAGGGGAAATATTCTGGTGATATGATAGTCGCGTATGGTCCGGAGGGAGGAGGGGATGCTTGCTAGTGGCAGCCAATGATTGTGGAAGGTGGAAGGCAGCGCCTGCTTAAATTACTTTGCCGTAAATCCGCTACTGGTGTTGCTCTGTGTGTGTGCCAACGGATGCACCCACAGTGCAGATGCACTGTTTGCAACGCACCGCTAGCACACAACTAGTTACCGCCCTGGATCTCCTACCCTGTGACGCAGACATTATTGGAGAATGTAGCCCTAGGGCGTAACAGTACAACATAGCCAGACACAGTACCTGACAAAAACCCCCTGTGGAATATGACTGCAAATGCAGATCACAAACAGAGGATTTAAGTGGTATAAAGTGACTGAAATACACAGAAAAAAATACCAACCAGTATATCCTGTGAAACACTATATATATATATATATATATACATATATATAAGACGCTGATGCACTTAGCCCCCATCAGGGTACAGAATATAGGGATAGCAATATGTGTGAGATACATGGAATAGGAACCACACGGCAGCTATAGGCACACACAGTCACATGTACAATGCAGAAATTATTACAAACAACAATAAAATTGCACTGGACTAGCAATACTATGTAAAGCTATCTATGTATACAGATATAACAATGCACAGTAAATACTGGATGTATATCACAGAATACTTGTACTAAATATTCCTGTAGTTATGCACTTGTTCTTAACTAACACTGTCTAAACGACATGTAGAATACTTAAGTCTCCTGTAAATGCACAGCACTGATGAGGCAGGCATGTTTACAGAGCAGACAATGCCCAGCAGTCACAGAATCAGTGCAGCTCTGTGTAATGGCGCCCAAACGCTGACATGGAGTGAGGGAGAGATGCAGCTCCAGGGCAGGAACATCTGCTGTAGATGACGCCTGGGGCTGGGGGAGGGGCTACAGGTTAGAGCCTTATTCCCTCTGCTGGACTTCACCACCGGGTACTATGGAGCCTGTACTAAATGGATCTTAGTAAATCTGACCTGTGCTCCTTGCCCTGGTGGATATAGTGGATCTTTGCATGGCCACAGTGTCCACACCAGTGGCGCAGTCCATCTCCGGAGACCGTGACCGGATCGCAATTTCGGCGGGTCCCGCCTGGGGGACCATCTTGCCTCTGTCAAAGTCTAAAAATATTGCAGTACACACATCACGTACAAACAACACACAGATGGCCTCCGCGCGTGTACTTGTTCTGCTGTGCGTGCACATATTTGCAATTTGCGTATGGTCGCTCCCGCGGTCGTGCGCATCAGCGCGTGGTATGGGTATTTACGGTAGGGTTTGTGAACGCATGGAGAGCTATCAAAACACATTACATATTTAATCCAAATAGTGCACAATGTACACATAGTCTCCTTGCACCACATCAGAAAGTTATAGCTGTTTAAATGGTTGCAGAACAAAGGGATTCACCTTTACAGGATAAGAGGGGACAGACTAAGGTTATAAGGTGGTATTTGGTATCCAGCTGTAGGGTATTTCAAGGGTAACATTCCGGTGTTGGTCTGCGGAAGATCGCATAGTTATGTGCAGAAGCAGAATATAGATATAAACTGTATTTACTGTATATTATGTATGCGGCGGGAATCCAGAGGAGACCACCCACCAGAGCAGTTGAGAAAGACATCGCCTACCTTTTCAATTCAACCTATGACCTCTCCTGTACTGTAAAAGTGCATTCCTGTGTCCAATGGACAACGGGATAACAGTATCCATTGTATTGCTTTTGGAAGACTTGTATAAATAAAGCCTGCTGCAGCCCGGCCTGACACAAGACTCACAACGTTATCTATTTGATGACGGAGGACCGGACCGGGAAGCGCACGCGAATATACTCACGTATGTACATTGACCTGTAGCCATTATTCTGTTATATATTGTCTTGTATTGTAGTGTATAATTTGTATTGTAAACCCCCTTTCAGAAATAATCCACTGTGGTGTCGGAACCCAGCGGTAAAATCACAATTGGTGTCGTGTGCTCATTACCCTGCTAAGGTTTAAAGTATAATAGCATCACACTGCATTGCTGCATAAGGTTTAAAGTGTAATATCATTGCATTGCATTACTGTGAAGGTTTAAAGTGTATCTCTGGGTGTGTGCGCGCTGTGTGTACTTTGTACCCCCAGCGCGGCGTTTGTACGCTAAGTCCGTACAGTGATCCGCGACTCCGTACGCAAACAGTGTATAAAGTACGTAGCGTGTGTACTAGGTTTAGCGGCCGCAGCGGCTCCATGGTAAAGTGTATTCTAAGTGTGTATAAGGTATAGCTTTTATTCCTGTAAAGATAATCAGCATTATCAATTGGGGGCATCGTCCGATTTTCCACATTTTTACTGCTTAACAGGTCACAAGCAGACATAATCTATCAGCATAAGGGTGGACAGGGATACTACGTATCCTTTTCTTGGTCGGTGGATACACTGAAAACCCTACTTAATTGCTGATTAGATGGTGTCTTCTCTATATGGTTTGTAGGGATGCTGGTAAGACCTCGTAAGGTAAGCAGGAAAAAAGCTATTTAAAATCTGTGAATTTATTTTTGGCGCCAAATGCGTACACAACAAAAGCGTACACCCATACCCTGTGCATACTCTTCCACATTGTTGCCATAACACTCGGATTACTAGATTCATAATATAAATATTAAGGAAGGAAGTGTAAAACACAAACGCAGTCTGGCCTAGTTATAAAGGTTTATACAGAAAAGAAACTGTGTGGCGTGTTAAGTGAGCGATCATAGTTAATATTGCTCACATTTATAGAAATTGTGTGAGTTGTTTTATTGCGTCCGCACATTGGTACACGTGGTACGGAACGTGAGGACAGCGTACACAAAACGTGCACGTAGCGCAAGGCCGCACACGTGGCATTAAGGTACGCACGGTTGCGTAATTACGCAAGCTTGCGTAGCGTTGTGTGCGCATAATAAAACCACACGATAGTTCGTATAGTTTAAAGGTGGGATAGTAGCCACGCTACAATAACACAAGATTGCCCAGCTTCCAAAGTTTAGTATAAAACCCTTATTTACTGTATTGCCTCTGGGAGTAAAGCTGCTTGTCTGAATGATAATTTTCTGTACAGAAAAATAAAGTGTATCTGAGTGAGCGAGTGCAGGAGTGAGTGGATACTAAACCCAAGAACTAGGTGGACTAGGTGGACTGCTAGGTGGTCTAGGTGCACACACTGGGTTAGTAGAGACCCGGTGGCGTAGGGTTTGCAACCCTGCGTTATTTAAAAAAAAAAAAGTGGACTAGGTGGTCTTGGTGGACTGAGTGGTATCCCATACAACTCTAGGTGGTCTACTAGGTGGTCTACTAGGTGGTCTACAACAATCGTAGAGCATATAGATAACTAGTATCTATAGGCTGTGCTATTGCATCACATGTCCGTTTGTTCTGCATAGCGCAACGTGATATTATTGTGTCACATTTGCTGTGGAAGAGCATACGCAGACGTGATTGTATAGACAAAGGGGTTTTTCTTTGATAACTTCGGGAAATCTCCCTGGCGGGCTTCACTGGAAAGGGTGAAGGAAAGTTATCTAATTTCTCTGTTTTTCACCCTACAAACAATTCCAGTTGAAAGATACCGAAAAGGAAATTTTCACTGCCTCTCTCAGGAAAATATTCCAAACAGAACTTCTACCGAAAGAAATTACGGTGTAAGGTCTGATAGGAGCCCTGAATTAGGTACATTGCGATCCGCTATCAACAGTGTATCGTTGTATTGGCCAGCGTGGGTGCGAGCGAGTGGAAGGCGCTCAGGTATACTTCCACCGTCTACTTATATTGAGTATTTTGGTGTTTGTGGGAATTTTTTAAAAGGTCTTAGAAGAGACCCACAAATATGGGAGCCAGTTGCTCAAGTAAGAGACGTTTAGACA
Organism: Pseudophryne corroboree; assembly: GCF_028390025.1. NCBI lineage: Eukaryota > Metazoa > Chordata > Amphibia > Anura > Myobatrachidae > Pseudophryne > Pseudophryne corroboree. The sequence continues at coordinate 146,562,714 of NC_086448.1, read as the reverse complement.
GGGTTCAGGCAGAATTGTGGCCAAAAGGCTCAGCAAGGTTTATCATGTGTGAAAAATATGGTTCACACACAGAAGGTTTATGCAATGAGTGGATATGTATGACCAACAATGATAGGGTACCATTCCCTAGAGTGGGCAGCTTTGAACCAGAGGTATTACAGAACTTAAGGTTAAGGATATGTCTGATAAAATCCAAGAAACAAAGGATTAAACATACAGACTGTTTAAATTTATGGCAACAGGAGGGGGATATGCAAAAGGAATTAGCTCGCGCAGCAGGTTCCAAACCTAGCGGGAAAACAATGGCGACGGCACCACCACCATATATTGTTGGGAAGAAAATGGCTACAGGCAATGATACATTGGTACAGAATAAGAGTGTAATTGCAAAATGTACTAACCCTAACCCTTGCCAGTTGTACCCTGTTTTAAATTTTCCCCAGGATTGCGAACAAGAAGATGAGCCCAGCACGATATCGGCACTCTCTCTAGCAGCCACCATACAAGACACTCAGGTGGGCACGGCCCAACCAACAAGAGCAGTAGTCAGGCCCCCTAGTGGAGGGATAAGTGAGGTCGTGTCCACAGGTAAGTACGGTACCGTACATTATGCAGAAACCATAGCACCCCACATTGTAGAATCAAACCAGAAGGATGTAATTGAATTAAATCCTGTCAGGGTGATTGCAGTCCCCGATGGGAAGACTGACGCACAGGGAGTCACTCCCATCAGGAACATTGCCATGCATTGTCCCTGGTCCCGGACAGAATTGAGGTTAATTATGTCAGAATTTCCCGATCCCAGAAAGGATCTAGTCGCATGCCAGAGGTTCATTAAAGAGTTAGGTAACACCACCGAACCCACAAACAAAGATTGGCGAACAGTGCTACGGGTATGTTTACCCTCCAATATTGACCCCGCGAAGTTCATAACTGATTGCAATTTAGACGAAGAAGTTCCTATCACTGATGAGTACACTCAGGAGAAGGTACGACAAATCAATCTGCAATTAGGAATATATTTCCCTACTGTTGTCAAATGGAATAAAATCTTTTCCATAAGACAAAAGGAAGGTGAACCAGCATCCGAATATTTCCATCGAGCACTGCAGGAAATGACTAGATACACTGGGATCGAGGACATTAGAGACAATGCACATCATAGGGAGGTAGCTGTTTCAGTATTAATGGACGGGTTGAAGGAGGCACTCAGAACAAGGGTACAGACCTCTCTACCAAACTGGAGAGGTATCTCAGTGGCTGCATTGAGAGAGTCCGCTGTCGAGCATGATAGGAACATCATTAAACACAGGAAGTCACAGGGGGAAAAACTGATGACGGTAAGTATACAGGCCCTTACGGCAAAACCCCATCAGCTGAAAACCTGGACCCCTGTTGTTTGGGACAGACCTAGAACATGCTACATTTGTAGGAAGGAAGGGCATTTTGCCAAAGACTGTAGGAGTAGTAGAGCGCATAGCCAAGATAGAACCCTAGACAGAGAATACGAACCACACTACTACTCACATAATTGGGATCAGGGACCACATAGGAGAAGTTACGAGCCACATGTAGAGGAAACAAGGAGGTACCCCCCAAGGAGAGATGGGCAGAACTCCGGAAATTCTCAGCTACCTCCCCCACATATCGTAGCTGCCAATGCGCTGCGGGAGGGTCTCACCACACAATAGGGGTTGTGCCACATCTGTAGTCTGCAGCCAGTGAAGTTGATTGCTAGCCTTTGTAGTGAACCTGAGGTCATGGTTGATGTAGCTGGTGTACCATTACCTTTTCTTGTAGACACAGGGGCAGCCAGGTCAGTGTTAAATTCAACTGTAGGTATGAAAACCACGGGTAAAACAATTTCGGCAATGGGAGTAACAGGAATAGTGCAACACTACACTTTGAGTAGACCTGCAGAGATTACGATAGGGCCCTTGCAAACCAAGCATTCCTTTTTGCTGGCTGCAGCGGCTCCGACTAACCTGCTTGGAAGAGATTTATTGTGTAAAATGCGGTGTGTCATATACTGTACTCCTGAGGGTGTCTTCTTGGATATACCTGAGAATCACTTTCAGGAAGTGCAAGATATATTAGACACCCCTCAAAGGCTAATGTCGCATTCTGCTGTTATAGACAAGTGTCCATCAAAGGTAGAGGAAATGATCTCACAAATACCGGGTTCCCTTTGGACCAAAGATGGACAAGACACTGGATTGATGGCGAATGTAGCTCCGGTAGTAGTGCAAGTAAAAGATGGTAGGATAGCTCCAAAAATCCCTCAGTATCCTCTGAACCCAGAGGGAGAATTAGGAGTGTACCCCGTCATAGAGCACTTGCTACAACAGGGCATACTAGTCAGGACGTTCAGCATTGCCAATAGTCCCATCTTCCCTGTGAAAAAGAGTGAGGGGAGGGGTTACAGGCTAGTGCAGGATCTAAGGGGGATAAACAAGATAGTTGAGAGCCAATTCCCCGTAGTGCCCAATCCAGCTGTCATCCTCATGCAAATTCCCCCTACTGCAAAATTTTTCACTGTCATTGACCTCTGTTCTGCCTTCTATTCTGTCCCTCTGCACCCTGACAGCCAATACCTCTTTGCATTTACATACAGGGGAGTACAGTACACCTGGACTCGTCTCCCCCAAGGTTTCATTTACAGCTCAAGTATTTTCTCCCAGGCTTTGCATGACTGTTTACAATCCTTTCAACCTGAGAGCGGGTCAGTATTAATACAGTATGTCGATGACTTATTGCTGTGTTCTGATTCACTCGAATCGTCCTTGAAAGACACGAAAAACAGCTTCTGTTTCACCTTTCTAATACGGGACACAAGGTTTCAAAGGATAAGTTGCAGCTGTGCCAGACCAGGGTAAAATATTTGGGACATTGCTTGACTCAAGGACTTAGACATCTCACCGCTGATAGAATACAGGCGATTCGCGACATGACCCTGCCACAAACCCAGCAACAGATCCGCACTTTCCTTGGAATGTGTGGGTACTGCCGAAACTGTATCCCAGGATTCTCCATTCTGGCTTTACCTTTGCAAGAAATGATCTCCTCGAACAAACCAGATCGGATCTCGCACACAGAGGAGTCCGAATTGGCCTTTGAGAGACTCAAACAGTGCCTATCACAGGCACCTGCATTAGGCTTCCCAGATTATGGGAAGCCTTTTGAATTATACGATACAGAAAGTGCAGGGTGCGCAGCAGGAGTTTTAACCCAGAGACATGATGATGCCAACAGGCCGGTAGCTTACTACAGTGCACAGTTAGTCACTGTAGCGCGGTCTCTCCCCACATGCTTGCGAAGTGTTGCAGCGATAGCTTTGCTAGTAAGTAAAAGTGAAGACGTAGTGTTCGGACACAACCTGACCATCCATACACCTCATGCAGTATCAGCCTTACTAAATTCTGCCCAAACCAGACATGTCTTATCGGCACGGTTTACAAAATGGGAATTAGCACTAATGGCCCCTGTAAACATCACCACAAAGAGATGCAGCGCACTAAATCCTGCAACTTATCTGCCAAGTGTGCCTGGACAGGCACAAAGGGTGGAGGATGAGAATGATGGTGAAGGAGGATTTAGTACAGATACTGATACGCATGATTGTATGGAATACCTGAATCAGACTTTCACTGCGAGACCTGACATCAGTGACAACCCACTGGAAAGCGTAGACTTTACTTTTTACACTGACGGTAGTTGCCACAGACAGACGGACTCGGGAGACTTTTGTACTGGATACGCAGTCGTAGATGACAGAGGTATCATAGAAGCTGAACCTCTGGGCTCACCGCACTCAGCACAAGTTGCTGAGCTGGTCGCCCTAACCAGAGCGTGTGAATTGGCCAAGGGTAAGTCAGCCAATATATATACATATTCTAGGTAAGCTTTTGGAGTAGTGCATGATTTCGGGGCCCTATGGCGCCTCAGAAATTTCATGACGGCAGCTGGCACACCTGTAGTGCATGCATCCCACATAAAAAGGCTTCTAACAGCGATACAAGAACCAGACAGAGTGGCTGTTATCAAGTGCAAAGCACACACTTACAACCAAGACCCAATCTCACTTGGTAACAGCCGGGCAGACGAAGCTGCTAAATCAGCAGCCAGCACCCCCATACAAGCAAACATCACATCACTGATGACATTCAACACAATCAACACACAAAAATTAATTGAAATGCAAAATTTGTGTTCTCTCCAGGAAAAGGTGGTCTGGAGGTTAAAGGGGTATGACCAGGAGTCCTCAGGACTCTGGACAGGTGGACACAGTAAGCCAGTGGCCCCCAGAGCATATCTTCCAAGCTTAGCTGAGGCGGCACACGGTCTGACTCATCTGGGTAAAGAGGGTATGTGTAAGCTGGTGAGAGCCTACTGGTGTGCGCCAGGATTCTCTTCTCATGTAGGTAAGAGAGCAATGACATGTCTTACTTGCTTGAGGAAGAATATTGGAAAGTCAATACCAACAGAACCATCCCATATCCCTCCGACAGACGGCCCTTTTCAGGTAATACAAATTGATTTCATACAGTTACCACCCTGTAGGAATTTAAAATATGTGTTAGTCTGTATTGATGTATTTTCCAATTGGGTAGAAGCGTTCCCTGCTGCCACAAATACTGCTACGTTCACTGCAAAGAAAATTGTGCAGGAATTTGTGTGTAGATATGGTATCCCTCGAATAATTGAGAGCGATAGGGGTACCCATTTTACAGGTGAAGTTTTTCAGGTTATGTGCAAACTGATGGGAATTAATAGCAAGCTGCATTCTCCGTACTGACCACAGGCGAGTGCGAAGGTGGAGAGAATGAACAGCACTATTAAGAACAAGCTGAGCAAAGTGATGGCTGAAACTGGATTGTTGTGGCCAGAAGCTTTGCCACTAGTATTGTACAGCATCAGAACCACTCCCAGGTCCCCCCTTAACCTATCACGCTTTGAGATTCTTTTTGGCCGACAACCTCATGTAATGATAGACCCCCAGGATGATTTGAAATGCAATAACGAAGTGACTGTAAAATATTTGGTTAGGATGAGCCAGCAGCTGAGGAATCAAAATAGAAATCTAAAGCTGGTGATTCCTGACCTACCGAACAGTAATTGTCATGACATTGAACCTGGGGATTATGTAATGATTCTAAATTTTCTACGCTCAGGTTGCCTCATTGACAGGTGGGAAGGACCGTACCAAGTCTTGCTAACCAGCACGACAGCATTAAAGGTTGCCGAAAGAGAGACTTGGGTCCACTCGTCCCACTGTAAGAAGGTCGCTGACCCGGAGAGAACCCGTGACAAAGAGCAGAGTGCAGAGTACATCGTATCACTGGAGTGTCTGTTCCGGGAAGGTTGAGAGGCAGTACTGTTGATACGGCACCTGAGCGCGGAGAACAACAAGACCAGAGGCGGTTGTCGCACCAGTTTTTTATTTCCTCCATCCTCCACTACCCTCCTTCTCTCCTTCTCTTTCTCCCCCTTCTTGTTTCCCTTCTCTTCCCTTAAAAAGATGGACCTACCCCAAGAGATTGCGTTCCGGGTTTTCCTGTTAATCCTGTTGTTGACTAGGACAGTCTGTTTCGGTGAGGGTCCCAGAGAGGTCGAGAAAGGATCTGGAATGGGTTCTGATGGTGAGGATGGATTTGTAGAATCTCAAGAGCAACACATCACTCGAGCAAAGGCGAGTATCAGAAAGCGATCTGGTAGTCAGGGAGCTCGGAAGCACTGTGAAGGGTTATTGTCTGATGAAAATTGCATTTGAAGGAATTGTGAGAACATAGTCGAGGATGGGTGCATCCAGAGATGTCAGTCCAGCCTTAATATCAACATGGTCCGTCATCTATTGAGTGATTACCACTCACTAGTGGGTAAGGTCTTAAACCAGACAGAATGCTGGGTGTGCTCACAAGTACCTCAAGGTCAGAGCAAGTCAGGATTAGTACCGTACCCTTTAGCAATAGATGAGGTACTCGAATTACGGGGTGGGAGACCGGTGGACAAGAAATTCAATATTTCTAGGCCCCCTAGTTTGAAGCTCCACCAGTATCATGTAGATAGATCCTTATTATGTTTCAATATTTCCAATTACCGAAAACCGGGAAATTGGGAAGTGACGTGGAATAACCAGACAATGGCCTTTTCGCACAGAGCTGATAGGATACCCATAGACTCTGAACTTGTACGCCAAATAGCCAACAGTGGAAGGTATTTTCGGTATAGGTATACTCGAGGAAGCAAGACCATGTGGGTTGGAGGAGTATCACCAGGGTACTATGCTCATATCATCCAGCCTGATACTTGTACTGAGCAGATGGGAGAACTAGGGATTGGGTTTTTCACTTGGAAAGTTTGTACAGGTTGAGTATCCCATATCCAAATATTCCGAAATACGGAATATTCCGAAATACGGAATCTTTTGAGTGAGAGTGAGATAGTGAAAACTTTGTTTTCTGATGGCTCAATGTACACAAACTTTGTTTAATACACAGTTATTAAAAATATTGTATTAAATGACCTTCAGGCTGTGTGTATAAGGTATATATGAAACATAACTGAATTTTGTGAATATACACACACTTTGTTTAACGCACAAAGTTCTAAAAAATATTGGCTAAAATGACCTTCAGGCTGTGTGTATTAGGTGTATATGAAACATAAAGGCATTCTGTGCTAAGACTTAGGTCCCATCACCATGATATATCATTATGGTATGCAATTATTCCAAAATACAGAAAAATCCGATATCCAAAATACTTCTGGTCCCAAGCATTTTGGATAAGGGAGACTCAACCTGTAATATGGTAATGTCCTATTCTGTCCCCTATGTTCTCCCTGATGATGCCTATTTCATATGTGGGAGGAAGGAGTATAAGTGGCTTGCCCCGAACTCAGAGGGATTGTGTTATGTTGGAAGAGTGTTGCCAGAGGTCATGACCATAACCCATGATAAGATGAAAGATGTTCACCGCAGTGCTCAGGCTCCTTATACTCATACTCACTATGAACACATCGTCAAGAGACACCTCATAGAGAGGACAGAGCACGTAGCCTCTGATTTGATCCACGAGTCCATCTGGATTCAATTCCTTCTCGCATTAGACATCACCTGTACTGCCAGAGGAATTATAAATTATAGGTATATCCATGCTCTAGCGAACTTGATAGATAATATCACTGAGATGTATGACGACACCTTCAGGTATACGGGAAGGGAGTTACAAGCTCACAAGATGGATCTGATCCAGCACAGGATGGTCCTTAATTATATCACAGCCGTGACGGGTGGGTACTGTGTCACTTTGGCAACTCAGTATGGTGTGAAGTGCTGTACGTATATTACAAACAGCACTGACGACCCCACAGAGATTATCGATCAAAAGATGGATGATATATTGCAGTTGAAGTGGGAGTTCCGGAGGAGATACAACCTTACCCTGACCGCTGTGGGTAATGAGCTGACCAGCTGGGTCTCATGGTTGAACCCACGAAATTGGTTCTCAGGATTAGGAGAGTGGGATCAAAATTTTATTATGAGTGTAGGGAAGTTTCTCCTTTGTATCCTGGGAGTCGTCATAATTATTGGCTTGATATTTAGGTGTGTTCGAATTCTGACGCGGCGCAAGCACGGCACAAATTTGATGAGTTTAAGGAGCGAGGGCATTGTTATAGCAGCAGATTTAATTTACGACCCATCCATAGAGACAGTGTTATGATAAGGATTGCAAATGAATTCCATGGCCTGTTTCTTTCACCCGTTTTTCCTTTGTCTCCCCCTCTGCCCAGATACACCCATCCGGAAAAGACATCAGCCCTACCCAAGAATGTTTATGTAAATGTTATGTGAATGTATTTTAGATATGTGTCTTATCTTCATCTCTACAACCTTCAGTTAATGACACACATAGTCGACAGGTGATATCCACATATACTAGCAATCACATATGTTCCCCCTCCATGTATCATCAACTAAATGTGCACCCCATTTGTTGGAACAAGAAGCCGAAGAGAGCTCGGTAGTGTTTGTCAGCCCACTTACAGACCCCTAATACGGGATAAGAAGGATTTTGTCACAACTGAGGGCCTGAGCTGACGGGAGGCAGCCTTAGTTGTAGGGGCTGAGATGTACCGGAACCTGGGAGGTTGTATCAGACCCCTGGACATGTAAGTAACATAAATAATAACTGCCCGAAGGCGTGACCACGACAACTTGGATAAAAGTCAATGATGTTTATTATGACATCTCCGCAACACAGCAGCAGTAAAAGAAAACGTAAAAGTCAGCAAATAATAAATACAGTTCCTGGGTACTACAGGATGGCAGGAGCCACAGGGCACTGGTAGTGTGAGATAGTTCTTATGATCTTCTAGATGGAAAGTCCTTACCAGGCCCGACTGTAGCAATGGAGATAACCCAGGATTGCGCCAGCTGGTGTTCCAGGAAAAGCTGGGTTGCTGAAGGTAAAACAGCTGCTGTGGATACTGGCTGGAACCAGACTGTTGTTAGCACGGAGTGGATACTGGCTGGAACCAGTTAAATAATAGATGAACTTGGGAGCGATGAAATATGAACTGAAATGTAGAATTTGAGAGCGGAGAAATAATAATACCGGTGGAGAGTGGTAAAGTGTAGAAAGGACACCGGCCCTTTAAGGGAAGCTGTACTCTGCTGGAAGCTGAGCTGGAAGCAGGTAATGTTGTAGCTGGAAACAGATGAATCCACAATGGATTGGAGAGTCAGGCTACACCGCAGGTGGAATGCTGGTGCGGGTCTCTATGGTGGAAGTCTTGAAACAGGAGCTGGAACCTGGAAGACAATCACAGGAGAGAGACAAACAGGAACTAGGTTTGACAACCAAAGCACTGATGCCTTCCTTGCTCAGGCACAGCGTATTTATACCTGCAGCAAGGAAGGGATTGGCTAGGCAATTATGCAGATTATCAATACTGAGAACAGATTGGTGGAAATGATCAGCTGACAGAATCCAAGATGGCTGCGCCCATGCAGACACTTGGAGGGAAGTTTGGTTTGTAATCCATGTGGTAATGAAAACAGTAATGGCGGCGCCGGCCACCGGAGACAGGAGGCGCCAGGCTGACAGATGCACATCCAACCATGCGGACACAGCGGAGGCCGCGGCTGACGTAATCGCCACTCAGACACTCTGCATGCAGAAGTTCAGGGACGGCGGCGGAGGCCGCGGGAGACGCCATGCCAGGTGTAATATGGCGTTTACTGTGACAGCGTCCCAGAGTGACAGGAGAGGATACAGGAATGTACACATCAGGATAACAGATGGGATCCGGTCCTGGAGCGCTGAGCCAGCCTTAGGAGGCATCTGATGGGTAAGAAATGGCGTCCAGATACCCGGATCGTGACAGCACCCCCCCCTTTAGGAGTGGCCCCAGGACACTTCTTTGGCTTTTGAGGAAACTTGGAATGGAATCTCCGGACCAAGGCAGGAGCATGGACATCAGAAGCATTGGTCCATGAACGTTCCTCAGGACCATAACCCTTCCAGTCAATAAGATATTGTAGTTGACCGTAACGGTGACGTGAGTCCAGGATCTTGGCCACTTCATACTCAACGCCTCGTTGAGTTTGGACTTTCGGAGTTGGAGGAAGTGAGGAATGAAACCGATTCAAGATCAGCGGTTTCAACAGGGAAACATGGAATGTCCTGGGTATTTTTAAGAAGGGAGGCAACTGGAGTCTGTAAGCAACAGGATTGATGACTTGTTCAATCTTGAAAGGACCGATATAACGAGGTGCAAACTTCATACTGGGAACTCTTAACCTCAAATTCTTCGTGGATAACCATACCCGATCACCCACCTTGAGAGCAGGAACTGCTCGACGCTTCTTATCCGCAAACTTCTTGTACCTGAACGATGCCTTGAGCAGAGCTGATCGTACGCTCTTCCAGATATTGGCAAACTGATGCAAGGTGATATCCACTGCGGGAACAGAAGTTGCTGGAAGCGGTTGGAACTCAGGGACTTTAGGGTGGAATCCAAAGTTAGTGAAGAATGGTGTTGAAGCAGATGAAGAATGATACTGGTTGTTATGACAGAACTCGGCCCAGGGAAGTAATTGAACCCAGTCATCTTGAGAGGAGGACACATAGATGCGGAGGAAGGCCTCCAAGTCCTGATTCACCCTCTCGGTTTGACCATTGGTCTGAGGATGGTAAGCCGTGGAAAACTTTAGCTTGACTTGGAGGACTTGACATAAACTTCGCCAGAATTTGGCTGTGAATTGAACTCCTCGATCTGAGATAATTTCTTCAGGAAGACCGTGGAGTCGGAAGATCTCTTGTATGAATACTTGAGCCAACTTGGAAGCTGACGGAAGACCGGTGAGAGGAATGAAGTGTGCCATCTTGGTGAACCGGTCAACTACCACCCAGATGGTATTGAACTTGTTGCACATGGGTAAGTCTGTAATGAAATCCATCGACAAGTGGGTCCATGGTCGACGGGGAACGGATAGTGGAACCAGTTGCCCCGCAGGCGACTGGCGGGATACTTTATGTTGGGCACACTTTGGGCAAGATGCAATAAACTCCAAGACGTCCTTTTTCAGAGTTGGCCACCAATAGGACCTAGAGATAAACTCCAGGGTTTTTTGGATACCTGTATGTCCGGCAAAACGGGAAGCATGGGCCCAATGCATGAGCTTCTTCCTTAGCATCGGCTTCACAAAACTTTTCCCTGATGGGGGCGTAGAGTCCATCCCTACCGTGGAGAATGCCAACGGATTTATAATAGGATGCTTGTCTGAAGACTCTGACTCATTTTCTTGCTCCCATGAGCGGGAAAGGGCATCGGCCTTGCGATTCTGAGAGCCCGGACAGAACTGGAGTTTAAAGTCGAACCTGGAAAAGAAAAGTGCCCATCTGGCCTGACGAGGGTTGAGACATTGTGCGCCCTTCAGGTATAAAAGGTTCTTGTGGTCTGTAAGTATGGTGATTGAATGAGAAGCTCCCTCCAACAGATACCTCCACTCTTCTAGAGCGAGCTTGATGGCTAGCAACTCCTGGTCGCCAATGGCATAGTTGCGCTCAGCTGGGGAGAACTTCCGGGAGAAGAAACTGCAAGGGTGTAAATGGCCATCTTTAGCCCTCTGAGATAACACCGCTCCTACTCCAACGGAGGAGGCATCCACCTCTAAGATGAAAGGAGAGTCGATGTCAGGCTGTTTCAGAACAGGCGCAGAGATGAACCTTTGTTTTAAAAGATGAAATGCTTGCATGGCTTCTTCAGACCACTTGGACGGGTTAGCACCCTTCTTAGTGAAAGCAGTAATAGGCGCCACAATGGTGGAAAAGTCTCGTATAAACTTTCGGTAATAGTTGGCGAACCCTAAGAACCTCTGGACCCCTTTGAGGGTTAAGGGTACCGGCCAATTTTGGATTGCTTGTAGTTTCTCGGGATCCATCTCTAGTCCGGAACCGGACACAATGTACCCTAGAAACGGAATGGACTTGACTTCAAAGACGCATTTTTCTAATTTGCAATAGAGATGATTGACACGGAGACGGGACAGAACCTCTTTAACCCAAAAACGATGTTCCTCTAAATCGTTGGCAAAAATGAGGATATCGTCTAGATAGACCACGACATGACGGTATAGAATGTCTCTGAAGATCTCATTGACAAAATGCTGGAAGACAGCTGGAGCATTGCTCAATCCGAAGGGCATGACGAGGTACTCATAATGTCCGTCACGGGTATTAAAGGCGGTCTTCCACTCGTCACCCTCACGGATCCGGATGAGATTGTATGCACCTCGCAAGTCCAGCTTGGTAAAGATGGTAGCTCCGCTAACTCTGTCAAAGAGCTCAGTAATCAGGGGTAAAGGATAACGGTTCTTGATGGTAATGTCGTTCAAACCTCTGTAGTCGATGCACGGCCGCAGACCACCATCTTTCTTTTTTACAAAAAAGAAGCCTGCGCCGGCTGGAGAAGAAGAAGGTCGAATGAACCCCTTTGCTAGGTTCTCTTTAATATATTCCTCCATAGAATGCGTCTCAGGCAGAGACAACGGATAAGTTCGGCCTCGAGGTGGAACCTTCCCTGGAACGAGATCAATCGGACAGTCCCATTCTCTATGAGGAGGAAGGATATCAGCAGAAGCTTTACTGAACACATCCGTGAAATCTTGATATGGAGGAGGTGGAACATCAGACGACCTGGGGGAGGAAGAACAGACAGGCAATACTTTAAACAAACATGTCTCAGCACAGGAGGAACCCCATGCCAGGATTTGCGTAGTCGTCCAATCAATTGTAGGATTGTGAAGACGGAGCCAAGGAAGGCCCAGGACCACAGGATGTGTGGCTCTTGGAATCACTAAAAAAGAAATAAGTTCGGAATGAAGAACTCCCACTCTCAGACGAACTGGCAGAGTCCTTAAAGAAATAACTGCATCAAAAATTTTGCTGCCATCCACGGCAGTTAAAGAAATGGACGAAGGAAGTCTCTCGGTGGGTAGGGACCACCGTTTAACATAGGCTTCGGTAATAAAGTTCCCAGCTGCTCCGGAATCAAGGAGGGCAATAACGTTCCGATAACGTTGAGCAATTTGGAGCGACACTGGGAGATTACAATCATGAGGAGATGGAGAGGAGATCATTACTCCTAGCCGGCCCTCTCCTGGGCGAGCTAGGGTTTGGAGTTTTCCCGGACATTCGGGACAGGCATTGATGGTGTGAGACGGAGCTGCACAGTAAAGACAAAGAGACTTGGAGAGACGTCTTCGGCGCTCAGCAGGAGTTAAACGGGAACGACCAAGTTGCATGGGCTCATCTTTAGATGGTGATAGTTGACGAGGAGGAGGAGCAGAAGATTTTGGAGCAGATGATCTTCCACGCTCAGTTGCTCTCTCTCTGAAACGTAAATCAACTTTCGTGCAGAGTGAGATTAGCTCATCTAACTTAGAAGGTAAGTCTCTGGTAGCTAACTCATCTTTAACACGCTCAGATAAGCCATGCCAGAATGCAGCATACAGGGCCTCGTCGTTCCATGCCAGTTCGGATGCCAGGATCTGGAACTGTATCAGATATTGTCCTACAGTACGTGACCCCTGGCGTAAACGGAGAATCTCGGATGAAGCTGAGGTTACCCGGCCTGGCTCGTCGAAGATGCGCCTGAATGTTGACACGAAGGCAGTGTAGGAAGATAGCAGGGTGTCGGACCTCTCCCATAACGGTGATGCCCAATCAAGGGCTGAGCCACTGAGAAGAGAAATAATGTAGGCAATTTTTGTACGGTCACTGGGAAAATTGCCAGGTTGTAGCTCAAACTGAATCTCACACTGGTTGAGAAATCCCCTGCAGAATCTTGGAGATCCGTCAAATTTTGCTGGCGTTGGAAGATGAAGACGTGGAGCAGAAATGGGTAAGGTGGGTGGGGTTATAGCTGGAGTCACTGTGGTTGACGCACCAGATGCGCCTGATCCACGGAGAGTTGTCTGAATCCCATCCAGCCGAGTAGAGAGATCCTGGAGACAGCGGATGATGTGGCCCTGTGCAGCCTCCTGATGTTCTAGTCGGGCTGCCAGTTCTTGCATCGGCCTGGCCGCTTGATCCTGGTCTCCGGCTGGATTCATTAGGTCAGTGCTTACTGTCACAACTGAGGGCCTGAGCTGACGGGAGGCAGCCTCAGTTGTAGGGGCTGAGATGTACCGGAACCTGGGAGGTTGTATCAGACCCCTGGACATGTAAGTAACATAAATAATAACTGCCCGAAGGCGTGACCACGACAACTTGGATAAAAGTCAATGATGTTTATTATGACATCTCCGCAACACAGCAGCAGTAAAAGAAAACGTAAAAGTCAGCAAATAATAAATACAGTTCCTGGGTACTACAGGATGGCAGGAGCCACAGGGCACTGGTAGTGTGAGATAGTTCTTATGATCTTCTAGATGGAAAGTCCTTACCAGGCCCGACTGTAGCAATGGAGATAACCCAGGATTGCGCCAGCTGGTGTTCCAGGAAAAGCTGGGTTGCTGAAGGTAAAACAGCTGCTGTGGATACTGGCTGGAACCAGACTGTTGTTAGCACGGAGTGGATACTGGCTGGAACCAGTTAAATAATAGATGAACTTGGGAGCGATGAAATATGAACTGAAATGTAGAATTTGAGAGCGGAGAAATAATAATACCGGTGGAGAGTGGTAAAGTGTAGAAAGGACACCGGCCCTTTAAGGGAAGCTGTACTCTGCTGGAAGCTGAGCTGGAAGCAGGTAATGTTGTAGCTGGAAACAGATGAATCCACAATGGATTGGAGAGTCAGGCTATACCGCAGGTGGAATGCTGGTGCGGGTCTCTATGGTGGAAGTCTTGAAACAGGAGCTGGAACCTGGAAGACAATCACAGGAGAGAGACAAACAGGAACTAGGTTTGACAACCAAAGCACTGACGCCTTCCTTGCTCAGGCACAGTGTATTTATACCTGCAGCAAGGAAGGGATTGGCTAGGCAATTATGCAGATTATCAATACTGAGAACAGATTGGTGGAAATGATCAGCTGACAGAATCCAAGATGGCTGCGCCCATGCAGACACTTGGAGGGAAGTTTGGTTTGTAATCCATGTGGTAATGAAAACAGTAATGGCGGCGCCGGCCACCGGAGACAGGAGGCGCCAGGCTGACAGATGCACATCCAACCATGCGGACACAGCGGAGGCCGCGGCTGACGTAATCGCCACTCAGACACTCTGCATGCAGAAGTTCAGGGACGGCGGCGGAGGCCGCGGGAGACGCCATGCCAGGTGTAATATGGCGTTTACTGTGACAGCGTCCCAGAGTGACAGGAGAGGATACAGGAATGTACACATCAGGATAACAGATGGGATCCGGTCCTGGAGCGCTGAGCCAGCCTTAGGAGGCATCTGATGGGTAAGAAATGGCGTCCAGATACCCGGATCGTGACAGATTTAATGTATACTTCGCAATACCTCAAAGCTTATCTAAAACATATACGGTACGATGATACATGCCCCTCAGACATGGATTCATACATACATGCTTTTTACTATCCCACTAGGTCATACATTTCCTACCTACCACTCTCCCTCCGACCATCCAATCGTCTGTAGATATTGTATTGATATTTTTCTGTTTAGTGATTAGATAGTGGCAGTTATTGGTGACTGCCAAAGGGTGGACTGTCAAAGTCGAAAAATATTGCAGTACACACATCACGTACAAACAACACACAGATGGCCTCCGCGCGTGTACTTGTTCTGCTGTGCGTGCACATATTCGCAATTTGCGTATGGTCGCTCCCGCGGTCGTGCGCATCAGCGCGTGGTATGGGTATTTACGGTAGGGTTTGTGAACGCATGGAGAGCTATCAAAACACATTACATATTTAATCCAAATAGTGCACAATGTACACATAGTCTCCTTGCACCACATCAGAAAGTTATAGCTGTTTAAATGGTTGCAGAACAAAGGGATTCACCTTTACAGGATAAGAGGGGACAGACTAAGGTTATAAGGTGGTATTTGGTATCCAGCTGTAGGGTATTTCAAGGGTAACATTCCGGTGTTGGTCTGCGGAAGATCGCATGTTCCTGCGGATAGTTATGTGCAGAAGCAGAATATAGATATAAACTTTATTTACTGTATATTATGTATGCAGCGGGAATCCAGAGGAGACCACTCACCAGAGCAGTTGAGAAAGACATCGCCTACCTTTTTAAATCAACCTATGACCTCTCCTGTACTGTAAAAGTGCATTCCTGTGTCCAATGGACAACGGGATTACAGTATCCATTGAATTGCTTTTAGAAGACTTGTATAAATAAAGCCTGCTGCAGCCCGGCCTGACACAAGACTTACAATGTTATCTATTTGATGACGGAGGACCGGACCGGGAAGCGCACGCGAATATACTCACGTATGTACATTGACCTGTAGCCATTATTCTGTTATATATTGTCTTGTATTGTAGTGTATAATTTGTATTGTAAACCCCCTTTCAGAAATAATCCACTGTGGTGTCGGAACCCAGCGGTAAAATCACAATTGGTGTCGTGTGCTCATTGCCCTGCTAAGGTTTAAAGTGTAATAGCATCACACTGCATTGCTGCATAAGGTTTAAAGTGTAATATCATTGCATTGCATTACTGTGAAGGTTTAAAGTGTATCTCTGGGTGTGTGCGCGCTGTGTGTACTTTGTACCCCCAGCGCGGCGTTTGTACGCTAAGTCCGTACAGTGATACGGGACTCCATACGCAAACAGTGTATAAAGTATGTAGCATGTGTACTAGGTTTAGCGGCCGCAGCGGCTCCATGGTAAAGTGTATTCTAAGTGTGTATAAGGTATAGCTTTTATTCCTCTAAAGATAATCAGCATTATCACCTCCTCCCTATCGTGTGGCCACTGGCCACGCGATCCAGGAGAGCAGCAGCGGTATGTGTGCCTAATGAGACCGGAGTGCCTCCGCTGTAAGTACCCGGCAACCAGGGTGTGGGAATATACAGCGCCGCTGGGGGAGGTGAGGGAGCCGCAGCACGATATGTCAACATGACATATAGCACAAAGTGCCTATGCTGCGGCCCTTGAATGTCAGAAAAGCTCTTTTCAGGGCTGCCTAGCGCAGCCCTCCCTGTTAGCTGCCTGCACTGCAGGCATCAACTTACAAACTGAGCTCCAGTGCCTGGAGGCGGGGATATAGAGGAGGTGGTGCAGTGCATCCTGGGAACAGTCAAAGCTTTAGCCTGTTGGTGCCTTGGATCAAGATCCAACCCTACACCCCGATGTTATTCCCTGTGGAATCCAGTGTACCTCGCAGAAAGAGATTTAACAATGGTAAGTCTTACCATAAATCTCCTTTTTTGTATCACTCCTGGCAAAGGTAGTCATTCCGAGTTGATCGCAGCCAGCAACTTTTTGCTGCTGGTGCGATCAACTAATCCACGCCCATGGGGGAGTGTATTTTAGCTTAGCAGGGCAACGCTTGTGCAGCCCTGCTTAGCTAAAAAAGTTTTGTGTAAAAGAAGACCAGCCCTGGCCATACTTACCCTGTGCGACGATTTCAGCGATGCAGGTCCCGGCTTTGACGTCAGACATCCGCCCTCTGTACTTCTGGACACGCCTGAGTTTTCCTTACCACTCCCCGAAAACGGGCTGCAACGGACAGGTGACGCCCCAGAATGCCTTCCTTCTGTCAATCTTCTTGTGGTCGCCGCTGCGACCGCTTTATTCGTTCCTAGCGTCGTTGCCTGTCGGCAACGTCGCGCATGTGCATTCCGGACCCATTAGCACCGCACCGAAGAACCGCTGCGTACGAACTAGAGATGAGCGCCGGAAATTTTTCGGGTTTTGTGTTTTGGTTTTGGGTTCGGTTCCGCGGCCGTGTTTTGGGTTCGACCGCGTTTTGGCAAAACCTCACCGAATTTTTTTTGTCGGATTCGGGTGTGTTTTGGATTCGGGTATTTTTTTCCAAAAAACCTAAAAACAGCTTAAATCATAGAATTTGGGGGTCATTTTGATCCCAAAGTATTATTAACCTCAAAAACCATAATTTCCACTCATTTTCAGTCTATTCTGAATACCTCACACCTCACAATATTATTTTTAGTCCTAAAATTTGCACCGAGGTCGCTGTGTGAGTAAGATAAGCGACCCTAGTGGCCGACACAAACACCGGGCCCATCTAGGAGTGGCACTGCAGTGTCACGCAGGATGGCCCTTCCAAAAAACCCTCCCCAAACAGCACATGACGCAAAGAAAAAAAGAGGCGCAATGAGGTAGCTGTGTGAGTAAGATTAGCGACCCTAGTGGCCGACACAAACACCGGGCCCATCTAGGAGTGGCACTGCAGTGTCACGCAGGATGTCCCTTCCAAAAAACCCTCCCCAAACAGCACATGACGCAAAGAAAAAAAGAGGCGCAATGAGGTAGCTGTGTGAGTAAGATAAGCGACCCTAGTGGCCGACACAAACACCGGGCCCATCTAGGAGTGTCACTGCAGTGTCACGCAGGATGTCCCTTCCAAAAAACCCTCCCCAAACAGCACATGACGCAAAGAAAAAAAGAGGCGCAATGAGGTAGCTGTGTGAGTAAGATAAGCGACCCTAGTGGCCGACACAAACACCGGGCCCATCTAGGAGTGGCACTGCAGTGTCACGCAGGATGTCCCTTCCAAAAAACCCTCCCCAAACAGCACATGACGCAAAGAAAAAGAAAAGAAAAAAGAGGTGCAAGATGGAATTGTCCTTGGGCCCTCCCACCCACCCTTATGTTGTATAAACAGGACATGCACACTTTAACCAACCCATCATTTCAGTGACAGGGTCTGCCACACGACTGTGACTGATATGACGGGTTGGTTTGGACCCCCACCAAAAAAGAAGCAATTAATCTCTCCTTGCACAAACTGGCTCTACAGAGGCAAGATGTCCACCTCATCATCATCCTCCGATATATCACCGTGTACATCCCCCTCCTCACAGATTATCAATTCGTCCCCACTGGAATCCACCATCTCAGCTCCCTGTGTACTTTGTGGAGGCAATTGCTGCTGGTCAATGTCTCCACGGAGGAATTGATTATAATTCATTTTAATGAACATCATCTTCTCCACATTTTCTGGATGTAACCTCGTACGCCGATTGCTGACAAGGTGAGCGGCAGCACTAAACACTCTTTCGGAGTACACACTTGTGGGAGGGCAACTTAGGTAGAATAAAGCCAGTTTGTGCAAGGGCCTCCAAATTGCCTCTTTTTCCTGCCAGTATAAGTACGGACTGTGTGACGTGCCTACTTGGATGCGGTCACTCATATAATCCTCCACCATTCTTTCAATGGGGAGAGAATCATATGCAGTGACAGTAGACGACATGTCCGTAATCGTAACCACGGTTAGGTGGTATATACAATTATGGACGGGCTGCCGAGTGCCGACACAGAGGTAGCCACAGCCGTGAACTACCGCACTGTACTGTGTCTGCTGCTAATATAGACTGGTTGATAAAGAGATAGTATACTCGTAACTAGTATGTATGTATAAAGAAAGAAAAAAAAACCACGGTTAGGTGGTATATACAATTATGGACGGGCTGCCGAGTGCCGACACAGAGGTAGCCACAGCCGTGAACTACCGCACTGTACTGTGTCTGCTGCTAATATATAGACTGGTTGATAAAGAGATAGTATACTCGTAACTAGTATGTATGTATAAAGAAAGAAAAAAAAACCACGGTTAGGTGGTATATACAATTATGGACGGGCTGCCGAGTGCCGACACAGAGGTAGCCACAGCCGTGAACTACCGCACTGTACTGTGTCTGCTGCTAATATATAGACTGGTTGATAAAGAGATAGTATACTCGTAACTAGTATGTATGTATAAAGAAAGAAAAAAAAACCACGGTTAGGTGGTATATACAATTATGGACGGGCTGCCGAGTGCCGACACAGAGGTAGCCACAGCCGTGAACTACCGCACTGTACTGTGTCTGCTGCTAATATAGACTGGTTGATAAAGAGATAGTATACTCGTAACTAGTATGTATGTATAAAGAAAGAAAAAAAAACACGGTTAGGTGGTATATACAATTATGGACGGGCTGCCGAGTGCCGACACAGAGGTAGCCACAGCCGTGAACTACCGCACTGTACTGTGTCTGCTGCTAATATAGACTGGTTGATAAAGAGATAGTATACTCGTAACTAGTATGACTATAAAGAAAGAAAAAAAAACCACGGTTAGGTGGTATATACAATTATGGACGGGCTGCCGAGTGCCGACACAGAGGTAGCCACAGCCGTGAACTACCGCACTGTACTGTGTCTGCTGCTAATATAGACTGGTTGATAAAGAGATAGTATACTACTAATATTATATATACTGGTGGTCAGGTCACTGGTCACTAGTCACACTGGCAGTGGCACTCCTGCAGCAAAAGTGTGCACTGTTTAATTTTAATATAATATTATGTACTCCTGGCTCCTGCTATAACCTATAACTGGCACTGCAGTGCTCCCCAGTCTCCCCCACAATTATAAGCTGTGTGAGCTGAGCACAGTCAGATATATATATACATTGATGCAGCACACTGGGCTGAGCAGTGCACACAGATATGGTATGTGACTGAGTCACTGTGTGTATCGTTTTTTTCAGGCAGAGAACGGATATATTAAATAAAACAAACAACTGCACTGTCTGGTGGTCACTGTGGTCGTCAGTCACTAAACTCTGCACTCTCTTCTACAGTATCACAGCCTCAGGTCAATCTCTCTCTCTCTCTCTCTCTCAACCCTAATCTAAATGGAGAGGACGCCAGCCACGTCCTCTCCCTATCAATCTCAATGCACGTGTGAAAATGGCGGCGACGCGCGGCTCCTTATATAGAATCCGAGTCTCGCGAGAATCCGACAGCGTCATGATGACGTTCGGGCGCGCTCGGGTTAACCGAGCAAGGCGGGAGGATCCGAGTCTGCTTGGACCCGTGAAAAAAACATGAAGTTCGTGCGGGTTCGGATTCAGAGAAACCGAACCCGCTCATCTCTAGTACGAACGGGTTGGAATGACGTTCAAAGTCTCAGCATGGTAGCACCTCTCATGCTTAGAATTAGAGTGTGCAGTCCCCCCCCCCCCCCATATAGTCTATATTGTGTACAACTTTACACCCCAATGTTACTCCCTGTGGAATCCAGTGTACCCAGCTGCAGAAATATATGTTTCACTATTATCAATCTCATGTATTCAAGTGTTTTTTTTAGCACCAAATACAACGAACAGAGGGGCAGATTTATTAACCTGGAGAAGGCATAAGGAAGTGATAAACTAGTGACATGTGCAAGGTGATAAACGCACCAGCCAATTAGATCCTAACTGTTAATGTACATATTGGAGCTGATTGGCTGGTGCCTTTATCACCTTGCACATATCACTGGTTTATCACTTCCTTATGCCTTCTCCAGGTTAATACATCTGCCCCAGAATGCGTAAACATTCCGAAGATAGTAGTAGTTACCCATTACATGTCAGGTTGTATACTGACTATATATAATCCAGTTTATTTCATGTTTTTAACTTTATTTATTATATGAGTGCTGTATTTTATATCTTTAGAAAGGTGGTTGGTGTTTGTTCTGAATATAATATGGTGTGTTTAATAGGACAAGAAGGGGGAACTATACATATATATTTAATACAAGGGAAATATATATATATATATATATATATATATATATTGGAGAGAAAAGTGTACAGGTGCGCTGGTGATGATTAGGTGAAGGTGTTCAGTTCACAGTAAATGAATTTCTGTGCTGTTGCAATGGTGTGCTTAACACCGCTGCAGATCTCCAAAGCCGCTCAGGACTCCTTGAGCAAGTGTAACTGGAAAGAAAAATCAGGAGAACGCGCCCATAGTGCAGATAAATTTATTTCAAACAACGGGTAACAATGGACATTTCATGAATAATGAGAGACCCGTACCCTATGAGACCCACTCTTTGGGCCAGTTTTAACACATGTCAGAATGAACCAGGCAACACACCAGACCTGCTGTCTTCAGAGACCGGACCAAGCACCGTGCCGGAGACGACCAACCCGCCAGGTCACTCGCAGGGATGCAGCCGAATTGTGTGAGCCGGGAGTAGGAGAACGCGCGTCTGGCAGGCCCCGCCTCTACGCGTTTTGTGGTTACTTTGTCAGGAGGTTTTTTCTTTCCATATATATATATATATATATATATATATACCAGTCATCGACGGCGGCACTTAATGCATAAAAAAATACAGTAGCCAGGGATGTAGCCAACGTCTCAATGTTGATGTCACATTTTCGTCAGGGCGCATCCTGAAATTAATAGGTCCGTTTAAAGCTGATGTATGGACAGGCCTGTCCAACCTGCGGCCCTCCAGCTGTTGAGAAACTACACATCCCAGCATGCCCTGACACAGCTTTAGCATTCTTTGACAGCAAAACTGTGTCAGGGCATGCTGGGATATGTAGTTTCACAACAGCTGGAGGGCCGTAGGTTGGACATGCCTGATTGAACTGTTTCCATGGTTATTCACTGTGTGTATCATTGGTTCATAGAATAACGCGATTGGCCCTCCGTGACGCCGCGTCTCCGATGACGTAATTACATTCAGCGATGCACAGCCAGAGCTCTGGCGCCATGGACAGACTGGTGGGGTATATAGACGTGTAAGTGTTTGTATTATGTATGCGCCCTGACGAAAATGTGACATCAACATTGAAACTTTGGCTACATCCCTGGCTATTGTATTTTGTTTATGCTTATAATGGAGTGCTGCCTTCAATATCGGACTAATATATATGTATATATATAATCTATATCACAAACTGATGTGTTTCTGGGGCTAATTCAGACCTGATCGTAACCCTGACATGCAGGGGGACACCAAGCACAGGGCTAGTCTGCCCCACATGCCTGGCCCTTCCCCCACCGCATGGGTGCGATGGCATCGCACAGCGGCAAAGCTATTGCACCCGGTGAGTAAGTCCCTACCTGCACAGCATTGCTGCGCTGGTAGGTGACTCTTCCGTCGCGTCCCGGGTCGCAGCGGCTGCGTGTGATGTCACACAGCCGTCGCGGCCCGCCCCGGCACAGTACAAGCACACCTGCATTGCCCAGACTGTGCCCCCAAAACGGCGACCACCTCCTCCCGCCCAGTGAACATCTCTACCTGTCAATCAGGCAGAGGCAATCGCTAGGCTGAGATGCCAATCGCATATCTGGCATGCACTTGCGTACTGCGGCACATGTGCATGCGCAGTACAGACCTGATCAACCGCTTTGCGAAAATGCACAGCAACGATCAGATCTGAGTTAGCCCCTCTGTGCGTGTCAGTATTTCTGACAGAGGTATATTTTACAAGTAAAGCCAATGTCCATTGGCCCTCATTCCGAGTTGTTCGCTCGCTAGACGCTTTTCGCAGCAGTGCACACGCTAATCCGCCGCCCTCTGGGAGTGAATCTTAGCTTAGCAGAATTGCGAACGAAAGATTCGCAAAATTGCGAATAGAAATTTCTTAGCAGTTTCTGAGTAGCTCGAGACTTACTCTTCCAGTGCGATCAGTTCAGTGCTTGTCGTTCCTGGTTTGACGTCACAAACACACCCAGCGTTCGCCCAGACACTCCTCCGTTTCTCCAGCCACTCCCGTGTTTTTCCCAGAAACGGCAGCGTTTTTTCACACACACCCATAACTCGTCCAGTTTCCGCCCAGAAACACCCACTTCCTGTCAATCACACTCCGATCACCAGAACGAAGAAAAAACCTTGTAATGCCGTGAGTAAAATAACTAACTGCATAGCAAATTTACTTGACGCAGCTGCAGTGCGAACATTGCGCATGCGCAGTTAGCGGAAAATCGCACCGATGCGAAGGAAAATAACGAGCGAACAACTCGGAATGAGGGCCATTGTCTGGTTATATGAGACCAAACAAGACAAGTGTATTGAGTTGGACATATGTTAACATAAGAATCCTTGCTCTCTAATCCTGGAACAATTGTTCATCTTGAGTCTTAAATCCATATGATTCATGTTAAACATTGTATATATGTTATTTCTAACACTCAAAATTGAGGCAACAGTGCCCCCTGTTTCTTAGCATTTATGTACATTTCCTAATTTGACCCTTGTACCCATGAAATTGCTTATTCAGGAGTTTTGCAGCCTATGGTGGTCATTCCGAGTTGATCGCTAGCTGTTTTCGGTCGCTGTACAGCGATGTGGCAAAAAAACGGCACTTATGCGCATGCGGCGCAATGCGCACGCGTGACTATTACAACGAATGATGTCGTTTCACACAAGGTCTAGCGAAGCTTTTCAGTCGCACTGCTGGCCGCAGTGTGATTGACATGAAGTGGGCGTTTCTGGGTGTCAACTGATCATTTTCAGGGAGTGTTCGAAAAAAACGCAGGCGTGCCAGGAAAAATGCAGGCGTGATAGGAAAAACGCAGGGCGTGTTTGCGACGTCAAAACAGGAACTGAATAGTCTGAAGTGATTGCAAGAGCTGAGTAGGTTTTGAGCTACTCAGAAATTGCACAAAAAAAACTTTGCCGCCACTCTGCGATCCTTTCGTTCGCACTTCTGCCAAGCTAAAATAAACTCCCAGTGGGAGGCGGCATAGCGTTTGCATGGCTGCTAAAAACTGCTAGCGAGCGATCAACTCGGAATGACCACCTATATAAGATAGAAATTGTCAATGTTAACTCAGCCCGAATCTGCCTTGATGAACATTGACTGCAGAAGATGCCAAGATGATCTGAATATAACTCAGCCTCTAGCCACAGAAGGTGGGGCTCCTGAGTTAGCAGATGTGATTGCTGATCTGCTAAACTGATCAATAAGCTTAGCTAAGTATACAATAAATTCATATTTATATATTCAAGTTATTTATTGAAGTACTTTTCTGGGAATCCACCCATCTGGGCCTCCTCGAAGTTAACCCACATGTAATATTTGGCGAGCTAGCCAGGAGACCCCATTTGGACCCCCAGAAAGTGCTATGTTTTGTGTAAGAAAACGAGTTTTATGGTAAGAACTTACCTTTGTTAAAACTCTTTCTGCGAGGTACACTGGGCTCCACAAGTCTGGACAATGGGGTGTAGAGTAGGATCTTGATCCGAGGCACCAACAGACTCAAAGCTTTGACTGTTCCCAGAATGCACAGCGCCGCCTCCTATATCACCCTGCCTCCCAGCACAGGAGCTCAGTTTTAGTTAACCAGCCCAATGCAGTAGCAGGAAAAGAGACAACAACAGTTAGTAGCCACATACACCACACTCTCACGACAAGAGAAGTGTCAGCGGCTAATGCCATATCAACCCAAAGAAGCTAAGTGCGTCAGGGTGGGCGCCTTGTGTACCTCGCAGAAAGAGTTTTAACACATAGATACGGAGAGCCCGTACCCCATCCAAAGGCCGCTCTTTGGGAGACAAATCAGGAGAGACAAAGGCTGGAACCACAATCTCCTGATTAAGGTGGAACGAAGAAACCACCTTAGGTAAATATCCGGGACGAGTCTTAAGAAATGCCCGGTCACGTTGAAAAAGCAGATATGGGGAACTACAAGACAATGCACCCAGATCCGACACTCTTCTAGCAGAGGCAATAGCCAGCAAGAACACCACCTTAAGGGAAAGCCACTTAAGGTCAGCTGAACCAAGAGGTTCGAATGGAGGCTCCTGCAACGCCTCCAAAACAACCGACAAGTCCCAAGGAGCCACAGGCGGGACATAGGGAGGTTGGATACGCAACTCACCCTGAGTAAAGGTATGCACATCAGGTAAGGTCGCAATGTTTCTCTGAAACCACACCGACAAGGCAGAAATATGAACCTTGAGGGAGGCCAGACGCAGGCCTAAATCTAGGCCCTGCTGCAGAAATGCCAAAAGTTTGGCTGTACTAAACTTGGAAGCGTCATAATTGTTAGATGCGCACCAAAGTATGAATGCCAGACCCTATGGTAAATCCGAGCAGAAGCCGGTTTCCGGGCCCGCAACATAGTTTTAATGACCTCTTCAGAAAAACCCTTAGCCCTCAAGACGGAAGCTTCAAGAGCCACGCCGTCAAAGATAGCCGGGCTAGGTCCTGGTAGACACAAGGGCCCTGAACGAGGAGGTCTGGGCGTGGTGGAGGTAGAAGTGGACGCTCTGACAACAGGCCTTGCAGGTCTGAGAACCAGTGCCGTCTGGGCCACGCCGGAGCTATGAGAAGCAGATTTCCTTTTTCTTGCTTGAACTTCCGAACTACCCTGGGCAGGAGTGACACCGGAGGGAACACGTACGGCAGCCGAAACCCCCACGGCACCGCCAGCGCATCCACAAATGCTGCTTGAGGATCCCTTGTCCTTGCTCCGAAGACCGGAACCTTGTGATTGTGTCGAGACGCCATCAGATCCACATCTGGAAGACCTCACCTTTCCACGAGGAGTTAAAACACTTCTGGATGGAGGCCCCACTTGCCGGCATGCACGTCCTGACGACTGAGAAAGTCCGCTTCCCAAGTCAGGACTCCCGGAATGAATATTGTCGATATTGCCGGTAGATGGCGTTCTGCCCACTGTAGAATCCGTGAGGCTTCCTTCATTGCCAAACGGCCTCGAGTGCCGCCTTGATGATTTACGTAAGCCACTGTGGTGGCGTTGCCCGACTGTACTTGAACAGGACGGTTCTGAATTAAATGCTGGGCCAGGTTCAACGCATTGGAAACCGTCCGCAACTCCAGAATGTTGATCGAGAGGAGAGATTCCTCCTTGGTCCACCGACCCTGTAAGGAGTGCTGCTCCATCACCGCGCCCCAACCTCTTAAACTGGCATCTGTCATCAACAGGACCCAGTTGGATATCCAGAAGGGACGGCCCCTGCACTATTGTTGGTCCTGAAGCCACCAGAGCAGCGACAGACGGACCTCCGGAGTCAATGAGATCATTTGAGACCTGATCCGGTGAGGCAGGCCATCCCACTTGACTAGAATCAACTTCTGGAGGGGGCGAAAATGGAATTGAGCATACTCCATTATGATGAATGCTGACACCATGAGGCCCAGCACCTGCATTGCCGAATGTATCGACACTTGCGGACGAGAAAGGAAGCAACGAATCCTGTCCTGAAGCTTCAGGACTTTCTCCTGATACAAGAACAACCTCTGGTTGTGAGTGTCCAACAGCGCTCCCAGGTGCACCATACTCTGAGTAGGGACCAGGGAGGATTTCTTCCAGTTGATGAGCCACCCTTGGGCTTGTAGAAACTGGACCGTCATATCCAGATGACACAAATCTTTTTCTCGTAGTCCGTAGAGGATGCTGGGACTCCGTAAGGACCATGGGGATAGACGGGCGCCGCAGGAGACATGGGCACTTTAAGAAAGACTTTGACTCTGGGTGTGCACTGGCTCCTCCCTCTATGTCCCTCCTCCAGACCTCAGTTAGAGAAACTGTGCCCAGAGGAGACGGACAGTACAAGGAAAGGATTTTTGTAATCCAAGGGCAAGATTCATACCAGCCACACCAATCACACCGTATAACTTGTGATATACTACCCAGTTAACAGTATGAAAAACAACATAGCATCAGTCCAAGACCGATGAAACTATAACATAACCCTTATGTAAGCAATAACTATATACAAGTCTTGCAGAAGTAGTCCGCACTTGGGACGGGCGCCCAGCATCCTCTACGGACTACGAGAAAAAGATTTACCGGTAGGTTTAAAATCTTATCTTCCCTAACGTCCTAGAGGATGCTGGGACTCCGTAAGGACCATGGGGATTATACCAAAGCTCCCAAACGGGCGGGAGAGTGCGGATGACTCTGCAGCACCGATTGAGCAAACAGGAGGTCCTCCTCAGCCAGGGTATCAAACTTATAGAACTTTGCAAAGGTGTTTGACCCCGACCAAGTAGCAGCTCGGCACAGCTGTAGTGCCGAGACCCCTCGGGCAGCCGCCCAAGAAGAGCCCACCTTCCTAGTGGAATGGGCCTTAACCGATTTTGGTAACGGCAATCCTGCCGTAGAATGCACCTGCTGAATCGTGTTACAGATCCAGCGAGCAATAGTCTGCTTTGAAGCAGGGCCGCCAACTTTGTTGGCTGCATACAGGACAAACAGTGCTTCTGTTTTTCTGATCCTAGCCGTTCTGGCCACGTAAATTTTCAAAGCCCTGACCACATCAAGGGACTCGGAATCCTCCAAGTCACGTGTAGCCACGGGCACGACAATAGGTTGGTTCATATAAGAGGATGAGACCACCTTAGGCAGGAATTGAGGACGGGTCCGCAATTCCGCTCTATCCATATGGAAAACCAGATAGGGGCTTTTATGTGATAAAGCCGCCAATTCCGAAACTCACCTAGCCGAAGCCAAGGCTAACAAGATGACCACCTTCCAGGTGAGTTATTTCCACTCCACTGTCTTAAGTGGTTCAAACCAATGTGACTTAAGGAAACTTAACACCACGTTAAGGTCCCAAGGCGCCACCGGAGGTACAAAAGGAGGCTGAATATGCGGTACTCCCTTCACAAAAGTCTGTACTTCAGGTAATGAGGCCAATTTTGGAAGAAAATGGATAAGGCCGAAATCTGAACTTTCAATGGAGCCTAATTTTAGGCCCAAATTCTCTCCAGTTTGTAGGAAGTGAAGAAAACGGCCCAGGTGGAATTCTTCCGTAGGAGCATTCCTAGCCTCACACCAAGAAACATATTTTCTCCATATTCGGTGATAATGTTTAGATGTCACGTCCTTCCTAGCCTTTATTCGCGTAGGAATGACCACATCCGGAATACCTTTTTCCGCTAGGATCCGGCATTCAACCGCCATGCCGTCAAACGCAGCCGCGGTAAGTCTTGGAACAGACAGGGACTTTGTTGTAACAAGTCCTGCCTTAGAGGAAGAGGTCACGGATCTTCTATGAGCATTTCTTGCAGATCCGGATACCAGGTCCTTCGTGGCCAATCTGGAACAATGAGAATTGTTCTCACTCCTCTTTTTCTTATTATCCTCAACACCTTGGGTATGAGAGGAAGAGGAGGAAACACATATACCGACTGGAACACCCACGGTGTCACTAGGGCGTCCACAGCTACCGCCTGAGGGTCTCTAGACCTGGCGCAATACCTTTGTAGCTTTTTGTTGAGACGGGATGCCATCATGTCTATTTGGGGTAGTCCCCACCGACTTGCAATCTGCGCGAAGACTTCATGACGAAGTCCCCACTCTCCCGGATGCAGATCGTGTCTGCTGAGGAAGTCTGCTTCCCAGTTGTCCACTCCCAGAATGAACACTGCTGACAGAGCGCTTACATGATTCTCCGCCCAGCGAAGAACTCTGGTGGCTTCCGCCATTGCCACTCTGCTCCTTGTGCCGCCTTGGCGGTTTACATGAGCTACTGCGGTGATGTTGTCTGACTGGATCAGAACTGGTCGATTGCGAAGTAAGATCTCTGCTTGACGTAGGGTGTTGTATATGGCCCTTAGTTCCAGGATGTTGATGTGAAGACAAGTCTCTTGACTTGACCAAAGTCCTTGGAAATTTCTTCCCTGTGTGACCGCTCCCCAACCTCAGAGGCTCGCGTCCGTGGTCACCAGGATCCAGTCCTGAATGCCGAACCTGCGGCCCTCTAGTAGGTGAGCACTGTTTAGCCACCACAGGAGAGATACTCTGGCCCTGGGGGACAGGGTGATCCGCTGATGCAATTGCAGATACGACCCGGACCATTTAGCCAATAGGTCCCATTGGAAGGCACTTGCATGGAATCTGCCGTATGGAATGGCTTCGTATGTTGCCACCATCTTTCCCAGAACTTGAGTGCAATGATGTACTGACACTTGTTTTGTTTTCAACAAGTTCATGACTAGAGTCATGAGTTCCTGCGCTTTTTCCTTCGGAAGAAAAACCCTTTTCTGGTCTGTGTCCAGAATCATGCCCAAAAGGGGCAGACGAGTTGTAGGATTCAGCTGCGACTTTGGAATATCGAGAATCCAGCCGTGTCGCTGTAACACATTCAGTGAAAGTGATACGCTGCTCAGCAACTTCACCCGTGATCTCGCTTTTATGAGGAGATCGTCCAAGTACGGGATAATTGTGACACCCTGCTTGCGCAGGAGCACCATCATTTCCGTCATTACCTTGGTGAAAATTCTCGGGGCCGTGGAAAGCCCAAACGGCAACGTCTGAAATTGGTAATGACAATCCTGTACCGCCAATCTCAGGTACGCCTGATGAGGAGGATATATGGGGACATGCAGGTATGCATCCTTTATGTCCAGAGATACCAAAAAATCTCCCCCTTCTAGGCTGGCGATGACCGCCCTGAGTGATTCCATCTTGAACTTGAACCGTTTTAAGTAACGGTTCAGGGATTTTAAATTTAAAATGGGTCTGACCGAACCGTCCGGTTTCGGAACCACAAACAGAGTGGAGTAGTACCCCTGCCCTCTTTGAAGCAGGGGAACCTCTACCACCACTTGTTGCATACACAATTTGTGAATCGCATGTAACACTATCTCCCTTTCCAGGGGTTGTTTCGGTAGGGCCGATTTGAAAAACCGGTGAGGAGGCACTTCTTCAAATTCCAGCTTGTAACCCTGGGAAACAATTTCTATTGCCCATGGATCCACCTGTGAGTGGACCCAGACGTGGCTGAACAGTCGAAGACGTGCCCCCACAGGAGCTGACTCCCTCAGGGGAGCCCCAGCGTCATGCGGTGGATTTAGCAGAGGCCGGGGAGGACTTCTGTTTCTGGGAACTAGCTGTGTTGTGCAGCTTTTTCCCTCTGCCCTTACCTCTGGCAAGAAAGGACGATCCACGTGCTCTCTTGCTTTTATTGGAACGAAAGGACTGCATTCGATAATGAGGCGCTTTCTTAGATTGTGAGGGAATATATGGCAAAAATGTTGATTTACCTGCCGTAGCCGTGGAGACGAGATCTGAGAGGCCCTCTCCGAACAATTCCTCACCCTTGTAAGGCAACAACTCCATATGCCTCTTTTAGTCGGCATCACCTGTCCATTGCATGTTCCACAGGACACGTCTAGCAGAAATCGACATAGCGTTGACGCTAGAACCCAGTAGACTAACGTCTCTTTGGGCATGTCTTATATATATATATATATATAAAAGACAACATCTTTTACATATAAATATATATATAAATATATATATATATATATATATACTAGGGACAATAACATGGTATCCTTATCTAGGGTTTCAATCTCCACTGATAAGGTATCTGCTACACTGCTACAGCGCTATAAACCCATGCCGACACAATCGCCGGTCTGAGTAGTGTACCAGAATGTGTGTAAATGGACTTCAAAGTACTTTTACTGCATGCTATCTGCAGGATCCCTGAGGATAGCTGTAAAGTCAGCGCTACCTTTTTTGGGTAAACGTGTCAATGCCTTGTACACCCTAGGGGAAGATTCCCATCGTATCCTGGCCCCATTAGGGAAAGGATACTCCCTGAGAATTCTTTTTGGGAAGCTGCAGCTTCTTGTCTGGAGATTCCCGCTCTTTTTCTTCATGAGAGGAGGGAAATTTACCTCAGCTTTCTTCCCCTTAAACATGTGTACCCTCGTGTCAGGGACAGATGAGTCATCAGTGATATGCAAAACATCTTTTATTACAATAATCATATATTGAATACTTTTCTGCCAGTTTTGGCTGTACTTTTCATTATCGTAGTCGACACTGGAGTCAGACTCCGTGTCGATATCAGTGTCTATTATTTTGGATAGTGAGCGTTGTGAGACCCTGAAGGTCTCTGTGACATAGGGACAGACATGGGTAGATTCCCTGTCTGTTCTCTAATCTTTTGTGTAATAAATTCATCTTAGCACTTAATTTCACATATCCAATCAGGCGTCGGCGTTGTCAACGGAGACACCACACACACACACATTTGCTCCATCTCCTCCTTAGGAGAGCCTTTTACCTCAGACATGTCGACACACACGTACCGACACACCACACACTCAGGGAATGCTCTTCTGAAGACAGTTCCCCCACAAGGCCCTTTGGAGAGACAGAGAGAGAGTATGCCAGCACACACCCCAGCGCAATATGACCCAGGAAAAACACAGCAATTTAATGTTTACCCCGTAGCGCTGTTATTATTATCTGCGCCGAATTATGTGCCCCCCCTCTTCTTTAAAACCCTCTCTTCTACCGTGGTATAAGCAGGGGAGAGTCCGGGGAGCTTCCTCTCAGCGGTGCTGTGGAGAAAAACATGGCGCTGGTGAGTGCTGAGGGAGAAGCCCACCCCCTCGGCGGCGGCTTCAGTCCCGCTAAAAGTGTAAAATTGGCGGGGGCTCATGCATATATACAATGTCCAGCTGTATATATGCTCTCTTTTGCCAAATAAAAGGTTTATATTGCTGCCCAGGGCGCCCCCCCCTGCGCCCTGCACCCTTACAGTGACTGCCGTTTGTGAGGTGTATGGGAGCAATGGCGCACAGCTGCAGTGCTGTGCGTTACCTCAGTGAAGATCAATGAAGTCTTCTGCCGCCTCTGAAGATCTTTTCCTCTCATACTCACCCGGCTTCTATCTTCCGGCTCTGTGAGGAGGACGGCGGCGCGGCTCCGGGACGAACTCCAGGGTGAGACCTGTGTTCTGACTCCCTCTGGAGCTAATGGTGTCCAGTAGCCTAAGAAACAGAGCCCTGAAACTTAGAGAAGTGGGTCTGTTTCTCTCTCCTCAGTTCCTCGATGCAGGGAGTCTGTTGCCAGCAGGCTCCCTGAAAATAAAAAAACCTAACAAAAATGCTTTCTTACAGGAAACTCTGGAGAGCTCCTGAAATGCACCCAGCTCCTCTGGGCACAGTATCCAACTGAGGTCTGGAGGAGGGGCATAGAGGGAGGAGCCAGTGCATACCCAGAGTCAAAGTCTTTCTTAAAGTGCCCATGTCTCCTGCGGAGCCCGTCTATCCCCATGGTCCTTACGGAGTCCCAGCATCCTCTAGGACGTTAGAGAAAAATACGTAATACAGTATATCTTTGTGAAAATCCTTTATTAGATAACACCTGATGCACCAAGCCCCCTCAGGTTATAGAATATAGGGATAGCAAGTTGAGTGAAAGACAAGAGATGGACAACACTCTGCTATCAAATGCACACACAGAAGGTCACAGTTTGTACAATGCAGAGGTTATTTTACTGACAATAATACTGCACTGAACTAGCTTACACAGCTATATAACAGTAGATATAACAGTACACAGTAAGAACTGGATGTATATCACACGGTAATTGTACTATAAAACCCTGACTAAATGCACTCTTTCTTAACTATCACTGACTAAAAACGCAGGTAGAATACTTAAGTGTCATGCAAAGGCCCAGCGCTGACAACCAGGCGGCTTTACATAGGAGGATTTGCCCAAGCAGTCCCAGAAACAGTGAACTGAGGAATAATGGCGCCGCAGACACTGACTGGGAGTGAGGAAAAGACAGATATGCAGCTCCATAGCGGGAACATTTGCGGGAAATGGCGCCCTGGGGCTGGGGGAGGGGCTTCAGGTCTAAGCCTTATCCCCCTTGCTGGCTAAACCACCGGGTACTGTGGGCGATATAAGAAGTGGTTTAGAGAGAAAACCCAACCTGCGCCCAAGCCCTGGTGATCTAGTGGGATCGCCTGTATCCACAATGTCCACCGCCACCGCCAGCGCGCGCGGCCCGCCTCCCACTGACCGCGCCGGATCGCGATAAAGACCGGGTCCCGCGAGCGGGACCCACTTACCACCTCCCGAAGCGCGGCCACTCGATCCTGGAGAGCCCCAGCCGTGTGTGCCCAACTTGTCTGTTCAACTAAAACAGTGCCCCACACATCTAACCAACTTTTTACCAGTGCTCCACACATCTAACCAACTTTTCATCAGACCAACCAACCTGCCAACTTCTGTCCAACTTGTGATGTCACCGAAGTAGGCGGACAATGCCTGCCTACATTACTTCAGTTTTTGTCATTCAAAACATGCAGAAGTGTCTTTATTTCAGTGAAACTGGGCTTTTCTTTCACCACCATACATTTATTACATTTACTTATTTTTATAGTGAACTATAGATACCAGCATGGTTGGGCTACTAAGGCAAATTGGAACTTGGAGAACCACAAGTACAAGCTTGCCCTGGTACATGTACTACAGTATATTTTTATTTTTGATCATTTTAATTTGTAAAAACATACCTTTTGAACTACTCCTGGGCAGCAGTACAAGAATTGAAGTAATCATTTGCTATCTGTAAATTTTTTTACAATTTTTTTTGTTGAACTACAATTGTCATAGCATGACCTGGTGTCACGGCAAGCTGCCAGTTGTGGTTCTGCAAGTTTCAGTTTGCATATACATACACAACTGCAATCCTATTTTCAATGCAACACCCATGTTAATTAACACTGCTGTGGGTCAATGTTGAGAATTGTAGTTTGTAAAATAAAATAAATAAATGTAGCTTCTATTGTATTATTACCCATTGCATTGCATATGTATCCACTACAGTTTGGGTAGTGGGGAGGGGTTCTCGGACAATTGTTAATCCTTTGTTATTTACTTAAGTAGGTTCTA
This sequence comes from Pseudophryne corroboree, assembly GCF_028390025.1. Lineage (NCBI taxonomy): Eukaryota > Metazoa > Chordata > Amphibia > Anura > Myobatrachidae > Pseudophryne > Pseudophryne corroboree. The sequence goes on along the minus strand of NC_086448.1, from coordinate 146,528,639 downwards.
TTCATGGAAATATGAATATTTTCTGACTACACGTTTCACACCAATAAAGTGTGTGTGTAATTATATTTTATATATATATATATATACACACATACACACACACACACACACACACACACACACACACACACACACACACACACACACACACACACACACACACACAAACACTCACTCATATACATATACACACCTGTGATTCTGGCTTCAGTGCAACACCCACGTTAATTAAATTATCACTGCTGTGGTTCTGTAAGTGTCAGCAGACCCTGCCAGCCACTTTTCACACCAATAAAGTTTGCATGGAAACATAGAATTTGACGGCAGATAACCACTTTGTCCATCTCGTCTTCAATATTCAATCTGTCCTTTTGGCAACATCAACCCTATTTGAAGCATCTATATACAACTGTGATCCTATCTTCAATGCAACACTCATGTTAATTAAATTACTACTGCTGAAAATACTGGTTGAACACACCTCACCATGTACCAGCCGGCACCATGAATATTAAGAGAATTAATTTCAAGACCTGCATTCAAGAAATGGTCCATCAATGTGAAGGCTGCACTCTAAAGGATGTCACTGCAAGAATACAGACGTTTCAAATCCTATCCCGCCTTTTTCACAGGTAAAACCATCTTAACCTTTTGTCTGTGGGTTTCATTATTTTATCAGACTACACTTCACACCCCAAGCACATTTGTCTGTCTTCAACTATTGTTTTTTGTTTTTTTTCTCTCTCATAATGAAACCCCTTTTCTAATGGTTATTAGGAGAAATGTGTCTGAAGGTCAGATGCTATAAATTGGGTGTATTTGTCATTGTAGAATCATTGAGGATTTGTTTCCTTGTAAAGTGCTGGACATTTGTTCATTGCTGCATTTTTTCTAATTTCCATTGGGGATTCATCAGTCTGGTAAATATATCATAGCTTTGAACAGAAAATGCTGTAAACACTTTTGTTACTATTTTATTGTTTACCTTTTGTTTCCCTTCCTTGTAATGCTTCTTTTACTTTGTATAATATTTCCCTCCTGTACCTTGTTAAAAATCTTGATATTTTTTGAAAGTGTATATCTGTGTTTTTCCTTCTCTTAAACTTTCTCCTCCATGGGTCCTCAACCTGCAGACCTCCAGCTGTTGTGAACTGTCACATCCCAGCATGCCCTGTCTCAGTTTTAGTATGCCTTAATAGCAAAACTGTGGCAGGGCATGCTGGGATGTGTAGTTCCGCAGCAGCTGGAGGGCAGCAGGTTGAAGACTCATGAACGGGTAGAATTTACTCCATTAATCAACCCCAAATACTTGTTTTTCTGCCACCCAGATATTTAATGTATTCCTACCCCCATACATCACATAATGCTAGAAAAGTGTTCACTGGGGTTACCCGTTATATGCATATTTTCACTATATTTTTTTGTACATAACTATGTTGTAATTGTTATGCGATGTAAAGAAAATCTGACTTTTTAAAAGTTAGCATATCTTCATATTTTTTATATCAATGTTCATTTTGTTTAAATGTTTTTTTAGAAAGATGCCTGCAGATAAACACTCAGAGCTCCTGATAGAGTTCATTAACTTATACCGTTCCCATCCCTGTCTGTGGAAGGTCAAATCGTCCGATTATAGTAATAGACAAAAAAGATATGATGCCATACAGTCTCTAATTGAACTGAGCAGACCTCTTTACCCACATGCTGATGTTGCGTGGGTTAAGAATAAAATTCTGAACTTTAGAACTGTATTCAAAAGAGAGACAAACAAAATTGATACATCCAAGAAATCAGGTTGCGGTACTGATGACGTGTATGTGCCTTGTCTCTGGTACTATGATCTGTTAATGTTCACAAGAGACCAAGAGGCGATACGACCTTCCATAGACAATTATTCAATAAATGAACATAGCAAAGGAACATCTACGGAAACCCTGGATATAATGGAAGAACCATTAACCGGCTTGGTAAGTACTGTAAAATTGTTAATTTTATAAAGTACAAAATGTTGTAACATGTCATTAACTATAAGTGGGGACTCCTAGAAGTGTCTTTGGAATATCTTTATTGCAAGCTAAGTGTATACATTGCATTGATAAATGATATCCACTAGCATTAAAAACAGAGCAACAACTGAACTTGTAAAAATTAACTTTTATTTAAATGTAAACATAGATTGGCATAGTAACAATAATAATCACAAGATATAGTGAATGCAATATTCAACTGCAATCAGCAATTTACTTAGAGCATAAAATAGGAAACAAATCAGAATGAGGATGACAAATTATTATAAGGCAATGTTATCTTGCCATTCTACTGCTCCAGGACCATTGAAATAGGTCAGGTAGTTTTCGCGGTTTAACTTTGCGATCTCTTTAGAATTGCGTGCATCTGACCTCTCCATAGGTGTCCAAGTGAAATTGTCACTTTCCATATTGAGACTTTCCTCTGACAACTGCAAACTACTTAAGGTTTTTCTTCTTAAATAGTTGTGGAGCAGACAACAGGCCAAAACAACTGCATCTATTTTATCTGGGTGCAGCATTATAGATGTATGAAAAATTCTGAATCTATTACTGAGAATGCCAAATGCATTTTCCACTACTCTCCTTGCCCGTGACAATCTATAGTTAAAAATCTTCCTTTCTGGTGTAAGGTGGCGTTGAGAAAAAGGTTTCAATATGTGCAAATGTAATGCAAAGGCATCATCTGCTACAAAAACAAAAGGTAGACCATATTTTGTTTCTGAATCAGAAGGTAAATTCAGAGAGCCACTGTGCAGATTTTCACAGAATTTTGTTTGTTCAAAAGAGCCACCATCAGCCACTCTCCCATTTCTACCTACATTTACATACAGAAATTCATAATTGGCATTTACTACTGCCATTAGGACAATGCTAAAAAAACCCTTGTAGTTATAATAGTATGAACCTCTGTTTGCTGGAGGCGTTATCCTTATATGTTTTCCATCTATAGCTCCTCCACAGTTTGGAAAGTTCCATTTATCTTCAAAATCTTCTGCAATAGCTTGCCATTCTTCTGATGTGGAAGGAACCTATATAGAGGGAAAAGCAAGGTTTGATAAAACCAGTTCAAAGTCACATTGTCCCTTATTTCTCTAGGCATCAGCTGCTGCATCTACAAGTACTGAGACACCAAATGATCCCCAACATCGGAAGAAAAGTACTACACAAAAGAAGTTCCATAAAAGAGATGATTTGGAGAAAAAGGCAGAGTCACTTCTTGATAAAGCCACAAATCTACTAAATCATTCTATGGACGAATATGATGCCACAGTACTCACATGGGGAGCAAAGTTGCGACGTATACCACAGCAACATCAACACTATACAGAAAGACTTGTAAATGAGATACTGCATATGGCCTCCATTGGAGAAATTAATGCATATACCTTTATATCAAATTTGCCTTCTCATAGGCCACCGCATGAGGACCATCAAAGGCCACAGGATGGAAGCTTTAACAGTGTGTTCCCTAATAGCTCTCAGCAACCACAGCCAGAAACATACTATAGTAAACCACCTGATGTGCCCCAGCTCTCCACCGTGCATGACAGTTATGCCTGTTCCCCTCTGCATCCTTCTCTTGTACAAAGAGCATCTACCCCTATACATAGTAGCACTGATGCCATGGATGATTTGTCTTTTGACCCTAGAGATGTTCACAATATTTCTCAACCACAGCCTTATAATTATGTAAATCTATAAAAATAAACAAAACTTTAGGACCATCTAAACATTTGTTGCCAATATTTTCCTACTTTTGTAAAGAAAAATACATATTCACATTGTTTTTGCATTTTTTTTTCAAAGTTACTGCTTTACTTTTGTATTAATAAAACTTTTTTAGAAACAAATTTCTTGTTCAAATTACTTACTTTTAGGTATTCTGGTTCCAATACTTTCATAATGGCTCTACAAGTTTCCGGTATAATCTTAGCAGGAGCTTGTGCAGAAATTTTCATAGAAAATTTCAAGTCTTCAAATGACCGGCCAGTGGCCAAAAAGCGCAAAGTGGCCACTAGTCTTTGCTCAGGTGATATAGACTTTCTGAATTTTGTGTCTTGTTTGGTAATTAATGGAGCTACGAGTTTAAGTAACTCTTGAAAGGTGTTGTCGGGCATTCTTAAATAATTTTTATAGTCATCCGGGTTATTTTCTCTTATTTCTTTTAACAGCTCCATATGAGACAAAGTGTCTCTTCTTTTCAACCATGCTTTGGTCCAGCAGCTTCTTTTGCGATTCTTTCTGGTCTTTCTCCTAGTATGTAGAAATAGGTTTACAGCAGCTATAGCAATTGCTGCTCTTGCACTTCTTGGATCGACATTCATTTTTCCGAGATTTGTCTGGAAAGGTGTTGTTCCAATCAAATGGATGATTTGGGATCACTGAGTGTTCTATAATAGAAATTATAATATTGAGTGTTAAAGCAGATATATTGAAATAAACAGTGTTAATGAAAAGACAGCATAATTTTCGCTGCCTATGAAGGCCGCAGATCCATGCTCCAGCGGACACAAAGCTCGAGTAGTAATGAAAGTGACAAGTGGTCGCAGCAGTCATTTATTTATTTCCAGTTATTTATATAGTGCACACATTCCGCAGCCAGTACCTGCCCCAGTGGAGCTTACAATCTATATTCCCTACCACATGTACACACATTCACACTAGGGTTGATTTTGTTGGAAGCCAATTAACCTATCAGTATGTTTTTGGATTGTGGGAGGAAACCCACGCAAGTACGGGGAGAATATACAAACTCCACACAGGGCCATGGTAGGAATCGAACTCATGACCTCAGTGCTGTGAGGCAGTAATGCTAACCATTACACCGTCTGTACAGTCATCTTCCCAGGGACTGATAATGTGTTACAATTGTTGTCATACATCTTTACTGCAGTCATGCCAAACAGTCATGTGAGAATCTTCTAGCATCAGGTGTCTTTTTTGCCGAAATAAACAGATAATTCTGCATTGGATGCGTTTAGCATCTCGGCTGTCAGCAGTCGTGACAGATGGCAGAATCCTGACACCACTCAGGAGACCGACGCAGGATCACCACGGACGCAGGATTCCCAGGTCGCATGAGTGAAAGGGTAGAGGGAAATACAATTAAGTGCGAACAGCTCGCACCCACAAATACTGTAAGTGCGGCTGTATGTGGCACTCACAGTACCACCAGACTCAGATTTTGTTCTAACCCCCCCTACCCTCCCCATCTTTGTGACCCCAGTCCAGGCGTGGATTGGCTCACCAGGACACCATGACAGATTCCGATGGGCCGGTCCCATATTCCCCTCAGCCAGGCCGATTCACACTGCTTCCAGTACTTGCGGTTCATTGGAATACAATCTGGAAGTTCGGCTAGCGAGCACTTCCAGGTGCTGCCAGCCGTGAAAAGTGGTGAAGCTGTTCTACCAATGGGGGACCTGGAGAAAATTAACCAGCCCAGCAGCATCCTCTCTCCAGCCCCGGAAGTCTCTTCAACGAGCCCGTCTGGGAGCAGCAGCAAAGCGATGGTCGCAGCTGGGTTCACGACACCCGCCACCAGTGGCGCACGCAGGGGGGGTTTCCGAGTACCTGGAAACCCCCCTGATGACCCCAAAAAATGTTTTGAGACGGAGACACAGCGGTCTCCGTCTCAACAAAAGTCAAACTGTATTTAAAAAAAAAATTTAATGGGTGCAAAAAACGTTTCTGCGCTGCAGAGCGCAGCCTTTTCATCTGGTTATACAATATAGGTGAGGTCAAAAACAATAAACAAAATACCTCTGTTTTTTTTCACCTCACCTATAATGCATAACCTGATGGAAAGGCTGTAGAGCCTTGAAACGTTGTTTTTTTCACCATGAATTTTTTTTTTTAATACAGTTTGACCTTATTTAAGTCCCTGTGGTGTCGCCTATTTTTCTTCAATAGAGGTCCTATCACAGGACCCAAGGAAGATTACCAGTTATATTAATTTCAGGTGGGCACCCTGACATCTTTGCTTTTTATCATCCAGAGTGCCAGACGACCAAACATGTAAATATATATACCGTATATATATATATATATATATATATATTTTGCTGGGGGTCCGGCACTCCAATAACAAATGCAAAGTTCCCTGGTGCCTTCACTTTCCAGAAGGTAAATGTAGTACAAATGATGTGCGGCACTCAGGCAGATGAATAAAGAATCACCACTGTCCATTTACATCAACGTTTCAATTTTACTGTGAAAATTGTCATCAGGATAAATTACAATGAAAAACTGTGCTTACCTTATATATCCCTCACCAGAGTGATGTGTGCAGCGCCCGTTCGGCGGGGACCCGCTCAGCTGCTGCGGCGCTTTGTGATGACGTCATCGCGTATTGCGCGATGCACGTCAGTGAGACCTGTCACAATGTCAACCCGGACTGACACTCCTGGATGTAAATAAACAAAGCAATTTGTATGGAGAGGCCATAAACTGAAGCAGCTGATCCATTGACACACTTGTCTGTCTCCTCACTAACCCTGTATTATATGTACTATGAGTTTTGTACACCATTGTGGCCTCTCCATACAAATTGCTTTGTTTATTTACATCCAGGAGTGTCAGTCCGGGTTGACATGGTGACGGGTCTCACTGACGTGCATCGTGCAATACACAATGACGTCATCACAAAGCGCCGCAGCAGCTGAGCGGGTCCCCGCCGAACGGGCGCTGCACACATCACTCTGGTGAGGGGTATAAGGTAAGCACAGGTTTTCATTGTAATTTATCCTGATGACAATTTTCACATTAAAATTGAAAGGTTGATGTAAACGGACAGTGGTGATTCTTTATTCATCTGCCTGAGTGCCGCACATCGTTTGTAGTTTGTAATATATATATATATATATATATATATATACACATACATACATACATGCATATATTTTTATGGCACTTACAGTCCCAAAGTCATCCACCTGGGTGCCTTCCTCAAAATTGTATAGAGATGGTGGGTTCCTGAAGGCAAGCTACCTTGTCCCCTAGCTGCTAAAAAGAACCAGGCGGCAGTCCAAGGATTTCTCAACAATTTAAACTCTGAATTGAGCAAAAGTGCAACACTTCAAACAGACATAGTGCATTCACCAACGTTTCAACGCCCATTCGGCGTTTTTCTCAAGGTGCTATATCCCAAGGTGCATATATCCCAATTATTATAGTGGCTTATATGGACTTATATGGACTTCAGCGGTTAAATAGCTCTGCTAAATATTAGATAATCATTTATATTCCTTCAGCCGCTTATCTGGACTGCATCTGAATGAGGAAAAAGGATACATGCAGACTGAGTTGCAACATATGTAGCAGAATCAGCTACTATATATTTTATCGCTACTTTTCATATTGTTACATGTATCTACAATTGGTCTTATTTGCTCTCCAGTAATGAGTACTTTTAGGGCGGTATTCAAATGATATATCACGCCTAATTTCCTTTCTAAATTGATCCCCATTATCGCACATATTGCGCCCATAGTAATCAGGTTTAGCTGCATAATGGATTGGGTGCCCTCGTTACCGTGTACGTGTGTGTGTGTCACAGTGTACGTGTGTGTGTGTCACAGTGTGTGTATGTGTCACAGTTTACGTGTGTGTGTGTATGTGTCACAGTGTACGTGTGTGTGTACGTGTCACAGTGTACGTGTGTGTGTATATGTCACAGTGTACGTGTGTGTGTATATGTCACAGTGTAGGTGTGTGTGTACACGTGTACGTACGTACACACATACGTACGTGTGTGCATGCGTACGTGTACTACGTACGCCCGCACGCGTGTGTGCACGTACGTACGTACGTACGTACGTACGTACGTACGTACGTACGTAAGTACGTACGCATGCGTGTGTGCACGTACGTACACGTGTATGTGTGTGTCACAGTGTGTGTGTACACATGTCACAGTGTACATGTGTGTGTATGTGTCTCAGTGTACGTGTGTGTACGTACGTACGTACGTACGTACGTACGTACGTACGTACGTACGCGTCACAGTGTATGTGTGTGTGTGTACGTACCTGTGTGTCACAGTGTATGTACGTACCAACGTACGTACGTACGTACGTACGTACGTACGTACGTACGTACGTACGTGTGTCACAGTGTACGTACGTACGTACGTACGTACGTACGTACGTACGTACGTACGTACGTACGTACGTGTGTCACAGTGTACGTACATGCGAGTGTCACAGTGTACATGTGTGTATATCAGTGTACGTATGTGTGTGTCACACTGTATATACAGTAGGTGTATATATGTGTGTCTATCACAGTGTACATATGTGTGTGTCAGTGTGTATATATATATATATATATGTGTGTGTCAGTACATGTGTGTATATCAGTGTATAAGTGCTTGTCAGTGTATATATGTGTGTGACAGTATGTGTGTGTATCAGTGTATATATGTGTGTGTGTGTGTGTCAGTATGTGTGTATAACAGTGTTTATATATGTGTGTCATAGTATACGTGCGTGTCACAGTGTACATGTGTGTGTCACAGTGTGTGTACACATGTCACAGTGTACGTGTGTGTACATGTCACAGTGTACGTGTGTGTACATGTCACAGTGTACGTGTGTGTACATGTTACAGTGTACGTGTGTGTACGTACGTGTGTGTGTGTGTGCGTACGTAAGTACGTGTGTGTGTGCACGTACGTACGTACGTACGTACGTACGTACGTACGTGTGTGTCACAGTGTGCGTACGTGCGAGTGTCACAGTGTACGTACGTGCGAGTGTCACAGTGTACATGTGTGTATATCAGTGTATGTATGTGTGTGTCTATCACAGTGTACATATGTGTGTGTCAGAGTGTGTATATATATATATATATATATATATGTGTGTGTGTGTCAGTATATGTGTGTATATCAGTGTATAAGTGCTTGTCAGTGTATATATGTGTGTGTGTGACAGTATGTGTGTGTATCAGTGTATATATGTGTGTGTGTCAGTATGTGTGTATAACAGTGTTTATATATGTGTGTCACAGTATACGTGCGTGTCACAGTGTACGTGTGTGTGTCACAGTGTGTGTGTACACATGTCACAGTGTACGTGTGTGTACATGTCACAGTGTACGGGTGTGTGTGTACGTACGTGTGTGTGTGTGTGTGTGTGCGTACGTAAGTACGTGTGTGTGTGTGTGCGTACATACGTGTGTACGTACGTACGTACGTACGTGTGTGTCACAGTGTACGTGTGTGTGTCACAGTGTGTGTGTACACATGTCACAGTGTACGTGTGTGTACATGTCACAGTGTACGTGTGTGTACATGTCACAGTGTACGTGTGTGTACGTGTGTGTACATGTCACAGTGTACGTGTGTGTACGTACGTGTGTGTGTGTGCGTACGTAAGTACGCGTGTGTGTGTGCGTACATACGTGTGTGTGTGTACGTACGTACGTACGTACGTGTCACAGTGTACGTACATACATGCGAGTGTCACAGTGTACGTACGTGCGAGTGTCACAGTGTACATGTGTGTATATCAGTGTATGTATGTGTGTGTCACAGTGTATAAACAGTAGGTGTATATATGTGTGTCTATCACAGTGTACATATGTGTGTCAGAGTGTATATATATATATATATATATATATATATGTGTGTGTGTGTGTGTCAGTATATGTGTGTATATCAGTGTATAAGTGCTTGTCAGTGTATATATGTGTGTGTGACAGTATGTATGTGTATCAGTGTATATATGTGTGTGTGTGTGTGTGTCAGTATGTGTGTATAACAGTGTTTATATATGTGTGTCACAGTATACGTGCGTGTCACAGTGTACGTGTGTGTACATGTCACAGTGTACGTGTGTGTACGTACGTGTGTGCGTGCGTACGTAAGTATGTGTGTGTGCGTACATACGTGTGTGTGTACGTACGTGTGTGTCACAGTGTACGTGTGTGTGTCACAGTGTGTGTGTACACATGTCACAGTGTACGTGTGTGTACATGTCACAGTGTACGTGTGTGTACATGTCACAGTGTACGTGTGTGTACATGGCACAGTGTACGTGTGTGTACATGGCACAGTGTACGTGTGTGTACGTGTGTGTACATGTCACAGTGTACGTGTGTGTACGTATCACAGTGTACATGTGTGTCAGAGTGTATATATATATATATATATATGTGTGTGTGTCAGTATATGTGTGTATATCAGTGTATAAGTGCTTGTCAGTGTGTGTGTGTGTGTGTGTGTGTGTGTGTGACAGTATGTGTGTGTATCAGTGTATATATGTGTGTGTGTCAGTATATGTGTATAACAGTGTTTATATATGTGTCACAGTATACGTGCGTGCCACAGTGGCCACAGTGTATATATACATGTGTGTTTGTGTGTGTTAGTATGTGTGTGTATTACAGTGTACATGTATATATATATATATATATATATATATATATGTGTGTGTGTGTGTGTGTGTATATATCACGGTGTATATATATGTGTGTGTGTGTGTGTGTGTGTGTGTGTGCGAAAGTTGGGTAGCAATACTCCGACCAGGGACTGCTCCAGGCCCTGGTCAGAGTAATGGATGCATGTGATGCAGGTGACTAACCGTAAGCCGTACAGAAGTGGAAGTGGAGTGTGGTCCCTTCTGCTCTCCCCACCTATTGGCGGTCCCGGGCCCTCATTCCGAGTTGTTCGCTCGCAAGGCGATTTTAGCAGAGTTACACACGCTAAGCCGCCGCCTACTGGGAGTGAATCTTAGCTTCTTAAAATTGCGAACGATGTATTCGCAATATTGCGATTACAAACTACTTAGCAGTTTCTGAGTAGCTTCAACCTTACTCGGCATCTGCGATCAGTTCAGTGCTTGTCGTTCCTGGTTTGACGTCACAAACACACCCAGCGTTCGGCCAGACACTCCTCCGTTTCTCCAGCCACTCCCGCGTTTTTTCCGGAAACGGTAGCGTTTTTATCCACACGCCCATAAAACGCCGTGTTTCCGCCCAGTAACACCAATTTCCTGTCAATCACACTACGATCGCCGGAGCGAAGAAAAAGCCGTGAGTAAAAATACTATCTTCATAGCAAAATTACTTGGCGCAGTCGCAGTGCGAACATTGCGCATGCGTACTAAGCAGAAAAACGCTGCGATGCGAAGAAAAATACCGAGCGAACGACTCGGAATGAGGGCCCCGATTCTCCTCTGTGGGATGGTATTGTCACTGCCAGCAGCTTCTTGCTTCTGCAGGTGTATGGGGCAGCATAGCCTGTAAGGAGCAGAGAGTGCTATAAATAATAAGATTTTACTTACCGATAAATCTATTTCTCATAGTCCGTAGTGGATGCTGGGGACTCCGTCAGGACCATGGGGAATAGCGGCTCCGCAGGAGACAGGGCACAAAAGCAAGCTTTTAGGATCACATGGTGTGTACTGGCTCCTCCCCCTATGACCCTCCTCCAAGCCTCAGTTAGGTACTGTGCCCGGACGAGCGTACACAATAAGGAAGGATCTTGAATCCCGGGTAAGACTCATACCAGCCACACCAATCACACCGTACAACTTGTGATTTGAACCCAGTTAACAGTATGATAACAATGAAGTAGCCTCTAAAAAAGATGGCTCACAACAATAATAACCCGATTTTTTTGTAACAATAACTATGTACAAGTAATGCAGACAATCCGCACTTGGGATGGGCGCCCAGCATCCACTACGGACTATGAGAAATAGATTTATCGGTAAGTAAAATCTTATTTTCTCTAACGTCCTAGTGGATGCTGGGGACTCCGTCAGGACCATGGGGATTATACCAAAGCTCCCAAACGGGCGGGAGAGTGCGGATGACTCTGCAGCACCGAATGAGAGAACTCCAGGTCCTCCTCAGCCAGGGTATCAAATTTGTAGAATTTAGCAAACGTGTTTGCCCCTGACCAAGTAGCTGCTCGGCAAAGTTGTAAAGCCGAGACCCCTCGGGCAGCCGCCCAAGATGAGCCCACCTTCCTTGTGGAATGGGCATTTACAGATTTTGGCTGTGGCAGGCCTGCCACAGAATGTGCAAGCTGAATTGTACTACAAATCCAACGAGCAATAGTCTGCTTAGAAGCAGGAGCACCCAGCTTTTTGGGTGCCTACAATATAAACAGCAAGTCAGACTTTCTGACTCCAGCCGTCCTGGAATTATATATATATATATATTTTCAGGGCCCTGACAACGTCTAGCAACTTGGAGTCCTCCAAGTCCCTAGTAGCCGCAGGCACCACAATAGGTTGTTTCAGGTGAAACGCTGACACCACCTTAGGAAGAAACTGGGGACGAGTCCGCAGTTCTGCCCTGTCCGAATGGAAAATCAAATATGGGCTTTTGTAAGACAAAGCCGCCAATTTTGACAATCGCCTGGCCGAGGCCAGGGCCAACAGCATGGTCACTTTCCATGTGAGATATTTCAAATCCACAGATTTGAGTGGTTCAAACCAATATGATTTGAGGAATCCCAACACTACGTTGAGATCCCACGGTGCCACTGGAGGCACACAAGGGCTGTATATGCAATACTCCCTTGACAAACGTCTGGACTTCAGGAACTGAAGCCAATTCTTTCTGGAAGAAAATCTATAGGGCCGAAACTTGAACCTTAATGGACCCCAATTTGAGGCTCATAGACACTCCTGTTTGCAGGAAGTGCAGAAATCGACCTAGTTGAAATTTTTTTCGTGGGGCCCTCCTGGCCTCACCCACGCAACATATTTTTACCACATGTGGTGATAACGTTGTGCGGTCACCTCCTTCCTGGCTTTGACCAGGGTAGGTATGACCTCTTCCGGAATGCCTTTTCCCTTAGGATCCGGCGTTCAAACCGCCATGCCGTCAAACGCAGTCGCGGTAAGTCTTGGAACAGACAAGGTCCCTGCTGGAGCAGGTCCTTTCTTAAAGGCCGATGCCACGGTTCCTCTTGGAACAGACATGGTACTTGCTGAAAGCAAATCCCTTCTTAGCTCCCGAGGCCATTAGTCCTCTGTGAGCATCTCTTGAAGTTCCGGTTACCAAGTCCCTCTTGGCCAATCCGGAGCCACGAGTATAGTTCTTACTCCTCTATGTCTTATAATTCTCAATACCTTGGTTATGAGAAGCAGAGAAGGGAACACATACACCGACTGTTACACCCACGGTGTTACCAGGACGTCCACAGCTATCGCCTGAAGGTCTCGTGACCTGGCGCAATACCTGTCCCATTTTTTTGTTCGGGCGGGACGCCATCATGTCCACCTTTGGTCTTTCCCAACGGTTCACAATCATGCGGAAAACTTCCCGATGAAGTTCCCACTCTCCCGGGTGGAGGTCGTGCCTGCTGAGGAAGTCTGCTTCCCAGTCGTCCACTCCCGGAATGAACACTGCTGACAGTGCTATCACATGATTTTCCGCCTAGCGAAAAATCCTTGCAGTTTTGCCACTGCCCTCCTGCTTCTTGTGCCGCCCTTTCTGTTTACGTGGGCGACTGCCGTGATGTTATCCCACTGGATCAATACCGGCTGACCTTGAAGCAGAGGTCTTGCTAAGCTTAGAGCATTATAAATTTGCTCTTAGCTCCAGTATATTTATGTGGAGAGAATTCTCCAGACTTGATCACACTCCTTGTGTGACTGCTCCCCAGCCTCTCAGGCTGGCCTCCGTGGTCACGAGCATCCAATCCTGAATGCCGAATCTGCGGCCCTCTAGAAGATGAGCACTCTGTAATCACCACAGGAGAGACACCCTTGTCCTTGGATATAGGGTTATCCGCTGATGCATCTGAAGATGCGATCCGGACCATTTGTCCAGCAGATCCCACTGAAGAGTTCTTGCGTGAAATCTGCCGAATGGAAGCGCTTCGTAATAAGCCACCATTTTTACCAGGACTCTTGTGCAATGATGCACTGACACTTTTCCTGGTTTTAGGAGGATCCCGATTAGCTCGGATAACTCCCTGGCTTTCTCCTCTGGGAGAAACACCTTTTCCTGGACTGTGTCCAGAATCATCCCTAGGACCAGCAGACGTGTCGTCGGAACAACTGCGGTTTTGGAATATTTAGAATCCACCTGTGCTGTCGTAGAACTACTTGAGATAGTGCTACTCCGACCTCCAACTGTTCTCTGGACCTTGTTCTTATCAGGAGGTCGTCCATTTTCTTTGAAGACGAATCCTCCTTTCGGTCATTACCTTGGTAAGGACCCGGGGTGCCTTGGACAATCCAACGGCATCGTCTTGAAACTGATAGTGACAGTTCTGTACCACGAACCTGAGGTACCCTTGGTGAGAAAAGGCAAATTTTGGGACATGGAGGTAAGCATCCCTGATGTCCCGGGACACCATATAGTCCCCTTGTTCTTTGCTATCACTGCTCTGAGTGACTCCATCTGGATTTGAACCCTTGTAAGTGTTCACATTTTTCAGATTTAGAATAGGTCTCACCTAGCCTTCAGTACCACCATATAGTGTGGAGTAATACCCCTTTCCTTGTTGTCGGAGGGGTAAATTTATTATCACCTGCTGGGAATACAGCTTGTGAATTGTTTTCAATACTGCCTCCCTGTCGGAGGGAGACATTGGTACAGCAGACTACAGGAACCTGCGAGGGGGGAAACCTCTCGACATTCCAATCTGTACCCCTTGGATACTACTTGTAGGATCCAGGGGTCCTGTACGGTCCCAGCGTCATGCTGAGAACTTGGTAGAAGCGGTGGAGGGCTTCTGTTCCTGGGAATGGGCTGCCTGCTGCAGTCTTCTTCCCTTTCCTCTATCCCTGGGCAGATATGACTCTTATAGGGACGAAAGGACTGAGGCTGAAAAGACGGTGTCTTTTTCTGCAGAGATGTGACTTAGGGTAAAAAACAGTGGATTTTCCAGCAGTTGCCCTGGCCACCAGGTCCCATGGACCGACCCCAAATAACTCCTCCCCTTTATACGGCAATACATCTTTGTGCCGTTTGGAATCTGCATCACCTGACCACTGTCGTGTCCATAAACATCTTCTTGCAGATATGGACATCGCATTTACTCTTGATGCCAGAGTGCAAATATCCCTCTGCGCATCTCGCATATATAGAAATGCATCCTTTAAATGCTCTATAATCAATAAAATACTGTCCCTGTCAAAGGTATCAATATTTTTAGTCAGGGAATCCGACCAAGCCACCTCAGCTCTGCACATCCAGGCTGAGGCGATCGCTGGTCGCAGTATAACACCAGCATGTGTGTGTATACTTTTTAGGATATTTTTCAGCCTCCTATCAGCTGGCTCCTTAAGTACGGCCCTATCCGTAGATGGTACCGCCACTTGTTCTGATAAGCATGTGAGCGCCTTATCCACCCTGAGGGGTGTTTCCCACCGCGCCTTAACTTCTGGCGGGAAAGGGTATACCGCCAATAATTTTCTATCGGGGGAAACCCACGCATCATCACACACTTCATTTAATTTATCTGATTCAGGAAAAACTACAGGTAGTTTTTTCACCTCACACATAATACCCTTTTTTGTGGTACTTGGAGTATCAGAAATATGTAACACCTCCTTCATTGCCCTTAACGTGTGGCCCTAAAAGAAAATACGTTTGTTTCTTCACCGTCGACACTGAAATCAGTGTCCGTGTCTGGGTCTGTGTCGACCGACTGAGGTAAATGGGCATTTTACAGCCCCTGACGGTGTTTGAGACGCCTGGACAGATACTAATTTGTTCGCCGGCCCTCTCATGTCGTCAACCGGCTTGCAGCGTGTTGACATTGTCACGTAATTTCCATAAATAAGCCCTCCATTCCGGTGTCGACTCCCTAGAGAGTGACATCACCATTACAGGCAATTTGCTCCGCCTCCTCACCAATATTTTCCTCATACATGTCGACACACACGTACCGACATACAGCACACACATAGGGAATGCTCTGATAGAGGACAGGACCCACTAGCCCTTTGGGGAGACAGAGGGAGAGTTTGCCAGCACACACCAAAACGCTATAATTATCCAGGGACAACCTTTATATAAGTGTTCCTCCCTTATAGCATTTTAATATATATACATATCGCCAAATCAGTGCCCCCCCTCTCTGTTTTAACCCTGTTTCTGTAGTGCAGTGCAGGGGAGAGCATGGGAGCCTTCCCACCAGCCTTTCTGTGAGGGAAAATGGCGCTGTGTGCTGAGGAGAATAGGCCCCGCCCCCTTTTCGGCAGGCTTCTTCTCCGGAGTTTTAGATATCTGGCAGGGGTTAAATACATCCATATAGCCTCAAGGGCTATATGTGATGTATTTTTCGCCATACAGGTATTATACATTGCTGCCCAGGGCGCCCCCCCCCAGCGCCCTGCACCCTCCGTGACCGCTGTGTGAAGTGTGCTGACAACAATGGCGCACAGCTGCAGTGCTGTGCGCTACCTGATGAAGACTGAGAGTCTTCTGCCGCCTGGTTCCGGACCTCTTCATCTTCAGCGTCTGCAAGGGGGGTCGGCGGCGCGGCTCCGGGACGAACCCCAGGGCGAGCCCTGTGTTCCGACTCCCTCTGGAGCTATGTCCAGTAGCCTAAGAATCCAATCCATCCTGCACGCAGGTGAGTTGAAAATCTCTCCCCTAAGTCCCTCGATGCAGTGAGCCTGTTGCCAGCAGGACTCACTGAAAATAAAGAACCTAAAAACTTTTTCTAAGTAACTCTTTAAGAGAGCCACCTAGATTGCACCCTTCTCGGCCGGGCACAAAAACCTAACTGAGGCTTGGAGGAGGGTCATAGGGGGAGGAGCCAGTACACACCATGTGATCCTAAAAGCTTGCTTTTGTGCCCTGTCTCCTGCGGAGCCGCTATTCCCCATGGTCCTGACGGAGTCCCCAGCATCCACTAGGACGTTAGAGAAAAATAAATAAATAAATAAATAAAATTGTACATAAACTCATTGGTATGCTACATACCCCTATGACCCTGTCCCATCCCCTGTACACATACCCCTATGAACCTGCCTTATCACCTATACAATACAGAGGGCAAATGGGGTTGTGGTGGGGCTCACAAGTGCCGGGAGGGGATAGCGCTGTGGTATTGGGGTGCCGGAGTGCGCATATTAAGTGTGTTAGGAGGAATAACTGACCACATAACAATTGTATATGTGTGTGTGGGTGGAAGGGCTTGCAGGTGGCGAGAGGGGGTGTCTTGGTGGAATCTTGGTGCGGGATGCAATAGTATTTGAGGGGGGCTTATAACCCACATGCTACCAGGTGCAGGGGTGGGTAAGGGTCAATAGCTGACCACTTAACAAGTCTGTGGGGGATGGAGGGGTGCTGCAGGTGGGGGGAATAAGGATGCAGGAATATATTTGCACCTACCTGTCTCCGTGGATGCCTTGCAACTGGAGTTTGCTGCGCTGTGAGGTGGTCCCTTGCTTCTGGAGCTGTAAGGTGGCAGGTCCCTGCGATGATGAAGGCAGCGGTCCCTGCAGCCAATGGAGGTGTGGTGGCAGTCCCTGCAGCCTGTGCCCTCTGTGTGGCCGGCCCTTGCAGCAGGTGCGCGATGGAGGTTAGCGGGCGGTGGATAGTGGTTCCGGCCGATGGAGGATGTGCCCTCTCTGCGGCCGGTGGAGGCTGGTGGCAGAGAGGAAGGGGTGACTGGTCCCTGATGGAGCCTGTCGGCGCTGAGATGCCTGTAGCTGGAGCTGGTCCCTGCAAATGAAGGCACCAGCGGGATGGACGAGGCGGCGGTGAGGAGATCCCGGCGCAGGCAGAGGCTAGTGGCCAGAGGGGGATTGGTTAACTGTGCGGGAGGCTGGCGGCCGGTGCGCGGAGGGAGGCTGGCGGCTGTGAGGGAAAGATGCTGGGGTGAGACAGCCGGAGGGATGGAGCCTGGCAGCGCTGGAGGCAGCGGCGCGATGGACGAGGCGGGGGTGAAGCGTCCTGCGCTGGACAAAGGTTGGCGGCCGGAGGGGTGCAGACAGAGACGGACGCACGGTGGGGCTGGCGGCTGGGCAGTGGCGGGTCACTGTGGCTGGGGCAGGAAAGGTGGGGGTGGTGAGGTGGCCGGAGGGGTATGGACCAGAGACAAAAGTAGGCGGACACTAGCAGGCAGTGTCCGCCTAGTAATCGTTCAGTTGGGGGGAAAGTTTCCCCTACACCTGAACGATTAGTTGGGAAAATCAAACAGGTTTGATTTTCCCAACTAGTTGGACAGACCGTTTCTGGCCGTTTCTTAGCGTGTGAGAGCAAACGGCTGATAATCGTTTGCTCCCACACACTGCCAGATTATATTTCCAACCAGCCAAAAAGTTGGCTGGTTGGAAAGATATCGTCCTGGTGTATGGCTAGCATAATAAGATGTAACAGGGCAGCTGCACCCTGTCAGACACACTACTTGCACTTCCACACAAAAGAATAGACAAATTGATGATGGGGTGCCTAATCAGTTTGTTTGCACTAACTGTATACAAACTAGAGATGAGCGCCTGAAATTTTTCGGGTTTTGTGTTTTGGTTTTGGGTTCGGTTCCGCGGCCGTGTTTTGGGTTCGAACGCGTTTTGGCAAAACCTCACCGAATTTTTTTTGTCGGATTCGGGTGTGTTTTGGATTCGGGTGTTTTTTTCAAAAAACACTAAAAAACAGCTTAAATCATAGAATTTGGGGGTCATTTTGATCCCAAAGTATTATTAACCTCAAAAACCATAATTTACACTCATTTTCAGTCTATTCTGAATACCTCACACCTCACAATATTATTTTTAGTCCTAAAATTTGCACCGAGGTCGCTGTGTGAGTAAGATAAGCGACCCTAGTGGCCGACACAAACACCGGGCCCATCTAGGAGTGGCACTGCAGTGTCACGCAGGATGTCCCTTCCAAAAAACCCTCCCCAAACAGCACATGACGCAAAGAAAAAAAGAGGCGCAATGAGGTAGCTGTGTGAGTAAGATTAGCGACCCTAGTGGCCGACACAAACACCGGGCCCATCTAGGAGTGGCACTGCAGTGTCACGCAGGATGGCCCTTCCAAAAAACCCTCCCCAAACAGCACATGACGCAAAGAAAAAAAGAGGCGCAATGAGGTAGCTGTGTGAGTAAGATTAGCGACCCTAGTGGCCGACACAAACACCGGGCCCATCTAGGAGTGGCACTGCAGTGTCACGCAGGATGTCCCTTCCAAAAAACCCTCCCCAAACAGCACATGACGCAAAGAAAAAAAGAGGCGCAATGAGGTAGCTGTGTGAGTAAGATTAGCGACCCTAGTGGCCGACACAAACACCGGGCCCATCTAGGAGTGGCACTGCAGTGTCATGCAGGATGTCCCTTCCAAAAAACCCTCCCCAAACAGCACATGACGCAAAGAAAAAAAGAGGCGCAATGAGGTAGCTGACTGTGTGAGTAAGATTAGCGACCCTAGTGGCCGACACAAACACCGGGCCCATTTAGGAGTGGCACTGCAGTGTCACGCAGGATGTCCCTTCCAAAAAACCCTCCCCAATCAGCACATGATGCAAAGAAAAAGAAAAGAAAAAAGAGGTGCAAGATGGAATTGTCCTTGGGCCCTCCCACCCACCCTTATGTTGTATAAACAAAACAGGACATGCACACTTTAACCAACCCATCATTTCAGTGACAGGGTCTGCCACACGACTGTGACTGATATGACGGGTTGGTTTGGACCCCCCCAAAAAAGAAGCAATTAATCTCTCCTTGCACAAACTGGCTCTACAGAGGCAAGATGTCCACCTCATCATCACCCTCCGATATATCACCGTGTACATCCCCCTCCTCACAGATTATCAATTCGTCCCCACTGGAATCCACCATCTCAGCTCCCTGTGTACTTTGTGGAGGCAATTGCTGCTGGTCAATGTCTCCGCGGAGGAATTGATTATAATTCATTTTAATGAACATCATCTTCTCCACATTTTCTGGATGTAACCTCGTACGCCGATTGCTGACAAGGTGAGCGGCGGCACTAAACACTCTTTCGGAGTACACACTTGTGGGAGGGCAACTTAGGTAGAATAAAGCCAGTTTGTGCAAGGGCCTCCAAATTGCCTCTTTTTCCTGCCAGTATAAGTACGGACTGTGTGACGTGCCTACTTGGATGCGGTCACTCATATAATCCTCCACCATTCTATCAATGTTGAGAGAATCATATGCAGTGACAGTAGACGACATGTCCGTAATCGTTGTCAGGTCCTTCAGTCCGGACCAGATGTCAGCATCAGCAGTCGCTCCAGACTGCCCTGCATCACCGCCAGCGGGTGGGCTCGGAATTCTGAGCCTTTTCCTCGCACCCCCAGTTGCGGGAGAATGTGAAGGAGGAGATGTTGACAGGTCGCGTTCCGCTTGACTTGACAATTTTGTCACCAGCAGGTCTTTCAACCCCAGCAGACTTGTGTCTGCCGGAAAGAGAGATCCAAGGTAGGCTTTAAATCTAGGATCGAGCACGGTGGCCAAAATGTAGTGCTCTGATTTCAACAGATTGACCACCCGTGAATCCTTGTTAAGCGAATTAAGGGCTCCATCCACAAGTCCCACATGCCTAGCGGAATCGCTCCGTGTTAGCTCCTCCTTCAATGTCTCCAGCTTCTTCTGCAAAAGCCTGATGAGGGGAATGACCTGACTCAGGCTGGCAGTGTCTGAACTGACTTCACGTGTGGCAAGTTCAAAGGGCATCAGAACCTTGCACAACGTTGAAATCATTCTCCACTGCGCTTGAGACAGGTGCATTCCACCTACTATATCGTGCTCAATTGTATAGGCTTGAATGGCCTTTTGCTGCTCCTCCAACCTCTGAAGCATATAGAGGGTTGAATTCCACCTCGTTACCACTTCTTGCTTCAGATGATGGCAGGGCAGGTTCAGTAGTTTTTGGTGGTGCTCCAGTCTTCTGTACGTGGTGCCTGTACGCCGAAAGTGTCCCGCAATTCTTCTGGCCACCGACAGCATCTCTTGCACGCCCCTGTCGTTTTTTAAAAAATTCTGCACCACCAAATTCAAGGTATGTGCAAAACATGGGACGTGCTGGAATTTGCCCATATTTAATGCACACACAATATTGCTGGCGTTGTCCGATGCCACAAATCCACAGGAGAGTCCAATTGGGGTAAGCCATTCCGCGATGATCTTCCTCAGTTGCCGTAAGAGGTTTTCAGCTGTGTGCGTATTCTGGAAAGCGGTGATACAAAGCGTAGCCTGCCTAGGAAAGAGTTGGCGTTTGCGAGATGCTGCTACTGGTGCCGCCGCTGCTGTTCTTGCGGCGGGAGTCCATACATCTACCCAGTGGGCTGTCACAGTCATATAGTCCTGACCCTGCCCTGCTCCACTTGTCCACATGTCCGTGGTTAAGTGGACATTGGGTACAACTGCATTTTTTAGGACACTGGTGAGTCTTTTTCTGACGTCCGTGTACATTCTCGGTATCGCCTGCCTAGAGAAGTGGAACCTAGATGGTATTTGGTAACGGGGGCACACTGCCTCAATAAATTGTCTAGTTCCCTGTGAACTAACGGCGGATACCGGACGCACGTCTAACACCAACATAGTTGTCAAGGCCTCAGTTATCCGCTTTGCAGTAGGATGACTGCTGTGATATTTCATCTTCCTCGCAAAGGACTGTTGAACAGTCAATTGCTTACTGGAAGTAGTACAAGTGGGCTTACGACTTCCCCTCTGGGATGACCATCGACTCCCAGCGGCAACAACAGCAGCGCCAGCAGCAGTAGGCGTTACACGCAAGGATGCATCGGAGGAATCCCAGGCAGGAGAGGACTCGTCAGAATTGCCAGTGACATGGCCTGCAGGACTATTGGCATTCCTGGGGAAGGAGGAAATTGACACTGAGGGAGTTGGTGGGGTGGTTTGCGTGAGCTTGGTTACAAGAGGAAGGGATTTACTGGTCAGTGGACTGCTTCCGCTGTCACCCAAAGTTTTTGAACTTGTCACTGACTTATTATGAATGCGCTGCAGGTGACGTATAAGGGAGGATGTTCCGAGGTGGTTAACGTCCTTACCCCTACTTATTACAGCTTGACAAAGGGAACACACGGCTTGACACCTGTTGTCCGCATTTCTGGTGAAATACCTCCACACCGAAGAGCTGATTTTTTTGGTATTTTCACCTGGCATGTCAACGGCCATATTCCTCCCACGGACAACAGGTGTCTCCCCGGGTGCCTGACTTAAACAAACCACCTCACCATCAGAATCCTCCTGGTCAATTTCCTCCCCAGCACCAGCAACACCCATATCCTCCTCATCCTGGTGTACTTCAACACTGACATCTTCAATCTGACTATCAGGAACTGGACTGCGGGTGCTCCTTCCAGCACTTGCAGGGGGCGTGCAAATGGTGGAAGGCGCATGCTCTTCACGTCCAGTGTTGGGAAGGTCAGGCATCGCAACCGACACAATTGGACTCTCCTTGTGGATTTGGGATTTCGAAGAATGCACAGTTCTTTGCTGTGCTGCTTTTGCCAGCTTGAGTCTTTTCATTTTTCTAGCGAGAGGCTGAGTGCTTCCATCCTCATGTGAAGCTGAACCACTAGCCATGAACATAGGCCAGGGCCTCAGCCGTTCCTTGCCACTCCGTGTGGTAAATGGCATATTGGCAAGTTTACGCTTCTCCTCCGACAATTTTATTTTAGGTTTTGGAGTCCTTTTTTTTCTGATATTTGGTGTTTTGGATTTGACATGCTCTGTACTATGACATTGGGCATCGGCCTTGGCAGACGACGTTGCTGGCATTTCATCGTCTCGGCCATGACTAGTGGCAGCAGCTTCAGCACGAGGTGGAAGTGGATCTTGATCTTTCCCTAATTTTGGAACCTCAACATTTTTGTTCTCCATATTTTAATAGGCACAACTAAAAGGCACCTCAGGTAAACAATGGAGATGGATACTAGTATACAATTATGGACTGCCTGCCGACTGCAGACACAGAGGTAGCCACAGCCGTGAACTACCGTACTGTACTGTGTCTGCAGCTAATATAGACTGGTTGATAAAGAGAAGATGTCTATGTAACTATGTATGTATAAAGAAGACTGAAAAAAATCCACGGTTAGGTGGTATACAATTATGGACGGACTGCCTGCCGAGTGCAGACACAGAGGTAGCCACAGCCGTGAACTACCGTACTGTACTGTGTCTGCAGCTAATATAGACTGGTTGATAAAGAGAAGATGTCTATGTAACTATGTATGTATAAAGAAGAATGAAAAAAATCCACGGTTAGGTGGTATACAATTATGGACGGACTGCCTGCCGAGTGCAGACACAGAGGTAGCCACAGCCGTGAACTACCGTACTGTACTGTGTCTGCAGCTAATATAGACTGGTTGATAAAGAGAAGATGTCTATGTAACTATGTATGTATAAAGAAGAATGAAAAAAATCCACGGTTAGGTGGTATACAATTATGGACGGACTGCCTGCCGAGTGCAGACACAGAGGTAGCCACAGCCGTGAACTACCGTACTGTACTGTGTCTGCAGCTAATATAGACTGGTTGATAAAGAGAAGATGTCTATGTAACTATGTATGTATAAAGAAGAATGAAAAAAAACCACGGTTAGGTGGTATACAATTATGGACGGACTGCCTGCCGAGTGCAGACACAGAGGTAGCCACAGCCGTGAACTACCGTACTGTACTGTGTCTGCAGCTAATATAGACTGGTTGATAAAGAGAAGATGTCTATGTAACTATGTATGTATAAAGAAGAATGAAAAAAATCCACGGTTAGGTGGTATTACAATTATGGACGGACTGCCTGCCGAGTGCAGAGACACAGAGGTAGCCACAGCCGTGAACTACCGTACTGTGTCTGCTGCGACTGGATGATAAATGATATAAAAAATATATATATATATCACTACTGCAGCCGGACAGGTATATATTATATATTATATAATGACGGACCTGCTGGACACTGTCTGTCAGCAGAATGAGTTTTATTTTTATAGAATAAAAAAAAAAAAAAACACACAAGTGAAGTCACACGACGAGTGTTTAACTTTTTCAGGCAATCACAATATAAGTATACTACTAACTATACTGGTGGTCAGTGTGGTCAGGTCACTGGTCAGTCACACTGGCAGTGGCACTCCTGCAGCAAAAGTGTGCACTGTTTAATTTTAATATAATATGTACTCCTGGCTCCTGCTATAACCTATAACTGGCACTGCAGTAGTGCTCCCCAGTCTCCCCCACAATTATAAGCTGTGTGAGCTGAGCAGTCAGACAGATATATAATATATATAGATGATGCAGCACACTGGCCTGAGCCTGAGCAGTGCACACAGATATGGTATGTGACTGACTGAGTCACTGTGTGTATCGCTTTTTTCAGGCAGAGAACGGATATATTAAATAAACTGCACTGTGTGTCTGGTGGTCACTCACTATATAATATATTATGTACTCCTGGCTCCTGCTATAACCTATAACTGGCACTGCAGTAGTGCTCCCCAGTCTCCCCCACAATTATAAGCTGTGTGAGCTGAGCAGTCAGACAGATATATATATAATATTATATATAGATAATAGATGATGCAGCACACTGGCCTGAGCCTGAGCAGTGCACACAGATATGGTATGTGACTGAGTCACTGTGTGCTGTGTATCGCTTTTTTCAGGCAGAGAACGGATTATAAAGTAAACTGCACTGTCCTCACTAGTAAACTCTCTCCACTCAGTCTCTACACTTCTACAGTAACAGTACTCCTCCTAGTCAGCTCCAGTAAATCTCTCTCAGTCTCTTATAATCTAAATGGAGAGGACGCCAGCCACGTCCTCTCCCTATCAATCTCAATGCACGTGTGAAAATGGCGGCGACGCGCGGCTCCTTATATAGAATCCGAGTCTCGCGAGAATCCGACAGCGTCATGATGACGTTCGGGCGCGCTCGGGTTAACCGAGCAAGGCGGGAAGATCCGAGTCTGCTCGGACCCGTGAAAAAAAACATGAAGTTCTGGCGGGTTCGGATTCAGAGAAACCGAACCCGCTCATCTCTAATACAAACCACAGCAGATGATAAGAATGTAGTTAAAACTACATATGTAACAAAGGATGTTGAAATTTACAGACAGCAGGGTGAAGTTTTAGCACTGATGTTGATACCCACAAGATTTCACAAACTGCATGTGTAACAGGGGGGTTTGATGTACACAACACAGTGGGAGACATAATTGCTTCTCCATGTAGAATATCACAGACACAGCCCAAACTGTGACATAAAGTTGTCAGACAGAAAAGACCATGCACGTTTATACTACAGATAAGGACAACAATGAATAGGAGCATGAAGTGTAAATGTGGGGTGGTAGAAGATTCTTTTAAGAAAATTATATGTGAATATACTGAACAATTTTAAGTTTCTTCCTTAAAAAAGTGAACAAGATGTGTTTTATGGGCAAACATGCAAAGTAAACTGGTTACCTGAAAACTGTATACCAGCTGATGATGACACACAGGCTGGGAGATACACATTCAATTAGGGGGTTGATAACTCACTGATAAAGATTTTACGATGTGCAACCCATTACAGAAAAACTGTCTGACAACAGAGAATTAGAAACAAACTGATTTGGGAAATTAGTTCAGATTTTGTGTTTGGTACTGAAATTCGAACCCCAATGTATTCAGTGGTACAGAAACTGTTAAAAGATGCTCAGTTACCAATGGTAACTGCAAATTTACTTGCTGGACTTGTCAAATTTAAACCAGTGTTGTCAGAGATAAAGAACTATCTAAACCAGGCCTGTCCAACCTGCGGCCCTCTAGCTGTTGTAAAACTACAATTCCCAGCATGCCCTGCCATAGTTTTGCTGTCAGGAAATGCTAAAACTATGGCAGGGCATGCTGGGATGTGTAGTTTCACAACAGCTGGAGGGCCGCAGGTTGGACAGGCCTGGTCTAAACTGTAGTTCTCCATGAGCACAGCTCCACTGTGGGAGGAACCATTGGAAGATGGGGTGAAATACTGCTTTATGCATAATTTTGCCACATTTACAGATAAAGACCAAGGGCCATATTCAATTAGCAGTGATAACTGACTTTTCACGTGAAAAGTCCGGTTTTCGGGTGAAAAACCGGACTTTTCACGTGAAATGCAATTACAGCCTATTCAATTATCCTGGAAAATTTATCGGTGATCATGTTTTCACTAATTTCACTTCACCTTCTCTGAAGCAGGTGAAAAGTTGTGAAAAGTCACTATTTTAAGGTAAAAATGTTTGGATATGGTACAGAACTCCTGGGACACCCCCCTTTATGACTAATTAGGCACGTTGAAGTTTTTAATTATTTTTAATTGGCCAATAATGACATGTCATTTTTGGGGTGAAAAAGTAAAAAGTGATGGAAATTGGGGTTCAAGGTATGGGACAGGTATATTGGGGTGCTTTATGAGTGGGACAGGTGTTTTTTAGGCTTGCAGATGGGAGTAATCGGTCTGTTTCCACTTTTTTTTTTAAAGTACCCTAAAATGACCCAAATATATACTTATACCCATTTTCATGTACCCCAAATTTAATGAGATCATTTATTTTGCTCAAAAAAACTTGCTTTCTATCATTTTTTTGCATTTAAAAAAAAATGCATATAACCGCCATTTCACACAATTTAAGTCCCCAAAAACTCTCTAATGTGATCTCTAACACACTTCTCTTCTGTTTTCCTATGTTAGTTTAGCATTTTTTGGGGTACAGGCTGATTTCCCCATTTTCACCTGCACTTTTCACTGCAAGAATTTTCACGTGAAACCCGGTCGGAATTGAATAGGTCGAAAAATGGAGCGTTTTCGCGGCAATTTTCGGCCGATTGCCGCGAAAATTTTCGGGCGAAAAATTGCCGCGAATTTGCGGATAATTGAATACCCTAGCAAGTGTGGACTGCTGCTGCGGTGTTGCAGCAACCTTTACAGACTGTCAAGTGACTTCAGACAGGAGCCGTTGCAAAGACAATAAACCCAATACATCTTTGCTTTGAAAACTGGACAATTGTCAAGCCTATGTGGATGGTTGCTGACATGGAATCTATATGGACAGTTGCTGACATGGAACATGCTGACACACATGCCTATATCTTGAATGGCGTGCAGACACAAGAACTGAGTGCATAGCGTGGTGTGCAAGTTGCCACAGAGACAGCCTTGATGGTGCTAGGATGCTGGGTTCAAGTACTGATGCTGGTGTCAAGCCCTGAAAGAATGGAAGCTTCATTCCAGCAAGCTGAAATCAGAGGGATTGCCTGTATTCAGACCATGGTTGATATTACAGAGAACTGTCAAGTTTGCCAGCAGTTGAAAAAAGTGGAACACCTTACCTGACATGAAAAAGGGCACATGAACTTAAAGAGGAATGCTATATTTAATAGCTACAAAACATCATCATCGTCATTCAGGAGAGAAGTGGTCTCAAGCAGAGTGATACAAGATAAGAGACTATACTGATGTTGACAAAGACTTAAAGACTTTTTATTGTTCTTATGGGATGTCTAAGAATATTCAAACAGACACCCATTTTACAGACACCTGGAAGGGTTTTTTATTGGAGTCAGCTGGGCGCTTCACTTAACAAGGTGGCAGCCTCGTAACTTCACTGGTGGACTTATCCCTGTAAAGTCCAATAAATTGCCTAAGAGAGTGTTGGGTTTGTGAAGAAGATGGCGCTACCGTGCTTATAAGAAGGAAATGGGTGAAAATAATTTTGTATGGAGTACTTATCCTAGATGTTTAGGATCCTTCTACTAAATAAAATCCCTCTTCTGAGAAAAGTCTTGAACTCAGAGGTACATGGAAAACATAAGTGGAGAAGGATCATGTGTAGAAAATCTCTAACCTGTGAATTTACAGGTAGATGAAAATACTGAAAAGATATATATGTTTTGCCTCACATATGTTTAGTGAGGACATGGACAAATAATATTTTTATCCTTAGATAACAAGCAGCACACATCACGGTTTCTTTATCTGAAGGTGCAAGACCAAAGAGCGTACCATTACTCACGGTATAGATAGCATGTGTCCCTCCTATGATGGTTTCTTTTATCTCAGGCAGACGTCAGTGATGATAAAAAACCATAAATTTATTCGTATATGACACACAAAAAATGAATGAAATTAAAAATCACCAGCATTGAACATGGGGGGTGTCTGGTCCTGACAGGGAAGGAAGAGCAGAGGTCCGGTATCCAATGCCCAAGATGGAATAAATAAGAAATAAAAGTTCTTACCTGACTGGGACCAAACACCAAATCCAATATCAATGCCTCCTTAAGGCCAACGCGTTTCGAGTCTCTGGGACTCTTTTTCAAGGCATAAGGGCATACTGTACATGATGCTCTATTTATACTAACAGCAATTAGAAATGGCGATGTCACTTCCGGTTCCGGTTGCCGATGACGGGGGTGCTGAGTACATAAAAACATTATAAAACAGCATAAGGTAAAACAAAATACAGTTAGGTATGAATAAAATAAAGAGATGATCATTTAGAAGTGAACAATAGTCACATGCACCACATGGATGCACGCTGCGGGACAAGCGGACGCGACCGGATGTTGTCAAAAAGCCGCTCGGCATGTCGGGAGTTGTAGTTTTTCACCGCAACGGAAATGAAAGTCGAGTCCGTCTTAGAAGATCTTCTGTTTACGGAGTAATTAGTTCCTCTTAAATCATTGGTCAGAGAGGGGTTTTCTTGAAGGAGCCCAATGAAGATTTTGTTTGGTGTAAAAAGTCCGGGAATGTTTCTTAGCCGGAAGTAGTTTTATTATACGCCGGAAGTTGTAGTCTGATCAAGGAGAGCATGCTGGAAGATGTAGTTTTCGAGGGTCCATTTTGATAAAAGGGTTTAAGGAGTTCATTGTGCATATGTATTAACATGGATACTCATCCCAATCGGCCCTATAAATAAAACATTAATTACCAATGAGTCAATTAATCAAGGTTAATTAAAAATGATTAAAAAAAGTGAATGAAAGTAGGTGAAAGGGTAAATGAAAAGAAGGTGAGATCTATTGTAGAAACCATTTGAGTTCGAAATCTTGGTTGAGTCCAGAAGGATTTAGAGTTTTTAATGAAAATATGATCTTCATTTCTGTTTTTGCCAGATTAGTTTCAATGTTTTTATCTCGCCAGGTTGATTTTACATGTTTGAGTCCCACAAATTTTTTGATATCTTGAAGTGAACAGTTATGTTGAGATTTAAAGTGTTTGGATAGGTGATGCGTTTCTAGTCCTTTTTTAATATTTCTTAAATGTTCTGCGATCATTACTTTTAAGGGTCTGGACGTTCTGCCTACATAGCATAGGCCACAATTACATTCAATCAAGTATATAACATTGGAGGTATGGCACGTAATGAAGTCTTTAATCTTGAAATTTGTCCCGTTTACTGTCAAAGTTGTGTGTTTACTTGTGGTATCTTTAATACTTTTACAGCCTACGCAGATTCCACATCTGTGGAAACCTTTTGTTCGTACAAGGTTTTTGGTGGGCATGGATAGAACGCTTCTGACCAGATGGTTTTTGAGATTCTTTGATCTCCGGTAGATGAAACTTGGTTGGTCAGGAATGATCCCACGAAGTATGGGGTCTCATTAGTAGGTGCCAATTTTTCTTAAAAATCCTTTCCACTTGTCAGTATTGTGTACCGTATTGTGTGATAAAGGCCCATTTCAATTTGTCATTTTTCCTTTGTTTCTCCTACGTCCTAGAGGATGCTGGGGACTCCAAAAGGACCATGGGGTATAGACGGATCCGCAGGAGCTTGGGCACACTATAAAGACTTAAACTGGGTGTGAACTGGCTCCTCCCTCTATGCCCCTCCTCCAGACCTCAGTTAGACTTTGTGCCCAGGAGTGATGGGTCACACACTAGGGGAGCTCTCCTGAGTTTCTCTAAAAGACTTTATGTTAGGTTTATTATTTTCAGGAAGACCTGCTGGCTACAGGCTCCCTGCAGCGTGGGAGTGAGGGGAGATGAGCAGACCTACTTCTGTGAGTTTCAAGGCTCTGCTTCTCGGCCACTGGACACCATTAGCTTGACAATGCTAAATTCCTTTGTCGTATAAACAACCCTTTATGAAGCTAAGAACACTGTACGCTGTTTACTTAAGAAGTACCGTAATGGTACGCTAGTTGCGTAACGATCGCTCAGCCGTAGGCGAGACGCTCAAGCGTCACGTTCGCTCACGGCCCAGCGATCACAGGACACGTTATTGGCTATGACTAGAGTAATGATTCGCTATGGCGTAGCTTACGCTCGAGACCACGAGGAGGTCACCAGCGGTGCAGACGCTCACAATGCTATACCTTTATGTCTAAACCTTATACCAAAGAAATACACAGAATACCTTAATGTGAGTACAGGGTGTAAGTGCAACCTTGTGTAACCTGACTAACTACAAAGCTGCTTGAGCGTCACCGACGCTCAAGTGAACACTTAACACTATAGAAAATACACAGATACTGGTTTAGGTTCCAAAGCCTATTAACTGTATTATATCTAATATACTTGTAAAAAGGGGATAACAGTACAAATGATACACTACAATATAACAAAGACTTCCTAACCACAGAACTAAACAATAAATACAAAAAGACAATACTACACTGACCTAAATGCAATACAATACAATACTATCTAATACAATACAATACTAGCCTAGTCTAGGGGAGATATGAGAGAACAGAACAGAGAGAGAGAGAGAGAGAGAGAGAGAGAGAGAGAGAGAGAGAGAGAGAGAAATTGGCTCACAGAAAGACAATGATAACGGAGAGAAACTTACGCACAAAGGGTATGATCGCCTGCGCCTCGATATCCAGCTCCCGGCTATCAGCAGATAACCGTTGATGAGAGAGTGAGAGCTGGATGTGGTCGGCCTGCCTATTTATGCCCCACACACAATGCAATCTCCTGGTCCTACAATCCCATTGTCCATTGGCCGAAGGAATTCGGCCCTGCATCATAACAAAAGGTCATAGGGTGATTCATACAGGTGGGCTGTGACGATTTCCAACAGCTCAGGTGGGTGGGAAACTGGGTTTCCCGCCGCATACCTGAGTATGTGTAAATAATAGAAATGGACATAAACTTCTTATGTCCATAACTATTCGCACGAGCGATTAATACGCTCCAAACCAACACCGGAATATTGCTAATTAAATACTCTTCCGATGGGTACCAAACACTGCTGTATGATTCCTGTTAGACCCTTCGTACGATATAAAGAGGGATTCCTCAGCTCTGGGACATTGTATTTTAACCAAACTTTCAGAATCTATCAAAGGGACCATGATCTATAAACTACATTAATTGTGAACATTTGTAACGAATGAGTCGCACGCTACGACTACATAAACTCTACCGTAAATACGCATACCGCGCCTGCGAGTGCACGCTATTGCGGGTATGCGCCTCCACGGGAGAGCGTACGCACGCGCAGCGCGGACCAGTGTGCGGTGCAAATATGGCAACGTGCATTGGGACATTTTTCTGACTTTGACAGTCCACCCTTTGGCAGTCAATAATAACTGCCACAAAACATTTAAGGAGAAAAATGTAAGTCAGGGGTTAATTGATTTCCATGGTTGGGTAGGGGAGGAGAGAGGAGAAGGTGTGAAGAGGGTATGACCTAGTGAGATAGCAGAAGCATGTGTGTATGAATCCATGTTTGGGGGGTCATGTATCATCGTGCCGTACGTGTTGCAAATCAAGCTTCGAGGTATTGCGAAGTATACATTTGAATTCCTTCTTATCCTGTGGTACAGGTCTGTGGATGGGCTGTCAAACTTTACCGAGCTCTTTTCGGATTTTGAACAAAATGGGGAGCACATTTTAGTTGATGATACATGAATGGGGGAGGTATGTGGTTGCTGATATCTGTGCCTGTATTCCCTATCGTCTATGTGTGTCGTTACCTGAGGGTTGTAGAGATGAAGATAAAGAACACTTACGAAAAATGCAATGATATTCTATGTCAGGGAAATGTACATCTGTTGTTGAAGTTGTGTTCGGTATCTGTTGAGAGTCGTCTTCTTTGCGCTGTTTTGCTCCTTAGGCATGAGCAACAAGCTTTGTCAGTGCCATCAGATTTACAAAAAATGTTGGGCTAGCGTGAGTTTAAAAATACTAGGGAAACTGGGGATCCATGGCAAAGTTCATCAAGTGTCCATATTTAAAGTTGTCAAATCTTCTTCTTTGGTGCTTGTCTGTTGTCTGTATAGCGTCTCGTCAACTTCCTCGTCCAAGGGGGTCTTTGTATCTTGGAGAAAAGCAGAAAAACAGGTGAAAGAAACGGACCGTATAATCGCATTTTCATCACATCCTGGTTTCTATCATTGGGTCATAAATCAAATCCAGGTTAATTACGGTTTCCTCGCTCCTCAAGCTCATCACTCTTGTACTTTGTTTGCACCTCATTAAAGCCTGCCCGCATCTAAATATCAATCCAATCGATATAACGACACCCAAGATACATAGTAGAAACTTTCCAACATCCATTATGACTCCTTGAGCCCAGTCTCCTAAACCGGAGAACCAATTTCGCGGGTTCAACCATGACACCCAACCAGTCAGCTCATTACCTACAGCAGCAAGGGTGAGATTGTGTTTTCGACGAAATTCCCACTTCAATTGGAGAATATCGTCCATCTTTTGGTCTATGACCTCTACCGGGTCCTCGGTGCTATTTGTGATATACGTGCAACACTTTATGCCGTACTGTGTTGCCAATGTAACACAATATCCGCCTGTCACTGCTGTGAGATAATTAAGAACCATTCTATGCTGTACCAGTTCTGTTTTGTAAGCTTGAAGTTCTCTTCCAGTGTATCTAAACGTGTCATCATACATTTCAGTGATATTATCTAACAAATTGGCGAGTGCGGAAATGTATCTATAATTCATCACTCCTCGAGCGGTACGAGTGAAATCTAACGCTACCAGAACCTGAATCCCGGTGGATTCATGGATAAGATCAGAGGCCGGATGCTCTAACCTTTCTGACGGTTGTCTTTTAACTCGGTGCTCGTAATGAGTGTGAGTATAAGGAGCTTGGGCACCACGGTGTATGTCCTTCATTTTGTCATGTGTAACAGTCATCACTTCAGGCAATACTTTTCCAATATAACACAATCCTTCCGAGTTTGGGGCAAGCCACTTGTACGCCTTTCTCCCGCATATGAAATATGCGTCATCGGGGAGAACATATGGGACGGAGAAGGACATGACCATGTTACAAACCTTCCAGGTGAAATCTCCTGACCCTAATTCTTCCATCTGCTTAATGCACGTATCGGTTTGTACGATATGTGCACAGTATCCTGGTGATACCTCTCCAACTCTAGTAATCCTATTTCCTAAGGTATATCGATACCGAAAAGATTTTCCTCTACTGGCTATATGGCGTACGAGCTCTGTATCTGTAGGCATTCTATCTGCTCTGTGTGAAAAGGTCATGGTAAGGTTGCTCCATGACACTTCCCAATTTCCCGGTTTTCTGGGATTGGAGATGTTAAAACATAAGAGGGACCTATCCACATGGTATTGGTGGAGCTTCAAACTAGGAGGGCTGGAGATGTTAAACCTCCGGTCCACCGGTCTCCCACCACTTAGCTCAAGTACCTCCCCTAACGTTAAAGGAAATGGTACTAGCCCTGATTTGCTGTGACCCTGAGGTACTTGAGAGCATACCCAACAATCTGTTTGGTTTAACACGTTACCCACTAAGGAGTGATAGTCACTCAATGGATGCCGGTCTATATGGATATTAAAACTAGATTGGCATTTCTTTATGCATCCATCTTCAACCAGATTATCACAGAGCCTACAGATACAATTTTCTTCAGCCAACAATCCATCACAATTTCTTCTATCGGATCGTTTTCTGATACTCGCCTTTGCTTGTTGGTTTGGTTGATCTTGGAAAACTACGCCTCCATCATCATAATCGGAACCCATTCCAGAACCTCTCTCGACCTCTATGGTACTCTCGCCGGAACAGACTGCTCTGGTCAACATCATGGTTAACATCAAAATCCGGATCACAGTCTCTTGGGGCAAGTCCATCTTTGAGGAGGAAATAGAGAAGAATGAGAAGGGGGAAAAAGAAATTTTAAGGGAGAGGGGCTGGGAAGTGGAGAAAAACAATAAAAGGGAGAAGGGAGTCGACAACTGCTTTCGGTCTTCAAGGCTCAGGTGCCGCCTCAGTCCTCCTGGAACAGACACTCCAGTGATACAACCTCTACCGTCTGTTCCTTATCACGGGACTTCTCTGGATCGGCCACCTTTTTGCAGTGGGATGAATGGACCCAAGTCTCTCTCTCAGCAACCTTCAATGCTGTGGTGCTAGTCAATAAGACCTGGTATGGTCCTTCCCATCTATCAATAAGACAACCTGAGCGTAGAAAATTTCGTATCATTACATAATCCCCAGGTTCAATGTCATGACAATTACTACCTGGTAAATCAGGAATCACCAACTTCAGATTATCATTTTGACTCCTCAACTGCTTACTCATGTTAATCAAGTACTTTACAGTTACTTCATTGTTACATTTCAAATCATCCTGAGGGTTAATCATGACATGCGGTTGTCGACCAAACAAGATTTCAAAAGGAGACAGATTAAGAGGGGACCTGGGAGTGGTTCTGATGCTATACAAAACAATGGGTAAAGCTTCTGGCCACGTCAATCCTGTCTCTGCCATTACTTTACTCAATTTATTTTTAATAGTGCTGTTCACTCTTTCGACCTTCGCACTCGCCTGTGGACGGTACGGAGTGTGCAGCTTACTATCAATTCCCATCAACTTACACATTCCTTGAAAGACATCACCTGTAAAATGGGTACCCCTATCACTTTCAATGATTCTAGGGATACCATATCTACATACAAATTCCTGCACAATTTTCTTAGCTGTAAACATAGCGGTATTTGTAGCTGCTGGAAAAGCTTCGACCCAATTCGAGAAAACATCTATACAAACAAGTACATATTTCAAATTTCGACATGGGGGTAATTGAATGAAGTCAATTTGTATTACCTGGAAAGGGCCGCCGGCAGGTGGGATATGGGATGGTTCTGTAGGTATTGCTTTTCCAATATTCTTTCACAGACAGGTAAGGCATGACATTGCTCTTTTACCCGCATGAGAGGAGAATCCTGGGGCGCACCAGTATGCTCTTACCAATTTGCACATCCCCTCCTTGCCTAGATGAGTCAGCCCGTGAGCTGCTTCAGCCAGACATGGAAGGTATGCCCTGGGGGCCACTGGTTTACCATGTCCATCCGTCCAGAGCCCTGAGGACTCCTGGCCATATCCCTTTGCCTTCCAGACTGCTCTCTCCTGTGTGAACACAAATTCTGCATCTCACACAACTTTTGTGTGTTGATGGTATTAAATACCATCAGTTGTGTGGTGTCTGTCTGTATGGGGGTAGCAGCTGCAAGCTTTGCGGCTTCGTCTGCTCGGCTGTTACCAAGGGATACTGGGTCTTGGCTATATGTATGTGCTTTACATTTGATAACAGCCACTCTGTCGGGTTCCTGTATCGCTGTTAGAAGCCTTTTTATATAAGCTGCATGCGCTATCGGTGTACCAGCCGCCGTCATGAAATTTCTGAGCCGCCATAGCGCTCCGAAATCATGGACTACCCCGAACGCGTATCTGGAATCGGTGTAGATATTGGCTGACTTACCCTTAGCCAATTCACATGCTCTGGTTAGGGCGACCAGTTCAGCAACCTGGGCTGAGTGAGGTGGGCCTAGCGGTTCCGCTTCTATGGTGTCTTGGTCATCTACGACTGCGTATCCAGTACACAAGTCTCCCGAGTCTGACTGTCTGTGACAACTACCGTCCGTGTAGAACGTGAGTTCTGCATCTTCCAGTGGATTGTCACTGATGTCAGGCCTTGCGGTAAAATTTTGGGTCAAATATTCCATACAATCATGTGTATCTTCCTTTGCATCAAATCCTCCTTCCCCATCACTCTCACCTTCCACCCTTTGTGTCTGACCAGGCACACCTGGGAGAAATGTTGCAGGATTTAATGCGCTGCATCTCCTTATGGTGATGTTTACTGGGGCCATTAATGCCAATTCCCATCTTGTAAACCTTGCAGATGAGACGTGTCTGGTTTGGGCAGAATTCAATAAGGCAGATACCGCATGCGGTGTATGGATTGTGAGGTTGTGGCCTAGCACGACATCTTCGCTTTTCGTCACTAGCAATGCTATCGCCGCAACGCTACGCAAGCATGTGGGGAGGGATCGCGCTACCGTGTCTAGCTGGGCGCTGTAGTATGCGACTGGCCTGCTGGCGTCACCGTGTTTTTGTGTTAGTACACCTGCTGCGCACCCAGCACTTTCTGTTCCGTATAGTTCAAAGGGTTTCCCATAGTCTGGCATACCTAGTGCTGGTGCCTGCGTTAGGCACTGTTTGAGTCTCTCAAATGCTGTTTCAGATTCGTCTGTATGCGAAATCCGATCAGGTTTGTTTGAAGAGACCATTTCCTGCAAAGGTAGCGCCAATATGGAAAACCCTGGGATCCAATTACGGCAATACCCACACATTCCTAGAAACGTCCTGATCTGTTGTTGGGTTTGTGGCAGTGTCATGTCTCTAATGGCTTGGATTCTATCAGCGGTCAGGTGTCTCAGTCCTTGTGTTAGACAGTGTCCCAAATATTTTACCTTAGTTTGGCATAATTGCAACTTGTCTTTGGAAACCTTGTGACCTGT
The DNA here is from genome assembly GCF_028390025.1 of Pseudophryne corroboree. Lineage (NCBI taxonomy): Eukaryota > Metazoa > Chordata > Amphibia > Anura > Myobatrachidae > Pseudophryne > Pseudophryne corroboree. The sequence continues at coordinate 146,491,916 of NC_086448.1, read as the reverse complement.
GTCTGAAAGATGAAACAGGAGCTGTTTCGTATCCTTCAGGGATGCCTCCAGTGAATCTGAACACAGTAATAAATCGTCCACATACTGTATCAATACTGATCCACTGTCTGGTTGGAAAGACTGTAAACAATCATGCAAAGCCTGAGAAAATATACTTGGACTATCTATGAAACCTTGGGGTAACCGAGTCCACGTGTATTGGACTCCTCTGTATGTGAATGCAAACAAATATTGGCTGTCAGGGTGCAGAGGTACCGAAAAGAAAGCGGAGCAGAGGTCAATAACAGTGAAAAATTTGGCAGTGGGAGGAATTTGCATTAGGATGACAGCTGGATTAGGCACTACGGGGAACTGACTCTCAACTATTTTGTTAATCCCCCTTAGATCCTGCACTAGCCTGTAACCCCTCCCCCCACTCTTTTTAACAGGGAAGATGGGACTATTTGCTGTGCTGGACGTTCTTACTAGAATGCTCTGTTGTAGCAAGCGCTCTATTACTGGGAAAACTCCTAACTCCACCTCTGGCTTCAGAGGATACTGTGGGATTTTTGGAGCTATCCTACCATCTTTTACTTGTACAACTACTGGAGCTACGTTTGCCATTAATCCAGTGTCCTGTCCATCTTTTGTCCAAAGTGACTCTGGTATCTGAGATATCATCTCTTCTACTTGGGATGGATTCCTATTTGTCATAATGGAATGTGACATTAATTTTGATGGGGAGTCTAGCATGTCTCGTACTTCCTGAGCGTGATTCTCAGGAATGTCCAAGAATACACCTTCAGGAGTACAATAAATGACGCAACCCATTTTACATAGTAAGTCTCTCCCCAGGAGATTAGTTGGTGCCGATGCAGCCAGCAAAAAGGAATGCTTGGTATGCAAAGGCCCTATTGTAATCTCGGCTGGTTTGCTAACAGGGTAGTGCTGGACTACTCCTGTTACTCCCATGGCTGGAACTGTCCTACCAGTGGTTCTCATGCCCACTGTCGAATTTATCACTGACTTGGCCGCCCCTGTGTCTACAAGAAAGTTTAAAGTTTTACCAGCTACATTGATTGCAATTTCTGGTTCGCTTCCAAGACTAGCAATCAACTTAACTGGGTGCAGATTACAGGTATGGCCACACCCCTATTGGGTATGCTGACCTCCCTGAATCCCGCTGGCAGCAACTACTTGTGAGGGAGTTAGCTGGGAACTACCAGAGGCATGCCAATCTCTGTTCGGGGGATATCTTTTTGTTTCCCCTGTATGTGGCTCAAAACTCCGCCTCTGTGGACCCTGCTCCCAATGTCGTGTGTTGTGTTGTTGTCTAGGGGGTTGAAAAGATCTTTGTACATTCTTTGTTCTACATTCTCGTGCAAAGTGTCCCGGTCTGTTACAAGAAAAACATGTTATTACACTTGCCTTACCCACAGGATTCGGTGGTACATACGCAGGCTGCCTTGTGGTCAGCGCCTGTATACTTACGGACATCAACTTATCACTTTGCGATTCCCTGTGCCTAGTGATGTTTCTGTCGTGATCAATAGCAGCCTCTCTCAATGTGGACACTGACAGACCTCGCCAACATGGCTGCGTGGTCTGTACCCTAGCTTTTAATGTTTCTTTCAAACCATCCATCAGTACAGATACTGCTACTTCTCGATGGTTTGGGTTGGTCTTAATGTCTTCTATACCAGTGTACTTTGCCATTTCTAATAGTGCCCGGTGAAAATATTCTGTTGCCGTTTCGGACTCCTTTTGCTTAATGGAAAATATTTTATTCCATTTAACAACGGCTGGGAAATACTCCTTTAGCTGTAAATTTATCCTTTTTACATTATCCTTGTTGTACACGTCTGTAAGCGGTACATCTTTATCCAATGCACAGTCAGCTAAAAATTGAGTTGCGTCAACATTGGAAGGTAAACAAGCTCTTAGCAGTATCTGCCAATCCTTGTTGTTGGGTTCTACAGTGTTACCTAGATCCCTGATGTATTTTTGGCTAGCAACTAAGTCCTTTCTGGGGTCAGGAAATTCGGACACTATTGTTCTTAATTCCATTCTGGAAAATGGAGTGTACATGGCAATGTTCCTTATGGGAGTGGCTCCAGACACATCTGTTTTTCCATTGGGAACTGCTATTACCCTTACAGGAGCAATTCTAACAGCCTCTTCCTGTGTAGATTCTACAGCTTGTTGTGGTACAATTGTTTCAGTGTAGTGCATGGTGCCGTACTTACCCGTTGACACGACCTCACCTATCCCTCCGCTAGGGGCTTTCACTAATCTCGTGGGTGTCGCTGTGCCTACTGTGGTCTCTGCTATGGTGGCTGCAAGAGAGAGAGCTGAAATTGTTGCTGAATCGTCTTCTTGATCACACTCCTGAGGAAGGTTCAAAACAGGGTACATCTTGCACGGGTTAATACTTGCATGAGTTATTTGGTTAACATCATTAACATTTACAGGGTTACTAAGAGTTTGTGTTTTACAACCCAGTGCGTTTCTCTCCGCAATCAACTTCTCTCCTGCAATGTATGGTGGAGGAGGAGCTGTGGCAATCAACTTCCTGACTGCCCCAGATCCTGCCGCCAGAGCCAAACCTCTCTGTATCTCACCTTCCTGGTGCCATAACTGTAAATAATCATGATGCTGAATTCGTCTCTTTGCTGATTTTACGAGACATATCCTCCTCCTTAAATTTTGTAACACGTCTGGACTGAAGCTACCTATTCTTGGGAATTTGTCCCTGTCTTGTACAGTCATTCTCTCCCATTCATCACATAAAGATTCGGTGTGAATTCCATATTTTTCACACATTACATATCGTGCCGACCCAACTGGTCGGTTCACAGAATCAACCTGAACCAGGGTTGATCGCCCCCTACCTGAGCAACTGGCCCCCATAGTCTGCAGGTGTTGCTTAGTCCTCCTTGGATCTCTGTATCAAGGTTTTCAGCAAGCCTTTACAGACAACCAAATTACTCCACAGTAGGCCGGCGGTGGCGGTTTACCGAGTACCCCACTCACTCGCCCACCTCGACCAATACGACCTGATCACACCGATATGGTGCTGGCGTACTCGATACAGGGCCCCTATGGAACCTTCAGTTTACTGGAACATATGAGGGTTACCCGCAGGACACTTACTCTTTCCAGTAAAGTTGGGGTTGTTAGATAGTTCCTGAGTGACCAGCGAACTTCCCTTCCAAAAATAAAAAATTACACAAATCACGTCAGAATGTACAGATAGCGTTTGTGACCACTTTACTCTAATGGTATTAGGTCAGATTACTAACTACTGCACACAATTACGTGTGGTCCAATCGTTCAGTACACAAGCACTACTTGTCATGTACTGAAAGATCAATGGAATCGATGTTTCCGGCCGCGATTCCTTCAGCAAGAGCTTGTATGGCCTATATGGGTTCTACACCAACACCCCAGGCGTTGTGCCACTGGACTTTTATAGCGGACCTCTTTGTCTATTTTACCTGTTACCTTATGACCTCCTGGTCTTGTTACCTTATGACCTCCTGGTCTTGTTACCTTATGACCTCCTGGTCTTGTTACCTTATGGTCCGCTATACTCTAATGCTCAAATATTATTTAACCAGGGATGCCTCCCTAGCCACCGTATATGTCACTTACACGTGTGTCCCTTGACGAGTACCCGACTTTCCTTTTGGTTCCACCTTAAAGTTATATAAACTTTTGTATACAAAACACACTCACTCAACACATGTACACTTTTGTTTCTATATCTATTTCTGCGCAGAAATTGTCTTCAGTCCAACAGTGTTACCAATTAGGAGCAGGATCTGTTAAACTAAATTTCAGATTTTTTTTCAAAAATAGATTTGCGTTATTTACCGCTTCGCGTTATCTACCGCTGTGCGTTACTTATCGCCTTTGCGCTAATTATCGCTTTGCGCTAATTCAACTTTTCGTGACTTGAGCTACGTGAGCGTAACCAGACGCTACGTTGCGTAATGTACGCTGCGTGCGTCTGCCGTTTGGATTGCGTACGCAAGTCTTTTGTTAGGGACACGTGTACGCAAAACAAAGATCCACCGTAACACAATTTCTACCTTTATCAATGTAAATGATCCCTGATCATCTACCGCAATCCACACTGACTGCCTTGTCTCCTAGACAAATCGTGTGTTGTTCTATACTTTAACTATTACCTTTATTATGAAATAACAGCAAATCTCTTTTTAGCACTTTCTATCAACTATAAAAATTGGCAAACAGGAATAGTGATATACGAAATTGAAAAAGAAATGCAGATAAATGTATGCGTGCGTGTATACGCAAGACAGAAGAGAAATAAAACAGTTTTTTTAAAAGACACAAGCGTTTTGTTCTTACTTCCGGTTCCCGGATTCCTTCAGCACTCTTTATCTAAGCGAAGCAGACGCTTATCCCGTCAGCACTGTGAGACAACCTCCCACCCTTTGCTGGAGGGATAATGTCTGCTGATCTACCTAGTGCAGATATGAGAAGGATAGGACGAGTCCCCAATTGACAATGCTAAATTCCTTTGTCGTATAAACAACCCTTTATGAAGCTAAGAACACTGTACGCTGTTTACTTAAGAAGTACCGTAATGGTACGCTAGTTGCGTAACGATCGCTCAGCCGTAGGCGAGACGCTCAAGCGTCACGTTCGCTCACGGCCCAGCGATCACAGGACACGTTATTGGCTATGACTAGAGTAATGATTCGCTATGGCGTAGCTTACGCTCGAGACCACGAGGAGGTCACCAGCGGTGCAGACGCTCACAATGCTATACCTTTATGTCTAAACCTTATACCAAAGAAATACACAGAATACCTTAATGTGAGTACAGGGTGTAAGTGCAACCTTGTGTAACCTGACTAACTACAAAGCTGCTTGAGCGTCACCGACGCTCAAGTGAACACTTAACACTATAGAAAATACACAGATACTGGTTTAGGTTCCAAAGCCTATTAACTGTATTATATCTAATATACTTGTAAAAAGGGGATAACAGTACAAATGATACACTACAATATAACAAAGACTTCCTAACCACAGAACTAAACAATAAATACAAAAAGACAATACTACACTGACCTAAATGCAATACAATACAATACTATCTAATACAATACAATACTAGCCTAGTCTAGGGGAGATATGAGAGAACAGAACAGAGAGAGAGAGAGAGAGAGAGAGAGAGAGAGAGAGAGAGAGAGAGAGAGAGAGAATTGGCTCACAGAAAGACAATGATAACGGAGAGAAACTTACGCACAAAGGGTATGATCGCCTGCGCCTCGATATCCAGCTCCCGGCTATCAGCAGATAACCGTTGATGAGAGAGTGAGAGCTGGATGTGGTCGGCCTGCCTATTTATGCCGCACACACAATGCAATCTCCTGGTCCTACAATCCCATTGTCCATTGGCCGAAGGAATTCGGCCCTGCATCATAACAAAAGGTCATAGGGTGATTCATACAGGTGGGCTGTGACGATTTCCAACAGCTCAGGTGGGTGGGAAACTGGGTTTCCCGCCGCATACCTGAGTATGTGTAAATAATAGAAATGGACATAAACTTCTTATGTCCATAACTATTCGCACGAGCGATTAATACGCTCCAAACCAACACCGGAATATTGCTAATTAAATACTCTTCCGATGGGTACCAAACACTGCTGTATGATTCCTGTTAGACCCTTCGTACGATATAAAGAGGGATTCCTCAGCTCTGGGACATTGTATTTTAACCAAACTTTCAGAATCTATCAAAGGGACCATGATCTATAAACTACATTAATTGTGAACATTTGTAACGAATGAGTCGCACGCTACGACTACATAAACTCTACCGTAAATACGCATACCGCGCCTGCGAGTGCACGCTATTGCGGGTATGCGCCTCCACGGGAGAGCGTACGCACGCGCAGCGCGGACCAGTGTGCGGTGCAAATATGGCAACGTGCATTGGGACATTTTTCTGACTTTGACAAGCTCCAGAGGGTTCGATCACTTGGTGCGCCTAGCTGCTTGTTCCCGGAGCCACGCCGTCACCCCCTCACAGAAGCCAGAAGAAAGAAGCCGGGTGAGTATTAGAAGAACCGAAGACTTCAGTGATGGCAGAAGACTTCAGTAACGGAGTTACAGCGGTTGCGCTGCACTCCATGCTCCCACACACCAACGGCACTCACAGGGTGCAGGGCGCTGGGGGGGGGGGGGGAGCGCCCTGGGCAGCAGGTTGCTGATTTCTTCTTAAGGCTGGCGTAAAAGCATTCCGGTACCTAGCTATCGTATATCATACCCCCGCCAGCATATAACTGCACTGCGTGCCATTATTTTCCCGCCGCCGGCTTCCACGGGTGCAGGGGGGGGGTAGGAGGCACCCTGAGCGGACATTTTAATGTTATAGTTGTGGCTCTCTGGCGGTGCCGGGGCTCCGTGTCCCGGAAGCCCGCCAGCATGTGGTAGCGCACTACACGCCATTTCTCCCCCGCCGCCGGCTCTCACGGGTGCAGGGCGCTGGGGGGAGAGCGCCCTGGGCAGCATATTATTGATCGTAATTACTTATGCTGGCAGTGCCGGGGCTCCGTGTCCCGGACCCCCGCCAGCATGTGCTAGCGCACTGCGCGCCATTTTCCCACCGCCGCCGGCTCCATGGGTGCAGGGCGCTGGGGGGGAGCGCCCTGGGCAGCATTTGTTAAAAAATCCCGGGCGGGGGAACATACCCGGACACCGGGTGTTTTCACCCCGCCAGAACACCGCAGCGTGCACGCTGCGCTCCGTCGCTCCCACACACCAACGATTTCCGTGGGTGCGGGGGCGCCCTGGGCTGCGTTTTTGTGCATATAGGGGTATATACAGGGGGTTAATCCCTGTATATAAGCCCCAGTTCAATTTAAAGTTATATATGTATATATGTTGAGAGGGGAAGCGTGCCGGGAAGGGGCGGAGCTTAGCCCTCATAGAGTCAGCGCCATTTTCCTCAGATCCCCGCCAGGACGGGGGGGCACAGTGTTTTAATGCTATGTGGTTGTCGTATAGCATTATGTTTTATAATGGATGCGTAATCACTCTTATATTACATAAATTCACTGTTTCCCTGTTTGTACCCACTATTGGTTAGTCGACATATGTCGGCAGGTGTGAGGGCTTTGTCATAAGCTGCTGTGGGGATAACTGTCGGCTTCGCCGGCGTATGGCGGTACTTGATTTGGAAAATTAAGTATTAGCAAATGGGTGTTTGTGTATGTAAACACGATAGGGGAGATACAATTGTTTATGGATGCCCAGTCGGCATCAACGGTATTTCCTGGGTAAAGAATTATCAGGCTGTTCTGGCCTTGTACCTGTATATATATATATATATATATATATATATGTATATGGGGGGGGAGTGTTATCAAAATTGTATTTGTATTACTTCCCTCAGACCCCTCGGGGTTCCGTGATTATTATTATTATTTTTTGCCCACTTACTATTCCTTGCTGTCGACACTTATTAAGTTTCTGTCGACCATAACATTCCTGGTAGATCCACATCGGGGGCATGTCAGTACATGGTCATACACATTCGCAACACATTACTGTCACTAGGGACCTGACAGGTCTGAACAATCCACTTGCGTATGGGTTATATCTATATGTGTATATATGTAGATATAGGTTATATATGCATGGTGAGGATATATGTGTTTTATTGTGTGTTACATGATATATATTCATGAATGCTGAAATAATGGTATTCTTATCATGTGCTGGTCGCTCTGTTGATTAAGCTCTAGATTGGCCGTGACGAGTTGGTTTCGATCCTCTCAAGGAGTCCGAATATTATTCTCTTCACAACGCGGAGAGAAAATTATGACAGTCAACTCCTGGTCGACGCAGAGCCCGGTCGCAAAGGATCATACACAGGCAGCTAAGTGAAATTTTATTTCTATACTTTGACCTTATTTGCACTGTATGCACTTGAGGGAGTGTTGTAATCGGGTAGGCATCCATTAGAATTATCCTACCCAGAGTGGGTAGGCTTGCCTATGTTTATTTTTCCTTATAACATTACAGCAGGCTGCCATGTGACAGCAGGAGGTGTGACCGGAAAAATGCGGAGGAGGTCCGGAAGAAGCTGGTGGGAGGTATACAGCTGTTTGGTGTGGCCTCTGTTCAGTCAATCTCGGCGGTTTCCGCTGGTAAGTCTGAATTTGTGAATTAGCCTCCTTCACAACGGTTGGTAACACATTCTTTTGTGGGATGCAGTCGTTTTAACCGTTTCGATACCGTTCTTTTTTCCTATTCTGTGTAGACAGTGGAGGGTGAAAAGGTAAGTGTTCTGCAGCCTTGTTAGGTTCGCAGAAGTGGACGTAGTTTTCTGTTTCCACTACATACACCACTTGTCGCTGAGTCTATCTGTGTGGTCCCCACTCCGGTGACCACTTGTCTACTAATTTTCAGTTAGTCCAGGAATAGACTAGGACCTGTGAGTTATTTATAGAAGCAAAAGGGGGACATTCTGAGTTACGGTAGTTTCCCCTTACTGTTTTTTCTATTAGTTCTTGCCTTTCCCCTATGGAAGGGGACGTAGTACGCGACGCCATACAGAGGTGCGTCACGTTCAGGACATAGTCTGGTTGTCCCTGTATAAAGGTGCATATCGTTGTCTCTCTCTGACTGTTCTTCGGCGCAGGGATTGGCTGTTGTTCCCAACGACGCAGTTGTCAGAAGTGGGTTTCAGAGTAGATACTGACCGGTTAAGGTTCAGTGTTTTTCCTGTGGAAAGAGGTATGAGGATCCAGAGTTGGATCGGATTTGATGTGACACCTCATCAATATGTTCCGTTATTAAGACAGATCGGTGCGGCCTAAGAGGTTTTTTTTCGGTGAGCAGGTCTGATACCAGAGTGGTTTTCAGGGGACCAGTTGGAAATGTGGTCCGGGTCTCACCTGCGCATGCACCGGAATATAATCAAAACGGCCAGGCCATCGCTCCTGCGGTGTCTGCTCGGTTCTTTCCTTCTAGAGCAATGAAGGTTGGGGATCCAGGTTTAGATCCGGGTGTCAGTGCATACAGATTTTCGAAGCTGGGGAGCAGTCCTTTGCAAGGGACGTATTTCCAGAGGATGAGGTCAAGTTGGGAAATTTGTCTGCTGTAAGCTGTCTTGAATTAAGAGCTATTTTAGACGAACGTATTTTTCGTGTTCTGCCAGTGTTAATTCTGCCAGATGACTTGTCAGCAATGGCGTAAGTAAGCCGCTATGGCGGAACAAGGAGCAAAGCGGCAATGGCAGAAGAGGCACAGTTTGCAGTTGAGTGGGAAGTCTGGTAAACGCTATTTTAGCAGTCTTCGTTCCGGAAGTAAACGACGGAGAAATAGATTGCCTCTGCTGAAACGATATCCTGCCGGGAAAAATTCAGTCATCATCGAGAAGCTTTCCCAGACGTGACAAGTCTTTGAGGAGTGTCGCAATTGGACATGTTGGCATCTCGCCTCAATGAGAGGCCTCAAGGAGATTGTTCCAGGTCAAGGGAAACTCAAGATATAGCAGTGGAAATCTTCGTGACACCGTGGATGTTTTAGTCGGTTTATGTGGCCTCTCCGCTTTCACTTTTCTACAGTGGTAAGCGTAAGATGATCAAAGGTTCCGGTGATCCTCTTAAATCCGGTCTAGCCAGAGAGGGTTGGGTATCCAGTTTTTCATGGTTTACTCATAGAAAATTACTGCCCTCTTCCTTTACGTGAGGTAAGGTTACAACAAGATCAGGGCGTGTATCAGGACTTACCGCGGCTGCATCTGATGGCGGGGCGGTTGAATGCCATATCCTACGCCGATCGGGAGTTCCCAGCGAAGTCGTTTCCTCAATTCTTCAGGCTAGGAAAGAACTAACGGCACAGCGTTACCACCGTTGTTGGAGTAATTATGTGTCTCGGTGTGTATCCAGGAAGGCTCCTATGGAGGACTTTCAGCTAGGTTGTGCTTATCCATGCTTTACAAGCCGGTGTGGAGGCAAGCCTATAAGTTTCTTTACAGAATTTCTCTCTTGAAAAGTGGTCAGGCTATTGGCTTTGACGTCCGCAAGGCAGGTGTCGGAAGTGGTGGTTTTGTCTCACAAGAGCCTTGTTTGATCTTTCAGGTGGATAGAGAGGAATTGAGTACTCGGTTGGTAGTTCTACAAAGAGTGGTTTCTGGGTTTCGCAGAAATCGGTCTATTTTGATGCCGGTGGTTACTTGGGCATTAGCTGATTCAAATTCCCTTGATCTAGCCAGTGATTTGAGTATGTAGGTCGCCCATTTGGCTCAGTTTGGAGAAACAGAGACTCTGTTTGTCTGGTATGTTCCCAGCTTGGTTTGGGAGACTGCGTAATGCAGTATGTTACGTGCTGAATCTGTGATGCGGTTTGGCATGGTTGTTCTACGGCTGATTTGCAGTCACCAAAGTCGGTGGAAGTTCATTCTTTTGGGAAGATGGGCTTTTCTTGGGCGGATGCCCGAGGAGTCTCGGCGGTTCAGCTTTGCCGAGCGGATTCTTGGTCGGGATCAAACGCTTCTGCTATGCTCTACAAGTTTGATACCCTGATTTTTGGGGACCTTATGTTTGCTCATTCGGTGCTGCAGAGTCGTCCGCACTCTCCCACACGTTTTGGAGCTTTGGTATAAACCCCATGGTCCTTTTGGAGTCCCCAGCATCCTCTAGGACGTAGGAGAAAATAGGATTTTAGTACCTACCGGTAAATCCTTTTCTCTTAGTCTGTGTAATCCTTTTCTCTGTGCGTACTGTGTCTGCAGTTATGGCTTTTGGTTACACCCTGGTGGGGTGTCTTTTCTGTCTGGCGGTTGCTACCGTTGTTCATGACATAGCATGCGGGGTCTTCATTTTTGTTTATGTGGACACACAGGTTGTGTTACATATTCTTTCAGCATGTGGCTGTGTTTTGTTCATGCCGTTGGCTGGTATTCTACTGAATGCCTCGTTCTACGGTGTGTTTGAGGTGTGAGCTGGTATGACACTCACCGTGTAATAACAATAAATTCTTTCCTCGAAATTGTCCGTCTCTCCTGGGCACAAAGTCTAACTGAGGTCTGGAGGAGGGGCATAGAGGGAGGAGCCAGTTCACACCCAGTTTAAGTCTTTATAGTGTGCCCAAGCTCCTGCGGATCCGTCTATACCCCATGGTCCTTTTGGAGTCCCCAGCATCCTCTACGGACTAAGAGAAAAGGATTTACCGGTAGGTACTAAAATCCTATTTTCTCACTTGGTTTCGGTTTTAAAAGATGTTTTCTTTCTATTTCTTCTGTTTTGATTATAATATCATTGAGATCATCTTCTTTATATCCTTTCTCCATAAAATTGTTCTTCATTTGGTCCATCATTTTTTTGGCGACTAAATTGCTGCTACAATTTCTTTTTATTCTGAGAAATTGACTTTTAGGTACTCCTTGTAACCATAGGGAGGGATGCTGGCTGTCTACCGGAATGTACGTGTTTACATCTGTTGGTTTCTGATAAATTTTAGTGTTTAGCCTTTGATTTTCTGCGTAGATGGTTAGGTCAAGGAAATTAATTTCTTTTTGACTACTTGATAAAGTGAGTTTGATATTCTTATCATTATTGTTAAGTTGTGCAAAAAAGGTAGATAGTTCTTCTTCTGTGGATGACCAAAAAAGGAGAATGTCATCGATATACTTATACCAATTCTTAAGTTGGCTCCCCAAACAGGGTGATGGTATATCTCATTCTCCTCCCAATAGCTCATGAAAAGGTTGGCATAACTGGGGGCAAATTTTGTGCCCATTGCTGTGCCAGTTTTTTGTAAATAAAAGTCCCCATTAAAGAAAAAGAAATTATTTTCTAAAATAAACCGGATGGCGTCTAAAATGAAATTTTTCCTTTCTGTTTCATATGGAGTTTTATCCAAAAACCACGTGACTGCTTGAAGGCCTTGCTCATGTCGGATACAAGTGTATAAAGACGTCACGTCGGCTGAAGCCATACACATCCTTCTTTCCAGTTAATGGTTTCCAATTTGAGAATTGTATCTCCTGTATCTTTTAGGTATGCTTTGTTGGATGTTACTAATGGCTGGAGAATAGAGTCAATCAAAGATGATAGATTGGATGATAAACTATCGGTTCCTGCTATGATTGGTCTCCCTGGAGGGTTGGTGACACTCTTGTGGACTTTTGGGAGAATGTAAATGGTTGGAGTAATAGGATGTTCTATTTTGACATAGTCATATTCTTCTTTTTTCAGTCCTCCAGTTGTTAAATGTTTATTGATGAGGTTTTGAAAGCTGTCTTTTATTTTTTTCTAATGGGTCGTTCTTCAATTTCTGATATGTGGTGGCATCAGCAAGTTGTTGGTTTATTTCTTTTATGTAATTATCTCTGTCCAAAATAGCTATTCCTCCTCCCTTATCACAAGGTTTGATGACAATATCATGATCGTTACTAAGATCTTGTATGACCTTCCGTTCTTTTTTAGTCGGATTGAATTTGATTTTTGTTTTTTTTAGGAGGCTGATTTCTTCTGTTACCACTTTCGTGAATGAATCAATGAAATTTCCTTTTATGTGCATCGGATAGAAAGTGGATTTTTTCTTTCTTCAGACGGTTGTTCTATGGCTTGAGTGTCTTCAGATTATTCTATTTTTCTTTTTCTTTGGTGGCAAAGAATTTCCTCAACGTGATTTTCCTGACGAATTTCTGGACATCTACAAACTTGTCAAATTCATCCATATGGGAGGTGGGTGCATATTTAAGGTCTTTGTTAAGTACCTTCAATTCTTGATCAGTAAGTTGACGTTTGCTGAGGTTATAAATATAGTTGACCTCTTTGGTTGGAATGGGAACTGGTATTTCCCTCCTTTTGTTTTTGGTGATTTTCCTTTTCTTTCCACCTCTACACCCTCTTTTGTGGAGAAATTTTTCTTCTTGTGATAAAAATATAATGGTTGTATTGATATCCTCGTGTTTAAGTGAGGTCTTTTTCTGACCTCACAAACTAGAGTATATTGGTTCTTTATGATTCATATCATTCACAAAACTGACATCAGTATAACTGAAGGAATGGATGTGTTTATGAACCAGGAATGTTTATGCATATACAAATTGGGTTTTTAGAGCAGGCTGTATTTATATATGCTTTATTAACCGGAGGGTGGTAAAAGCTTGAAGTTTTTGGGAATATTTTCTGGTACACAAACACATACATTTATAATAAGATTGTGTTGAAGAAATGTTTAGACACAGAAACAGGTAGAAGAGATATTAGCAGTAGGATAAAGAAATGTTTATTTTGTTATAATGTAATGGTTTATCTCACACTGACTATTGTTCTTAAGCCAACAGGCTGATCACGTCTACACTGGTTGAAAGGAGATGAGAGGACTTGACTCGAGATGTGCCTTTGATGAGAATGGCCAGAGAGAAGTTTCTTGTACAGGAAAGAGCCCATGAAGATAACATATTTGCACAAGATGGATGACATAGCATTTCCATCCACATTATTAAGGGAAATTGAACCATATATTGCTTGGATACTAGACTTTACAGACATTCGTGACCTTATAATGGCCCATATCAAGCAAGTACCGAAGTTAAAGGAGGAGTAAAGGAAATCTCACAATGATCAGAATATGATATCCTGGATTAATACAACAAATTGATTCTCTGGATTAAAGGGGTTGCTCATAGGAATCCTACACCTAAAAGGATGCTTTTCTTATGTTTTTAAGAATATATTTGATGATTAAATGTGGTATATGGTTAATAGGTACATTTTGTTCTAGTTTAGAAGATATGAAGATGATAACTGATACAGGATATAACTTGCAAGATATATGGTGCAAAAGCACCTGAGAGCAGAGGGTGGAGTGTCAGGAGTGATATAAAAATATAGGTTTCACTATTATCAATCTCATGCTTTCATGTGTTTTTTTTAGCACCAAATACAAAGAACAGAATGAGTAAAGATTCTGAAGATAGTACTAGTTACCCATTACATGTCAGGTTGTATACTGCAAAATTGATACCGTGCTGACCAAGTACTGACCCTTGCAGTATTCCACTGAATACAGTGGCCCAGTTGGAGAACATCCCACTAACCACAACTCGCTGTTCCCTGTTATCTAGCCAATTACTTACCCAAGTACAAATGGTATTGCCGAGCTCACTTAGTTTGAAAATCAGCCTCTTGTAAGGCACTGTGTCGAAGGCTTTTGCAAAATATAAATAGACCAGATCTACAGCGTTACCCTGGTCAAGATTTTTGCTCACTTTCTAGTAGAAGCTAATTAAATTTGTTTGGCAAGACCTGTCCCTCATGAAACCATGCTGGTTCCTATTAATAACATTGGAGGTATCCAAGTACTCCTGTATGCTATCTTTTAATATTCCTTCTAATATTTTTCCCACAATTGATGTCAAACTAACTGGTCTATAATTACCTGGATGAGTTTTGCTACCCTTTTTAAATATTGGGATTACCTCTGCTATATGCAAGTCCTTTGGTATCATGCCTGTTTTAATTGAGTCATAGAAAATCAAATATAAAGGCCTTGCTAGTTCTGAGTTAAGCTCCATAAGAACCCTTGGGTGGAGTCCAGCTGGATCAGGAGATTTATTAATCTTAAATTTTGTTAAGTCGCTCACTGACTACCTCCTCACTCAAATAGGTGCTAAGCAACGGTATATTATTAATACGTGTGCTATTCACTACTTCCAACATCTGGTCCTCTCTAGTAAACACTGATAAAAAAAAATGTGTATAATATTTTTGCTTTTCATTTATCAATACTCCCAACTCTCTTTTTAATGGTCCTATATTCTCTCTTCTTTTTTTTTTAACCTTTTACAGTTTATAACTTTTTTTTGGATTTGTTTTAATCTCTTTAGCAATTTGCTTTTTGTTTTCTATTTTAGTGGCTCTGATTACTTTTTGCAAATCAAATTAAATTCCTTGGAATAGTGGAATGACCCTGCCTTCCCATCTGATTTAAATGATTTGAAAGCACGCCTCTTTTTATCCATTACTTCCTTAACCTCCTTAATAAGCCACATCAGTTTGTATTTTGAATCCCTTTGTTTGCTGCTCATGGGAATGAATTTCTGAATATATTTATCGATCAAACTTTTAAAAGCATCCCACATTTCCTCAGTGTCCTTACCATGGAACAAAGTTTCCTAGTCAATATCCTTTAGTGCTTGTTTCAGTCCGTCGAAATTCGTTTTCGAAAGTTAAGTCTTGGTAGAGCCCTTATAGTGTTGTTTTTAAAAACCAAGGGGGTAATTCAGACCTGATCGCTGGGCAGCGATTTTTGCAGCCCTGCGATCGGATAGTCACCGCCTACAGGGTAAGTGTATTGTAGCTGTGTAAGTGTGCGATCGCATGTGTGGCAGAGCTGCTCAAACTGATTTTGTGCAGTCTCTGCGCAGCCCAGGACTTACTCAGCTTCTGCGATCACATCAGCCTGTCCCATGACCGGATTTGACGTCAGACAACCTCCCTTTCAACGCTTGGACACGCCTGCGTTTTTCCAGACAATCCTTGAAAATGGTCAGTTGCCACCCACAAACGCCCTCTTCCTGTCAATCTCTTTGCGATCGGTGGTGTGCTTGCAAGTTTCGCACCATCCCATCGCTGATCGGCGATCCCCGTTGCTGAGGTCTGTCGTGCCTGCGCATTGCGGTGCATATGCATCCGCAGTGCAGATCTGATCACAGGCTTTGAGAAAACGCAGCCTAGCGATCAGGTCAGAATCGCCCCTTAATTTCGAATGTGACCATATTATGATCGCTGTTTCCCAAGGTCTCCCCCTACTTTAGTATTTGTTATTCTCTCTATATTAGTTAGTTAGTATTAGGTCCAGCAAAGTCCTCGATTACTTGAGACAAGTAGTGATCTTTTAGTATATTTAAAAACCTATTTCCCCTAGCTGTAACACAAGATGTTGTTCCAATTTATGTTAGGATAATTAAAATCCCCAATGATTAGGACATCTCCCAGTCATGCTGCTTTGTTTGATTTGCTGGAATAGTTGTACCTCCTCAGTCAAACTTATGTTAGGTGGTTTGTAACATGTCCCTATTAATAGTTTTTTTGTTCCTGTTCCCCCACTTGAAATTTCATCCCACAGTGCCTCCACATTATCTCCAGTCCCCTCGTAAGTAACTTACTTCAGATACGGTTTTAAGAATGGTTTAATATATAAAGACATACACCTCCTCCACTTATGTTAGCCCTGACTCTCCTGAACAGAGTATATCCCTCCAAATTTGCTATCCAGTTATGAGAATCATCCCACCATGTCTCCATAAAACCTATAATATCATATTGGTCTTTTAATGCAATAATTTCTAATTCTCCCATTTTACCGGATAGGCTTCTAGCACAGGCATTCCTAACAACGGTCCTCAAGGCACACCAACAGTGCAGGTTTTAGTGATATCCAGGCTGCAGCACAGATAGTTAAACCAAAATAACTGAGCTACTAATTAAGTCACCTGTGCTGAAACCTGGATATCACTAAAACCTGCACTGTTGGTGTGCCTTGAGGACCGTGGTTGGGAAAGCCTGTTCTAACATTTGCAAGCATACACTTTAGTTTAGTTATTCCCTTTTCTTTAAGTTTTTTTTGCTGATACCACTTCCTTGCATGCTTATATGACTATTCCTTGTTTTACCCTAATTACCTGATTTTCCCCTCCCCCCCATTATACTTAATATATCCCTCATTTCTGCTCTTGCTGATTGTCCCACTAATTCTTTCTAATCCCTCCCATCCAGTCACCTAGTTTAAAATCTCATCCAACCCTCTAACCATCCTTCCCCCTGTCACTGCTGCTCACTCCTCATTCAGGTGCAATCTACTGCAACAAAAAAGATGGCGCATGATCGAGAAGTCTGCCCAATTTTCCAAGGAAATAAATCCCTCCTTCCTACACCAATCTTTCAGCCACACATTTCCCTCCCTAATCTCCCTCTGTCTCCCTGGGCTAGCACGTGGCACAGGTAATATTTAAGAGATTACCACCTTAGATGTCCCTGCCTTAAGTTTGCGACCTAGATCCCTGTAATCTTTTTAAAGGACATCCCATCTACCACTTACTTTGTCATTGGTGCCATCGTGCAGCAAGACCGCTGGGTCTTTCCCAGCCCCTCCCAATAAACTGTCTACCTGATCTGCAATGTGTCGTACCTGAGCATGGGGATTCCATAGCTACCATTTCAAGGCCTGTGTAGCAAACATCCTCAGCTCAACCCCAAAAGTGTGTTTAATTTTTGATGCGTAAAATTTCTCCAAACACTTCCTCATTTGAGATGTGTCGTCCTTCACCATTGAGGAGGGGCATGGCTTATTGACTAAATAACATTGTCCTTGATAACATACTGGATCCTGAGAGTAGACATGAAGGGTAGTGGGAAAGGGACATGGGGAGCCCTCTTTTGGATTACTGAGACAAAAGGTGGTCTGTAGCTTGATATCTACTATGATTAGAGAAAGTCTAAAATTATTATTATAGATGGTATCGCACTCCCGACAAACTTGATAAAATATATCTATCTGCCTGCTGGCAGTGTTGCGAACAAACGGGGACATTTATACACATCTGGTCATCTGGCTTAAAGATATCCTCAGCCTTGGACAAAGTTAGGGCTCACTCTAAATCTGTCCTGTCCAGCAAGATACATTTTCCTTCCTTATCTACTACCTTCTTCAAGATGCTGGCAACTCATCAAAACTGACTTCTCATATCTTTGCAAAATTCATGATGCCTATTTGGCAAATGGTGAAAGTAGGGAGGGCCTCCCCAAGTCTTCACTAAAATCCTACATGATAAAGAACACAAATTCTACCAGATCTACACTTCCTGGCTCTAAATGTTGTTTAGCTTTCATCTCCCCCTAGACCGACCCTTGAATAACACCCCCAAGCTCCACTTCATCCAGCCACTAACGGGGTTACACCCATCTCCTGCCACCATCCCTGAAATATTCAATTAGCTGTTTCTTTTATTTGATGACCTCACTTTCCACTTCTAAAATGTGTATCATCACTAACAACTGTTCTACTAACTATGGTTTCCATTGGGAATAAATACTACCTTTTTGTTTTTAAATTTCTCTTTCATTTAATTTCTGTAATCCAAGAATCCTAAATAAAAAAAACATTTTTAAAAAATACTACATTTTGGACAACAAGTTTCACATAATTTTATTTCCAAATCCACAGAAAAGAACAAAAGTTTATACAAATCAGCACTGTAAAAATGACATAGAGGCTATGCTGGCAAAATATACAGGGACATCTCTATTGTTTTGCCTTCCTCTTAATTATTTACCCTCTCAAAAATGTACAATAGGTTCTAAAAAAAACCAACATCTGTTTCAAAACTTTTATTTAATTGTAATTTTCCAAAATGGTGTCCAATTAAATATCTAGTGCATATCAATATATTAACATATCTATATATTTAGAGAGCAATATATATCAATATAAGTGCTCACCCTTCAACATGCACAGAAAGCATCAAAATTAAATAGAAATATTTTTTGCAATAAAAGTGCCTTAAAATTGAAAAGTTGGACCTAGCATGCTTTCTCACATCTGACAAATTAACTCTCATTCTACGTAAGAAAAAGTGATAAATAATTGAAAATTTCGAAAGCAATCTGCAGCACGTCCACGTGTCTACTTATCAAACAAATACTATGAGGAACAAAGAAAATAAAAATCTAACACTGACATTCTAAGCATGATAAATATAAATACACCGACTTGTTTTTGTAAAACAGTGGCATCTGGGTGGCCAGTGAAATGACAATCAGACTGAACATACATGTCTCATGAGTTATGACAGCAATTAAAACTACTGCAGTTTAAACCATATTTTCCTCGGCTTTAATAACGTAAAAAAAAATGAAGAATTTTCTAGAACTGTACCGTGTTTAATTCCATTCAGTTAACAATTTGAACATTAGCCTTATTCTTCATTTGTCTTTCAGTTATCTTATTTATTCCAGGTGATAACTCTGATCTAATATATTTCTTATTAAAATATACAGAATCATATACAAGATGTTTAAATAGATTTAACACTTCTGGCTTTGATGTACGGCCTTTGATGTAAGCAGAGCCGTAACAGGGTCCTGTGTCGCCCCACATGACATCATAAAGTCGAACAGAGGGGGCGGGGTTGCCAGCACCTGCAAGTGCAGCACTGACTGCAGTGTGCCTGTCTGTCCAAAGGACGCTGCTGGTTGCACTGCTGCAGGGTGCCATTCCAGGCTGCATGCTAGCCAGAAACAAGGGCTGTGGATCGATTCTGTTGCCAGCAACAGAGCCTAACACTTTGTGTGGCGGCATTGTTCGCCTTAGTTATGGCCCTGCCTGTAAGCAAAGTTCTTACCTACACCGCTAATAGCCCTTTTGGAATCTGAACCAATATGCCTGAGAATGCGTATTAGTTCATTAGGAACTCACTGAAGCATATGCAGTTATGTCAAAAGCCACTAGAACTTGTGGTGACCCTGGTACAGTATCCAGTTATCCAATCTATTGCATTCTTATAAATGTATATTTTAGCCCTCACCTTTTGCTGCTTGCAAAAGGTGTATTTAATATGACTGATATGCGGGACATATATTCTCATTTACTTTACTAAACAACAACTATTCATTTCAGATTTCGCGACAAATATATATATTATATATATATATTCGGTTTCACAACACAGGTTTATTTTCATGGACAGAACACCACATCTTAATATGCAAAATATAAAAACTAGCAATAAACACTACAAAAGAACCACTGTGCATGGATACAAACATTTAGCTAAACTAATGTCTCAAACAGGTCAGCTATTTCTTAAAATAATCTATATTAAGTGCTCAAAAGGAAAATAAAATAGCAATTGTAACTAAACATGAATGTTCTGCGGAACACATGTGTATGTACAATTACCTACACCTCCAGCTAATATGTAGCTAAAATAATTACTTGGTTATACAATGCTCCATAATAAATACAATACAGGAACGCTCACTAACTGGGATTTGCTTTCAACCTAATAAAAATAAATAGCGCATGTGATGAACTTCAGCCAAAACCAGCTTCTATGCCGTATATGGTAAACGGTACTTACATTTGCGGAACATTGCAGTAATTAAAATAATATGCATGTGTACATATACACAATGTATATACATATATGCATTTACACACACACACACATATACACACACTCACTCTGTGTCAGAAGTGGTATCAGCTCTTGTTCCGAGAAATCAGACCTATCTGCTGAATACGTTTATGTATGGGGCAAAAGATAAATTGACTGACTTATGCTTTGCAATAATAGATATCCTCACCTATAGAAGTCTTAACAGCACTTGGAAACTTATTGGAAAAAAACAACAAAACACAAAAAACAAAAACAAAAAAACACTTGCTATAATTTCCTGCTAAAATGTAAATACAAAAGGGCAACGGTTGGGGAGAGAAATTATCATATTTACATGTTTGTTGTGCTTCTAAAAATTTGAAATATTTTGGCTGGGAAAAGAAGTGTTGCAACGTCTATTCTCTTCAATTCAACGTATGTGTTGAAAGCATACAATTACTGTAAGTACATTCTTCCAATCAAAATGAAGCCTTAAATCATCCCCTTTTTGCTTCACATACATTCTAAACGTGGCAGATAAAAAACAAAAGCCCCCAATATATATATATACATATAGAATGGAATGTGGAAATAATTGGCTGCAGCAGTTTGTACAAGTTAGTTCCGGATGATTAATGCATATCTACAAAATGTTACATCTATAAGAAATAATGAGGCATATAGCAGATTCAATGTCTCAGGTGGCAAGAAACTATATGCAACTTGCATAAGGTTAACATTTAATCTATATAAATAAGATTTTCCAAGTTTTACATGTCTTCATACAAAAAGGACTTCTTTGTAAAGTTAATTGTAGACTCATTTCGCTACTGTAAATACAAACTTGATTGTATGGCCTTTTATATATATTAGTAGACCTGAGTCTATCACTTTTTATAATTATATGATTACATATTTCTTTAAAGGGAAGGAGAAGAATGAGAAAACATTAAAATTTAGAGGCTTTTACAAAATGTAGAATACATGATACAGGTAAAATATTTTCAGGGTTATGTTCATACTACCTAATATTAGAAAAATGGATAATGTTCACAGCTTCATCCCTTTTTATCGGAATAGTTAATAAAAACAAACAAACAAGAAAAACAAACATTATTTCCTCAGAAAGGCATTTTACAGACCAGGTCACGATTCTGTTAATTACATATATTTAAGTGCAGCTAAATTGGTTCCTGTGAGGACACCTTTCAGAATTCATCTATGTTTGTGGAAACGTTTGGGGTAGCTGGGTTTGAATCTTGTGAAATGGCTGCAACTGCAACAATTCTTGGTGAACCAAGGACCCCAGTGACTGAAGCGTCAAGGTCTCCCGATGTTACAATTGCCAGGGCTGTTCCGCCGCCCTTCTTATTTTGGTGAGTTTTCACGTGCTTTGAGAGATGGTCACTCCTCATAAACCTCTTTGAACATTCCGGACACTCAAATCTTTTCTCACCTAAAGGAAATAAAAAGAAGAGAGAAAAAAGAAAAAAAAGAAAAAAGAAAACACAATTGAAGTAGGCTGCAATAAAAAAATAAGAATTTACTTACCGATAATTCTATTTCTCGTAGTCCGTAGTGGATGCTGGGAACTCCGTAAGGACCATGGGGAATAGCGGCTCCGCAGGAGACTGGGCACATCTAAAGAAAGCTTTAGGATCACCTGGTGTGCACTGGCTCCTCCCCCTATGACCCTCCTCCAAGCCTCAGTTAGGATACTGTGCCCGGACGAGCGTACACAATAAGGAAGGATTTTGAATCCCGGGTAAGACTCATACCAGCCACACCAATCACACTGTACAACTTGTGATCTGAACCCAGTTAACAGCATGATAATAGAGGAGCCTCTAGAAAAGATGGCTCACTACAACAATAACCCGAATTTTTTGGTAACAATAATTAAGTACCAGTATTGCAGACAATCCGCACTTGGGATGGGCGCCCAGCATCCACTACGGACTACGAGAAATAGAATTATCGGTAAGTAAATTCTTATTTTCTCTGACGTCCTAGTGGATGCTGGGAACTCCGTAAGGACCATGGGGATTATACCAAAGCTCCCAAACGGGCGGGAGAGTGCGGATGACTCTGCAGCACCGAATGAGAGAACTCCAGGTCCTCCTCAGTCAAGATATCAAATTTGTAGAATTTTACAAACGTATTTGCTCCTGACCAAGTAACTGCTCGGCAAAGTTGTAAAGCCGAGACCCCTCGGGCAGCTGCCCAAGATGAGCCCACCTTCCTTGTGGAGTGGGCATTTTAAGATTTTTAGTGAATTGTACTACAAATCCAACGAGCAATCGTCTGCTTAGAAGCAGAAGCACCCAGTTTGTTGGGTGCATACAGGATAAACAGCGAGTCAGATTTTCTGACTCCAGCCGTCCTGGAAACATGTATTTTCAGGGTCCTGACCACGTCAAGCAACTTGGAATCCTCCAAGTCCTTAGTAGCCGCAGGTACCACAATAGGTTGGTTCATGTGAAATGCAGAAACCACCTTAGGTAGAAAATTTGAGGACGAGTCCTCAATTCTGTCCTTTCAGAATGAACTATTAAGTAAGGGCTTTTATATGATAAAGCCGCCAATTCTGACACCCGCCTGGCTGAAACCAGGGCTAACTCGTCACTTCCATGTGAGATATTTTAAGTCCACAGTGGTGAGTGGTTCAAACCAATGTGACTTTAGGAAAACTCAACACAACATTGAGATCCCCAAGGTGCCACTGGAGGCACAAAAAGGAGACTGTATATGCAGTACCCCTTTTACAAATGTCTGAACTTCAGGCACTGAAGTCAGTTCTTTTTGGAAGAAAATCGACAGGGCCGAAATTTGAACCTTAATGGACCCTAATTTTAGGCCCATAGACAGTCCTGTTTGCAGGAAATGGAGGAAACGACCCAGTTGAAATTCCTCTGTAGGGGCCTTCTTGGCCTCACCCCACGCAACATATTTTCGCCAAATGCGGTGATAATGTTTTGCGGTTACGTCTTTCCTGGCCTTGACCAGGGTAGGGATCTTCAGGATCCGGCGTTCAACCGCCATGCCGTCAAACGCAGCCGCGGTAAGTCTTGGAACAGACAAGGCCCTTGCTGGAGCAGGTCCTTTCTTAGAGGTAGAGGCCACGGTTCGTCCGTGAGCATCTCTTGAAGTTCCGGATACCAAGTCCTTCCTGGCCAATCCGGAACCACGAGTATAGTTCTTACTCCTCTCCTTCTTATGATTCTCAGTACTTTTGGTATGAGGGGCAGAGGAGGGAACCCATACACTGACTGGTACACCCACGGTGTTACCAGAGCGTCCACCGCTATTGCCTGAGGGTCCCTTGACCTGGCGCAATATCTGTCTAGTTTTTTGTTTAGACGGGACGCCATTATGTCCACCTTTTGTTTTTCCCAACGGTTTACAATCAGGTGGAAGACTTCTGGGTGAAGTCCCCACTCTCCCGGGTGAAGGTCGTGTCTGCTGAGGAAGTCTGCTTCCCAGTTGTCCACTCCCGGAATAAACACTGCTGACAGTGCTATCACATGATTTTCCGCCCAGCGAAAATCCTTGCAGCTTCTGCCATTGCCCTCCTGCTTCTCGTGCCGCCCTGTCTGTTTACGTGGGCGACTGACGTGATGTTGTCCGATTGGATCAATACCGCCTGACCCTGAAGCAGGGGTTTCGCTTGACTTAGGGCATTGTAAATGGCCCTTAGTTCCAGAATGTTTTTATGAAGAGATGTCTCCAGGCTTGACCATAAGCCCTGGAAATTCCTTCCCTGTGTGACTGCTCCCCAGCCTCGCAGGCTGGCATCCGTGGCCACCAGGACCCAGTCCCGAATGCCGAATCTGCGGCCCTCTAGAAGATGAGCACTCTGCAACCACCACAGGAGGGATACCCTTGTCCCTGGTGACAGGGTTATCCGCTGAAGCATCTGAAGATGCGACCCGGACCATTTGTCCAGAAGGTTCCACTGTGCGTGGAATCTGCCGAATGGGATTGCTTCGTAGGAAGCCACCATTTTTACCCAGAACCCTTGTGCATTGATGCACTGAGACTTGGTTCGGTTTTAGGAGGTTCCTGACTAGCTCGGATAACTCCCTGGCTTTTTCCTCCGGGAGAAGCACCTTCTTTCTGGACTATGTCCAGAATCATCCCTAGGAACAGAAGACAAGTCGTCGGAACCAGCTGCGATTTTTGGAATATTGAAAATCCAATCGTGCTGCCGCAACACTACCTGATATAGTGCTACACGATCTCCAACTGTTCCCTGGATCTTACCCTTATCAGGGAATCGTCCAAGTAAAGGATAACTAAAATTCCCTTCCTTCGAAGGAATATCATCATTTCGGTCATTACTTCAGTAAAGACCCGGGGTGCCGTGGACCATCCCTACGGCAGCGTCCGAACTGATACAGTTCTGTACCATAACCTGAAATACCCTTGGTGAGAAGGGTAAATTTTGACATGAAGGTAAGCCTCCTTGATGTCCCGAGACATCATGTAGTCCCCTTCTTCCAGGTTTGCAATCACTGCTCTGAGTGACTCAATTTTGAATTTGAACCTCTGTATGCAAGTGTTCAAAGATTTTAGATTTTAAAATCGGTCTCACCGAGCCGTCTGGCTTCGGTACCACAATAGTGTGGAATAATACCCCGTTCCCTGTTGCAGGAGGGGTACCTTGATTATCACCTGCTGGGAATACAGCTTGTGAATGGCTTCCAAAACTGCCTCCCTGTCAGCGGGAGACGTCGGTAAAACAGACTTTTGGAAACGGCGAGGGGAATACGTCTCGAATTCCAATTTGTACCCCTGAAATATTATCTGAAGGATCCAGGGGTCTACTTGCGAGTGAGCCCACTGCGCACTGAAATTCATTGAGAACGGGACCCCACCGTGCCTGAATTTGTAAAGCCCTAGCGTCATACTGAGGGCTTGGCAGCGGCGGAAAAGGGTTTCTGTTCCTTGGAACTGGCTGATCTCTGCAGCCATTTTCCTCTCCCTCTGTCACGAGCAGAAAAGAGGAACCCTTTTGTCCGCTTGCCAACCAGGACTGCGCCTGATAATACGGCGTCTTATTTTGAGAGGCGACCTGGGGTACATCCCCTTTTTAAGGCAATACTTCCAAATGCCGTTTGGAATCCGCATCACCTGACCACTTTACTGGAATAATTGGACAACGCACTTATACTTGATGCCAGTCGGCAAATATTCCGCTGTGCATCCTGCATATATAGAAATGCATCTTTTAATTGCTCTATAGGCAATAATATACTGTCCTTATCTAGGATATCATATTTCCAGTCAGGGAATCCGACCACGCCAACCCAGCACTGCACATCCAGGCTGAGGCGATTGCTGGTCGCGGTATAACACCAGTATGTGTGTAAATACATTTTAGGATACGCTCCTGCTTTCTATCAGCAGGATCCTTAAGGGCGGCCATCTCAGGAGAGGGTAGAGCCCTTGTTTTTACAAGCGTGTGAGCGCTTTATCCACCCTAGGGGGTGTTTCCCAACGCACCCTAACCTCTGGCGGGAAAAGGTATACTGCCAATAACTTTTTTGAAAATATCAATTGTTATCGGGGGGAAACCCACGCATCATCACACACCTCATTTTATTTCTCAGATTCAGGAAAACTACAGGAAGTTTTTCCTCACCAAACATAATACCCCTTTTTTTGGTGGTATTCATATTATCAGAAAAGTGTAAACTTTTTCCATTGCCTCAATCATGCAATGTGTGGCTCTATTGGAAATCACGGTTGTCTCTTCACCGTCGACACAGGAGTCAGTACCCCTGTCGGCATCTGTATCTGAGGTAACGGGCGCTTTAGGGCCCCTGTATGAGACGTCTGGACATGCACAAGCTGAGTAGCCGGCTGTCTCATGTCAACCACTGTCTTTTATACAAAGCTGACACTGTCACGCAATTTCAACAGTACATCCACTCAGGTGTCGACCCCCTAGGGGGTGACAACACACTTTCAGACACTCTACTCCGTCTCCTTATCATTTTTCTCCTCATACATGTCGACACCAACGTACCGACACACAGCACACACACAGGGAATGCTCTGATAGAGGACAGGACCCCACTAGCCCTTTGGGGAGACAGAGGGAGAGTTTGCCAGCACACACCAGAGCGCTATATATATACAGGGATAACCTTATATAAGTGTTTTTCCCTTTATAGCTGCTGTATTGTTATATACTGCGCCTAATTTGTGCCCCCCTCTCTTTTTTAACCCCTTTCTGTAGTGTAGTGACTGCAGGGGAGAGCCAGGGAGCTTCCCTCCAACTGAGCTGTGAGGGAAAATGGCGCCAGTGTGCTGAGGAGATAGGCTCCGCCCCGTTCTCGGCGTCCTTATCATCCTTTTTCTGTATGTTTTGGCAGGGGTTAAATGCATCCATATAGCCCAGGAGTTATATGTGATGCATTTATTTTAGCCATATAAGGTTTTTTTTTATCGATTTATTGCGTCTCAGGGCGCTGCCCCCCCCAGCGCCCTGCACCCTCAGTGACCGGAGTGTGAAGTGTGCTGAGAGCAATGGCGCACAGCTGCGGTGCTGTGCGCTACCTTATCTGAAGACAGGATCGTCTTCTGCCGCCGATTTTTCCGGACCTCTTCGCTCTTCTGGCTCTGTAAGGGGGACGGCGGCGCGGCTCCGGTGACCCATCCAGGCTGAACCTGTGATCGTCCCTCTGGAGCTAATGTCCAGTAGCCTAAGAAGCCCAATCCACTCTGCACGCAGGTGAGTTCGCTTCTTCTCCCCTTAGTCCCTCGATGCAGTGAGCCTGTTGCCAGCAGGTCTCACTGAAAATAATAAACCTAAACTAAAACTTTCACAAAGAGCTCAGGAGAGCCCCTAGTGTGCACCCTTCTCGTCGGGCACAGAAATCTAACTGAGGCTTGGAGGAGGGTCATAGGGGGAGGAGCCAGTGCACACCAGGTGATCCTAAAGCTTTCTTTAGATGTGCCCAGTCTCCTGCGGAGCCGCTATTCCCCATGGTCCTTACGGAGTTCCCAGCATCCACTAGGACGTCAGAGAAATAAAGTATAAAGGATAATTGATAATACACTACTTTTTCTAACACATTCTCTACTTCTCCACAAGCAGCAAAATCGTTGATGTCCTTCAATAAGAATTCAAATCCAAAACAGTGCTACGGACTGGTTATTCAGAAACCCCCCCTGACTGCGCCACTGCTTCAGATTCTACAATAAAAGTACTAATTGGTCTCTGTTTTACTTCCCAGGATGACCGCTATCTTAAAAACTAACAGAGGTCTTTCTTGCTTTCTAAATGTTGTCATTAGGGAACAGCAGCGGCGACAACAATGTCAGTGAAAACAAATAATAGCTATGCCTGCAGGAAGCTGATGTTAGCAGTTTCTGCTGCGGCACACAACTACGTTCTCCAGGTTTGGGCCCAGGTCCTGCCCCCTCGTTTCTAGTTATTTACATAGAAGCTTTTTGCATGGACTGGAATGAATATCAATGCAAAAAGAATTGCAGGTCCAGTCCTCCTTTGAACATAAGATTTGCTTTACAATTCACTAAAGCAACGGATTTGTAGTTTTCGGACACATACACAAACAATAGTATGTATTACAGAACCTTCTCATGACCTCACCCTCATTTTTTTTTATTTTGCATGTTCACAGCCCGGTGAATGACAGGAGGTCTGTAATACTAACGTGTGTTTGTGTGTGTATATATATATATATACACACACATACATACATACACACACACATATACATACATATATATTACAGCGCGTCATGTCAGAAAAAAATATTTATTAAAATCTTTCCTACAGTGGTTGTGAATGACCCATTTGACTTTCCTACATTACCTAAAACAGTATCTTCCAATTGGCCCATACTCAAACTATAGAAGGTTTAAAAGATGCAATGGAACACTTGTGCACACCCTAATACATAAGCCTTCTGCTATTACAACTTTATGAGAAATGGTATACAGCAATCAAACCTGTGTGAGTTCTTCTGTGCCTCTGTAGCTCATCACTCCTGGTAAACCTCTTGCCACAAAATATCCAGTTGCACACAAAAGGCCTCTCTCCAGTGTGCCAGCGAAGGTGAGCTCGGAGATGGGAAGTCTTCCCGTAGACTTTTCCACACCCTTCAATATGACAGATATGCTGCTTCTTTTTCCCAGGTTCACTGCTACCTCTAATAAAACAAAATTCAGAGGACGTCATTAGAGACCAGTATGTTCAAAGATAATGCTTGTAGGGCAATTTTTCCCCAAGAGCTGTATTCTTTTTACAATAAAAACAGCAATTAATTAGCCATTCATTGCGGTAGAGGCGTACATTATTAGATACACAGGGGTATATTTACTAAGGTCCCGATTTTGACCGAGATGCCGTTTTTTCTTCAAAGTGTCATCTCGGTAATTTACTGAGCAAAAATCACGGCAGTGATGAGGGCATTCGTAATATTTTGGAAGTCCTAGGAAAAAATCACGAATCAATACACCATCAGTCAAATACGCCTGCAATTTGGTAGAAATCGGTCATTTACTAAAAAGTGCAAAACACAAACACTGCCGACAATAGCCAAACACTGCCGTGCGAAAATACAATTCGTGAAAAAGTGCTAAAAAAAACCAGACCTGCTTTTTTATCCCGTGTTTGTATAGGCATGCACGGATCCATGAGATCCGTGCATGTTTATCAGTGGGAAGGGGTGGGAAATGTTATAATTTAAAAAAAAAAAAAAATTGCGTGGGGTCCCCCCTCCTAAACCAAACCAGCCTCGGGCTCTTTGAGCCGGCCCTGGTTGCAAAAATATGGGAAAAAAATTGACAGGGGTTCCCCCATATTTAAGCAACCAGCACCGGGCTCTGCGCCTGGTCCTGGTTCCAAAAATACGGGGGACAAAAAGCGTAGGGGTCCCCCGTATTTTTTAAACCAGCACCGGGCTCCACTAGCTGGACAGATAATGCCACAGCCGGAGGTCACTTTTATACAGTGCCTTGCGGCCGTGGCATCAAATATCCAACTAGTCACCCCTGGCCGGGGTACCCTGGGGGAGTGGGGACCCCTTCAATCAAGGGGTCCCCCCCCCCCAGCCACCCAAGGGCCAGGGGTGAAGCCCGAGGCTGTCCCCCCCATCCAATGGGCTGCGGATGGGGGGCTGATAGCCTTTGTGAAAAGTGTTTGATATTGTTTTCAGTAGCAGTACTACAAGGCCCAGCAAGCCTCCCCCGCAAGCTGGTACTTGGAGAACCACAAGTACCAGCATGCGGCGGAAAAACTGGCCCACTGGTACCTGTAGTACTACTACTAAAAAAATACCCCAATAAAGACATCACACACACACCTTGAAAGTATAACTTTAATACATACATGTACACCAACATACATACATACTTACCTATGTTCCCACGCAGGTCGGTCCTCTTCTCCAGTAGAATCCATGGTGTACCTGTAGAAAAAATTATACTCACATAATCCATGGTTGAAGGCTCCTCTACTTGTAATCCTTTTGTAATCCACGTACTTGAAAAAATAAAAAAACGGATACCCGACCACGAACTGAAAGGGGACCCATGTTTTCACATGGGACCCCTTTCCCCGAATGCCAGAAACCCCCTCTGACTGATGTCTAAGTGGGTTTCTTCAGCCAATCAGGGAGCGCCACGTTGAGGCACCCTCCTGATCGGCTGTGTGCTCCTGTACTGTCTGACAGGCGGCACACGGCAGTGTTACAATGTAGCGCCTATGCGCTCCATTGTAACCAATGGTGGGAACTTTCAGGTCAGCGGTGAGGTCACTTTCGGTCAACCGCAGACCTGAAAGTTCCCACCATTGGTTACAATGGAGCGCATAGGCGCTACATTGTAACACTGCCGTGTGCCGCCTGTCAGACAGTACAGGAGCACACAGCCGATCAGGAGGGTGCCACAACGTGGCGCTCCCTGATTGGCTGAAGAAACCCACTTAGACATCAGTCAGAGGGTTTTTTTGGCATTCGGGGAAAGGGGTCCCATGTGAAAACATGGGTCCCCTTTCAGTTCGTGGTCGGGTATCCGTTTTTTTATTTTTTCAAGTACGTGGATTACAAAAGGATTACAAGCAGAGGAGCCTTCAACCATGGATTATGTGAGTATAATATTTTCTACAGGTACACCATGGATTCTACTGGAGAAGAGGACCGACCTGCGTGGGAACATAGGTAAGTATGTATGTATGTTGGTGTGCATGTATGTATTAAAGTTATACTTTCAAGGTGTGTGTGTGATGTCTTTATTGGGGTATTTTTTTAGTAGTAGTACTACAGGTACCAGCGGGCCCGTTTTTCTGCCGCATGCTGGTACTTGTGGTTCTCCAAGTACCAGCTTGCGGGGTAGGCTTGCTGGGCCTTGTAGTACTGCTACTAAATACAATATCAAACACTTTTCACAAAGGCTATCAGCCCCCCATCCGCAGCCCATTGGATGGGGGGGGGACAGCCTCTGGCTTCACCCCTGGCCCTTGGGTGGCTGGGGGGGGGGGAGACCCCTTGATCGAAGGGGTCCCCACTCCCCCAGGGTACCCCGGCCAGGGGTGACTAGTTGGATATTTGATGCCACGGCCGCAAGGCACTGTATAAAAGTGACCCCCGGCTGTGGCATTATCTGTCCAGCTAGTGGAGCCCGGTGCTGGTTTCAAAAATACGGGGGACCCCTACGCTTTTTGTCCCCCGTATTTTTGGAACCAGGACCAGGCGCAGAGCCCGGTGCTGGTTGCTTAAATATGGGGGAACCCCTGTCAATTTTTCCCCCATATTTTTGCAACCAAGGCCGGCTCAAAGAGCCCGAGGCTGGTTTGGCTTAGGAGGGGGGACCCCACGCAATTTTTTTTTAAAGTTTTGCACAATGAAGCCCTGCATGGATCTCTCAGATCCGGCCGAGATTCATTGTATTAAAGTCGGCAGTGTTTTACAAGTCACTCACGTTAAACACTGCCTAAAAAAACGAATGACATCGACATCGGAAAAACCGAAAATGCAGAATACGGCAGCTTAGTAAATTAGTCGTAATCAATTCAAAAAGTTGCATATTTACACTTTCAATGTCATTCGTGATTGAACTTTGACCTCAAACAGGAAAATACGAATCTTAGTACATTTACCCCATAGTTATAACTCCACTCACTTCATTCCTGGTCCCTAGGGCAACAATACTTACCAAGCAGTCAGCGGATCTATGAAATGGTAAAATAATTGGACCACAAACTTTAATAGTCTATCTTAAGACCCATACACACGGGTGAGATTCGGGCTATGCCTGATTCTCACTATGCGACAGGGGCTAGGTCGGCATCGCAAGCACATAATGAGTGTGCTTGCGATACTGACTATGTGCGATTTTGGCTAAGTGTCAATTTTGACTAACTCTTCTATAGATAGTCAAAATTGACTTGCCTGCACAGTCTATCTAGTCTTGTGATGCCGACCGCGCATCGGCATCGAATCGTGAAAGTCACCTTGCCATCTGCACTAACTTTTCTTACGATTTTGACTATATAGAAAATATCTCACACTGTGTACACACCATTACTGCATATCCTAGTATAAGGACTCGCTCACACAGTGTATTAGTATCGTATTCATTTTCAGTGACCTAACATATGAATCTGAATGATCAAGGATCTAAAAATAATGTAAATACGTTATTGGTTCTGATTTTAAAACAGTGCGCCACATTTATGGGCAAAAAATGCCCTCTTTCTGCCCAACTCCACCCATTGGCTATCATAAAAGGATACATGTTTGCACCAGCTCTGAGCTGGGTTTTGTTCTACACTTTTCGCTTGATGGATAAGAGCATGCCCATCTCCAATGTATACATTTAAAAACAACAAATCCACATGTACAAGGCAGTATTGATTTGCCTAGTTTGGCAGTACTGAATTAGAACCTAATTCACAAATGGTTACAGTGTAGGAACTTTTTGTGATATTTTTAGAAAAGACAACAGATTTGCGGTATGGATACTATCTGTATTCCGTTAGCAGTTGATTTACTGACAGATCCAATACAGACGGTCATAATCCCGACAGCCATTGACAGGCAAAATACTGACATTCATTATACCAACATGTTTAAAATGCTGACATAGTATGTCAGCATTTAAAATGTTGGTATTTTGAACATGCCGGCATAATGAATGTCGGTAAATCATACTGAACCCCTGTATTCAATGCGCAGACATTTGTCATATTCAAAAATAAAAGACTTCCTGGTTGATAACATTCTCTGAAGGTAGACTACCCCTTTAAAAAACATGGGGAATTTGAGAGAGAAGAACCAACAGTAAGGTAAAAGTTGGATGTACTAGCTTTAAACCGTAAGTACACTTTATCCCTCTGTACTATTCCTCTTACCCTTGTACTGTGTGTACAAGAAGTTTTTGGCGTATGCCAGCCAGCTCATATTAATTGTAAACAACCCTAAATCACAAAGGTTACACATGAACACGTGAAAATAGGTTTCATGTATATAAACAAAGCCTTTATCATACTGCCCTACTGAATCTCCTCTTGGATTACATCAAGGTCCACTGACTGTTGACAAATACCAGTGATCAGGATAGCAAGTTCTTCAGCCTAGAGCTTAAGTTCTACTTAAAAGTATCCAGCCAGCAAGATCAGAGTCAGGCCAGGTATATCAACAGCCAGATGTATAAAGCGTCAATGTGATGACCAGGAGAAAGATCCAATCACAAGCCAATGTAATACTATGTATAGTATAGGCAAGATCAAGAATCATGGGGGGTCAAAATACTAGAACCATAAATAATAGTAAGTACTTAAATATTGTAGTACATATTAAAGGTGAAATACACTGCAGTGATTGCAACTTAATAGACCCCCCCTTCCAACTACACTTCACCAATGCATCAATCACTGTGTTAATGAAGCTGCACAGTACGAGGCTGCACTTGAAAATCAGGCAGATTGTCCTTTATACCCTATCAGAGTGGCCGAGTAGGATCCTCTGCCACTCTGATGCAGGTAGCTCGCCCTGCCAGTGGAGGGGTGATCGAGACTAGCCAGTGTTACACAGCATGTGCCCTGGACTTGTAAAGGTTATTTACACATCTCTTGATCACAATAGTGTCCAAGATGGTGGTACAGGAAGCACTGGTGTCTATTCATATGCTAATCACCTTTGTCAGACCACATAGATATACTACCTTCTGAGCTTGGAACATGGAGACCGCATCTGCAGTGATGCGACCTTACAGTATACCGCCTTTTAAGCGGTACCAAACTTATCTACTAAATTGAATAGTATATTTAACAAATTGATGTCCTGTCAATTTTGGATTTTAGTTCATGGTCTGCTTGTCAGAGATAAGTGTGACTTTGGATGAACATGGAACTGTTATGTCACACGTTAATGAGTGATGAAATGGTGAGATACAAGAGGGAGGAACTAAAGGGCAAAATAACACTAGGTTCTGCCCAATTCAGATAGGTCTCATTTATAAGAATAGGGATAGGAGAATCGTAGTGTTCTTATTATGTGCTATGAAAAGGCGTCCGCTTTTCAATACTTCGTACCAGGTCATTAAGAGGTAAATTTTTTTTTATAAATTAGGCAGTAGAATAGACTTGTAACACAGCTGGGGCATACTTCCCTACTCTCCCGGAGTGGCTGGGAGGCTCCCGAAAATCGGGTGACCCTCCCGGCCCCCGGAAGAGCAGGAAAGTCTCCCGATTTCTGTGATCCCCCTCTGCCTGGCTGCTCACTTAATGAGTAAAGTAGGCAGTCCGGGCAGCCGAAGGCGCGATTTTTGTTGAATCGCATCGTCTTAGCCACGCCCTCTGTGGTATAATGCCGGTAATAGCGTCATTACACAGCGGGGGCGTGGCTTAAATTACACAATACATCAGCCCCGCCCCCACCGCCCTCTGCTCATCACTATCCTGCCCTGCCCCCTGCTGAGCCGACCTGGCTGCTCTCTCCCGGAGAGAGCAGCCATAAAGT
The DNA here is from genome assembly GCF_028390025.1 of Pseudophryne corroboree. Classification (NCBI taxonomy): domain Eukaryota; kingdom Metazoa; phylum Chordata; class Amphibia; order Anura; family Myobatrachidae; genus Pseudophryne; species Pseudophryne corroboree. Next base: position 146,457,781 of record NC_086448.1, on the reverse strand, counting down.
CGGTAAGTATGAGCTGGGACATTATACAAAGCATGGGGCATCACCAGTATGCATAATGACTGTATAATGACTGTTGGAAGCAAGGAACACCACATATAAAACTCCCCTATATGCAAAGCAAAAAAATGTCCATACAACACACATCCTCTTCATCCCATTGTACTATTTTAACGATATTGTTCTTTAAAATGACATCTCCACATTAGCGGAAAATAGGATTTTGATTACCTACCGGTAAATCCTTCTCTCGTAGTCCATAAGGGATACTGGGGTCACTTAGGGGGTCATTCCGATTTGATTGCACGTAGCAACTTTTTGCTGCTTGTGCGATCAACTAGACGCCAATGGGGGAGTGTATTTTAGCATAGCAGCGATTGCTTGTGCAGCCCTGCTATGCTAAAAAAGTTTAGTGTAAAACAAGACTAGCCCTGCAGTTACTTACCATGTGCGATGGATCCAGCGATGAAGGTCCCGGAATTGACGTCAGACATCTGCCCTCCAAACGCCTGGACACGCCTCCGTTCGGATCTCCACTCCCGGAAAAAGGTGAGTTGACGCCCCGGATCGCCTTCCGCCTGTCATTCTTGCGGTCGCCGCCGTGACCGCTTTCTCCGTACGCGTTGTCACTGCCCGGCGACGGCAACAACGCGCCTGCGCAATGCGGCCCCCGCACATGCGCAGTTCCAACCCGTTCGCACCACTGTGATGAACCGCGGCGTGCCAACGGGTCGGAATGACCCCCTTAGTACGATGGGTATAGATGGGGTCCAAAGGAGCCGGTGCACTTTACATTTCTTCAACTGGGTGTGCTAGCTCCTCCCCTCTATGCCCCCCCTACAGCCAGTCTAGGTAAAACTGTGCCCGAAGGAGAATGGACATACTTGAGAGAACGAACATAACAACAAGTGGTGAGATTCACACACCAGCCCACCACAACATAAAGGGACCAGCAACGGTTGGTAACAAAACATCAACATCTGAACAGGTAAACTTTTACAGAAGATTAACCTGCAGAAAAGTCAACGCGGGCGCCCAGTATCCCTTATGGACTACGAGAAATTTTCTGGTAGGTAACCAAAATCCTATTTTCTCTAGCATCCATAAGGGTACGATGGGGACGACCCAAAGCTTCCAGACTGGGCGGGAATGTGCGGAGACATCTGCACCACCGCCTGCCCTAACTGGGTATCCTCTTTGGCCAGTGTATCAAACCTGTAGAACTTCCAACAGGTGTTCTTCCCCGACCAGGTAGCAGTTTGGTATAGTTGCAAGGTGAGACCCATGGGCAGCCGCCCAGGAAGACCCCACCGATCTGGTAGAGTGGGCCTTCAGAGACTGCGGAACAGGTAAGGCTGCCGACACATAGGCCTGTTGGATAGTAAGCCTAAGCCAACGAGCAATGGACTGCTTTTTCTGCATATCATAGAGCACAATTCGTCTTTCTGAACCAAGCCGTCCTCTTGACATAGATCTTCAAGGCTCGCACAGCATCCAATGCCTCCAGAGGAGCAGAAGAGCCAGAATTAGACGGGACCACAATAGGTCAGTTCAAGTGGAATGCAGAGACAACTTTCGTCAGGAACTGCTGCCTAGTCCGGAGCTCTGCTCTGTCTTCGTAAAAGACGGAGTATGGACTTTTACACGATAAGGCCCCCAATTCTGAGACACTCCTAGCAGAAGCTAGGGCCTGCAACATTACCGTCTTCCACGTAAGGTACTTGTCTTCTACCGCCATCAAAGGTTCAAACCAGGAGGACTGTAGAAACTCCAAGACCACATTCAAATCCCAGGGTGCCGTTGGCGGCACAAAGGGAGGTTGCATGTGAAGTACCACTTGCAAGAGGGTCCTGGTTCTTGAACAATACCGGCGAAGTTTCTTGTTGAGCCATGAAGCCATCAGGTCGATCTGCGGGCAGCCCCACAGGTCGGTGATCTGCCGAAACACCCGTGGGAGGAGGTCCCACTCTCTCGGGTGGAGGTCGTGATGACTCAGGAAGTCCGCTTCCCAGTTGTCCACCCCTGGAATAAAGATGCCCGACATTGCTCTTGCATTTCTTTCAGCCCAGAAGAGCATCCTTGACACTTCTCACATGCAGGCTCTGCTCTTTGTTCCTCCGTCGATTGATGTATGCCACTGCCGCGGCGTTGTCTGACTGAACTTGAATGGCCCGATCCCAAAGCAGAGAAGACGCCTGAAGCAGAGCGTTGTAGATCGTCCGAAGTTCCAGAATGTTGATCGGAAGTAGGGCTTCGTGGGAGGACCACCTGCCCTGGAACTGAGCCCCTTGGGTGACAGCTCCCCATCCCCGCAGACTTGCGTCCGTTGTGAGGAGGATCCAATCCTGAATCCCGAAACTTCGACCTTCCAGCAGGTTTGAGGACTGTAGCCACCACAGGAGGGAAACTCTGGCCTGAGGTGAGAGGCGTATGATCCGATGCATCTAAAGATGTGATCCGGACCACTTTCTCAGGAGATTCAATTGAAATGTTCTGGCATGGAACCTTCCGTGCTGAATCACCTCGTAAGATGCTACCATCTTTCCCAACAACCGTATGCAAAGATGGATGGATATACGATTTGGCCTTAGAACCGCTCGGACCATCTCCTGGAGTGTCCTTTCCTTGTCCTCTGGGGGGAAGAATACCTTCTGAGCCACTGTATCCAGAAACATTCCCAGGAACAGGACCCGCTGAGTTGGCTCCAGGTGAGACTTCTGTAAATTTAGAATCCACCCATGATGTGACAGAAGCTGAATAGTGCAGTTGATATTGAGCAATAGAAGCTCCCTGGATCTCGCCTTTATCAAGAGATCGTCCAGGTAAGGGACGATGTTGACCCCCTAGACTCGGAGCTGCAACATAATTTCCGCCATCACCTTCGTGAAGACCCTCAGAGCCGCGGACAGCCCGAAGGGCAGAGCCTGGAACTGGTAGTGGTTGTTCAACAGGACAACCTGCAGGTAAGCCTGGTGGGGCGGCCAAATCTGGATAAGGAGATAAGCATCCTTTATATCCAGTGAAACCATGATCTCATGTTCTTCCAGACCCACAATCTCTGCTCACAGGGATTCCATCTTGAACTTGAAGAACTTTAGGTAAGGGCTCAAGGATTTTAGATTCAAAATGGGCCTTACCGAACAGTTCGGAGTCGGTACCACAACAGGTTGGATTAGTATCCCCAGTTTTCTATATGAGGCGGAACTGGAACTATAGCTTGGATTTGACCCAGTCTTAGTACAGCCTCTTGTAATATCTCCTGCGATTCTTCGGAATGTGAAGTGGAGTGAATTTAAACACACTCTTTATGCCAGGAGCTTTTTCTAAATATGCGGAAATATTTTAGATGGGCCCCTACCCTGGAATCCCTTAGGATTGGAGGACCATCTTCATTCCGAAGTGTTTATGGAATAGACTTGGTGCTCTGTTTTTGTGATCCTGTAAAACATGTCTGTTTCTCCACTGGTGCCTCTGTTGCATTGAGGCACCAGTGGCACTGCCCCCAATACTTGCAACCCTAAGATCATGATCTCAGGGTAAACACATCTGGTGGGCGTAGCCGCGACGGTAGGTACGTGGACCCACCGGTAGTGATCTGTGAGATTTTGAACCCAGCATTCACTAACCACTGATGTAATCATAAGCTCTGAGAGCAGAGCATGTCATAGTAGTACGGCAGTACCCGGTTAATGCGCGGAGTGGACAGAGCAAGCTCTTTACTCATCTCCCTGTTTTAAATTTTCATATAATATATGGCTCCCAGATAGGGGGCGTATCAGATATTAAAATAATAAGAACAGATACTAGCCTTGATCTTGGCCAGAAGGCAGAGAGGCAATGCACAGGCATTTATAATGCCTATTTTCTTTTTTTTTTTAACCCCCTCGCATAGGAAGCTTTTAAACTCCTGCATATTTCGCATAAGCATCATAAAGCCAGCTGGCAATGCTTTCCCGTTTTTTTGGGGACTGTCCCGCTGTCCCACCCGCGGGCCACAGTGCAGAGCAGAGGTGAACAGACCCTGTGCGCATGCGCCCAGCGTCTATTCAGTGGAGACAGAAGGAGAGGGGGCATGCCAGCAGCTCAGAGCGCTGGGCATGCCCTCTCAGTGACAAAAATGGGGGCATGGCTCGGGATCGCAGGCCATCGCATGAAGCCACACACCCTTTTTGTCCGCGCTGCGTGCAGATGTCCCTTCTTGCTGGAGACAGAAGTTGGGAGGTATGGCATAGGGAGAACATACAAACTCCACACAGCCAGGGCCGTGATGGGCACAGAACCCCCCGACCCCAGTGATGTGAGGCAGCAATGACAATCTCCAATAGACAAACCCCTTTGAACAGGTATTCCTGTTTATTTTTCGATATGGAGTTATCTACTTTAGGGGGTTTTCCAGACGTTTCTATCCTCTGGAGGGAAGGTAAGGCTGTATATGAATTTCTTAGTCACATGACTCCATGGTCCCCTGAATGAGTTACCAGTTAACTCCTTAATGGAGACTTTTCTGTGTACATAAATATATGGTACATTTACACAGATCTTATAGCATAATGATTGCTCTACTCCTAAGGTAGATAATTTCTATAACCTCTTAAGAAGCACTATCTTAAGTTTTGGCAGCAGCTAGCAAGTTTACCATTCAGACATAGGGAGTAATTCAGACCTGATCGCTCGCTAGCTGTTTTTTGAAGTCCTGCATTCACATAGTCGCCGCCCACCGGGGAGTGTATTTAAGCTGTAAAAGTGTGCGATCACATGTGCAGCCAAACAGTACATCAAAATTTTGTGCAGTTTCTGAGTAGCCCAGGACTTACTCAGCCGCTGCGATCACTTCAGCCTGTCCGGGACCAAAATGGACGTCATACACCCACCCTAGGCAAACGCTTGTGAACGCCTGCATTTTTCCAACCACTCCCAGAAAACAGTCAGTTGACACCCACAAACGCCTTCTTCCTGTCAATTACCTTGCGATCGCCCATGCGAATGTATTCTTCGCACAAACCCATCGCAGAGCAACGAACCGCTTTGTACCTGTGCGATGCATCTGCGCATTATGGTGCATACACAGTTCTGACACGATCGCAGCGCTGCAAAAAACGCTAGCGAGCGATCAGGTCTGAATTACCCCCATAGTACAAAGACACAGTCACACTGTGGTCTATGTAATCATTCCTCTCCTCTGCCTGTAGGCAACGTTGTATCCACATTAGGGTCTGGATGATGGCTGCGGAGAACCACACCACACCTAGAGTAAAACCAGTCTGAACTAGTTTTTACTCAGATTAGTATATGTAGGGGGACATACAGTACATGGGAAACAAGCATGCTTTTCACAGTTTATACCATAGGTGTGCAAACTCGGTCCTCATTACCCCACACAGGTCATATTTTGCAGGTCTCCTCACAGAATCACAAGTGAAATAATTAACTCCACCTGTGGACCTTTTAAAATGTGCCTGTGAGTAATTAATACCCCTGTGCACCTGCTGGGTTACCTGCAAAACATGCACTGTGTGGGGTAATGAGGACCGAGTTTGCAGACCTATGGTTTATACTGAGAGAAAGAACCAGCATACCAGCCTCCAGCTACATATAAAATTATATATATATAAAAAAATAAGATTTTACTTACCGGTAAATCTATTTCTCGTAGTCCGTAGTGGATGCTGGGGACTCCGTAAGGACCATGGGGAATAGACGGGCTCCGCAGGAGACATGGGCACTTTAAGAAAGAATTTAGATTCTGGTGTGCTCTGGCTCCTCCCTCTATGTCCCTCCTCCAGACCCCAGTTAGAGAAACTGTGCCCGGAAGAGCTGACAGTACAAGGAAAGGATTTTGGAAATCCAGGGCAAGACTCATACCAGCCACACCAATCACACCGTATAACTTGTGATAAACTTACCCAGTTAACAGTATGAACAACAACAGAGCATCAGATCAACCCTGATGCAACTGTAACATAACCCTTATTTAAGCAATAACTATATACAAGCATTGCAGAAGAAGTCCGCACTTGCGACGGGCGCCCAGCATCCACTACGGACTACGAGAAATAGATTTACCGGTAAGTAAAATATTATTTTCTCTAACGTACTAGTGGATGCTGGGGACTCCGTAAGGACCATGGGGATTATACCAAAGCTCCCAAACGGGCGGGAGAGTGCGGATGACTCTGCAGCACCGATTGAGCAAACACAAGGTCCTCCTCAGCCAGGGTATCAAACTTGTAGAACTTTGCAAAGGTGTTTGAACCTGACCAAGTAGCCGCTCGGCAAAGCTGTAATGCCGAGACTCCTCGGGCAGCCGCCCAAGAAGAGCCCACCTTCCTTGTGGAATGGGCCTTAACTGATTTAGGCAGCGGCAATCCAGCCGCAGAATGAGCCTGCTGAATCGTGTTACAGATCCAGCGAGCAATAGTTTGCTTTGAAGCAGGCGCCCCAAGCTTGTTGGAAGCATACAGGATAAACAAAGATTCTGTTTTCCTGACCCTAGCCGTTCTGGCTACATAAACCTTCAAAGCCCTGACTACATCAAGTAACTCGGAATCCTCCAAGTCAGTAGTAGCCACAGGCACCACAATAGGTTGGTTTATATGAAAGGATGAAACCACTTTCGGCAGAAATTGTGGGCGGGTTCGCAATTCTGCTCTATCCGCATGGAAAACCAGATAAGGGCTTTTATGTGACAAAGCCGCCAACTCTGACACACGCCTAGCCGAAGCCAAGGCTAGTAGCATGACCACCTTCCACGTGAGATATTTCAATTCCACCGTTTTGAGTGGTTCAAACCAGTGTGATTTCAGGAAACTCAACACCACGTTAAGATCCCAAGGTGCCACTGGAGGCACAAAAGGGGGCTGAATATGCAGCACTCCCTTTACAAACGTCTGAACTTCAGGCAGAGAAGCCAGTTCTTTTTTAAAGAAAATGGATAGGGCCAAAATCTGGACCTTAATGGAAACCAATTTTAGGCCCAAAGTCACCCCCGACTGTAGGAAGTGAAGGAAACGGCCCAGCTGTAATTCCTCCGTAGGGGCATTCCTGGCCTCACACCAAGCAACATATTTTCGCCATATACGGTGATAATGATGAGCCGTCACGTCCTTCCTAGCCTTTATCAGCGTAGGAATGACCTCATCCGGAATGCCTTTTCTGCTAGGATCCGGCGTTCAACCGCCATGCCGTCAAACGCAGCCGCAGTAAGTCTTGGAACAGACAGGGCCCCTGTTGCAACAAGTCCTGTCTTAGAGGCAGAGGCCACGGGTCCTCTGTGAGCATTTCTTGCAGATCTGGATACCAAGTCCTTCTTGGCCAGTCCGGAACAATGAGTATTGTTCTCACTCCTCTTTTTTTTATGATTCTCAGCACCTTGGGTATGAGAGGAAGAGGAGGAAATACATAGACCAACTGGAACACCCACGGCGTCACCAGTGCGTTCACAGCTATCGCCTGAGGGTCTCTTGACCTGGCGCAATACCTCTGTAGCTTTTTGTTGAGGCGGGATGCCATCATATCCACCTGTGGCAGTTCCCACCGACTTGCAACCTGCGTGAAGATTTCTTGATGAAGTCCCCACTCTCCCGGGTGGAGGTCGTGCCTGCTGAGGAAGTCTGCTTCCCAGTTGTCCACACCCGGTATGAACACTGCTGACAGTGCACTTACGTGATTCTCCGCCCAGCGAAGAATTCTGGTGGCTTCTACCATCGCCACCCTGCTCCTTATGCCGCCTTGGCGGTTTACATGAGCCACTGCTGTGATGTTGTCTGACTGAATCAGAACCGGTTGGTCGCGAAGTAGGGACTCCGCTTGACGTAGGGCGTTGTATATGGCCCTTAGTTCCAGGATGTTGATGTGAAGGCAAGTCTCCTGACTTGACCACAGACCTTGGAAATTTCTTCCCTGTGTGACTGCCCCCCACCCTCGGAGGCTTGCATCCGTGGTCACTAGGACCCAGTCCTGAATGCCGAATCTGCGACTCTCGAGAAGGTGAGCACTCTGCAGCCACCACAGGAGAGACACCCTGGCCCTGGGGAATAGGGTGATTAGCCGATGCATCTGAAGATGTGATCCGGACCATTTGTCCAGTAGATCCCATTGAAAGGTCCTCGCATGGAACCTGCCGAAGGGAATGGCCTCGTATGATGCCACCATCTTTCCCAGGACTCGCGTGCAGTGATGCACCGACACCTGTTTTGGTTTTAATAGGTTTCTGACCAGTGTCATGAGTTCCTGAGCCTTCTCCATCGGGAGATAAACCCTCTTCTGGTCTGTGTCCAGAATCATGCCCAGGAAAGGCAGACGAGTCGTAGGAATCAACTGCGACTTTGGAATATTTAGAATCCAGCCGTGTTGTTGTAACACTTCCAGAGAGCGTGCTACGCTGATCAGCAACTGCTCTCTTGACCTCGCTTTTATGAGGAGATCGTCCAAGTATGGGATAATTGTGACCCCTTGCTTCCGCAGGAGTACCATCATCTCCGCCATTACCTTGGTAAATATTTTCGGTGCCGTGGAGAGACCAAACGGCAACGTCTGAAATTGGTAATGACAATCCTGTACCACAAAGCTGAGGTACGCCTGATGAGGTGGATAAATGGGGACATGAAGGTATGCATTCTTTATGTCCAGAGACACCATAAAATCCTCCCCTTCCAGGCTTGCGATGACCGCTCTGAGCGATTCCATCTTGAACTTGAGCCTTTTCAGGTATATGTTCAGGGATTTTAAATTCAATATGGGTCTGACCGAACCGTCCGGTTTCGGTACCACAAACATGGTCGAATAATAACCCTTTCCTTGTTGAAGGAGGGGAATCTTGACCACCACCTGTTGAAGATACAATCTGTGAATTGCAGTTAACACTATTTCCCTCTCTAAAGGGGAAGCTGGCAGGGCCGATTTGAGGTATCGGTGAGGGGGCATCTCTTCGAATTCCAGCTTGTATCCCTGAGACACAATCTCTATTGCCCAGGGATCCAACTGGGAGTGAACCCACTTGTGGCTGAAATTTCGGAGACGCGTCCCCACCGGGCCTAGCTCCGCCTGTGGAGCCCCAGCGTCATGCGGTGGATTTAGTGGAAGCCGGGGAGGACTTCTGTTCCTGGGAACTAGCTGCGTTGTGCAGCTTCCTTCCTCTGCCCCTGCCTCTGGCAAGAAAAAACGCACCTCGAACTTTCTTGCCTTTTTGTGATCAAAAGGACTGCATTTGGTAATACGGTGCTTTCTTAGGTTGTGAGGAAACATATGGCAAAAAATTTGACTTTCCAGCAGTAGCTGTGGAGACCAGGTCCGAGAGACCCTCCCCAAACAATTCCTCACCCTTGTAAGGTAAAACCTCCATGTGCCTTTTTGAGTCGGCATCACCTGTCCATTGCCGAGTCCACAGGACCCTTCTGGCAGAAATCGACATAGCATTTATTCTAGAGCCCAGTAGACTAATGTCTCTTTGAGCATCTCTCATATATACAGTAGGACAGCGTCTTTTATATGCCCCAGGGTCATTAATATAGTATCCTTGTCTAAGGTATCAAGTTCCTCAGATAAGGTATCCGTCCATGCTGCTACAGCACTACACACCCAGGCCGACGCAATTGCCGGCCTTAGTAAGGTACCTGAATGTGTATAAATGGACTTCAGGGTACCCTCTTGCTTTCTATCAGCAGCATCTTTTAGGGTGGCCATATCCTGTGACGGCAGGGCTACCCTCTTGGATAAGCGTGTTAAAGCTTTGTCCACCATAGGGGAGTATTCCCAGCGTAACCTGTCCGTTGGCGGGAAAGGATACGCCATAAGCATCTGTTTGGAAATCTGCAGTTTTTTATCTGGAGATTCCCAAGCCTTTTCACATAACTCATTTAGCTCGTGTGAAGGGGGGAAGGTCACCACCTGCCTTTTTTCCCCATACATATGAACCCTCTTGTCAGGGACTGGGGTTTCCTCTGTGATGTGCAACACATCCTTAATTGCTATAATCATATAACGGATGGATTTAGCCAATTTAGGCTGTAACTTTGCATCATCGTAATCGACACTGGAGTCAGAATCCATGTCGGTATCTGTGTCAACAATTTGGGATAGTGGGTGCTTCTGAGACCCTGACGGCCTCTGCGACATAGGATCAGGCACGGGCTGAGACCCTGACTGTCCTAAGGCTTCAGCTTTATCCAATCTTTTATGCAAGGAATTAACATTATCATTTAAAACCTTCCACATATCCATCCAATCAGGTGTCGGCGCCGTCGGCGGAGACACCACATTCATTTGCTCCCGCTCTGTTTCCACATAGCCTTCCTCGTCAAACATGTCGACACAAGCGTACCGACACCACACACACAGGGAATGCTCTTTTTGAAGACCGTTCCCCCACAAGGCCCTTTGGAGAGACAGAGAGAGAGTATGCCAGCACACACCCCAGCGCTATATAACCCAGGAATAACACAGTAACTTAATGTTAACCCAGTAGCCGCTGTTATAATGATTTTTGCGCCTAATTATGTGCCCCCCCTCTCTTTTTATCCTTTTCTACCGTGTATCTGCAGGGGAGAGCCTGGGGAGCTTCCTCTCAGCGGAGCTGTGGAGAAACAATGGCGCTGGTGAGTGCTGAGGAAGAAGCCCCGCCCCCTCAGCGGCGGGCTTCTGTCCCGCTTTAATGTACAATGGCCCTCATTCCGAGTTGTTCGCTCGGTATTTTTCATCGCATCGCAGTGAAAATCCGCTTAGTACGCATGCGCAAAGTTCGCACTGCGACTGCGCCAAGTAACTTTACTATGAAGAAAGTATTTTTACTCACGGCTTTTTCTTCGCTCCGGCGAACGTAATGTGATTGACAGGAAATGGGTGTTACTGGGCGGAAACACGGCGTTTCAGGGGCGTGTGGCTGAAAACGCTACCGTTTCCGGAAAAAACGCAGGAGTGGCCGGAGAAACGGTGGGAGTGCCTGGGCGAACGCTGGGTGTGTTTGTGACGTCAACCAGGAACGACAAGCACTGAAATGATCGCACAGGCAGAGTAAGTCTGGAGCTACTCTGAAACTGCTAAGTAGTTAGTAATCGCAATATTGCGAATACATCGGTCGCAATTTTAAGAAGCTAAGATTCACTCCCAGTAGGCGGCGGCTTAGCGTGTGTAACTCTGCTAAATTCGCCTTGCGACCGATCAACTCGGAATGAGGGCCAATATTTTGGCGGGGGCTCATACATATATAAAGTGCCAAACTGTATATATGCAAAACTTTTGCCAAGAGGTCCTAATTGCTGCCCAGGGCGCCCCCCCCTGCGCCCTTACAGTGACCGGAGTATGTGGGTGTGTGTGGGAGCAATGGCGCACAGCTGCAGTGCTGTGCGCTACCTCAGTGAAGACTGGAGTCTTCTGCCGCCGATTTCGAAGTCTTCTTGCTTCTTATGCTCACCCGGCTTCTGTCTTCCGGCTCTGCGAGGGGGACGGCGGCGCGGCTCTGGGATCGGACGACGAGGGTGAGATCCTGTGTACGATCCCTCTGGAGCTAATGGTGTCCAGTAGCCTAAGAAGCAGGACCTATCTGCAGAGAGTAGGGCTGCTTCTCTCCCCTCAGTCCCACGATGCAGGGAGTCTGTTGCCAGCAGAGCTCCCTGAAAATAAAAAACCTAACAAAATACTTTCTTACAGCAAGCTCAGGAGAGCTCACTGAACAGCACCCAGCTCGTCCGAGCACAGATTCAAACTGGAGGTGGGTCATAGAGGGAGGAGCCAGGGCACACCAGAATCTAAATTCTTTCTTAAAGTGCCCATGTCTCCTGCGGAGCCCGTCTATTCCCCATGGTCCTTACGGAGTCCCCAGCATCCACTAGGACGTTAGAGAAATATATAATATAATATATCTGTACTAGGACCTTTTGTGCTCCTGTAGTATCACTCCACCCTACAATAAACCCCATTGCCATTTGTGGCGTTGGAGTGTCCCTGGAGGAGTTGATTTGTCCCCTGCAACGTCTGTGTAATCAGTGTGCAGTGAAATGGCGCCAGAAAACTGCTGGTCCCACTCTGGCTCCGGAGCTATGTACTTATTTATACTGGCAATGTCTCCTGTATGGTGCCAAACAGAGTATAAATACTTGTTTCCACCAAACTGCTGGGCAGCTCACGCAGGGGGGCTATGGGAAACCCCCAGGGGAAGGGGTCCGGATGCCGCCCCTGCGATCGCGCTGCACCAAGAACCGAGGGACCCCCCTTAGTGAGGCCCCCGGTGTGTACTAACCACTCTTCTAACCTTCAGGCATATGTTAGGGGTGTGCGGCAAGCTGCAATTGTGCTCGCTAAGGCGCCGTGACCGCGGTAACACAACCTCTCAGGACAGTGGTCCTGCAGCGGGGAAGCGGCTCTGACGCCTTACAGAGGTCGGTTACCACCCCCTCCCTTAACTCCTACGGTACAGGTATGCTGTTACCCAAACAGCATACCGAAAAAAACAAAGTTTTAAAATAAACTGAAGAAAACTCTCTGGAGCTCCAGCGTGTGCACTCTCTCGAGGGCACTTTTTTCTAAGCTAGACTGGCTGTAGGAGGGGGCATAGAGGGGAGTAGCCAGCACACCCAGTTGACGAAATTTAAAGCGCACCGGCTCCTTTGGACCCCATCTATACCCATTGTACTAAGTGACCCCAGTATCCCTTATGGATGCTAGAGAAATCTAGTTATATCAGGTCAAACTAAAGCCAGAGAAGGAAAGAGGATTTTGAGCCATTACTTGGTAGTTCAACATTTGCCCACAGAAAATCATCAATTTCAAGCCAAGTATAGGAACTGAGGTATGAAAACTTATCTAGCATAGCAGAACATCTATCCATTACTCACAATAGTAAGGGGTCACACCGCCATGAGCGTGCCTGTCACATGCAGAGAGCCACACCCGTCACCAAGCACAGATCCTGGTAAGTGATTGGCAGTGCCTGCAGTGGCCTGATTTCAAAATCATACTTTAGTATACTGCAATCCTTTCTCTTTTTGTATACCTCCCACTATAATATCCTCACACTAATCCTGCGCTAAATGGTCCCTCTTTCTAACCTATTTCATGTAATCTTCTATGCCACAGGACAAAAGAATATCCACATCATTTCCAGTACGAAACACCTTTATGCACCTGCCATTGTCATTACTCAGCCAGTAAATTTCATGCCTGGTTAGTCTTTCTATATTCAGCAATTAAATATATTTTATGTTTCTGACTGTAGCTGTCTAACGGTAATGGAGAAAGTTGATCCTAACAAGCTTAAATGTATTAATGGAGTAATTGATTCATGTGCTATTGAATCCCTCTATACTATACAAATATATTGCAACATTTTTGTGTTTGGTGCCAGTGACCAGCTGGATACGGGAGTACTACAGGACCATTAGTTGCAGTGGAAGATTTTAGTACAGGGGTTCTCAAACTCAGTCCTCCGGTCCCTAAAGAGGTCACGATTTCCAGGTCACTTTGCAGGTGCATAGGTGTATTCATTAATCACTGACACATTTTAAAACATCCACAGGTAGAGCTAAGTATTGATTCTATGAGGAAACTGGAAAATATGAACTGTTTGGGGTCCTGAGGACAGATGTATTAACCTGGAGAAGGCATAAGGAAGTGATAAACCAGCGATAAATGCAAGGTGATAAACGCACCAGCCAATCAGATCCAATACGTAAATTAACAGTTAGGAGCCGCTTAGCTGGTGTGTTTATCACCTTGCACTTATCACTGGTTTATCACTTCCTTATGCCGTCTCCAGGCTTAATACATCTGCCCCAGAGTTTGAAAACCATGTTTTAGTACCAAGTTCTGGTCACAATGAGCTACAGCAGTGTAGCAGTGTCTCAAGCTTGGTCCTCAAAGCACCCTAATAGTCCAGGTGGCGGAATGTATGCTAGCATCACGGATCGCGCCGCTATAACACTTCCTGCTTCACCTTATTACCGAGACGAAGTAGGAAGCCACTCCAACAAGATTAACTAACATCTTCTCTGCCGAAACGGGGGGCGTGTAAACTCACTGCTGATGCACTGTGTCTCCCAGCTCGGCTGGCTGCACTGCGCATGTACAAGATCTTGAAAATCACGTGAGATCTCCTGCGCAGCCCGGATGCCTCCACAGCCAGGGACCGCTCTGTCCCTGCTGTGGAGAGAACACAACACCGATATCTGCAGGTGTCCGGTCAGCATACATTTCCCTGGATATCGGCGTGCTATCTCTAGAGAAAAGAAAAGCACAGATATGGACAGGGGTACAAGGAAGACATAAAAAATTGTGTCTGGCACAAGTCAGAGAAAGTTGGAGATGAAAAGGAGTTTTTTTTTTAACAGTACTCCTAGGCCAAGTTTATTGGGAAATTCTGGACAAAATGTTATTTATGTAAATTGTGCATGTATGTAATCCTTAGGTTCTGTTATGTTGTGATGGACAAGGTTAGGATTCTGTTCACATATTTTATGATTAGCAGCCACCAGCTCTGGTTTTGTTTACCACATGGCCCTTAAATAATTTGATTTGGTCCTGGACCTCCAACCCAGTTTGGAAACCACTGCATTAGAGTACAAGGCGGTGCCACTGCCTATTCATCCTCTGGCTTGTTTCAAGTCAGTCATGTTTTAAACTTTTACACGATGCTTATATATGTGTAACAAATTATTTTTAAATTGACCAAATAGATAGTTAATAAATATTGATTGATCCTTTCCACCTGTCTGCATACATCTGTTTTATTTTTTATTTTTAGATGAATTCCTGTATTGAATAAGCGCTGTCTCTGGTACCTAGAGTACAATTGCATATTAGATTTTAGGAACTGTAACACCACATTAAGGTCCCATGGTGCCACTGGGGGCACAAAAGAAGGCTGGATGTGTAGCACTCCCTTTACAAAAGTCTGGACTTCTGGGAGAGAAGCCAATTCCTTCTGAAAGAATATAGATAGGGCCGAAATCTGTACCTTAATGGAGCCTAACTTCAGGCCCATATCCACTCCTGTCTGTAGAAAGTGGAGAAATCGGCCCAGGTGGAAATCTTCCATAGGAGCATTCTTGGCTTCACACCAAGATACATACTTACTCCAGATACGGTGATGTTTCGCCGTCACCTCCTTCATAGCCTTTTTTCAGAGTAGGGATGACTTCCTCCGGAATACCTTTCCCAGCTAGGATTCGGTGTTCAACCGCCATGCCGTCAAACGTAACCGCGGTAAGTCTTGGAACACGCAGGGCCCCTGCTGCAACAGGTCCTCCCTGAGAGGAAGAGGCCATGGATCTTCTGTGAGAATCTCCTGAAGATCTGAATACCAGGCCCTTCGAGGCCAATCTGGAACAATGAGTATTGTCTGCACTCTTTTTCGTCTTATGATTCTCAATATTTTTGAGATAAGAGGAAGAGGAGGGAACACATAGACCAACTGAAACACCCATGGTGTCACCACGGAGTCTACCGCTACTGCCTGAGGGTCCCTTGACCTAGCATAATACCTCTGAAGCTTCTTGTTAAGGCGTGACGCCATCATGTCAATTTGAGGAAGTCCCCAAAGACTTGTTATCTCTGCAAAAACTTATTGATGAAGTCCCCACTCTCCTGGATGGAGATTGTGTCTGCTTCCCAGTTGTCCACTCCCGGAATGAAGACTGCTGACAGAGAGCTTACGTGATTCTCCTCCCAGCGAAGAATCCTGGTGGCTTCCGCCATGGCAACTCTGCTCCTTGTCCCGCCTTGGCAGTTTACATGAGCCACGGCTGGGACGTTGTCTGATTGAAACAGAACCAGTAGGTCGCGAAGAAGATTCTCCGCTTGTCGTAGGCTGTTGTATATGGCCCTTAATTCCAGTATGTTGATGTGTAGACAAGCATCCTGGCTTGACCATAGTCCCTGAAAATTTCTTCCTTGTGTGACTGCTCCCCATCCTCGGAGGCTCGCGTCCGTGGTCACCAGAACCCAGTCTTGAATGCCGAACCTGCGACCCTCTAGAAGGTGAGCACTCCGCAGCCACCACAGGAGAGACACCCTGGCCCTGGGGGACAGGCTTATTTTCTGATGAATTTGAAGATGAGACCCGGACCACTTGTCCAGAAGGTCCCACTGAAATGTCCTCGCATGAAACCTGTCGAAGGGGATGGCCTCGTAGGTCGCCACCATTTTTCCCAGTACTCGAGTGCATTGATGAACTGACACTCTGTTCGGTTTTAACAGGTCTCTGACCATGTTCTGGAGTTCCTGGGCTTTTTCCATTGGGAGAAGAACCCTCTTTTGTTCCGTGTCCAGAATCATGCCTAAGAACGATAGCCGAGTCGTTGGAACCAACTGTGACTTTGGTAGATTTAGAATCCAGCCATGCTGCTGCAGCACTCTCAGGGAGAGCGACACGCTTATCAGCAACTGATCTCTCGATCTCGCTTTAATCAGGAGATCGTCCAAGTACGGGATAATTGTGACTCCCTGCCTGCGCAGGAGCACCATCATTTCCGCCATTACCTTGGTGAAAATCCTCGGGGCCATGGAAAGCCCAAACGGCAACGTCTGAAACTGGTAATGACAGTCCTGTACAGCGAATCTCAGATACGCCTGATGAGGAGGATATATAGGGACATGAAGGTATGCATCCTTTATGTCCAGTGACACCATAAAATCCCCCCCTTCCAGGTTGGAGATAACTGCCCGGAGCGATTCCATCTTGAATTTGAACTTTTTCAAGTACAGGTTTAGGGATTTTAGATTTAGAATGGGTCAGGCCGAGCTATCCGGTTTCGGAACCACAAATAGGGTTGAATAGTACCCCCTTCCCCTGTTGAACTAGGGGAACCTCGACAATCACTTGCTGTTGACACAGCTTTTGAATTGCAGCTAAAACTATCTCCCTCTCTGGGAGAGAAGCTGGTAAAGCCGATTTGAAAAATCGGCGCGGAGGCACCTCTTCGAATTCCAGCTTGTAGCCTTGGGATACAATTTCCATCGCCCAAGGATCCACGTCTGACTGAACCCAGACGTGGCTAAAGAGTCGAAGACGTGCCCCCACCGGTGCGGACTCCCTCCGTGGAGCCCCAGCGTCATGCGGTTGATTTAGTAGAAGCCGGGGAAGACTTCTGCTCCTGGGAACTAGCCGTAGCAGGTATTCTTTTCCCTCTACCCTTACCTCTGGCGAGGAAGGAAGAGACCCGACCTCTTCTGGACTTTTGCAACCGAAAGGACTGCATCTGATATTGTGGTGTTTTCTTTTGCTGTGGGGGAACATAAGGCAAAAAAGTAGATTTACCCGCGGTAGCTGTGGAAACCAGGTCCGGCGAGACCTTCCCCAAATAAAACCTCACCCTTGTAAGGCAAAACTTCCATATGCCTCTTTGATTCGGCATCACCCGTCCATTGGCGGGTCCACAGGGCTCGCCTAGCAGAAATCGCCATGGCGTTGGCTGTCGAACCTAGCAGCCTAACGTCTCTCTGAGCGTCTCTCATATATGAGACTGCATCTTTTATGTGACCTAAGGTCAATAAAATGGTATCCCTATCTAGGGTATCAATGTCAGCTGACAAGGTATCTGTCCAAGCTGCTACCGCGCTACAAACCCAAGCCGATGCTATTGCCGGTCTGAGCAAAGCACCCGTATGTGTATAAATTGATTTTAAGGTCGTTTCCTGTCTGCGATCAGCAGGATCCTTGAGGGCTGCCGTGTCTGGAGACGGTAGCGCCACCTTTTTGGACAAGCGCGTTAAAGCCTTGTCCACCCTGGGTGAGGATTCCCACCGTACCCTGTCCTGTGCAGGGAAAGGGTACGCCATAAGAATCCTCTTGGGAATCTGCAGTTTTTTGTCTGGAGTTTCCCAAGCTTTTTCAAATAACGCGTTCAGCTCATGAGATGGGGGAAAGGTTACCTCAGGTTTCTTTTCCTTAAACATGCATACCCTCGTGTCAGGGACAGAGGGGTCATCTGTGATATGCAAAACATCTTTTATTGCAATAATCATATAATAAATACTTTTGGTCACCCTTGGGTGTCACCTCGCATCATCGTAGTCGACACTGGAGTCAGAATCTGTGTCGGTATCAGTGTCTGCTACTTGGGACAGGGGACGTTTTTGAGACCCTGAAGGGCCCTGTGGCACAGTCAAAGCCATTGATTGACTCCCTGTTTTATCCCTGGACTCTGCTTTGTCCAATCTCTTATGTAATAAAGCCACATTTGCATTTAAAACATTCCACATATCCAACCAATCAGGTGTCGGCGTTGCCAACGGAGACACCACAATCATCTGCTCCACCTCCTCCTTAGATGAACCTCCCGCTTCAGACATGCCCCCACACACTCAGGGATATATCTATATGGAGACAGTCCCCCAATAAGGCCCTTTGGAGAGACAGAGAGAGAGTATGCCAGCACACACCCAGCGCTACCGGACACTGGAATAAAATCCCAGTTAGTACAGCGCTTTTATAAAAAATAAATAAATATATATATATATATATATATATATATATTACAGAAAAGATGCGGCACTCCAGGCTTAAATGATTCACAGCAAACTAGTACTTTGCAGCAACGTTTCAGTAGACACACCTACTGTCGTCATGCTTTAATAAAGAGTAAAAACAATGTACATACCTTTATAGTCGCCCCATGTGCATTCCCGCCAGCTCGTCCCGGGACCGCTCACCCGCCGAGCCGCATAAAACGTGACGTCATCGTCAAGCGACGGCGCCGTGCAATAGACACCCATCACCATAACAACCAAGATTGCATGCAGTAAACATTGTTGCTGGCTGAAACAGTGTAATAATAGATAGTTAACAGCTACATAATTATAATCCACACCTTTTGCATAATACTCCATAGCATCAAGACAATGTCTGCTACAATAGTTAACTATATCGTGGCCAATGCTTATATGTGCTGTTTTGCGATTGTCACCAGCAAGTCTCACCAACTATTTCATTTAAAAAAACATGAATAATAGACTGTTTCATTAAGACCAACCGTACTATCCACTTTGTTTCTAACTGTAATAGTTTCGCCCCTCTGTTACCTCCTCTCATATCACCTGGGACACAGTCTATCATTCTATATCTGATGCTATGTACTGGATGTTTCAACTGAACAAAATGCCGGGCCACGGGTTGTTCACTATCTCCCGTGTCCAAAGCATTATGGATGGCTGATCTATGAGCTGACATCCTTTCTTTGAATTTTCGCTCAGTTTTGCTGATGTAGCTCAAGCCACATGGGCAAATAATTTGATAAACGACAAAATTCGAGTTGCATGTTAACTGATGTTTAATGGGGATTTTTTGTCCCGTATGAGGATGATTAAAGGAATCGCCTACCAGGAGATACTGGCACGTAACACAAGAGCATTTGATATTGCCCAATTTTGTTAATGAAGGCAAAAAAGATCTTTTGCCTATAGGATCTCTCTTAAGTTTTGCCACATCAGTTTTCACCAACAAATCACGAAGGTTCTGACCTCGTGAATAACAAGGCATTAATTTTGTTTCTCCCAGATGCAAGTTGTTATCTGAACTTATAATTGGCCAATATTTTTTAGATATAGAATTAGTATGTTTTGATCCCACATTAAATTTATTTACCCATGGTAAAACAGGTTTATCCACCTTAGTTGTCTTATTAGTGGTAAGTAATGCTTCTCTATCGAGGGCCATCACTTTATTTTTGGAGGATTTTAATGTTTTTAAAGAGTACCCTCTATCTAACAATTTATCAATTAAGGAATCAATCTGTTGTTCTGCCGTCTCGCTGTTACTATTGATGCGTCTAATTCTAATCATCTGTGAGTATGGAAGTCCTCTCGTCATTGATTTAGGATGACAGCTTCTGGCATGAAGGAGTTGCTGTTTATCTGTTGGCTTGATAAACACAGTAGTGGTAAGGACAGAATTCTTAATCTGAATATTAACATCTAAGAAGTTAATAGCCTCTTGATTCATGCAAAAGGTGAACTTGATGGGTCCCTCTGTGGCATTATACGCTACAATTATATTTTCCAATATTGTATGATCACCTTTCCATAAGACAATTAAATCATCTATGTATCTGTTGAATAACAACATATGAGAAGAAAATAGAGGATTGTTATAAAACAAGTCCTCTTCTACCTCAAACATCACCATATTTGCGTATACTGGAGCCACAGAGGAACCCATCGCACACACCCTTATTTGCATGTAAAATTGCTTGTCATAAAGAAAAAAATTCATTGTCAAGATTAGTTCCAACAACTGTAATATTACATCAATTTTAGCCGGACTAAATGCCTTCTTCTTCAATAAAAACTTTTTAACAGCGGCTAATCCAAATTGATGCGGTATTGAGGTGTATAAACTTATTACATCTACCGTTACCAACCATGTATCCTCTGGAATTGATGTTAAACCCTTCAAATTGTTAAGTAGACTAGTTGTATCTAGTAAAAAACTTGGTTCATTGCGAATTAACGGCTGCAACAAAGAATCTAACAAACATGCTGTCGGTTGCAGTAATGACCCTCTGGCCGACACAATTGGGCGGCCAGGTGGAGGATCTATACCCTTATGTATCTTAGGGATTAGATAAAATATAGGTACCAACGGGTAATCAGGAATCAGAATGTTAAATACATCCTCAGAAATAAGATCTACAGCTAAAGCTTGTTGCAGAATTCCTTGTAGTCTCTTTTTACAAAGACTTGTAGGATTAGACTGCAACTTCATATACACATGGGGATCTGACAATTGTTTTAGAGCCTCTTTGTTGTAATCGGTGAAATCTTGGAGGACAACGGGACTGATGGAATAAATGACAGGCCCTTATTCAACAAACTCTTTTCTATGGAAGTCAGTTCATAAGAAGACAGATTTACGATTAGATCTTTTTGGATGTTGGAGGACGACCTGCTCTTCCTCTGCCTTTTGTTTTGGCCGCTTCTCCTCGTGCGCCATCTTTGTCTGGGTATCTTACTCCTCTTGTTTTCACCTCTAAAGGGGCAGCCGCTTGATTAGATCAATTGGTCATGAAAAATAAGATCAGTGCATTTGAATTGATACATACTCCGGCATTATTAACTGACAAAGAGGAATGTTGGATGAAAAAATTCAACAAGTGTCTCAATACAAAAGAGAATTGATTGCCTTTAAAAAAGAAAAATTACAAAAGGTAGAGCAAGACTATGAGAAACATTCCGTATACAGATGGCTCTCAGATAACAGACCAGAGGGGAAAAGACGACCCTTTTTTCGTAGAAACCGGAGACCTTTTGCTAGATTCGATACAGAATCATCACAAGAGACCAACAGTGATACAGAAAGATCTAATCAAGCGGCTGCCCCTTTAGGGGTGAAAACAAGAGGAGTAAGATACCCAGACAAAGATGGCGCACGAGGAGAAGCGGCCAAAACAAAAGGCAGAGGAAGAGCAGGTCGTCCTCCAACATCCAAAAAGATCTAATCGTAAATCTGTCTTCTTATGAACGGACTTCCATAGAAAAGAGTTTGTTGAATAAGGGCCTGTCATTTATTCCATCAGTCCCGTTTGACCCACTACAATGGAACATTGAGAAACATTCCTTGCAAAGAAAAATCAAGCTCAAAGAACACTTTAAAGATAATATAGGACATTCTTCAAAAGAACAACATCCTATTCCTAAACAACTAAGATCATTTATTCCTAAGTCGACTTTTGAGCCGGTATCATATAACCCTAGTATAAAAACATTTATGAGGTTGTTGGAGCAGGATGCAGAGGCAGTCACTAATAGTGGTGTCTCTAGTCATGCGAATCTGACACTACAAGAGAGGGAGGCATTAAAAACACTGTCTAATAACCATAATTTGATAATACGTTCAGCGGATAAAGGAGGAGCAATTGTCCTCCAAGATTTCACCGATTACAACAAAGAGGCTCTAAAACAATTGTCAGATCCCCATGTGTATATGAAGTTGCAGTCTAATCCTACAAGTCTTTGTAAAAAGAGACTACAAGGAATTCTGCAACAAGCTTTAGCTGTAGATCTTATTTCTGAGGATGTATTTAACATTCTGATTCCTGATTACCCATTGGTACCTATATTTTATCTAATCCCTAAGATACATAAGGGTATAGATCCTCCACCTGGCCGCCCAATTGTGTCGGCCAGAGGGTCATTACTGCAACCGACAGCATGTTTGTTAGATTCTTTGTTGCAGCCATTAATTCGCAATGAACCAAGTTTTTTACTAGATACAACTAGTCTACTTAACAATTTGAAGGGTTTAACATCAATTCCAGAGGATACATGGTTGGTATCGGTAGATGTAATAAGTTTATACACCTCAATACCGCATCAATTTGGATTAGCCGCTGTTAAAATGTTTTTATTGAAGAAGAAGGCATTTAGTCCGGCTAAAATTGATGTAATATTACAGTTGTTGGAACTAATCTTGACAATTAATTTTTTTCTTTATGACAAGCAATTTTACATGCAAATAAGGGGGTGTGCGATGGGTTCCTCTGTGGCTCCAGTATACGCAAATATGGTGATGTTTGAGGTAGAAGAGGACTTGTTTTATAACAATCCTCTATTTTCTTCTCATATGTTGTTACTCAACAGATACATAGATGATTTAATTGTCTTATGGAAAGGTGATCATACAATATTGGAAAATATAATTGTAGCGTATAATGCCACAGAGGGACCCATCAAGTTCACCTTTTGCATGAATCAATAGGCTATTAACTTCTTAGATGTTAATATTCAGATTAAGAATTCTGTCCTTACCACTACTGTGTTTATCAAGCCAACAGATAAACAGCAACTCCTTCATGCCAGAAGCTGTCATCCTAAATCAATGACGAGAGGACTTCCATACTCACAGATGATTAGAATTAGACGCATCAATAGTAATGGCGAGACGGCAGAACAACAGATTGATTCCTTAATTGATAAATTGTTAGATAGAGGATACTCTTTAAAAACATTAAAATCCTCCAAAAATAAAGTGATGGCCCTCGATAGAGAAACATTACTTACCACTAATAAGACAACTAAGGTGGATAAACCTGTTTTACCATGGGTAAATAAATTTAATGTGGGATCAAAACATACTAATTCTATATCTAAAAAATATTGGCCAATTATAAGTTCAGATAACAACTTGCATCTGGGAGAAACAAAATTAATGCCTTGTTATTCACGAGGTCAAAACCTTCGTGATTTGTTGGTGAAAACTGATGTGGCAAAACTTAAGAGATCCTATAGGCAAAAGATCTTTTTTGCCTTCATTAACAAAATTGGGCAATATAAAATGCTCTTGTGTTACGTGCCAGTATCTCCTGGTAGGCGATTCCTTTAATCATCCTCATACGGGACAAAAAAATCCCCATTAAACATCAGTTAACATGCAACTCGAATTTTGTCGTTTATCAAATTATTTGCCCATGTGGCTTGAGCTACATCGGCAAAACTGAGCGAAAATTCAAAGAAAGGATGTCAGCTCATAGATCAGCCATCCGTAATGCTTTGGACACAGGAGATAGTGAACAACCCGTGGCCCGGCATTTTGTTCAGTTGAAACATCCAGTACATAGCATCAGATATAGAATGATAGACTGTGTCCCAGGTGATATGAGAGGAGGTAACAGAGGGGCGAAACTATTACAATTAGAAACAAAGTGGATAGTACGGTTGGTCTTAATGAAACAGTCTATTATTCATGTTTTTTTAAATGAAATAGTTGGTGAGACTTGCTGGTGACAATCGCAAAACAGCACATATAAGCATTGGCCACGATATAGTTAACTATTGTAGCAGACATTGTCTTGATGCTATGGAGTATTATGCAAAAGGTGTGGATTATAATTATGTAGCTGTTAACTATCTATTATTACACTGTTTCAGCCAGCAACAATGTTTACTGCATGCAATCTTGGTTGTTATGGTGATGGGTGTCTATTGCACGGCGCCGTCGCTTGACGATGACGTCACGTTTTATGCGGCTCGGCGGGTGAGCGGTCCCGGGACGAGCTGGCGGGAATGCACATGGGGCGACTATAAAGGTATGTACATTGTTTTTACTCTTTATTAAAGCCTGACGACAGTAGGTGTGTCTACTGAAACGTTGCTGCAAAGTACTAGTTTGCTGTGAATCATTTAAGCCTGGAGTGCCGCATCTTTTCTGTGTATATTTATCCCTTTATGAGGGCACCGGCTGCAGTTGAGTATATGTTTTGGGAGTGCCAGACCCTGCATTGAATATATATATACATATATATATATATATATATATATATATATACACACACACATAAACACATATATATATATATATATATATATATATATTGTGACAAGAACACTGGGATAGTGTTTGAGGGCAGGTATATTTGTCCCAGGTTCTTGTCTTACATGTTTTAGAAAATGTTAACTTCTAGGAAAAATGCTTTTTGTTTTGTCTGAACCTTTTCAGTTTGCTGTAAAAGCTGGGTAAAGGCTCTGAGAGAGAGATAAGGCGAGTTCTAGACATTGGGCCCAGTTCGGGTCTTTGGCCTCACAGAGGGCTAATCAGGGTTTCAGCTGTGTAAGAGTGATATAGTGCTTCTAACCTGATTAGTATGGGCAGACTGCCTGGGAAGGCTGCAGGATCTGTGTGTGAGAGACACGCTTTCTGATGCAAGTAAGCTATACAGTATGTACTGAAGAACTCTGTGTTTTGTTTAGTGACAGTTAGGAATATCTTATGTTTAGTTAGTGCCGGACAGGCAAGGTATTTTTATTTTGGGGTTTGTTTTATTTTCTGTTTCAATAAAACTGGCCGGGGTCAGTTGTACCAGAAACTGGACTTGTGTTGTTCCTCAGCTGCTGCGTGCTGCCATATTCCCCAGGAAAAGGCACCTTGCACCCCTACAGTGTTACAACTTGGTGGAGAATGCGAGCAGGCCGTTCTGCGCATAAGTGAAAGCAGCAGCTTTGTGAGGCCTGCAGAAAACGGTGGTTTATGCAGATACAGCCCAGTGTGAAGTTACTGAGACTCACCCCTGAGGGTTTGATATATGTCCTGGGTGAAAGCAGCTGCAAAGCCGCCTGAAAAATCTGTTGACATGGAGGATCTGCTTAAAGCCTTGCTGCAAGCTACAGCGGCTCAGCAGGAGGCCAACCGACAGCAGCAGGTGGCAATGGAGGAAAATTGGAGACTACAGCAGGAGGCCAACAGACAGCAGCAGGTGGCAATGGAGGAAAATAAGAGACAACAGCAGGCAGTTGTTGATGAACTTTACAGGCAACAGCGTCAGGATAGAGAGGCCTTAGCAGAAGTGGTGCAGAGACTTGCAGCTCGGGTTGGAGATGTGGCCGTCAGTGCTCCAACCAGCTCTAGTTCTATACGAGCCAGTCACTTCCTGCAGAAAATGACAGAGGCTGATGATGTGGAGGCCTATCTGACCACGTTTGAAAGGACTGCCGAGCGTGAGAACTGGCCGAAAGCACAGTGGGCCAGTCTGCTGGCACCTTTCCTGTCAGGTGAGCCCCAAAAAGCTTACTTTGATTTAAGCCCTGCTGAGGCTCGGGACTATGATAAACTAAAGACTGAGATCCTGACCCGCCTGGGAGTCACGCTGTCAGTACGAGCACAACGGGTGCACCGTTGGCTGTACGCCATGGAGAAGCCTCCGCGCTCCCAGATGCACGACCTTATTCAGCTAACAAAAAAATGGCTGCAGCCAGAGACATTAACTGGTCCCCAGATGGTGGAAAGAGTCGTCATGGACCGCTACTTGAGATCTTTGCCCATGGTCCTGCGCAAGTGGGTGAGCCATGGAAACCCGGGTACTGCTGACCAATTAGTGGACATGGTAGAGAGGTATTTGGCAGCAGAGGAACTACTGATGACCACCCAGCAACCCATAGATCCTCGACAGCGCCCTTCAGTAAAGACTGGTAAGACTGTTCCGTGGGAAAACGTTGCTGGGCGGTTAAGAGAACGCAAGGCTGGAGAGACTGTAAACACTGGCCCTGGAAACAGGCCAATGGGGCTAGAACGGTCTATGCTGCCCAAATGGGTTGATAATCGTGTGGTTAAATGTTTTAGGTGTGGTATGCCAGGTCATGTTATTGCCAATTGCCCAGTCACGCAAGAACCCATGCAATGTGATGCTGCCTTTGAATGTCGCAGAATGTCTTTCTTTGCTAGGTTAGCCTGTACTGTGGTACCTTCACCTGAGCTGGAAAAACAAATGTGTGATGTGTTCTTAGAAGGTAACCGGGTAGAGGCCTTGCTAGATTCAGGAAGTTTAGTTACCCTCGTGAAAGCTGGGTTAGTGAACCCCTTAAAGGTCCAGCAAATACCTATTGGGGTAACTTGCATACATGGGGATACCCAACATTATGCCACTGCTGAGGTGAATATAGAAACTTGTTGTGGGTCAGCAATGGTTAAAGTGGGACTGGTCCCTACCTTGGTGCATGAGGCCATAATAGGGAGGGATTTTCCTCATTTTTGGAAACTGTGGGAATCACGGTTATCAACAGATGTGAGAAGTAAAAAGCCAGTTGATAATACCGGTGATTTTATGGATGTACGTGGGTCTTCGGAACTTTCTGGCCCTTTGCCTTTTGCTAGTTTGGCTGGGGAAGTGACAGATGGGGAGTCCAGTGAGGACCCTCTTGCCGGGAACAGAGACATAGAACTGAAAGCGTGCCTGACCTGGAGGTAAAGAAGGATCTGTTTGCGTCTGAACAGTTAAAGGATCCTACCTTAATAAAGGCTAGAGAGAATGTTAAGATTGTTAATGGGGAACCTGTGGTACCAGGTGACAGGGTTACGTATCCCCACATGGCCATCTGTAATGAGCTCTTGTACCACATTGTCAAAAGGGGTGAGGATGTGGTGGAACAGCTGGTAGTTCCCCAGCCTTATCGGAGAACGGTACTAGATTTAGCTCATAGTCACGTTACCGCAGGACATTTAGGGGCAGAAAAAACCACTGAAAGAGTTTTACAAAGGTTCTTTTGGCCAGGGGTTTATAAAGAAGTGTCTGAATATTGTTCTTCCTGTCCTGAATGCCAGTATCATGCCCCTAGACCCCATTTCAGGAGCCCACTAGTTCCCATGCCTATTATAGAGGTCCCGTTTGACAGAATAGCCATGGATCTCGTGGGGCCCTTGTTAAAGTCTGCTCGGGGCCATCAGTATATCCTGGTAATTATGGACTATGCCACTCGATATCCTGAGGCTGTCCCTTTACGCACTATCACAACCAAGGCGATAGCTAGGGAGCTGGTGCAGGTATTTAGTAGATTGGGAATACCAAAAGAAATTTTGACTGACCAAGGTACTCCATTTATGTCAAGGATCATGAAAGAATTGTGCAAGTTATTTAAGGTCACTCACCTCAGGACGTCCATCTACCATCCCCAAACTGACGGGTTGGTGGAAAGTTGGTGGAAATGGAAAATAAAACATTAAAAAGTATGTTAAAAAAGGTTGTTGAGAGAGATGGGAAAAACTGGGGTTGTTTGTTGCCCTACTTGTTAATGGCCATCAGAGAAGTTCCTCAGTCCTCTACGGGGTTTTCTCCATTTGATTTGTTGTATGGTAGACACCCCAGAGGGCTGTTGGATGTTGCCAAAGAGACGTGGGAAGGACAGCCCACTCCTTATAGAAGCGTTATTGAGCATGTAACACAAATGCAGGATAGGATTGCAGCCGTGGTACCTGTTGTCAGAGAGCACATGGAACAGGCCCAAAGTGCTCAACAGAGGGTCTATAACCGGAGTGCCAAGATACGGGAATTTGCTCCTGGAGATAGAGTTCTTGTTTTGGTACCCACTGTGGAAAGCAAATTCCTAGCTAAATGGCAGGGTCCATTTGAGATTAGGGAAAAAGTGAATGAGGTTAATTACAAAGTATACCAGCCGGGAAAGAGAAAACCCGAACAGATCTACCATGTTAACTTAATCAAACCCTGGAAAGATAGGTTGTCTCTGTCAGCGGAGCCTTGCCCTTCGGTGTCTTCACCCCGGTTGCTTCCCGCAGTGAAGGTGTCAGAGACATTATCAGCTGATCAGAACAATCAGGTAAAAGAATTTCTCATCCAAAATAGGGAGGTATTTTCAGAGCTGCCTGGCCGAACGACCATAATAAAACATGACATTGTCACAGAACCAGGGGTCAGGGTTCATTTAAAGCCATATAGGATTCCTGAAGCTCAGCGAGAAGCTATTTCTAAGGAAGTTAAAACCATGTTAGAACTTGGAGTCATAGAGGAGTCTAACAGTGAGTGGTCCAGTCCCATAGTGCTCATCCCGAAGCCCGACGGTAGCATACGCTTCTGTAATGACTTTCGTAAGTTAAATGAGGTGTCCAAGTTTGACGCATACCCCATGCCCCGTGTGGATGAGCTTGTAGAAAGGCTGGGAACAGCCAGGTTTCTCACCACATTGGACCTGACCAAAGGTTACTGGCAAATACCTTTATCTGATAGCGCCAAAGAAAAAACAGCCTTTTCGGTTCCGGAGGGGCTGTACCAGTATAAGATGTTACCCTTTGGGTTGCATGGGGCTCCAGCAACCTTTCAACGGGCGATGGATAAAATTTTGAGGCCCCATAGAAAATATGCAGCTGCCTATTTGGATGATGTGGTAATTCACAGTACAGACTGGGGGTCACATTTGGTTAAAGTACAAGCAGTACTGGACTCAATCAGAGAGGCAGGGTTAACTGCTAACCCAAAGAAGTGCTGCCTCGCAATGGAGGAGGTCAAATACTTGGGCTTCACCATAGGCAGAGGTCTGATTAGGCCCCAATTGAATAAAGTTGATGCTATTCAAAACTGGCCTCGTCCAGTGAATAAAAAACAGGTAAGGGCTTTTTTGGGAATTACTGGGTACTATAGACGGTTTATTCCTAATTTTGCGACCACAGCGGTGCCGTTGTCAGACCTTACCAAAGGGAAGCAGTCAAATGTGGTGAAATGGAACCCTGATGCAGAAAAGGCGTTCCAAGCGTTAAAAGTGGCTTTGTGTTCACAACCGGTGTTGATAACACCAGATTTTTCAAAAGAATTTGTGGTACAGACAGATGCCTCAGAGGTAGGGATAGGTGCTGTGCTGTCCCAAACCAGAGATGGGGACGAACACCCTATCATTTATTTGAGTAGGAAACTCAATGAGCATGAAAAAAGGTATGCCATTGTGGAAAAGGAGGCTTTGGCCATTAAGTGGGCACTAGATACCTTGAGATATTACCTCTTGGGTAGACAATTCAGACTAGTGACAGACCATGCCCCTTTAAAATGGATGTATGTAAATAGAGGCAAGAATGCTCGTGTAACTAGATGGTTTCTAGCGTTGCAGGACTTTAAGTTTACTGTCGAACATAGACCGGGAACACAATTGGCCAACGCAGATGCATTGTCTCGCATCTTCTGTTTGGGGGCTACAAGTGTTCCGGCCCCTAGGTCGAAACAGGGGAGGGGGATATGTGACAAGAACACTGGGATAGTGTTTGAGGGCAGGTATATTTGTCCCAGGTTCTTGTCTTACATGTTTTAGAAAATGTTAACTTCTAGGAAAAATGCTTTTTGTTTTGTCTGAACCTTTTCAGTTTGCTGTAAAAGCTGGGTAAAGGCTCTGAGAGAGAGATAAGGCGAGTTCTAGACATTGGGCCCAGTTCGGGTCTTTGGCCTCACAGAGGGCTAATCAGGGTTTCAGCTGTGTAAGAGTGATATAGTGCTTCTAACCTGATTAGTATGGGCAGACTGCCTGGGAAGGCTGCAGGATCTGTGTGTGAGAGACACGCTTTCTGATGCAAGTAAGCTATACAGTATGTACTGAAGAACTCTGTGTTTTGTTTAGTGACAGTTAGGAATATCTTATGTTTAGTTAGTGCCGGACAGGCAAGGTATTTTTATTTTGGGGTTTGTTTTATTTTCTGTTTCAATAAAACTGGCCGGGGTCAGTTGTACCAGAAACTGGACTTGTGTTGTTCCTCAGCTGCTGCGTGCTGCCATATTCCCCAGGAAAAGGCACCTTGCACCCCTACAGTGATACAATATACACACACACACACACACACACACATACACACAAACTAACTGCGCCAATGAAATGTGCCCCCCCCTCTTTTTTGCCCTCTGTAACCGTGTTCAGCAGGGGAGAGTCCGGGGAGCCAGCTTCTCTGCAGTGTGCTGTGGAGAAAATGGCGCTGGTTAGTGCTGGAGAATCAAGCTCCGCCCCCTCACCGGCGGGCTTCGGTCCCGCTCAAATTATTTATACTGGCGGGGGTTCGTTAATATACCGCCTCTGCAGTATCTAATTCATCTACCAGTGTCCCTATGAGGTTAATATTGCTGCCCAGGGCGCCCCCCCCTGCGCCCTGCACCCTTACAGTGCCCGCTGTGTGTGTACTTGTGGGAGCAATGGCGCGCAGCGTTACCTCAGTGAAGATCTGAAGTCTTCTGCCGCCTTTGAAGTCTTCTTTCTTCTTATACTCACTCGGCTTCTATCTTCCAGCTCTGTGAGGAGGACGGCGGCGCGGCTCTGGGACGAACGGCGAGGGTGAGACCTGCGTTCCGACCCTCTGGAGATAATGGTGTCCAGTAGCCTAAGAAGCAGAGCCTATCATTTAAGTAGGTCTGCTTCTCTGCCCTCAGTCCCTCGAAGCAGGGAGCCTGTTGCCAGCAGTGCTCCCTGAAAATAAAAAACCTAACAAAAAAGTATTTTTCAGAGAAACTCAGGAGAGCTCCCCTGCAATGCACCCAGTCTCCTCTGGGCACAGGATCTAACTGAAGTCTGGAGGAGGGGCATAGAGGGAGGAGCCAGTGCACACCGATTCTAAAGTCTTTAGAGTGCCTATGTCTCCTGCGGAGCCTGTCTATACCCCATGGTCCTTACGGAGTCCCCAGCATCCTCTAGGACGTAAGAGAAATGGTCCTAACTACGATAAATGTTACACCCTTATCTGTGACAATATTTGACACACTCTGCACTTAGATAGGCTTAGTGTGATGTCGCTAAGTAGAAGTCATTAATGGTCTGCACTGCAGTTGTCTGGTGGCCATATATTGGTTATGGACCATTCTCAGTCTATTAGACTGTATGGGGTATTGGTGAGAGCAGCATAGTGGATCATGATACATACATTCCATTTTTTTACTGCTACTCCGACGACTAATGAATACAACATTTGCAAACCAATAAACCTTGACCGAGGCAACCATACCCATCTTTATTTGTCACTGCCATAAATTCTTGGCTATCATGCAACAGCATAACACTGATGCCAGGATGGATGCTGCTGGAAATTATGAGGCCATTATAATTGTATTTCTAATATTTCTAACAGACCCTGGTCCATTCTTAGCTGTTCCGCTTATTAGTAACACCTTCAGGATGTTGGCAAATTAATGGGCAGTACGGATGGTGTAATGGTTAGCATTACTGCCTCACAGCACTAAGGTCATGGGTTCGATTCCCACCATGGCTCTGTGTACGATTCCCTCCCTGTACTTGCGTGGGTTTCCTCCGGGTACTCCGGTTTCCTCTCACAATCCAAAGATATACTGGTAGATTAATTGGTTCCCAACAAAGTTAACCCTATCCTGAATATGTGTGTGTGTGTGTGTGTGTGTGTACATGTGGTAGGGAATATAGATTGTATCTCCACTGGGGCAGGGACTGATGTGAATGGCCAAGTATTCTCTGTAAAGCGCTGCGGAATATTTGTGCGCTATATAAATAACTGGTAATAAATAAATAAATAAATAAATAATGCATGAGAGTGCACACCTCAGCTTAAGGCAACAGATGTAGCCCTACCTTCCTTACAGTTGCTGCCAAGATGTTTATACCAATGTATATTATGTGTTATGATTAGAGATGAGCGGGTTCGGTTCTCAGAGAAGCAAACCCTCCCGGACTTCACGTCACGGGCCCGGATCAGAGTTATGCTCGGGTTTTCCCGCCTGACTCGGAAACCAGAACGAGGCAAAACGTCATCATCATGCTGTCGGATTCTCTCAGGGTTTGGATTCCACATAAGGAGCCGCGCGTCAACGCCATTTTCACTCCGGCATTGGAGAGTGTACAGAGAGGACGTGTCTCCGTCTTCAGTGGTGGTGTCTTGTGCTGCATCAGTCCAGTCACAGTGGTGGTTTCCTCTACTGACATATGTCCAGTGCTGCTGTATAAGTCCAGTCCAGTGGTGCTGTGTTGTGCTGCATCAGTACAGTGGTGGTGTGATGTGCTGCATCAGTACAGTCACAGTGGTGGTGTACTCTGCTGCCATATGTCCAGTGCTGCTGTATAAGTCCAGTCCATTGCAGTGGTGCTGTATTGTCCTGCATCAGTCCAGTGGTGGTGTCCCTGTGCTGCTGTATATGTACAGTGGTACTGCCCTATAAGTCCAGTGATACTGCCATACAATTCCAGTGGTACTGCCGTATAAGTCCAGTCCAGCCGTACTGCCATATAAATCCAGTGATCCTGCCGTATAATTCCATTAATCCTGCCTTATATGTCCAGTGATCCTGGCGTATATGTCCAGTGACACTACCGTATATGTCCAACGATACTGCAGTATGCGTCCACTGATACTGCCGTATAAATCCAGTGATCCTGCCGTATAATTCCAGTGGTACTGGCTTATAAATCCAGTCCAGTGATACTGCCGTATATGTCCATTGATACTGCCGTTTATGTCCAGTGGTACTGCTGTTTATGTCCAGCGGTACTGGTGAATATGTCCAGCGGTACTGGTGTATAAATCCAGTGTACCTCGCAGAAAGAGATTTAACAATGGTAAGTCTACCATAAATCTCGTTTTCTGCAGCGGGTTACACTGGAATTCCACAGGGAATAACATCGGGGATGTCCTAAAGCAGTTCCTCATGGGAGGGGACGCATTGTAGCGGGCACAAGAACCTGGCGCCCAAAGGAAGCTTTCTTGGAGGCGGAAGTATCAAAGGCATAGAACCCGATGAACGTGTTCACAGAGGACCACGTAGCCGCCTTGCACAATTGTTCAGTGGACGTGCCTCGGCTGGCTGCCCAAGAAGGTTCAACAGATCGGGTAGAATGGGCTTTGATAGCAGCAGGAGCTGGAAGACCAGCCTGTGCATAAGCTTGTGCAATCACCATTCTAATCCATCTGGCCAAGGTTAGCTTATTCGCAGGCCAGCCACGTTTGTGAAACCAAAAAGTACAAAAAGGGTATCTGACTGACCTCCTGAGGGAGGCAGTACTCTTTACATAAATACGGAGAGCTCGTAACACATCCAAACACCGCTCTTTGGAGGACAAACCAGAAGAGATAAAGGCCGGAACCACCATCTCTTGGTTAAGATGAAAAGATGATACCACCTTAGGTAGATAACCAGGGCGAGTTCGAAGAACTGCCCGGTCACAGTGAAAATTCAGAAAGGGTGGACGACAGGACAAGGCACCCAAGTCCGACACCCTCCTAAGTAGAGGAAATAGCCAGTAAAATAACGACCTTAAGTGTAAGACATTTAAGATCCACAGACTCAAGAGGTTCAAATGGAGACTCTTGTAGGGTATTTAAGACAACAGAGAGATCCCATGGAGCCACAGGAGGGACATAAGGAGGCTGAATCCGTAAAACACCCTGAGAAAAAGTATGAACGTCAGGAATAGACGTAATTTTCCTCTGAAACCACACCGACAAGGCAGATATATGAACCTTAAGGGAGGCCAGACGAAGGCCTAAATCTAGGCCTTGTTGCAAAAAAGCCAAAAGCCTAGAAGTACTGAACGAACAGGCATCATAATTCTCAGCAGCACACCGGGTGAAGTAAGTGTTCCAGACCCTGTAATAAATCCGTGCAGAAGCCGGTTTGCGGTCCTTCAACATAGTTTGAATAACCGCCTCAGAGAATCTCATGGCCCTCACGAGTGAAGCTTCAAGAGCCACGCCGTCAAAGCCAGTCTGGGCAGATCCGGATAGACACAAGGGCCCTGAACGAGGAGGTCTGGGCATCGAGGAAGTAGAAGAGGATGCTCTATCAATAGACCCTGCAGGTCTGAGAACCAATACCGTCTGGGCCACGTTGGAGCGACTAGAAGTAGAATTCCTCTTTCTTGCTTGAACTTCCGTAGAACCCTGGGCAGGAGTGACACTGGAGGGAACACGTATGGCAGCCGAAAGTTGCATGGAATTGCCAGTGAGTCCACGAACGGTGCTTGAGGATCCCTTGTCCTTGATCCGAAGACCGGAACCTTTTGACTGTGTCGAGATGCCATAAGGTCTACATCTGGTAGGCCCCACTTGTCCACTAAGAGTTGAAAGACTTCCGGATGAAGACTCCACTCTCTGGCGTGTACGTCCTGACGACTGAGAAAATCCGCTTCCCAGTTGAGGACTGCGGGGATGAACACTGCCTATATTGCTGGCAGATGGCGTTCCGCCCAATGGAGGATTTTTGATACTTCCAGCATTGCCATGCGGCTTCGAGTGCCGCCTTGATGATTTATGTACACCACCGTGGTAGCGTTGTCTGATTGTACTTGAATAGGCCTGTTCTGTACTAGAGGCAGGGCCAGTGTCAACACACTGAACACTGCTCAACCCAGCAGACTGGCATCCGTAGTCAGGAGGACCAGTTGGAGATCCAGAAGGGACTGCTCAACTGTTGGTCCTATAGCCACCAGCTTAATGACAGACGCACCTCCGGAGTCAAGGAGATCATTTGAGACCTGATCCGATGAGGCAGGCCGTCCCACTTGGAAAGGATTAACCTCTGCAGAGGACGGGAGTGAAATTGAGCGTACTCTACCATGTCGAAAGCAGACACCATGAGGCCTAGTACTTGCATCGCCGAGTGTATCGACACCCTTGGGCAAGAGCGGAAATATCTGAACCCGTCCTGAAGTTTCAGGACTTTCCCTGGAGACACAATCAATCGTTGGCTGTGTGTGTCCAGTAGTGCCCCCAGGTGCACCATGCTCCGAGCAGGGACCAGCGAGGACTTTTTCCAGTTTATGAGCCACCCGTGGGCTAGTAGGAATTGGACTGTCAGTTCCAGATGACTGAGGAGAACCATTTGGGAGTTCGCCAGGATCAGAAAGTCGTCCAGGTACGGCAGGATCCGGATTCCTTGACGGCGGAGAAGAGCAGTCATCACAGCCATGACCTTAGTGAAAATCTGAGGGGCCGAGGCCAATCCAAAAGGCAGTGCCTGGAATTGATAATGTAGGTTGCCAATAGCAAACTGCAGTTATTGCTGTTGCGACATGGCAATAGGCATGTGCAGGTAAGTATCCTGCATGTTCAAGGAAACCATATAGTCTTCGGGTTCCATGGCCAGCACTATAGAGCGCAGAGTTTCCATACGGAATTTGGATACTCTAACAAACTTGTTCAATGAGTTGAGGTTAAGTATAGGC
This sequence comes from Pseudophryne corroboree, assembly GCF_028390025.1. NCBI lineage: Eukaryota > Metazoa > Chordata > Amphibia > Anura > Myobatrachidae > Pseudophryne > Pseudophryne corroboree. The sequence continues at coordinate 146,422,435 of NC_086448.1, read as the reverse complement.
CGGAAGGACCCAATTGGCTTTGGAACTAGAAACAGGGTCGAATAGTATCCCATGCCTCTCGGAGACAGAAGTACCGGCATTACCACTCCTGTATCCAGGAGGGATTGTTCAACCAAGGGTAGAGCTTGCACTTTTAACAGATCCGCAGGTATAAACGTACAAAACTGACGAGGGGGACATCTCTTGAAAGAGATTGCGTAGCCGTGAGAGACAACTTCCCGCACCCAGGCGTCCGAAGTGGCCTTTAACCAGGCTTGGGCGAACTGCAGAAGTCAGCCTCCCATCCTGGGGTCCCCCAGGGGGAGGCCCGCCACGTCATGCAGCACGTTGGCAGCCCAGGATTGTTTAGATTTAGGCTTAGTGGTTTTGGAAGCACGAGCCTGTCACTGATACGCTTGAACCTTTGCTTTCCCTGGAGGTCGAAAGGAACGAAAGGTGGTACTCTTTGCCTTCGGAGTAGAAGGATTAGTATTTGGGAGACACGCAGTCTTGGCAGTAGCCAAGTCAGTAACAATCTTGTTCAGATCCTCCCAAAATAGGATGTCTCCTTTAAAAAGGGAGCACATCCAAGGTCTTTTTGGAGTCCAGGTCCACCTTCCAGGACCTCAACCACATAATTCGACGAGCCAGGATAGACGTAGTAGATGCCTTGGCCGCCATTACACCTGCATCAGAGGCCACCTCCTGAATATAGTGTGAGGCTGAGGTAATATAAGACAGATATTGTCTGGCAGTGTCAGAAAAATCCTGAGGCAGCTCCTCCACAATTGCCTGAACCCATGCTTCAATTCCTTTCGCAGCCAAGGAGGCTGCCATAGTGGGTCTATGTACAGCAGCAGTAAGAGAGTAAACAGACTTCAGGCATCCCTCCACGCGCCTATCCGTCGGTTCCTTCAGTGAGGTGACAGGCAGAATAGATGACACCACAATACGGGCGACATGAGAGTCCACCGGCGGTGGAGTTTCCCCACTTACTCAACTCCGCAGGGATAGGATAATGAGCTAGCATCTTTTTAGACAGGGAAAAATGCTTTCCTGGAGACAACCAGGATTCCTGACGCATGTCAATTAATAGGTCAGAATGTGGTAAGACTACTTTAGCAACCTTGACGTTTGAACTTATCAGGTTTCTTAGACGCAGTAGTTGGCTCAATGTCATCATCTATTTGAAGAATTAGCTTAATAGCCTCCACTAAGTCAGGAACATCAACCTGGGTTGTACAGTACCAGTCAAAAGTTTGGACACACTTTCTCATTCAATTGAATGAGAAACTGTGTCCAAACTTTTGACTGGTACTGTAGATTTCTCATTAGACGCAACCGTATCAGGATCTGTATATTCCCCATCCTCATCGGAATAATTATCCAAAATATTAGTGGATTGTGAGGAAGAAATGGCCCGTTTAGATGACCCCTTGGCCCCAGAGGGGCGTGGGGGTAGACTTTTGTCTAACCAAAGATTGATTTAATTGTTGTAATTGGGTAGACAGAGTATCCGTCCAGGGCGGACCAACTACAGGGACAATATGTGGCTGCAATGGCACAGGAGGTCCCACAAGGGGCGTAAGACGTTTCACAAGTGTAGTCAGCACTACTCCTGGTCCTGGTTGGTCACAGGTGCTGCAGGTTGACTGGGTGTATGGCACTCAGCGCCTGAACCAACAGCTAAAATTTCTCCGTGGTGCCAGCACTGCAGGATGCAGAAGCGTCCGCGTATTTCCAGCTCTGTGTGGCAGACATTATAAGGAATGTAGCCTTAGGGCGTAACAGTACAATATGGCCAGACAAACACAATACCTGCAAATAACCCCCTATGTAATGTGACAGTAAATACAGGACACAGAACAGAGGATTTAAGCGGCATGGGGTGACTGAGAAACACAGGAAAAATGCTAAATCGTATATTCTGTGTAACACTTTTATATATATATATATATATATATATATCTCTCTCTCTATATATATATATATATATATATATATATATATATATATGTATGTATGTGTGTGTGTGTGTGTGTGTGTGTGTGTATCTGTCTATCTATCTATATCTCCTATCCGTTTGATAGACAGTGTCTAGTTAGACAGTCAATAGATAGACACCATGTGTTAGATGGACATTAGGTCGACAGGGTCAAAAGGTCGACATGGAAAAGGTCGACGTGGAAAAGGTCGACAGGTCAAAAGGTCGACATGGTCAAATGGTCGACATAAAAAAGATAGACAAATGTTTTTTTAAAATGTAACATGTTTTTGGATTATTTCATACTTTCTCTATCCATGTCGGCATCGAGTTGGTTATAAACCTTGTGGCGAGCGCAGCGAGCCACCGTGCCCGAAGCGTGTCGAGCGAAGCGAGCCCCGCGAGGGTATGCCTTTCTACAATTGGGGGTCCCAGATGACAAAACTATCCACACAAACCACAAAAATGCAAAAAACATGGTGTCTACCTTTTTCATGTCGACCTTTTGACCCTGTCGACCTTTTTACCAGTCGACCTTTTCCATGTCGACCTTTTGACCCTGTCGACCTAAATGTCCATCTAACATATGGTGTCTATCTATTGACTGTCTAACTATTGACTGTCTTTCATACCGGAACCCTATATCTATCTACACTGCTCAAAAAAATAAAGGGAACACTAAAATAACACATCCTAGATCTGAATGAATGAAATATTCTTATTAAATACTTTGTTCTTTACGGGTTCACTACGATATGCCGACCGCCGGCTTACCGAAAGTGCGGCGAGCGCAAATGAGCCCCTTGCGGGCTCGCTGCGCTACGCGCGCCACACTATTTTATTCTCCCTCCAGGGGGGTCATGGACGCCCACGAGGGAGAATAAGTGTCGGTATGCCGGCTGTCGGGATCCCGGCGCCGGTATGCCGACAGCCGGCATACTGAAGACCACCCGTTCTTTACATAGTTGAATGTGCTGACAACAAAATCACACAAAAATCAATGGAAATCAAATTTATTAACCCATGGAGGTCTGGATTTGGAGTCACCCTCAAAATTAAAGTGGAAAAACACACTACAGGCTGATCCAACTGGGATGTAATGTCCTTAAAACAAGTCCAAATGAGGCTCAGTAGTGTGTATGGCCTCCACGTGCCTGTATGACCTCCCTACAACGTCTGGGCATTCTCCTGATGAGGTGGCGGATGGTCTCCTGAGGGATCTCCTCCCAGACCTGGACTAAAGCATCCGCCAACTCCTGGACAGTCTGTGGTGCAACTGTGGTTGGTGGATGGAGCGAGACATGATGTCCCAGATGTGCTCAATTGGATTCAGGTCTGGGGAACGGGCGGGCCAGTCCATAGCATCAATTCCTTCATCTTGCAGGAACTGCTGACACACTCCAGCCACATGAGGTCTAGCATTGTCTTGCATTAGGAGGAACCCAGGGCCAACCGCACCAGCATATGGTCTCACAAGGGATCTGAGGATCTCATCTCAGTACCTAATGGCAGTCAGGCTACCTCTGGCGAGCACATGGAGGGCTGTGCGGCCCCCTAAAGAAATGCCACCTCACACCATTACTGACCCACTGCCAAACCAGTCATGCTGGAGGATGTTGCAGGCAGCAGAACGTTCTCCTTGGCGTCTCCAGACTCTGTCACGTCTGTCACATGTGCTCAGTGAGAACCTGCTTTCATCTGTGAAGAGCACAGGGTGCCAGTGGCGAATTTGCCAATCTTGGTGTTCTCTGGCAAATGCCAAACGTCCTGCACGGTGTTGGGCTGTAAGTAGAACCCCCACCTGTGGACGTCGGGCCCTCATACCACCCTCATGGAGTCTGTTTCTGATCGTTTGAGTAGACACATGCACATTTGTGGCTTGCTGGAGGTCATTTTGCAGGGTTCTGGCAGTGCTCCTCCTGTTCCTCCTTGCACAAAGGCAGAGATAGCGGTCCTGCTGCTGGGTTGTTGCCCTCCTACGGCCTCCTCCACATCTCCTGATGTACTGGCCTGTCTCCTGGTAGCGCCTCCATGCTCTGGACACTACGCTGACAGACACAGCAAACCTTCTTGCCACAGCTCGCATTGGTGTGCCATCCTGGATGAGCTGCACTACCTGAGCCACTTGTGTGGGTTGTAGGGAGGTCATACAGGCACTTGGAGGCCACCCACACTACTGAGCCTCATTTGGACTTGTTTTAATTACATTACATCAAAGTTGGATCAGCCTGTAGTGTGTTTTTCCACTTTAATTTTGAGGGTGACTCCAAATCCAGACCTCCATGGGTTAATAAATTTGATTTCCATTGATAATTTTTGTGTGATTTTGTTGTCAGCACATTCAACTATGTAAAGAACAAAGTATTTAATAATAATATTTCATTCATTCAGATCTAGGATGTGTTATTTTAGTGTTCCCTTTATTTTTTTGAGCAGTGTATATCTATCTATCTCTCTATATGACCCTGACGCACCTAGCCCCTCAGGGTACAGAATATAGTGATAGCAGTATGTGATACAGGAGAATGGAATCCCACACAACAGCTACAGGCACACTCAGTCACATGTACAATGCAGAAGTTATTACATATAAACAATAAAACTGCACTGGACTAGTAAAACTACATATAAATATGTATGAGCATAGATATAACTGGATGTATATCCCTGAATACTTGTACTAAATATTCAGATAGCAGTACACTTGTTCTTAACTAACATTGTCTAAAATGACATGTAGAATACTTAAGTGCCTGTAAATGCACAGCGCTGGTGAGGCAGGCGGCTTTACAGAGGAGACAGAGCCCTGCAGTCCTGAAGATCAGCCCAGCTAGTAGTGAAGATAACGCCAAAATCTCTGTCAGGGAGTGAGGGAGAGTGAAATGCAGCTCCAGAGTGGGAACACCAGCAGTAGATGGCGCCCGGAGCTGGGGGAGGGGCTACAGGTTAGCAGCTTATCCCCTATGCTGGTCCTCCCCACCGGGTACTGTGGAGTCTATATCAAACGGATTTTAGTAAATCCGTCCTGTGCTCCCTTGCCCTGGTGGATATAGTGGGGTTCCTGTGCAGTACAGTGTACACGCCAGCGGCGCAGTCCGTCTCTTGGGACCGCAATTAACCCACCTGGGGGACCCTCTTACCTCCTCCCAGATGTGCAGCCACGCGATCCTGGGGAGCGTCAGAGGTGGTGTGCCTGATGACCGGTGCGCCTCCGCTGCAAGTACCCGGGAACCCGGCCGCGGGAGTATGCAGCGCTGCTGGGGAGGTGTTGGAGCTGCAGCACAGAATGTCAGACTGACAGAAATAGTACTGCGGCCCTTGAAGTCTTCTGAAAAAGCTCTTTTCAGGGCTGCCTACCGCAGCCCCACCTGTTAGTGACCTGCACTGCAGGCACCAATGTACAAACTGAGCTCCAGTGCCTGGAGGCGGGGTTATAGAGGAGGCGGTGCAATGCATCCTGGGAACAGTCAAAGCTTTAGCCTATTGGTGCCTCGGATCAAGACCCAACTCTGCACCCCAATGTTATTCCCTGTGGAATACCAGTGTACCCCACTGCAGAAAATACCTTCCGGTAATTCCTTTTCTCCTAGCCCGTAGTGGATACTGGGGTCTTGTACTTTAGTACCATGGGGTATAGATTGGGTCCACTGGAGCCTGGTACTTTAAAACCTTTAGTGTGTGTATGTGTGTGCTGGCTCCTCCCCTCCATGCCCCTCCTACCAGACTCAGTCTAGGAAAACTGTGCCCGAGGAGATGAACATAAATATGAGAGAAGAACAATACAACAGCGGTGAGGCAACAACCCAACACAACCATAAACGAAAGGAGGGCGCTAACCAGAACAGAGGATAGCAACACCAACCTTACCCGGATAGCACAGCTATTCCAACAACATAATGGGACCGCAACCTCGGTCCAACCAAATACTTACACAGGTAAGCAGGAACGAAGCACTGAGGTGGGCACCCAGTATCCACTACGGACTAGGAGAAAAGGAATTACTGGTAGATTTTAAATTCCTATTTTCTCTTACGTCCTAGTGGATACTGGGGTCTTGTACTTTAGTACTATGGGGAAGTCACAAAGCTCCCAAACGGGTGGGAGAGTGCCGAGACCCCTGTAAAACCGCCTGACCAAACTGAAGGTCATCCATGGCCAAGGTATCGAACCTATAAAATTTATCAAACGTGTTCGAACCAGACCAAGTTGCAGCACGGCACAACTGTAGGGCCGATACACCCCGGGCAGCCGCCCAGGAAGACCCCACGGACCTCGTCTAGTGGGCCTGAACAGACTTCGGTAAGGGCAGAGCTGCCAAAGTATAGGCCTGTTGAATGGTTATCCTGAGCCAACGAGCAATAGATTGCTTGGAAGCAGGCCGACCAATCTTAGAGGCATCATAAAGGACAAACAGCGAGTTAGATTTCAGATGGCGGGCTGTACTTTTGACATAAATCTTCAGAGCCCTGACCACATCCAAGGACTCAGGACCAACAGAAGCGTCAGACAACAATGGAACCACAATAGGTTGCGTCACATGAAAGGATGATACCACTTTTGGCAAAAACTGAGGACGGGTCCTAAGTTACACCCTGTCTTCATGAAAAATCAAATAAGGGCTCTTACAGGATAAGGCCCCCAATTCAGACACACGTCTGGCAGACGGCAATGTCAATAACATCGCCGACTTCCAGGTGAAAAATTTTAACTCCACCCTATGTAAGGGTTCAAACCAGTCCGATTGGAGAAAGGACAGAACCACATTGGAGGTCCCACGGAGCCGTGGGAGGTACAAAGGGTGGTTGCAAATTAAGAACTCCCTTCAGGAAAGTTTGTACTTAAGGCAACACGGCAAGTTGTTTCTGGAAGAAAATAGAGAGCGCAGAAATCTGAACTTTGATGGAGCCTAACCGTAGACCCATGTCCACTCCCGCTTGCAGGAAAAGTAGAAAACGACCAATTCTAAATTCCACGGGAGAAACCTTTCTACCCACACACCAGGAAACACACTTTTTCCAGATACGATGGTAATGTTTCGACGTAACCATCTTCCTGGCCAGGATCATGATGGAAATGACCCTGGAGGGAAGACCTTTCCTAGCTAGAATTTCCCTCTCAACTTCCAAGCCATCAAACGTAGCCGCTGTAAGTCTGGATAGACGAACGGACGATGTTGAAGATGATCTTCTCGGAGAAGCAGAGGCCAGGGATCCTCCAGAGCCATGGTTATGAGGTCAGAGTAGCACGCCCGTCGAGGCCAATCCGGGGCAATTAGAATTGCCTGAATGCTTTCCCTTCTTAGTCTTTCGATAACCCTTGGGATTAGCGGTAGAGGAGGGAACAGGTATACAAACTGGTACATCCACGGGGTCGTCAGCGCGTCCACTGCAACAGCCTGCGGATCCCTCATTCTGGAATAGTAACGGCATAGCTTCTTGTTGAGTCAAGAAGCCATCAGATCTATCTGCGGACAGCCCCACCGGTGAATTAACTGTTGAAACACCTGGGGATGTAGGCCCCATTCCCCCGGATGGAGGTCGTGCCTGCTGAGAAAGTCTGCTTCCCAGTTGTCCACGCCTGGAATTAATATGGCTGAGATGGCCCTTGCATTGGCCTCCGCCCAGAGGAGGATTTCTTACACCTCTCGGATCGTCGCTCTGCTTCTTGTTCCCCGTTGTCGGTTTATGTACGTCACCACCGTGGCATTGTCCGACTGAACCTGGATCGCCTGATCCTTCAGATGAGAAGCCTGCAGAAGAGCATTGTAAATTGCCCTGAGTTCCAGAATGTTTATCGGCATAACAGATTCCTGTCTCGACCATATCCCCTGGAGCTGGGCTCCTTGGGTCACAGCCCCCCAACCCTGGAGGCTGGCATCCGTTGTCAGAAGAATCCACGAGTGGATATTGAAACTCCTGCCCTCTACCAGGTAAGGAACCTGTAGCCACCAGAATAGAGAAATCCGGACTTCCGGATTTCGGAGATAAGGTCACTTCCTGATGCATGTGAAGGTGAGACCCCAACCATTTGTCCAGCAAATCCAGCTAAAATGGCCGGGCATGAAATCTGCCATATTGGATTGCCTCGTAAGCAGACACCATCTTGCCCAGTAATTGGATGCAAAGATGTATGGATACCTTGCGAGGATGGAGCACCGAGCGGACCATCGCCTGGATAGTCAAGGCCTTGTTCACCGGGAGAAACATCTTTTGAGATACAGTATCCAGTATCATTCCGTTGGGTCCGTTCCAGGTGATATTTCTGAAAAGTTAAGATCCACCCATGATCCGTAAGTAGGCGAGTATTCAGGTTGATGCTGTGCAGCAGATGCTCTCTGGACACAGCCTTTATTAGGAGATCATCCAAGTAGGGGACTATGTTCACTCCCATCATGCGCAGTTGCAGCATCATCTCCGTCATGACCTTGGTGAAAACTCTCAGAGCTGTGGACAATCCAAAGGGTAAGGCCAGAAACTGGAAATGGTCGTCCAATATGGCAAACCTGAGGTAAGCCTGATGAGGGGGCCACATGGGGATCTGTAGGTAAGCATCCTTGACATCCAGAGATGCCAGGAACTCCCCCTCCTCCAGAGCGGACACCACCGTCCGCAGGGATTCCATCTTGAATTTGAACACCTGCAGATACGGGTTTAGAGACTTCAGGTTCAAGATGGGGCGCACCGAACCGTCCGGTTTGGGAACGACAAAGAGACTGGAGTAAAAACCCCTGTTGCGTAACAGAGGAGGTACAGGAACCACCACCCTGTCTGCAAAAGTTTTTGAATAGCCTCTTGCAAGGTAACATTTGCTGCGGGTAAAGTTGGTAAGCCCGACTTGAAAAACAGGTGAGGAGGGAGTGTTTGAAATTCCAGCCGGTATCCTTGGGATATGAGGTTCCTCACCCAAGGATCCTGGCAGGACTCCGCCCACACGTGGGCGAAGTGCTGAAGGCAAGCACATACCTGAAAATTGCCTTGCCGCTGGGGCCAACAGTCACACGTCTTAGCGGCAGGAGATTCGGTGGTCTGGTCCAGGGAGACAGCAAGTGCAGGTTTACGGGACTTACCACGAGAACCTCTGGAAGTGGTGGAGACCCCTCGGCCCCTGCCTCTGAACCTTGCCACACGAAAGAACTGCAAGGAGGGTCCAGTGTAAGAATGTCTAGCAGGTGGCGCAGCTGACGGCAAATAGGTAGACTTACCCGCCGTTGCTTGGGAGATCCATTTATTTAATTCATCTCCAAACAAGGCATCACTTGTAAAGGGAAGATTTTCTACACCCTTTTTGGAATCAGCGTCAGCCGACCACTGACATAACCACAGAGCTCTGCGCGCCGAAACAGCCATAGCAGTAGTGCGGCCATTTATCTTACACAATTATTTAATAACCTCGCTCATAAAATGCAGCAGCCCGTATATGTTGCAGCAGAGTAATGACCTCATCCCGGGGCAGAGAGTCTAAATCGTCAGTAACAGTATCAGACCACTTGACTACCGCCCTGGAAATCAACCCATAAACTATTGTAGGACGTTGTGCAGCGCCTGCTGCGGTATAAATTGCCTTGAGCGTGGCCTCAATTTTACGGTCAGCCGGCTCTTTCAGGGATATAGCCACTGGCAGTACCAATTTCTTAGATAGTCTTGATACAGACGTATCGACTGACGGGGGGTATTCCCATACCTTCCTGTCCTCAGCTGGGAGGGGAAAGGTAGTTAAAAACCTCTGAGGAATTTTACATTTCTTATCAGGGTTCAATCAAGCCTCCCTGGCCAGGGAGTTTAATTCCTTAGACTCCGGAAAAGTTGCTGAGCACTTGGGTCTAACATTAAAGTATAACTCCTCATCTGGTTCTGCCTCCTGATCCGGAATGTGGAGGACCGCTCTTACAGTAAAAATGAGAGCCTCCACCCCCAGGGGACAGCAAGCTGTCCTCATCATGCACATCAGGCTGATCAGAGTCAGAATCAGACTGGAGCACTTGTGGCAGTGAGCTTTTATGTGAAACCCCTAGAGGGGGCTGAGAATACTTCTTGGCATCTGCTGCTTTAGCCACACAATCAATAGAATGCTTTAACACCTGTCTCTCTCTTTTAGCTGCAGTTAAGTCTGAACTGACATTCTGAATCATGCTCTGAAAGCTATCAAGCCAGTCAGGTGCCTGTGAGCTGGGTCCCTGTGGTGATAAGGAACATTGCTCACACATGAGTGACCCCGCTGAAGACAGAGCTGAATTACAAACAGTACACATTACCATGTCCACAGACATCCTACACAACTGTAAAATAGCACAGCCCACTAACCAAACCCCTCCACACAGACCCAAGAAAGCCCTTGGAGTGACACTGAGGAGCGGACACCAGCACGCAGAACACAGCAGTATAATATGTGTAACTAAATGTATGACCTAACAGTAGTGCAGCGGCGCTGCCACTGATGTGCTCCCCCCTTTACTATGACCCCCTGGTACCAATACAGAGTCCTGTAGCAGCGTGGGTCTCCGGAGGAGCAGCGTGCATGCAGCCTGCTCCGCAGCAGCAGGAAATGGCGCCTTCCCGCCACAGGTCCGCTCTGGGAATCCCCGCCCCCTGTAATGGTGCGCGGGTCCCTGATCCAAATTTTTATACTGGCTATGTTACAAACAACATCATATATGCAGACAGTACACACAAAGCCTTTGCTGAGACAGTGAGCACTGAGAGCTTAGCCAGTTTGTCCGCGGCGGGCACCGCAGCTCTGGGCCCGTGACCGCCACGTGACTTGCCGCCAAATTGCACCAGGGAGCCGCTAACCGGGACCCTGGTGTAACACTCACCGCAACAGCTGCTGGTGTGGGCACACATACTAACGATGTGTGGTCAGCACCTCAGGAGCTCAGTGTGCTGTCAGCTGGGATTACGACCCATTAACCCTCAGGAGGTTGGTTCGGTCCCCCCTCTAAGTCCCACAAAGCAGGTAGCCTGGTTGCCAACCAGGGCTACCTGAAAATAATAAACTAAAATAAAAAACAAAGGAAACTCTCTGGAGCTCCTGAGAAATGCACCCGGCTCCTGGGCACATTTTCCTAAACTGAGTCTGGTAGGAGGGGCATAGAGGGGAGGAGCCAGCACACACACAAGGTTTTAAAGTGCCATGCTCCAGTGGACCCAATATATACCCCATGGTACTAAAGTACAAGACCCCAGTATCCACTAGGACGTAAGAGAAAAAAAAACAAACCTTGTCAGGTGTGCAAGGAAAACCTACATACTGACAGTGTTACTTATTCAAATCATCTGCATGGAAGAAACTTTCCCTGCTGCTTCATCACCAAAGTATAGGTCTGTGGGCATGGCTAACATTTTGCATATTGCAAACAGATACATATGGAGAAAAACAGGTGAAGCATTTATAAAAAAAACGAGTTTTATGGTAAGAACTTACCTTTGTTAAAACTCTTTCTGCGAGGTACACTGGGCTCCACAAGGATAGACATAGGGGTGTAGAGTAGGATCTTGATCCGAGGCACCAACAGGCTGATAAGCTTTGGCTGTTCCCAGAATGCATAGCGCCGCCTCCTCTATAACCTCCTCTATAACCCTCCCTGCACAGGAGCTCAGTTTTTAGTTAACCAGCCCAATGCAGTAGCAGGAAAAGAGACGACAAGGGTTAGTAGCGACATACACCACACTCTCAACCCAAAGAAGCTAAGTGCGTCGGGGTGGGCGCCTTGTAGAGCCCAGTGCACCTCGCAGAGTTTTAACAAAGGTAAGTTCTTACCTTAAAACTCATTTTCTGCTGCGGGGTACACTGGGCTCCACAAGGATAGACATAGGGGATGTCCTAAAGCAGTTCCTTATGGGAGGGGACGCACTGTAGCGGGCACAAGAACCTGGCGTCCAAAGGAAGCATCCTGGGAAGCGGCAGTATCGAAGGCATAGAACCTTATGAACGTGTTCACAGAGGACCACGTAGCCGCCTTGCACAATTGTTCAAGGGTTGCACCACGGCGGGCCGCCCAAGAAGGTCCAACAGACCGAGTAGAATGGGCCGTAATGTGAGCAGGAGCTGATAGACCAGCCCTCACATAAGCATGTGCAATCACCATTCTAATCCATCTGGCCAAAGTCTGCTTGTGAGCAGGATAGCCCTGTTTGTGAAATCCAAACAGCACAAAGAGAGAATCAGATTTTCTAATCGAAGCAGTTCTCTTCACATAGATACGGAGAGCCCGTACCACATCCAAAGACCGCTCTTTGGGAGACAGATCAGGAGAAACAAGTGCCGGAACCACAATCTCCTGATTAAGGTGGAACGAAGAAACCACCTTAGGTAAATATCCAGGACGAGTCCTAAGAACCGCCCGGTCACGGTGAAATATCAGATATGGGGAACTACAGGACAAGGCACCCAAATCCGGCACTCTTCTAGCTGAAGCAATAGCCAGCAGGAACACCACCTTAAGGGAAAGCCACTTAAGATCAGCTGAACCAAGAGGTTCAAACGGAGACTCTTGTAACGCCTCCAAAACCACCTACAAGTCCCAAGGAGCCACAGGCGGGACATAGGGAGGTTGGATACGCAACACACCCTGAGTAAAAGGTATGCACATCAGGTAAGGTCGCAATTTTTCTCTGAAACCACACCGACAAGGCAGATATTTGAACCTTGAGGGAGGCCAGATGCAGGCCTAAGTCCAGGCCCTGCTGAAGAAAAGCCAACAACTTGGCTATACTAAACTTGGAAGCGTCATAATCGTTAGATGCGCACCAAACAAAGTAAGAATGCCAGACCCCATAGTAAATCCGAGCCGAAGCCGGTTTCCGGGCCCGCAACATAGTTTGAATGACCGCCTCAGAAAACCCTTTAGCCCTTAAGATGGAAGCTTCAAGAGCCACACCGTCAAAGGCAGCCAGGCTAGGTCCTGGTAGACACAGGAGCCCTGAACGAGGAGGTCTGGGCGTTGTGGAAGTAGAATTGGACGCTCTGACGATAGGCCTTGCAGGTCTGAGAACCAGTGCCGTCTGGGCCACGCTGAAGCTATGAGAAGCAGATTTCCTTTTTCTTGCTTGAACTTCCGAATTACCCTGGGCAGGAGTGACACCGGAGGGAACATGTACGGCAGCCGAAACCTCCACGGCACCGCCAGCGCATCCAAGAATGCTGCTTGAGGATCCCTTGTCCTTGCTCCAAAGACCGGAACCTTGTGATTGTTTCGAGACGCCATCAGATCTACGTCTGGAAGGCCCCACTTTTCCACTAGGAGTTGAAACACTTCTGGATGGAGGCCCCACTCGCCTGCATGTATGTCCTGACGACTGAGAAAGTCTGCTTCCCAATTCAGAACCCCCGGAATGAATATTGCCGATATGGGCATAGGGGGTCCCATAGGGGGTGTTAGTTTATTAACTAGCGTATGCAGAAGCGTGGAAAAAGCAGCCCACGGTGGGTCATTATGTGCCTCCGTTGCCACAGTCCCACTGGGGTGCAAGGAGCCCCCAGAACCAGAGCCCACAGCTGCTATATTCTCCTCATTTGGATCTGTGGCTTCAGCAAAACCTGCAGTGTGTTCCGCCCCAGAACAGTTACCTTCAGAAGCAGACATGATATAACTTGCAGTATCAGGTAACACAGTACAATTGGCAGCAGCACAATACCTCTTACCCAAACCCCTGCGCAGTGTAGTCAGCACAAGCAGAGATACAGGAGAGATATGGTGACTAAAATCACAGAGAAAATACATATTAAAGTATATCTTGTGAAAATCCTATATAAAACCTGACGCACCAAGCTCCCTCAGGTTACAGAATATAGGGATAGCAAGTTGAGTGAGAGACACGAAATGGAAACCACTCAGCAAGCTAATGCACACACATATAGTCACAGTTGTACAATGCAGAGGTTATAACTAACAATAGTACTGCACTGGACCATATAGCTATGTAGTCAATAGATATAACACTGCACGGTAAGAACTGGATGTATATCACAGGGTAATTGTACTAGAAAACCCTGGCTAAATGCACTCTTTCTTAAATAACACTGTCTAATAGGCAGGTAGAATACTTAAGTGTCATGTAAAGTCACAGCGCTGACAACCAAGCGGCATTACACAGGAGGATTTGCCCAGGCAGTCCCAGGAACAGTGTAGCTGAGAGAAATGGCGGCCAGACGCTGACAGGGAGTGAGGGAGAGACAGATATGCAGCTCCAGGGCGGGAACATTTGCGGGAAATTGCGCCCTGGGGCTGGGGGAGGGGCTCCAGGTCTAAGCCTTATCCCCCTGCTGGCAAAACCACCGGGTACTGTGGGCTACTATTAAAATGGTTTTAAGGGAAAACCTGACCTGCACCCGTGCCCTGGTGATCTAGTGGGACCGCCTGTACTGCCACAGTGTCCACCGCCAGCGTGCGCGGCCCGCCTCCCACTGACCGCGCCGGATCGCGATAAAGTACGGGTCCCGCAAGCGGGACCCACTCACCACCTCCCGAAGCGCGGCCACGCGATCCCGGAGAGCCCCCGTCGTGTGTGCCTGACCATGGAAGAAAACCGGAGCCTCCTGCTGTAGTTACCCGGCAACCAGGGCTCGGGAGTGTACAGCACCGCTGGGGAGAGCTGAAGCTGCAGCAGTGAATGTCTCCTGACATTTACACACCGCTGCTGCCCTAGTAGTCTTCACGTTTTCTTCAAGAAAGATCTTCTTAGGGCTGCCTGGAGCAGCCACTCTGTTATGTGCCTGCTATCTGCGGCACCAACTACAAAACTGAGCTCCTGTGCAGGGAGGCGGGGTTGTAGAGGAGGCGGCACTATGCATTCTGGGAACAGTCAAAGCCTTTCAGCCTGTTGGTGCCTCGGATCAAGATCCTACTCTACACCCCTATGTCTATCCTTGTGGAGCCCAGTGTACCCCGCAGCAGAAATAACTCATTGCCAGTCATTAAGCATGTTGGCGGAAAGATTCAACTTAAGGCCCCATACACCGTTCAAGAATTGAATGAAGTGAAAGATGAACAATGTGGAAGATGAGCGATTTACCTTGAACTCCCTGCCTAAGGATATTGAGTGTACACACTGAGCGATTTTACAAACAATCTGAACGACGATCGATATGTTCTGCTGGGATTGAGGGGATTGAGCTGCATGTATGGATCACCGACGACCAGCTTCAACCTGCATGGACCACGGACGACCTGTGGGTACACGCAACGTTCATAGGGGGGTCATTCAGAGTTGATCACTCGCTAGCCATTTTTTGCAGCGCTGCGAACAGATAGTCGCCGCCTATAAGGGAGTGTATGTTTGCTTTGCAAGTGTGCGAACGCATGTGCAGATGAGCGGAACAAAAAAGTTTTGTGGCGTTTGAGTAGCTCAGAACTTACTCAACCGCTGCGATCACTTCAGCCTGTTGTTGTCCGGAATTGACGTCAGACACCCGCCCTGCAAACGCTTCGACACGCCTGCGTTTTTCCAATCACTCCCAGAAAACGGTCAGTTGCCACCCACAAACGCCCTCTTCTTGTCAATCTCCTTGCGATCGGCTGTGCGAATGGATTCTTCAGTAAATCCATCGCTCAGCAATGATCCGCTTTGTACCCGTACGACGCGCCTGCGCATTGCGGAGCATACGCATGCGCAGTAGTGACCTGATCGCAGCGCAACGAAAAATCCTAGCATGTAATCAGGTCAAAATTACCCTCATAGTTCGCTGTGTAAACAAATACCGACACATCATTCACAATATCCTCTAGGTCGCCGACGATGCGCACTCCCGAACGACGTCAGCGACATCGCCCGGCAGCCGCGCATGTATGTCTGATGGGCGATATTGCCAGAGGGCCATGCAGCATGGCCCCCACTCACCCCGCCCACCGTCGCTCGGGGCATTGACAACTGTGTATACACTTGCCGATGCCTGCCCTGACGGCATCACTGGGTACACACATTGTCTAGTGTGTGCCCAGCTTTACTACAGATACAGGCAGGGTAGACTTAAGAGCTTAATAAATCTATTAGTGAAATTAGTCCAGTGAATGTCGAGAATGCACAAAAATATTAAATCTTCTGGAAATTAAGGTAGTCTCGAGGGGATTTAATCATTCCAGTCACTCAACTCAAGCAAATTCAGATGATGCCAGTCTTAAATTAATGTACAGGGAGTTCAGAAAGTCCCTCCGCAGTTAGTGCGGTCTCTGGCTGCAGCTGTGGGAGGGGGTTGGGTAGAGGATTCCGGCATACATGCCCAGTGGGGAGACTTGCTTAGCACACTGTCACTGCGGAGGGACTTTTTAAACTCCCTGTGTAACATTTCAACAACTGAAGGAATTTTTATTCTTCGCCAAGTTCATCAGTTTTCCTCACCAACTGTAAAAGAGAGCTCTGCATATTGAAGGTTGGACCTGCTGTGCTTATTGACACAAACAGCTTGTGAATAATCCACAGGCAGTGTTGTATCGCAGACAAGAGTAGGATCTATTTTTAACTTTAGCACTTAGTTAATTTCTGAAAACCAAATACAGAACCAAGATCAGAAAAAAGAAGAAGAACAATAAAATGGGACTGAGCCCATTTTAAAGGGGGGGGGGGGGGTACACAGAGAGATGTATGCTCAATTTCTAAGCAATCTGACTAGACTGCTTAGAAATTAAGCACGGATCTCTCAGTGTCTATGCCCATTAGCGATAGCGATGCGTGGCACCGCGCGTCGCTATAGCCGGTTCTAGATTGGCGCTGTGAGCTGAGCAGGGGAGAGATGTGTGCTGAGCGTTCTCTGCTAGATTGCTCAGCCCACATCTCTGTACACATCGGTACGTGTGTACGCCCTTTAACTTAGATATGGAAAGTCTGCTTTAGGGCTTCATCTAAACAAAACAAAAAAAAAAAACTATGGGTTTTCTTTGGCTGAAGAGGATTTTTGACATGTTATTGACATGTTATTGTTGCTGCTATTTGGAATTGCAAAAGGAATACAAGATTTCTCCCAAGAACATCAGCGTTCCAACTGGATCCTCAGAAATATTAGCAGGCCTTGGCCCAGTCCTGTATCAGGACCAACTGTCCCTTGATCTGGAAAGAATTTTGCCTCCTGGTAACCCTCATAAGTAGGGATTGCCAGCCTCCAACTAGACAGGAAGAGAGATTTGGGAGGTGGAGATCAGTGCCGTAACTAGACATTTTGGTGCCCTGTGCCAGAAAGAGACTTGGTGCCCCACATCCATATATAAAATAGGGACAGTGCGCCCAAAAATATAGGGGTGTGGCTTTATGGGAAGGGGCGTGGCCACATAATAGTGTACATTATTCACGTTACACCGCACAGTAATGTCCCTTATACACATTACATCACAGAATAGAGCCCCTTATACACGTTACGCAAGGTACAGCCCCTTACACACACAATGCCCACTGTAATTGTGCCACTTGCACACATAAGGACCACTGTAGTTGTGCCGCTTGCACACATTAATGCCCACCGTATATGTGCCCCTTAGCCCTGCAGTTGGAGCTGGCGGCGGAAACCTGCTACTGCATACAAAAAAGCAATTACTATAGCTGCTGTGCAGTATTGCGCATGTAACTTGTAATACCTGCAGAGTACTTGGTAATAAAGGTGGTACTACACTGTGTGATAATACACTTTCGCCCAAAAAAAGTTTAACAATTACCTTCACAATGCTCATGTACACTGGATACTTCAGGGATTATCACAGGTGTAGCAGACAACACAACACTACCACTTTCTCATAACTTGACCAACTAAGCACTACAAAGCACCAGCAGACGCTACTGTATTGCGCGAGTGACTAGCGCCTGCCCGGGACACGCAGCAGCGGCTCCTCTGCGTCTGGTGGTGGCGGTGTAGCAGCAGGCTGCATTGGGGCAGCAACTAGCAGCATGGCGTGCCTAGTCTCCTGCATCCATCTGCCAACCACTGGGAGAGGGAGAGTCTCATCTCTTCCTAGAGGAGGGTGCAGTGCAGTAAACACAACGTATATCACCATCACTTCCTGCACAGCAGCACACACGCTGGCCGGGGGCTCTCCTGTCAGAGCGGTCATGCTGCAGATAACGGCGGCAGTGGTGAGTGGCCCAGCGGGAGGTGCTGGCTGATGGTGCGCCCTCAGAGCATATACGATGTGGACAAGGCACCTCAGGCACACACCTAGTTACGGCCCTGGTACTCGTACTGTGCAAACTTGGCTGTGGCATAGCATCATCCTGCTATACGAGCTGCCATCCTCTGTTCTAGCAAAAAAATAGGATTTTGGTACTTACCAAGTAAATCCTTTTCTTTGAATCCATAGGGGGCACTGGAGTACTCTTGGGATATGGACGGCCTCCATAGGAATAGGGCACTGAATATTTAAATTTAGAACACTCCACCCCTCCATATCCCAAGTACCTCAGTGTTTTTTACTGAGCCGAACAGGAGCTATAGAGAGGTTGACAATGGAGTATTACATATAACATAACGGACAACAATGAAGTTGACACATAACGTTACTGACAACTAAACAGTTGACACCATAACCAGCACTTGATAATTTGAACCAGTCGGTGAGAGTGCGTTACCATAAGATCCCCTGAACATACCACAAACCAGGTAAAACTGCTCTGGGTGGGCGTCCAGTGCCCCCTATGGATTCAAAGAAAAGGATTTACCTGGTAAGTACCAAAATCCTATTTTCTTTATCATCCATAAGGGGTCACTGGACTACTCTTGGGACGTACCAAAGCTTCCCCCGTGGGCGGGAGAGCTGTTTGGCACCTGTAACACTAGGCGGCCATGGCTAGATGCTGACGCCGCAAACGTATCAAACTTGTAAAAGCGCACAAACGTGTGCACTAAAGACCATGTAGCCGCACGGCAAAGCTGCGTCGTAGAAGCTCCACGACCAGCTGCCCATGAAGTTCCCACAGAACGTGTGGAATGAGCTGTTACTGATGTAGGCGGCTGTAACCTAGCATGAAGGTAAGCCTGACGTATGGTCAGTTGTATCCATCTGGATAAGGTCTGCTTAGACGCTGGCCAAACCATCTTGGCAGCATCATAGAGAACAAACAACGTATCCGTCTTACGAACTGTAGACGTTCGGGATACATAAACGCGTAAAGCGCGTACCACATCCAGAGTTCCAGAATGTGCTGTTAACACAGGAACTACTATTGGTTGATTGATGTGAAAAGATGACACTACCTTTGGTAAGAAAGCGGGATTCGTCCGAAGTTCCGCTCTGTCATCATGAAACACCAAATACGGTGGCTTGCATGACAAGGCACCCAAATCTGAAACACGCCTTGCCGAAGCTAAGGCTAGAAGAAAAATTGTTTTCCAAGTGAGAAACTTTATATCCACTTGCTGTAAGGGTTCAAAATATGAAGACTGTAAGAAATCTAAAACCAGATTCAAGTCCCATGGCGCTGTAGGTGGAATGAATGGAGGCTGTACTCTGAGGACACCTTGCAGAAAAGTGTGTACCGACGGCAATAGAGCCAATCGTCTTTGAAAATAAATTGACAACGCAGATACCTGCACCTTTAGTGTAGATAAACGCAGTCCTCCATCTAACCCCGTCTGTAGAAATAACAAAAGATGGGATAACTTGAAAGATGATGTCGGAAACTTCCGAGCTTCACACCAACCTATATAGGCACACCAAATTCCGTAATAATGAGCTGCTGTAACTGGCTTCCTAGCGCGCAACATGGTTGGTATAACCGATTCTGGAATGCCCTCCCTTCTTAAAAGTGCGGTCTCAATAGCCACCCCGTCAAACGCAGCCGCGCTAAATCGGGGTAAAGGAACGGACCCTGTTGTAACAAGTCCGGACGTAGTGGGAGCGGCCAAGGATCGTCTGCGAGTAGTCCGTGGAGATCCGAGAACCAAGCTCTCCGAGGCCAATGAGGTGCCACTAGTATGACTGTGACAGACTCTCTTTTGATCCGTTTTAGCACCAGAGGGAGCAGCGGAAACGGTGGAAACAGATACACTAGGCTGTATGGCCAAGCGATTGTGAGAGCATCCACCGCCACTGCCTTTGGATCTCTCGTTCTGGACACATACTGGAGCGTTTGGTGATTGTGGCGAGACGCCATGAGGTCCACTTGAGGGTAACCCCACCGCTGAACCAACATGTGAAACACTTCTGGATTTAATGCCCATTCTCCTGGATGAAAATCCCGACGGTTGAGATAATCCGCCTCCCAGTTGTCCACTCCCGGAATGAACACTGCCGACAATATCACCTGGTGGTATTCTGCCCAATTGAGGATTCGAGCTACTTCCCGCATTGCCATGCGGCTTCTCGTTCCTCCTTGTTTGTTGATGTATGCGACTGCCGTTGCGTTGTCTGACTGCACTTGGACAGTCTGAGAGCGAAGCATGTGTACTGCTTGTCGTAGTGCATTGTAAATTGCGCGGAGTTCCAGGACATTTATAGACAGCAATCTTTCGTGATCCGCCCAGAGACCCTGGAGCTGACAATTTTGAACTACAGCTCCCCAACCTCTGAGACTCGCGTCCGTCGTTAGAATTATCCAATTCCAGCCGCCGAACAGTTTCCCTGCGGTTAAATTGTGTACCTTGAGCCACCAGAGTAGAGACACCCTTGCCCTTGGCGACAACCTCACCCTGTGGTGAATCTGCAGATGCGAGCCCGACCACTGTGCGAGCACATCCAGTTGAAATGGACGTGAGTGAAATCTTCCGAACTGAAGCGATTCGAAAGCCGCCACCATTGTTCCTAAGAGGCGAATGCACAAATGTACCGAGACTGTGCGTGGCTTGAGCACTAATTGTACCAGATGGCGAATAATCTGTACTTTCTGTTGTGGTAGGTAAATTCTTTGATTTACCGTATCGAGAATCATACCTAGGAATTGAAGGCGTTGAGACGGAATGAGATGTGATTTCTTGAAGTTGACAATCCAACCCTGGTGAACCAGTACATTGTACGTTAGCAGCGCATGTTGGAGAAGCATCTGTTGAGACGGGGCTTTGATGAGCAGATCGTCTAAATACGGAACTATTGTCACTCCCAGGGATCTGAGATGAGCTATCATCACAGACATCACTTTGGTGAATACCCGAGGCGCTGACGAAAGGCCAAACGGTAGAGCCTGAAACTGGTAATGGTTCTGGCGTATTGCAAACCGCAAGAACCTCTGATGAGGCTGCCAAATTGGAATGTGTAAGTACGCATCCTTAAGATCTAGCGCAATCATGAATTCCTTTGGCTCTAAACCTGCAATCACTGAGCGCAGAGATTCCATCTTGAATCTGTAGTAAGTTACGTACCGATTGAGACCCTTTAAGTTCAATATTGGCCTGACTGAGCCATCCGGCTTCGGTACCACAAACAGACTGGAATAATAACCCTGACCCTGTTGGTGTACAGGGACCGGAATCAAAACTGCTGAATCCAGTAGGGACTGAATGGCAATTTGCAGAACCGCCCTCTTGTCATCCGAGAGAGGTAGGCCTGTCTTGAAAAACCACAGTGGCGGAAGACAGTTGAACTCTATTTTGTAACCTCTTAACACTAAATTGCGGATCCACCCATCCGCGGATGTCTGGAACCACGCCAAATGGAACGTCTGAAGGCGTGCTCCCACAATCGGAGAACCGAGATGGGCTGGTAGCCCTTCATGCCACTGGCTTGTCGGTGACCTTAGCGTCTTGACGACTTGTGTTGGTTTGTTGGAAACCATGTCCACGACCCCGTCTACCAGGCGTGGCTGTTCCTCTGCCACGTCCGCGAAAGGACTGAGGTCTAAAGGATTTGAAAGCAGGTCCAGAGTATCTCCGTCTTGGTACCGGTGGAGGCAATGGTAAGAAAACAGACTATCCTCCCGTGGCCTCAGAAATCCATTTGTCCAATTCAGGACCAAACAACTTCTCGCCACCGTAATGTAACGCCTCTATACCTCTTTTGACCTCTGCCTCCGCTTGCCAAGAACGCAGCCAGAGAGCTCGTCGTACTGTAACCAGTGACGATGAAATGCGAGAAGTGAGCTGACAGACGTCAGTAGAAGCTGTACATAGATACTCCGCAGCCTCACACATTCTTTAGCATAGTTTCTATTTTGCGATCTGAAGGGTCTTTAAGCGTAGTAGCAGCTGGCACTGGTATGGTTAATTTCTTTGTAAGTTTCGACACTGACGAATCAACTATTGGTGGATTCTCCCATGTACGTGTCACAGAGTCTGGAAACGGGTAACTAGACTTAAATCTGCGAGGTATAGAAAACCGTTTATCTTGAGTCTGTCGTGTTTCTACTAACATCTTATTAAGAGACTCCGAAACAGGAAAACACATTGGAGTTCTCTGTCGTTTAGTAAATACGACTTGATCATTTGTCAGAGGCTCCTCAGTTTCTGTAAACTTCAGAGACTGACGCACCGCTCTGATGAGATTATCAATGCCTGAGCTGTTAAAATCCTCACTTTCTGACTCCACTTCGCCCTCCTCACCCTCATCTTGCGCCGTGAGGTCTGGCATGGAATCGTCAGAATGCAACATAGCAGAAACTGGTAAATCATAAGACATATGAAATATATTCCGTCTACCCAAAATGGATTTGGACCTTTCGCAAGGCTGAGACGCCTCCGGTAGTTCTGGCGGTCTCACCCTAGACTCAGATTTTGACGCTTCCCGCTCTTGTCGAGCGGCGGTCAATTCTGATTGCAACCCAGCCAGTACATTGGCTAGCATTTCCCATGGAGGGTCCGGGGAGGAAACTGGCTTTAAAACCGGAGCAGAAATTGTATTCGGAACTGAATCCACAAAACATACTGTACATGTGGTAGATCCATCCGGTAACACACTGCTACAGACTTTGCAGTGATGCTTTTTAATTATTGCTGGTGCCTTACTCATTATGGAGACAGACAATACAATGCACAAAAAACAGACACTTGCACGACTCAGTAAAATAGTACTAAGGTGTCTCTATATATATATATCTGGCCAAGTGCAGTACACGTGGCCAGTACTATGAAATGTGATCCCAAATTCCCACTAACACCCCTGCGCCTCCAGTGGAGTAGAGATGTAGTACTGGAACGTTCTGGAATCACAACAGGAAGACACAGGAAGCATGGTTAAAATGGCCCCCATGCTTACACTTATAGTCACAGTACAGGTTACAAGCTTTTAAACTGATATATAACCGTGTATGAAAATCCTGTATAAATCATCCCTGCAGCCTAGCATACTGCTGCTGCTGTTTGTCCCCCCTCGTGCCGCTGATTGTTCCCCCTCGTCTGCTTGCAGGCTGTAATGCCCCCCCTCCCTGTATGCTCCGTTGCGGAGGCAGTATGCGGGGCGGGCAGCGTTAGTGAGGGGCGGCCAGCGGGAGCCGGGTAGCGGGACGCGCTGGAAACAGACAGCGGGGAGCGCGTCCTGAAGCGCTCGGAGCAGCGGCGGCGGCCGGAGCAGCGGCGGCGGGCGGGCTGTATAGGGAACCAAGCGGCCAGTACTATGGTGCGCCAGCGGTATCTATTAAAGAAAACATTGTCCCCACACAGCGGGGCGGCAGCGTGAGCCGACAGCCCCGACCAACATACCTGGACTCCTGTGGTGAGGCTCCGACGGGGCTTCTCTGTAAGCGCCGGCCAGCCTTTCTGCAGGATGTCTGTCTGGCTGTGAGGGTGCTCATTTAGTGAGGACCGACACGCCACAGCTGCTTGTAGCAGCTTGCACTATCCCTGACCCTGGCCTTTTGGAAGGGGGAAAGGGATGTGTATGAAAAAAGAAAAAATATTAACAAAAAAAAATAAAAATATTCAAAAGAATTGTGGACCAAGCCACATAAGCCTGTTGCTACGTCGAGCACAGAAAAAACACTGAGGTACTCTGGGATATGGAGGGGTGGAGTGTTCTAAATTTAAATATTCAGTGCCCTGTTCCTATGGAGGCCGTCCATATCCCAAGAGTACTCCAGTGACCCCTAGTGGATGAAAAATAAATAACCTATCTGCTATTCGTTACAGGATTACTGATCACGTGCCACCGCTTATTAGAAGTGTTAGCCGTGATAGGTTATTTCTACAGCGTGAATCTATATGGATTTTTTTGTTAGACACAGTCTCACCTTAAAGCTCGACTGTAAATCTGGGTCTGCATTTTTACTTATAATATGTCTTTACTATAAACATTGCTATCATCAAGTTCTTCTGTATATATTAATTGTAATTTTCTTTTGGGTAGTGTATATATTTATATAAAAGCTTTCTCATGCCATACGGCCTTTTGTAATTTGTGCTCAATTACCTCCTCATCTCAGGTGTGAGTGCCTGAGTGGGCATGCTATATAAATACATGGTGTGTTGATGTGTCATTTCCTGACGAAAGGGACAGAGACCCCTGAAATATAGAAATAAAGAAGTGCTCTTAACAAGTCTCCGAGTGCAGCCTGTCTCCTCTATGAGGAGAGCAATGGAGCATTTATACCTGGATTATGTTGGGACTGCTGGCGATATATATATATATATATATATATATATATATATATATATATATAGAGAGAGAGAGAGAGAGAGAGAGAGAGAGAGAGAGAGAGAGAGAGAGAGAGAGAGAGAGAATTTATTTTATAGTCCACAGGTCGAAACGTGTTGGTCCCTCTGACTTTACCTCTCTCTGAAAGTAAATATCCACCACTTCATCTTTTATGGGGTTTTTTGTTTTTATGTGTTATTTTTTATCATATTAGTCTTTTTAATATATTTTACATAAGTACCTTTGTGCTTCTACTCTTTTAGAAATACAGTAAATTGACATTTATGTTACTCTGAAATCTAGTCTCTGTATATATTCTGACACTAGTGGTTGGTCTTAATATCCTACACTGGTTACTATATTTGTTTTATCCAGCATCTCACCCCTGCTTCATACACTTAGGATTGAGCAGACGCCCTATATTTATTATATTTTGGGAGTGTTATACGAGGACCTATTTTTATGACATACATTTTTATGTTGTGACAATTGACATACTGCACGTTGGTAGTGATAGGGTTTGTGTCTCACCACAATTGCCCACATTCTGGTGGGATCAGCTCCCACCAAGGGAGAAGAAAACAAGACCTGCACATTCTGCACCTGCAGTGGAGATTTAGAATTCTGGGCTTTCTGAACTGCACAGCTGCAACTGGAGAAACAGAGGTCTGGGTTTTTCCAGCATACCCAGAGACAACAGGAAGTCAGGTGCAGGAGAGGGGTTTAAACTCCACACCAACAGTGCATTGCGCTGATGCCTATTAGGGGCAGGGATCAGTTTGCAGCGCCAGGGACTATGGACCAGGGACCATGCCGGAGAGCATGGCCTGTGTGTGGCTGCAAGCCACTACAGAGGACTTATGATGGAGCACAAGAAGTGCTAGAACTTTTTATGTTTGTGTTGTTATTTTTCTGTTTGTATCTGTATGACCAGGCCCAAGCCTGAATATACTGTGCACATTGTCTGCTACCAGTTAAGAGACTGTGTTGTCCCCGTAATAGCTGCCTGTGAGTCCTTTTTTCAAGTACCTGTGTTACATTAATATATACATCTCATGTAGTGTAAGGAAAGCACTCACCAGTCTTGTTTTGTAGAAAATGAATTTATCAAAAGCTCACCTCGGCAGTATAAGAACGGTCAACGTTTATGTCCCAGCATGGACCTTTTTCAAGATCAGTAGTATAGCAGTCAGGGTCCCCAACCAGAAAGACTGTCCCAGTGGAGCTACAAATATTTGTAGCTCCACTAGGACAGTCTGTCTGGTTGGAGACCCTGACTGCTATACAACTGGTCTTGAATACCCGTCATTATCCAACTTTAAATACTGGCGGGGTTTCAGGTGAGAAAAGCCATCCCTTGGACTGGCCTGTAGTGGTTCGTCAACCTTATATACTTATTTAGGAGAGCATGAAGATGGATATCTGCAGCACAGACCCTAAGTAGGCATGATGGTGCCATAACCAGAAAAGACATGTTGGATGGAGTGAGGTAAGGTCTTAGACTGGGATCAGTATGTAATACAGACGGTCGGGATGCCGGCTTTCAGTATCCCCGACAACGGGATTCAGATCGTCAGTATGCCGGCAGCGGGGCGAGCACAAAGAGTCCCATTGTGGGCTCGCTGCACTTGCCACAGGTTCTATTCCCAGTCTACGGGTGTCGCTGACACCCACGAGTAGGAATAGCCCCTGTGAGCCGGGATTGGCTTTGGTTAACGAGTGATACAATGTCAAGGTAATTTGTGGAAACAATCAACAGTCCTGTGTGGAATAGCTATTTCTTCTGTGTGGTGTATGCACTTCTGAATTTACAACAAATTCTATCCTGTATACTACTTCACTATTACTCCTGTGTGGAATTAGTGGAAGTTTTGAGTAGATCCCTATGGAATTGTTTGGACTAATCTACTATCACTGATGTGTGGAATGAGTGATATTCTTGTTTTGGAATACGGTTTATTTTCACAAATAAAATAATTTTATAAAGATAAATTAGTTTTATATCAATAAGATCTTTATTACAAAATATGTAGTTATGGTAGACTTATAGTCAATAACTCTATTTCTCCTACTTTGGGATATGAGGTAGCGTCAGTGGAATGAAACCAACGATCAAAGCTTTTGACCTCCCAGAATGCAACAGGCCAGTATCCTATATCCCCACCTCCTGGCTCAGGAAATTCAGTTATTTTCCAAAGCTCAAGGCAAGAGTATCATAGTGAGCCCTAATCAGGCAAGAACATACATACATACATACATACATACATACATACATACATACATACATACATACACACTTCCATACAAGAAGGAAGAGGTAAGCAAGTGTAAGGGTCTTCAAATCAGGTGCGTCAGGATGGGATCCCTGTGGACTTAGGAGAAATCGAGTAATCGACGGTAAGTCCACCATAACTACATATTTCTCCTGCAGGGTCCACAGTAGTATCCACAAGATATACAATGGGATGTCCCAAAGCAAATTTAGTGGAGGGGACGCTCCTAATTGGACAGGAGAATCCTTTGCCCAAATGCAGCATCCTGAGAGGCAAAGGTATCAAAGGCATGTCTAATGAACGTGTTAATGGAAGACCATGTGGCTGCCTTACATATCTGTTCCGCAGAGGCACCATGGCGTGCTGCCCAAGATGGACCTACCTTATGAGTAGCATGAGCAGAGACATTAGCCGGAACAAGTAGATCAGCTTGAGAATAAGCTTCCGAAATAGTCATCCGAAGTCACCTCACCAGTGCTTGTTTGTTAGCAGACCATCCTCTCTTATAGAACCCACAGAGAACAAAAAGTGTGTCTGTCTTTCAGATGGCACTGGTACGATCCAAGTAGATCCTTAAAGCACGGGCTACGTCCAATGATGCATTTCCCCGCAGAAAGGTCTGGCCCTCGGAAAGCCGGAACAACAATTTCTTCATTAAAAAGGTAAAACTTGGAGGAGACCACCTTAGGAAGATATCCAGATTTGGTTCTAAAAACTGCTCTATCTGGATGAAAAATCAGAAAAGGAGGGCAAAATGACAATGCCCCTAAAGCTGAAACTCTTCTAGCTGAAGCAATAGCCAGTAGAAAGAGAACTTTAGCTGTCAACCATTTAAGATCCACTTGTTCAGGTGGTTCAAATAGAGCAACTTGAAGCGCCTTTAGGACTAGGGGGGTGCGTCATTCTGAGTTGATCGCTAGCTGCCGTTGTTCGCTGCGTAGCGATCAGTGAAAAAAAATGGCTAATCTGCGCATGCTCTGTAATGCGCACGCGCATCGTACGGGTACAAAGTCCACTGTGGTTTTGCACTGGTTCTAGCGACGATTCCAATCGCACAGCCAGCCGCAAGGAGATTGACAGAAAAAGGGCGTTTCTGGATGTCAACTGACCGTTTTCAGGGAGTGCTTAGAGAGGCATGGCAGAAAAAACGCAGGCGTGGCTGGGCGGGTGTGTGACGTCAAAAAGCTGTCCCTCCGTCGTTAGAATCAACGCACACGAAGAGTAACTACAGGGCTACTCTTGTTTTGCACAAAAAGATTTTGCAAGCGCTCTGCTGCACAAGCGTTCGCACTTCTGAAAAGCGAAAATACACTCCCCAGTGGGCGGTGACAATGCGTTTGCACGGCTGCTAAAAACTGCTAGCGAGCAACTCAGAATGACCCCCTAAATGTAGGTACCAAGGAGCTGTAGGAGGAACAAAAGGAGGTTGGACGTGAAGTATTTCTTGGAAAAAAGTGCGAACATCCTGTAGGTTAGCAATTTTCTTTTGAAACCATACAGTCAATGCTGACACCTGAACTCTCAAGGAAGCCACACGGAGACCTTTGTCCATTTCTGCCTGAAGGAATGCTAGGACTCTAGAAACGCTAAAGAGCTAGGGTTAAGCTTCCTGGCACTGCACCACTGAATATAAGAATGCCATATCCGGTAATAAATGCGAGCCGAGGATGGTTTCCTTGCTCTAAGCATTGTTTGAATTACCTGTTGTGAAAATCCTTTTGCTTTCAGGATGGATGTCTCAAGAGCTACGCCGTCAAAGACAGCCGATCCAGGTGTTTGTAATAACAAGGACCCTGAGACCGTAGATCTGGACGTTGAGGCAGTAGAAACGGAGTATCCACCGACAGTCACTGCAGAACTGTGTACCAATGTCTTCTGGGCTATGCTGGAGCTATTAGTGTCACGCCGCCCTTTACCTGTTTTACTTTTCAAATCACCCTGGGTAACAGGGCGATTGGTGGAAACATAGGCCAGATGTAAGTCCCATCTCACTGACCGAGCATCCACGAAGGTCGTCTTGGGATCCTTTGTCCTTGAACCGTATGTGGGAACTTTGTTGTTCTGACGAGAGGCCATGAGGTCTAACTCTGGCAGCCCTCACTTGTTAACCAGAATCTGGAAGACCTCTGGGTATAAAGCCCATTCGTTTGCATGAATGGCATGTCGACTGAGAAAATCCACTTCCCATTTTAGGACTCCCAGAACGAATACTGCGGACAAGGTCGGATGATGAAGTTCTGCCCACCTTAACGTGCGGCCTACCTCCTTCATTGCCTTTTGGCTGAGAGTTCCTCCCTGATGATTGAGGCACGCTACTACTGTTGCATCGTACTTGTGAATCTGAACCGGTTTTCCTTGAAGTATGTCCTTTGCTTGAGTGAGTGCTATATATATAGCCCGAAGTTCCAATATATTTATCGGCAGGCAACTATCTTCCTTGGTCCACTGCCCCTGGAAGCAGCATTTTTCTGACACGGATCCCCAGCCCTAAAGACTGGCGACCGTTGTCAGAATCTCCCACTCAGAGATCCAAAAGGGTCGCCCTTTGTCCAGATGGGATGTCTGCAGCCACCAGGCTAACAACTTCTGTACTTCCTGAGGAAGGACCATAGTCTGAGTTTTTAATCGCCTGATGCAGTCCATTCCATCTGCAAAGAATCAGACGTTGAAGGGACCTTGAGTGGAATTGAGCATATTCCACCATTTCGAATGTTGACACCATAGATCCCATCACTTGCATTGTTGCATGAATGGATACTCTTCGACTGTGTAGTAGCTCCTGAATCCTTGTCTGTACTGTGGATATTTTGTTCAGAGGTAGAAAAACTCTCTGAAGTCTGGAATCCAATACAGCCCCCAGGTGCGTCATGCATTATGACGGAACCAGGGATGACTTTGCCCAATTTATGAGCCAGCCGTGGCTTTGTAAACAGTCTATTGTCAATTGTAGATGGCCCTGGAGAGTTTCCTGGGAATGAGCCAGGATTAATAGGTCCAGGTATGGGACAATTCTTATCCCCTGAAGACGGAAATAAGCCGCCATCACCACCACCACCATTTTGGTGAACGCTCTGGGATCTGTTGCCAGTCCAAATGGTAGGGCCTGAAACTGAAAAGGCTGCCGGAGGATAGCAAACCTGAGATAGCACTGATGGGATGGTGCTATACGTACATGCAGGTAAGCATACTTGCTATCTAGGGATACCATAAAATCCCCCAACTCCATGGCCAAGATAATGGAACATAAAGTATCCATATGAAACCGAGGCACCCAAATGCATTTGTTCAGAGCGTTGAGAATGGGCCGGTATGACCCATTCGGTTTCTGTACTAGAAACAGGTTGGAATAGAAACCTTGTCTCTGCTGTGCAGGAGGGACCGGTACTACCACCCCTGATTGTAGCAACTTCTGAACTGCCTCCTGTAAAGCCCTGGCCTTCATTTCCACAGAAGATGGGCTGGTACAAAAAAATCTTTAGGGAGGATGTTAGATACCACTACTTGCACTAAGGCATCTGTGGTGGACTGCTGCCAGGTCTGTGCAAATAGAAAAAGTCGGCCTCCCACCCTGGGGTCCCCCAGGTGGAGGCCCATGCCATCAGACTGATGGCTTATCTTCTGGTCTGGAAGCAGGGCTTCTGGTAGCCCAATGCTTTTTAGTCTTTCCAGACTTATCCGATTAGGACTGTTTGCTGTAACCCTTTCCTTTCGCTTTTCCTTGGGTCCCAAAGGGCAGAAAAACTGGAAAACTAGGTTTAGACTTGTAGGTAGAAGGAAACTTCACTTTCTTAGAGACTGCTTCCGACTCCAGAATATTTTTTTATTTTTTACCAAAAAGAATATCTCCAGCAAAAGGCAAGGACTCTAGTACCTTTTTGGACTCTGAGTCAGCCTTTTATGTACGTAGCCAGACAGCTCTGCATGCCGCTATGGCGGAGGTTGATGCTTGAGAAGCTATAGTACCCATATCCAAGGCTGCTTCTTCCATAAAAACAGCTGCCTGTTTAATACGTGCAATATGGGACTTCTGTGCTCTAGACGCCAATGACAAATCGTCTTCTAATGCATCAGCCCAGGCTCCCACTGCTTTCACCATCCAGGCTGAAGACATGGCCGGTCTAACAACTGCCCCCGACAAGGAAAAAACTGTTTTAAGAAAACCATACATTTTTCTATCCATTACATCATTTAATGATGTTGAAGGCAGAGGTAATGTAGATTTACGCACCAACTGAATGACATGTGTATCTACTTTGGGAGCAACCTCCCTTTTCAAACAATCCCCAGACGGAAGAGGATAATTAGAATTTCATTTTTCAGGAATTCTGAACTTCTTACTGGGTGTGACCCAAGCCTCTTGCATGATTTCCGTCAGCTGTTCTGACTCTGGAAATTCAGTTTTGACCGTCTAGGGACGTTTAAACACTGGTGTCTTGGATTTTAACAAAGGCTCTGCTGCCTCCTCCAAGGATAGAATGTCTTTGATTGCATTAAATAGCTCAGGTAGAGCTACTGAAGTGTAAGTCCCATCTCATCTCTGTATGCAGACCCAGAATGCAAGGAAGCATCCTCATCCTCTGAAGTATCCCCTTCTGAAACATGTGAAGACTGCGAAGATGTTGTTTCATGTCTATATGATTTACCTTCCATAGGCCTTTCAGCCTGCTTTTGTTGAAAGGCTGCAGATTCCTGGACTGGATGTGATAACCCTTACATACAACATTCCCGTTGGGTCTTAACTGGGTAACCTATCCCTGGTATGGGAGCTGGCATTATCCGCTCAGCTATACTGGATGTTTGTGCAAACGATGCCTATGGAGGTTCTGACTGAACCTGTGCCTGCCTTGGAATATTTAGGAGGCTTTGGTGAAAGCTATAATAATTTGCACATAATTCATTTTGTACCAGATCTCGAGAGGTTAACCCTGCTTTGCATGACAAACATGAAATCAATGTTGGTGCTGTTGTGGAGAGTGTATCCTCCTCACCCTTGCCTCTCTCAGACATGATAAACAAATCACATACACATGTATGGTGCAAACTACACAATTTGTAACCATATTCACTTTAAGCTTGCTAAAGTGATATACAATCCAATCCCTCCCTTGCACCAGAATTGAGGATCGGATATACAAAGACAGCAAAACTGACAGAAAAAATAAAATTTTACTCACCGGTAAATCTATTTCTCGTAGTCCGTAGTGGATGCTGGGAACTCCGAAAGGACCATGGGGAATAGCGGCTCCGCAGGAGACTGGGCACAACTAAAGAAAGCTTTTAGGTCACCTGGTGTGCACTGGCTACTCCCACTATGACCCTCCTCCAAGCCTCAGTTAGGACACTGTGCCCGGACGAGCTGACATAATAAGGAAGGATTTTGAATCCCGGGTAAGACTCCTACCAGCCACACCAATCACACCGTATAACTCGTGATACTATACCCAGTTTAACAGTATGAAAACAACTGAGCCTCTCAACAGATGGCTCAACAATAACCCTTTAGTTAACAATAACTATGTACAAGTATTGCAGACAATCCACACTTGGGATGGGCGCCCAGCATCCACTACGGACTACGAGAAATAGATTTACCGGTGAGTAAAATCTTATTTTCTCTGATGTCCTAGTGGATGCTGGGAACTCCGAAAGGACCATGGGGATTATACCAAAGCTCCCAAACGTGCGGGAGAGTGCGGATGACTCTGCAGCACCGAATGAGAGAACTCAAGGTCCTCCTCAGCCAGGGTATCAAATTTGTAGAATTTTGCAAACGTGTTTGCCCCTGACCAAGTAGCAGCTCGGCAAAGTTGTAAAGCCGAGACCCCTCGGGCAGCCGCCCAAGATGAGCCCACCTTCCTTGTGGAATGGGCTTTTACTGATTTAGGATGCGGCAGTCCAGCCGCAGAATGCGCCAGCTGAATTGTGCTACAAATCCAGCGAGCAATAGTCTGCTTAGAAGCAGGAGCACCCAGTATGTTGGGTGCATACAGGATAAATAGCGAGTCAGTTTTCCTGACTCTAGCCGTCCTGGAAACAAAGTTTCAAGGCCCTGACTACGTCCAGTAACTTGGAATCCTCCAAGTCCCTAGTAGCCGCAGGCACCACAATAGGTTGGTACAAGTGAAAAGCTGATACCACCTTAGGGAGAAACTGGGGACGAGTCCTCAATTCCGCCCTATCCATATGGAAAATCAGATAAGGGCTTTTACATGACAAAGCTGCCAATTCTGACACACGCCTGGCTGAAGCCAAGGCCAATAACATGACCACTTTCCACGTGAGATATTTTAGATCCACGGTTTTAAGTGGCTCAAACCAATGTGATTTTAAGAAACTCAACACCACGTTGAGGTCCCAAGGTGCCATTGGAGGCACAAACGGGGGCTGAATATGCAGCACTCCTTTCACAAACGTCTGAACTTCAGGTAGTGAAGCTAGTTCTTTCTGGAAGAAAATCAACAGAGCCGAGATCTGTACCTTAATGGAGCCTAATTTCAGGCCCATAGTCACTCCTGCTTGTAGGAAATGCAGAAATCGACCTAGTTGAAATTCCTCTGTTGGGGCCTTTTTGGCCTCACACCAAGCAACATATTTCCGCCATATGCGGTGATAATGCTTTGCAGTTACATCTTTCCTGGCTTTAATCAGCGTAGGAATGACTTCCTCCGGAATGCCCTTTTCCTTCAGGATCCGGCGTTCAACCGCCATGCCGTCAAACGCAGCCGCGGTAAGTCTTGGAACAGACAGGGCCCCTGCTGCAGCAGGTCCTGTCTGAGCGGCAGAGGCCATGGGTCCTCTGAGATCATCTATTGAAGTTCCGGGTACCACGTCTTGGCCAATCCGGAACCACGAGTATTGTTCTTACTCCTCGTTTTCTTATTATTCTCAGTACCATTGGTATGAGAGGCAGAGGAGGGAACACAAACTGACTGGTACACCCTCGGTGTCACTAGAGCGTCCACAGCTATCGCCTGAGGGTCCCTTGACCTGGCGCAATATCTCTCTAGTTTTTTGTTTTGGCGGGACGCCATCATGTCCACCTGTGGCCGTTCCCATTGATTTACAATCAGCGTGTTCTGGATGAAGTCCCCACTCTCCCGGGTGGAGGTCGTGCCTGCTGAGAAAGGCTGCTTCCCAGTTGTCCACTCCCGGAATGAACACTGCTGACAGTGCTAGTACGTGATTTTCCGCCCATCGGAGAATCCTTGTGGCTTCTGCCATTGCCATCCTGCTTCTTGTGCCGCCCTGTCGATTTACATGGGCGACTGCCGTGATGTTGTCTGACTGGATCAGTACCGGCTGGTGTAGAAGCAGGGATTTTGCCTGACTTAGGGCATTGTAAATGGCCCTTAGTTCCAGAATATTTATGTGTAGGGAAGTCTCCTGACTCGACCATAGTCCTTGGAAGTTTCTTCCCTGTGTGACTGCCCCCCAGCCTCGAAGGCTGGCATCCGTGGTCACCAAGACCCTGTCCTGTATGCCGAATCTGCGGCCCTCTAGAAGATGAGCACTCTGCAGCCACCACAGCAGAGACACCCTGGTTCTTGGAGACAGGGTTATTAGGCGATGCATCTGAAGATGCGACCCGGACCATTGGTCCAACAGGTCCCACTGAAAGATTCTGGCATGGAACCTGCCGAAAGGAATTGCTTCGTAAGAAGCCACCATCTTTCCCAGGACCCGCGTGCAGTGATGCACCGATACCTGTTTTGGTTTCAGGAGGTCTCTGACTAGAGTTGACAGCTCCTTGGCTTTCTCCTCCGGGAGAAACACTTTTTTCTGGACTGTATCCAGAATCATACCCAGGAACAGTAGACGTGTCGTCGGAACCAGCTGTGATTTTGGAATATTCAGAATCCAACCGTGCTGGTGTAGCACCTCCTGAGATAGTGCTACTCCCACCAACAACTGCTCCTTGGACCTCGCCTTTATTAGGAGATCGTCCAAGTACAGGATAATTAAAACTCCCTTTCTTCGAAGGAGTATCATCATTTCCGCCATTACTTTGGTAAACACCCTCAGTGCCGTGGAGAGTCCAAACGGCAGCGTCTGGAATTGGTAATGGCAATCCTGTACCACAAATCTGAGGTACTCCTGGTGAGGATAGTAAATGGGGACATGCAGGTAAGCATCCTTGATGTCCAGGGATACCATGTAATCCCCCTCGTCCAGGCTTGCAATAACCGCCCTGAGCGATTCCATCTTAAAAAAATTCAAGTTCATGTATGTGTTCAAGGATTTAAAATTTAAAATGGGTCTCACCGAACCGTCCGGTTTCGGTACCACAAACAGTGTGGAATAGTAACCCCGTCCTTGTTGAAGTAGGGGCACCTTGATTATCACCTGCTGGGAATACAGCTTGTGAATTGCCGCTAGCACAGCCTCCCTGTCTGAAGGAGTAATCGGCAAGGCAGATTTTAGGAACCGGTGGGGTGGAGACGCCTCGAATTCCAGTTTGTACCCTTGAGATACTATTTGCAGGATCCAGGGATCCACCTGTGAGCGAGCCCACTGATCGCTGAAATTTTTGAGGCGGCCCCCCACCATACCTGGCTCCGCCTGTGGAGCCCCACCGTCATGCGGCGGACTTGGAAGAAGCGGGGGAGGACTTTTGCTCCTGGGAACCTGCTGTTTGTTGCAGCCTTTTTCCCCTACCTCTGCCTAGAAAGGACCCGCCTTTTCCACGCCTGTTTTTCTGAGTCCGAAAGGACTGTACCTGAT
This sequence comes from Pseudophryne corroboree, assembly GCF_028390025.1. Lineage (NCBI taxonomy): Eukaryota > Metazoa > Chordata > Amphibia > Anura > Myobatrachidae > Pseudophryne > Pseudophryne corroboree. The sequence goes on along the minus strand of NC_086448.1, from coordinate 146,387,007 downwards.
AAAACGGCGCCTTTTTAGGCTGTGAGGGAACATGGGGTAAAAATGCTGACTTCCCAGCAGTTGCTGTGGAAACTAGGTCCGAGAGACCATCCCCAAATAACTCCTCACCCTTATAAGGCAAAACTTCCATGTGCCTTTTTGAATCTGCATCCCCTGTCCACTGGCGAGTCCATAAGCCTCTCCTAGCAGAAATGGACAATGCACTTATTTTAGATGCCAGCCGGCAGATCTCCCTCTGTGCATCTCTCATGTATAAGACGAGTCTTTTATATGCTCTATGGTTAGCAGAATAGTGTCCCTGTCTAGGGTGTCAATATTTTCTGACAGGGAATCTGACCACGCAGCGGCAGCACTGCACATCCATGCTGACGCAATGGCTGGTCTAAGTATAATGCCTGAGTGTGTATATACAGACTTCAGGATCGCCTCCTGCTTTCTATCAGCAGGTTCCTTGAGGGCGGCCGTATCCGGAGACGGTAGTGCCACCTTTTTAGACAAACGTGTGAGCGCTTTATCCACCCTAGGGGGTGTCTCCCAACGTGACCTATCCTCTGGCGGGAAAGGGAACGCCATTAGTAACTTCTTAGAGATTAACTATCTTTTATCAGGGAAAGCCCACGCTTCTTCACACACTTCATTTAATTCTTCTGATGGGGGAAAACTACGGGTAGTTTTTTCTCCCCAAACATAATACCCTTTTTAGTGGTACCTGGGTTTATATCAGAAATTTGTAACCCTCTTTCATTGCTTCAATCATGCAACGAATGGCCTTAGTGGACATTAGACTAGACTCATCGTCGTCGACACTGGTGTCAGTATCCGTGTCGACATCCGCGTCTGCCATCTGAGGTAGCGGGCGTTTTAGAGCCCCCGATGGCCTTTGAGACGCCTGGACAGGCACGAGCTGAGAAGCCGGCTGTCCCACATTTGGCATGTCGTCAAATTTTTTGTGTAAGGAGTCGACACGTGCACGCAATTCCTTCCATAAGTCCATCCACTCAGGTGTCTGCCCCGCAGGGGGTGACATCCCTTCTATAGGCATCTGCTCCGCCTCCACATCATTATCCTCATCAAACATGTCGACACAGCCGTACCGACACACCGCACACACACAGGGAATGCTCTAACAGAGGACAGGACCCACAAAAGCCCTTTGGGGAGACAGAGTGAGAGTATGCCAGCACACACCAGAGCGCTATATAATGCAGGGACTAACTGAATTATGTCCCCTATAGCTGCTGTTATATATACTGCGCCTAAATTTAGTGCCCCCCCTCTCTTTTTTACCCTTTTCTGTAGTGTAGACTGCAGGGGAGAGCCAGGGAGCTTCCTTCCAGGGAGCTGTGAAGGAGAAATGGCGCCAGTGTGCTGAAGGAGATAGCTCCGCCCCTTTTTCGCAGACTTTTCTCCCGCTTTTTTATGGATTCTGGCTGGGGTAATTATCACATATATAGCCTCTGGGGCTATATATTGTGGTATTTTTGCCAGCCAAGGTGTTTTTATTGCTGCTTAGGGCGCCCCCCCCTAGCGCCCTGCACCCTCAGTGACCGGAGTGTGAAGTGTGTATGAGGAGCAATGGCGTACAGCTGCAGTGCTGTGCGCTACCTTGGTGAAGACTGATGTCTTCTGCCGCCGATTTTCCGGACCTCTTCTTGCTTCTGGCTCTGTAAGGGGGACGGCGGCGCGGCTCCGGGACCGAACACCAAGGCCAGTTCCATGCGGTCGATCCCTCTGGAGCTAATGGTGTCCAGTAGCCTAAGAAGCCCAAGCTAGCTGCAAGCAGGTAGGTTCGCTTCTTCTCCCCTTAGTCCCTCGCTGCAGTGAGCCTGTTGCCAGCAGGTCTCACTGTAAAATAAAAAACCTAATTATATACTTTCTTTTTAGAAGCTCAGGAGAGCCCCTAGTGTGCATCCAACCTCGGCCGGGCACAAAATCTAACTGAGGCTTGGAGGAGGGTCATAGTGGGAGGAGCCAGTGCACATCAGGTGACCTAAAAGCTTTCTTTAGTTGTGCCCAGTCTCCTGCGGAGCCGCTATTCCCCATGGTCCTTTCGGAGTTCCCAGCATCCACTAGGACGTCAGAGAAATATAGTATAGTATATATAGTAAGGGCCAGCAGCCACACTAGCAATCAGTCACAAGTTATTCATTAGTATAATAAGCAATATGAGCATATAAATCAACTACAAATACAGATTTGTAGGAGAAACATATTACTGCATTACCTTCTACAGGACTTTTAACGTATTCAGTCACACAGCGAAAAAAACAGCAGTAACAGTTTACTAGACTCCTATGCATCAGGCATTTATCCAACTACTTGTACCACAATGGTAGGTAGAGACTTGGTCATTCCGAGTTGATCGCTCGCTAGCAGTTTTTAGCAGCCGTGGAAACGCTATGCTGCCGCCCACTGGGAGTGTATGTTAGCTTAGCAGAAGTGCGAACAAAAGAATCGCAGTGCGGCTACAAAATAATTTTGTGCTTTTCAGAGTAGCTTGAAACCTACTCAGCGCTTGCGATCACTTCAGCCCATTCAGTTCCGGATTTGACGTCACATGGCGGCCCAGTGTTCGGCCAGCCACGCCTGCGTTTCCCCAGGCACTCCTTCGTTTGTATCTGACACGCCTGCGTTTTTCAGCAGACTCCCTGAAAACGGTCAGTTACCACCCAGAAACGCCCACTTCATATCAATCAATCTGCAGCAGCCAGTGCGACTGAAATGCATCGCTAGACCCTGTGTGAAACTACATCGTTTGTTGTAATAGTACGTCGCGCGTGCGCATTGCACCGCATGCGCAGAAGTGCCTTTTTTAGCCTCATCGCTGCACAGTGACCGAATGCAGCTAGATAACAACTCGGAATGACCACCTTAGTGCTGTATCACCTGCATCAGGAGAGCGGTATACAGGGAGACTTAACCCCACTTCCAGGATCGATCAATACGCTTTCAAAGACTAAGTGGATCCAGACGCAAATAGTGAACACACGTGCCCAAGTGAACACAGACGCACCAGTGACACAGCCGCCTATGCTGCGACTGGGTCAGATATCTAGCGCCTCAGACTGAAGTGGGAAATCAGTTCATGGCGGGAAACTCGGGAGGAAACTGGTCATGAAACGGGGAGGGGGGGGGGGGGAGGCGCGACCAGGGGAGTGCCTTACTTCCCACTGCTGACATCAACCCCAGGGATCCTGGCCTCTTACTAAGTCCTGGAGACCATGATCCCTGAGGCCTAGCGTTGGTGCACTCGAGGTGGCAGCTGCATCAGCGACTGTTCGGTAGTCTCCTCCCGAAAATAAAGTGACTGTGTCTCGCGTCTTAACCGGCTAAGCGGAACTGATGCCTTACCTTCTCCCCGTTCTCCGGCCACAGCCTGGTAACATCAGCTGGACTTGCTAGTACATCCACACTGACGCCCGCAGAAACAGCGCTGTACACGTGGGAAAGCGTTGTCGCGACCTGGCTGATAGTTGATGCAGCGACTCTTTCTAAGGTGCGTACAAGACGCTTTTTAGAAAGACCACCCAAAAAGAATAAGATTAAAAAAAAAAAAATTAAAGAAAAAGCTTATGGCTGCAAAAAATCAGCAGCCCTAGACCGTGGCCCGGCTCCTGCTGCACCAATCAAAAAATGTAATTACCTGAGCCAGGAGGCGGGGATATAGGAGACTTTGATCGCTGGTGCCATTCTGCTGATGCTACCTCATATCCCAATATATATCCTGTGGATACTACTGTGGATCCTGCGGGAGAGAGCTTGTTTTTATTTGTAGTTAAATGTGTATTTTGACCATTTTAATTTGTTAGTAGGTCAGACTGTGATCTTAAATAGTGGTAAGGACTTTAGGGTTGGAGATGGAATCCCGGAGATCAGTATACCGACACCGGGATCTTGTTTGCCAGAATGCCGACAGCGGGGCGAGCGCTAGAAAGCTCTTTGCCGGCTCGCTGCGCTCGCGACAGGTTCTGTTCCTACTCTATGGGTGTTGTGGACACCCACAAGTGGGAATTGCCCTGTCGCAGCTGTCAGCATTCTCGGCGGTCGGGATCCTGGCGTGGTATTCTGACCGCCGGGATATTAAGGTTACGGTAGAAGAGATCTACACTGTCTAGATACAGTCAATAGGTTGATACTGACAAAAGGTCGGTATGTAAATGGACGACCAAAAAATAATCGACACAGGTTTTTGGGGGGTTAGTGTGGATAGTTTTGCCATCTGGAAGCACAATTTGCAGAAAATTGGACTCTTGCGGGCTCGCTTTGGTTGCCACGCTTCGGGCACGGTACTTTGCTTCACTCACACAAGGTTACTAAAGGTTATGATTTGTAACATGGATAGTAAAGGATGGAAAAAGTAAAAAAAAATATAATAAGCCAAAAAAATGTGTCAACCATTAACATGTCAACCTCTTGTTAGTGTCAACCTAATGCATGTCCACCTTTTGTTTGTGTCTACCTATTAACTGTCTGACAGACCGTGTAGATCTATAGTGCTAATATTGATAAGAAGGGGAGCACTGTCCCTGAATACTGGGCGGAGGGTGACAAAGGGGAGGAGCTGGGACCAGAAAGGGGAGGAGTCAATATAAATCACAAAATCGCAACACCTAAAAGAAATGTCTTGATCCGCCCTACTGTACTTGTGCTCTATTGTCCTGAACTGTAAGTCATTGTGTTTTTGTTTTGCTTATTTGTTAACGTACTCTAACCGGGCGCTGTTGATCCCTTGTGGCGCCATATAAATAAAGGATTATAATAATAATGTGAGCCACCAGCCAGGAGAAGACCCCAACAATCAGAACACGTGTAGCGGAACAGCTTTTATTAACCGACACAAGGCAGAGGAATTGGGAAGGGTGCATTTTTGGAGAGACCACTGGAGATAACATTGTATATATGCTTCCAGTGCATACATCTACACTTCAGCAAGTATGAGGATTAACCCTTTAATATCTGCTGCCATGGATGTAATGGAAATAGCAATTGTACAGAAATGTAATTCTTTATAACTTTGGATCGTAACCTACTTTTCACCTAAGGCAGTGGTTCCCAAACCCAATCCCCAAGGCATGCTTGAGCACAGATAGTTACTGGACTGTTAGGGTGCTTTGAGGATGGAGTTTGGGAAACACTAAATGACAGAGTGAACATACAATTTTACAAAGGTACCAAATATATTGCACATAGTTCTATATACACACATTTTTCCTTTTTTTTTATTGTATTGGAAGTGCACCAGGAAGAAAGCCACAGTAACATACCTTCCTTCCCCTTCCCTGCAATTGGGGCAAGAGCATGCAACTCTTCGTAATCTCTTCCCAGTCTGCACCTCTTGATCTGATGAAGGCTGGGACTGCTGGAGCTGCACTTGTGTTATTTGGTCAGGACTGACAGCACCGAGGGTTGCATTAGCAAGGCTTCCCACTGCAACAGTCATAGGTGCTATAGTAGCTTGCTGGACCTTCACTCCATCTGCTCCTTGATGCTGACCTACATAGCAAAACAATTAAAATAGCACATAAGAATTTGAGGAGGTTTAAACAGAAATACAGCAAACGATTGATAATTATCACAATAAAGCCCACTCACTACTAGACAGAACAGTAATACAGCTGAGAAAAGATGTACATGTGATTCCCAGAACATCTTCCCAATGTGCTTGCGACCAACACACAACAAGCTGGAACTGGCAGATACAAAACAATGGTTTGAAATCGGAGGATTACAACTACAACAACAACAACCACCACCACACAAAAAAATAACATCTGCTCACTGACAGCACAAACTCTGCGATGGCGCAAGCTCTACATTTCTCAGCCTTACAGGTCAATAATCTAAATGGTTTGGCTAACAAAACATGATGGTCTCCAAAATGTCACCAATACAGTATTTTTTTAAAATATTAGTTTGAAAATTATATTTGACAATACTATATGCAGACAGCCATCGTGCCGACATGGTAATAATGTCGACGCTTACCATGTTAACATTTATCACGCAGACTGTGATGAAATGTTGACATGGAATTTTGACATACATGTTCTTGTGCCTAGTGGTTACGTCAGGTGGCTGCAGCGGCGCCTTCCGGGTCAGGCGTTCAGGTGATTATCAGCTATACCTTACCATAATCCCTAGAACCTAAAGCTAACCTCCCGCCACAGCCTAACCCTAATGTCGACAATGTTGACATATTGCCTGTCGGAAATATTCACAATGTAACCGTCAACAACCTTTTGACAACCACTTTGATGCTTTTACACTTGACATAAAAAAAAATAAAAAAATAAAAATGGTCTACCATCTCAGCATTAACCCTTCCGCTCCTGAGCGGAGGCCGTTTTTATGCTTGTGTGTCATTTCAACATGACTTTTTATATAACTTTGTATTTTTTGATAATACCATTACGTCACACCTGCAAGTTTGGGTTGGCTTGGGTTGGCGTGAGAGGCTGGATCCGAAGCAGCTGGATTGTGGAGGTAACAAAGGCTTAATCCGAATCCTATTCATGGAGTGATGTGCACAATGAGAAGTGTAGGTTAATGGACTTCAGAAGAATTGTTGGTGCTCTAGCAGTGGCTGGCCCGAAGGCGTGAGAGAAAACAGCTGGAAGCAAGTAGTGGTTACTGGATGGAGAAACAAGCTGAAATACCGAAACTGGACTAGAGCAATGGCTGAATGCCAGTGCCAAATGTAATACTGTACTAGAAGCTGGGCTGGAACTGGATTAGTAACCAGACTGGACTCAGATTAGTGACCTGACTGGACTGCAACCAGGTTAGTAATCGGAATGGAACCGGATAGGTGACTGGATTGGAACCAGGATAGTAACCAGACTGGAATTTGATAGGTGACTGGGCTGGAACAAGGTTAGTGACCAAACTGGACTGGATAGGTGAAATTTCTGGTAACCAGACTGGAGCTGGACTGACAGACTAAAACCATACTGACACCTTAATAATACCCCTTTTCCACTAGCTCTAAAAACACGTTTTTTTTCCTAGTGGAAACGGTCCCCCCTGCGAATTCCCGGATCAAGTGATCCGGGAATCCTACCCCGGTAGCTTGCCTGGTTGAACACGTGTTCAACCCGGTGAGCTGTGTAGTGTAAACGGAAGACGTGTCGAGGCGACACGGCTCCCGTTCACAGTTTATGGAAGGGCGGCGCTGGGAGATCATGTGATTTCCCAGTGCTGCCCCTGCTGCGTCAGCAGCAGCGTCACCAACCTGGCAATATGCCGGGTTGGTGGAGCTAGTGTAGAAGGGGGCTGTAGCACGGGTCGCAGCAGTGTCAGGCTCCCGGCTGCGACCTGTGTTACAAGTGGAAAAAGGGTATAACAGTATTCACAGGAAGAGAGACGTTGTACTGGTGATTTGGGAGTGGCCAGGCTGCTCCCTTCACAGGTATCATTTACTTGCAACTGGCTGCTGTGATCAGCTGACCGAGAACAGCGATTGGAATGACTGAGAGTCACCAGCTGACTTCCTCCAACATGGCTGCGCCTATTTCAGCATTTTGGAGGAAACTTCAGCGTGGAGGAAGCAGGACTAAACTTTCCAGGAATGGAGGGTGAGTAGAGCACTATGGGGAGCGATGCTTGGAGACAGCATGACACTGGAAGCAGCGCTGAACAGCAGCAGTGCTGACAGACCTCAGTGGCCGCTGGGAGTGGCGCTCGTATCCAGATCCCAGCGCTGCTCACAAACAGTGAGAGCAAACCGCAACATCAGCCTGGAGAGACACTGCAAAAGGTAGATAAATTGTTCTAGTACTCCGGATCGTGACACACTAGTCCTTTTGCGCTTAGTAACACTTCAAATATAATGTAACCAGAATATACAATAAAAAATAGGATTTTACTGGCAGATGTATTAACCTGGAGAAAGCATAAGGAAGTGATAAACCAATTATATGTGCAAGGTGATAAAGGCACCAGCCAATCAGCTCCAATATGTAAATTAACAGTTAGGATCTGATTGGCTGGTGCCTTTATCACCTTGCACATATCACTCGTTTATCACTTCCTTATGCCTTCTCCAGGTTAATACATCTGCACCATTATTACCTACCAGTAAATCCTTTTCTCGTAGCCCGTAGAGAATACTGGGGTCCACATTAGTACCATGGGGTATAGATGGGTCCACTAGGAGCCTTGGGCACTTTAAGAAATCAATAGTGTGCACTAGTTCCTCCCTCTACAAGACTCAGTTTAGAAACTGTGCCCGAGGAGACGGACATATCTTGAGAGAAAGATTCAGAAAGTATAGTGGTGAGATTCGAACCAGCACACACAAACAAGAAGAAAACCATGTTAACACAACATGAACAGGAACAGAAACAGCAACAGGTGATCCCACAACAAAACTTAACCAAGTAACCATGCAAGAAACACGAAGCACTGGGCTGGGCGCCCAGTATCCTCTACAGCAGGCTTTTTCAACCAGTTGGCCGTGGCACACTAGTGTGCCGCGACCAGTTGCAAGGTGTGCCACGGAGCCGGAGCAGCTTCCTGCACCTTCAGAGGGAACTGTTGGCCCGGGCTCTTTCTTAGAGCGGCGGTGTGTTATCATAGGTCACGGCAGCTGCAACTCGCCACCCAGCCAGCCAACCCGCCTGCATACACATCTTCCAGTTTCCACCTGCATACACAGCTTTCCTTGCCCACCCACATCCACACCTGCCCGTGCGCCCGGTGCTCAGTATTCGCAGCAATCCACTATCAATCCCCGCCACTGAGGGACAGGGAGGAGGACAGCTGGCCGGTAGGGGCTAATATTAGTTATGCTATTTCTCCTGTGGGGAGCAATAGGATTTATGGATTTATGAAGGGGGGGGGGGGGACAATGTGAATAATTCATGTGGGGAGCAATAGGATTTATGTGGGGAGAAATGTGATTGATTAATGTGTGAGCAACATGATTTAAGTGGGGAGCAATAGGATTTATGGAAGGAGCAACATGATTTATGTGGGGAGCAATGTGATCGTTTTATCTGTGTAGGCCAATGTATGTGTGGATTTTTTATTACTGTGAGGGCCAATGTGTGTTTTTAGGTTTGTTTTTTTCTGTGGGGGAACGGATGGCGTGCCTTGCCAATTTTAAAATATTGTTTGGTGTGCTGCGAGTAAAAAAAAGGTTGAAAATCACTGCTCTACGAGAAAAGGATTTACCGGTAGGTAATTAAAATCCTATTTTCTCTTACATCCTAGAGGATACTGGGGTCCACATTAGTACCATGGGGATGTACCAAAGCTCCAAAACCGGGTGGGAGAGTGCTGAGGTTTTTGCAGAACTGACGGACCAAACTGAAGGTCCTCAGAGGCCAAGGTATCAAACTTGTAGAACTTAGCAAACGTGTTCGAACCAGACCAAGTAGCTGCTCGGCAGAGTTGTAAAGCAGAGACACCCCGTGCAGCCACCCAGGAAGAACCCACGACCGAGCAGAGTGGGCATGAACAGATTTAGGAACCGGCAAGCCTGCTGAAGAGTAAGCATGCTGGATAGTCAGCGTGATCCAGCGAGCAATAGACTGTATAGAAACAGGACAACTAATTTTCTTGGGATCATAAAGCACAAACAGCGAGTCCGATTTTCTGTGAGGAGCCGTCCGTTTGACATAGATTTTCAAAGCCCTCACAACATCCAGGGACTTTGAAGTAGAAGAGGTGTCAGCAAGCACCGCAACCACAATTGGCTGGTTGATATGAAACGCAGACACCACCTTTGGAAGAAATTGCTGACGAGTTCTGAGTTCAGCTCTATCGTCCTGAAAAATCAAATAGGGGCTCTTGTGAGACAAGGCTCCCAATTCCGAAACACGTAGTGCCGAAGCCAAGGCCAATAGTGTGACGGTCTTCCATGTAAGAAACTTTACATCCACCTCCTGTAAAGGCTCAAACCAATCTGACTGCAGAAATGTCAATACCACATTAAGATCTCAAGGTGCCGTGGGAGGCACAAAGGGCGGTTGGATGTGTAGAACACCTTTCAAGAAGGTCTGAACCTCAGGAAACGAAGCCAACTTTTTTTGGAATAAAATGGACAAGGCCGAAATCTGGACCTTTATGGATCCTAAACGTAGGCCCACATCTGCACCAGACTGCAGAAAAAGCAGAAAAAGAATCCAGTTGAAATTCCACCGCAGGAAATGTAATGTTTTCACACCAAGAGACGTATTTTCTCCAAATTCGGTGGTAATGTTTTGACGTTACCCCTTTCCTGGCATGGATCCAGGTAGGAATTCCCCTGTGTGGAATACCTTTCCAGCTAGAATCTGACGCTCTACCTCTATGCCGTCAAACGTAGCCGTGGTAAGTCTTGATAGACTAACGGTCCCTGTTGTAGAAGATCCTCCCGAAGAGGTAGACGCCACGGGTCCTCCAGAAGCATTTCCAGTAGATCTGCGTACCAAGCGCTTCTTGGCCAAACTGGAGCAATGAGAATTGCTTGAACCCTTTCCCTTTTTATTCTTTTGAGAATTCTTTGGATCAATGGAAGTGGTGGAAAGACATACACCATCTGATAGATCCATGGACTCACCAGAGCGTCTACCGCCACCGCCAGTGGGTCTCTTGACCTGGAGCAATACCGCTGGAGCTTCTTGTTGAGACGAGAGGCCATCATGTCGATCTGTGGATTCCCCCACCGACGAGTCAAGCACCCGAACACCTCTGGGTGAAGGCCCCACTTTCCTGGGTGGAGATCGTGTCTGCTGAGGAAGTCTGCTTCCCAGTTGTCCACTCCAGGAATGAAGATCGCGGACAGCGCCACAGCGTGGCTCTCTGCCCAGAGGAGAATCCTTGTCACCTCTGACATTGCTGCTCTGCGTTCTGCCTTGTCTGTTTATGTATGTCACCACCGTCACATTGTCCAACTGAACTTGGATGGTTCGATCTTGAAGATGTGCTGCCTGCAGAAGGGCATTGTATGTGGTCTTTAGTTCCAGAACGTTGAGCGGAAGAATGGTTTCCCGACTTGACCATTTTCCGTGGAAGTGTTCTCCTTGGGTGACTGCTCCTCAACCTCTGAGGCTTGTGTCTGTGGTCAGCAGAATATAATTTTGAATCCCGAACCTTCAGTCCTCGGTCAGGTGAGAAGTCTGTAGCTACCACTGAAGAGAAATCCTGGCTCTTGGCGACAGACGTATCCTCTTGTGCATGTGGAGATGCGATCTGGACCATTTGTCCAGATCCAGCTGGAAGGGCCTTGCGTGAAACCTTCTATACTGCAATGCCTCATAAGAGGCTACCATCTTCTCCAGGAGGTGAATGGACAAATGCACCGATATCTGGGTCGGCCTGAGGACGTCCCGCACCATTTACTAAATTACCAATGCCTTTTCCAAAGGAAGGCATACCTTCTGTACCTCCATGTCCAGTATCATCCCCAGGAACCGAAGCCGCCGTGTTGGTTCCAGGTGAGATTTTGGCAGGTTCAGAATCCACCGGTGATCCTGGAGAAGTCGTGTGGAGGGAGCAATGCTGTGCAACAACCTCTCCCTGGATGGTGCTTTTATCAGCAGATTGTCCAGGTACGGTATTATGTTCACTCCTTGTTTGCAGAGAAGAAACATCATTTCCGCCATCACTTTGGTAAATACCCTTGGGCCGTGGAGAGCCCAAAGGGCAGGGTCTGGAACTGGTAATGACAGTACTGCAACGCAAACATTAGATAAGCCTGATGAGGCGGCCAAATCAGAATATGAAGGTACGCATCCTTGATATCCAGAGACACCAGGAATTCTCCCTCCTCCAGACCTGAGCTCACTGCTCTCAGCGACTCCATCTCGAATTTGAACACCCGTAAATACGGGTTCAGCGACTTGAGGTTTAAAATGGGCCTCACCGAACCGTCCGGTTTCGGTACCACAAATAGGTTGGAATAGAAAATAGGATTTTCATTACCTACCGGTAAATCTTTTTCTTGTAGTACGTAGAGGATGCTGGGGTCCACATTAGTACCATGGGGTATAGACGGGTCACTTGGGAGCCATGGGCACTTTAAGAGTTTAATAGTGTGGGCTGACTCCTCCCTCTATGCCCCTCCTACCAGGAGGAGACGGACATACTTCGAGAGAAGGAAATGTGGCTCCTTGCTGGTTAATCATAGAACCAGATTGTGGTAATGGAGGTGTGGGGTGTGGTGCCTCTGGACTGGCTGAGCTGGATGGCTTTAGTGTCGCATACCTTTACATTCTATTAACACTTTTCACATACTAATTTCTTTAACACTATTACTCCATTTTAATTACATCTCATTTTTGTATCACCCTCTCTATAGCTTCGGCTTCTTAACACTAATTTATTAACACTATAGTTTTTTCACTGGTATGCTGCCGTGGGCTTTCTGGCTTATGCTGGTGTTTTGGGGTGCCACACCCTGCACCTGGATATAGCGCTAGAACCCCAAATATACAGAAACGCCTTGATGCGTTTTTTGGGCATATTCATACATTTGCGCAAATATATGTAACCGAGATCTCTGAATTCTAATATTGTGTGGGATTTAAATCTGGTTACTGTTATAATTCAGGGTGCTGGGGGAAACCAATTGCCTTTTTTTTCTTGCTTAGAAACACCCCCTCCCTTTCAAGCACCTGAATGATATCACTAAGCTAATTGAGCATCTGCCACACTATATATGAGAGAAGGAAATAATAAGATTTTAAACCTAAATCTTTTTCTCCTAGTCCGTAGAGGATGCTGGGGACTCCGTAAGGACCATGGGGAATAGACGGGATGGGCACTAAAAATAACTTTAGATATGGGTGTGCACTGGCTCCTCCCTCTATGCCCCTCCTCCAGACCTCAGTTAGAGAAACTGTGCCTAGAGGAGACGGACAGTACGAGGAAAGGATATTTGTTAATCTAAGGGCAAGATTCATACCAGCCCACACCATCCACACCGTATAACCTGGATATATGAACCAGTCAACAGTATGAAACAAAACAGCATCAGACCGAGACTGATCAAAACTGTAACATAACCCTTATGTAAGCAATAACTATATACAAGTCTTGCAGAATGTAGTCCGCACTGGGACGGGCCCCCAGCATCCTCTACGGACTAGGAGAAAAAGGATTTACTGGTAGGTTTAAAATCTTATTTTCTCTTACGTCCTAGAGGATGCTGGGGACTCCGTAAGGACCATGGGGATTATACCAAAGCTCCAAAACGGGCGGGAGAGTGCTGATGACTCTGCAGCACCGATTGAGCAAACATGAGGTCCTCATCAGCCAGGGTATCAAACTTGTAGAACTTTGCAAAGGTGTTTGAACCCGACCAAGTTGCTGCTCGGCAAAGCTGTAATGCCGAGACACCTCGGGCAGCCGCCCAAGAGCAGCCCACCTTCCTAGTGGAATGGGCCTTTACCGAATTTGGTACCGGTAATCCAGCCATAGAATGAGCCTGCTGAATTGTGTTACAGATCCAGCGAGCAACAGTCTGCTTAGAAGCAGGAGCGCCAACCTTTTTGGCTGCATACAGGACAAACAGAGCCTCTGTTTCCTCACCCTAGCCGTTCTGGCTACATAAATTTTCAATGCCCTGACCACATCAAGGGACTCGGAATCCTCCAAGTCCCGCGTAGCCACAGGCACCACAATAGGTTGGTTCATATGAAAAGATGAAACTACCTTGGGCAAAAATTGAGGACGAGTCTGCAACTCTGCTCTATCCACATGGAAAACCAGATAGGGGCTTTTGTGAGATAAAGCCGCCAATTCCGACACTCGCCTTGCCGATGCCAACAACATGACCACTTTCCAAGTGAGATACTTAAAGTCCACCGTTTTAAGAGGTTCAAACCAGTGAGACTTAAGGAAACGTAACACCACGTTAAGGTCCCAGGGTGCCACTGGAGGCACAAAAGGAGGTTGGATATGCAGCACTCCCTTCACAAAAGTCTGTACTTCCGTTAGAGAAGCCAATTCCTTCTGAAAGAAAATGGATAGGGACGAAATCTGAACCTTAATGGAGCCTAATTTTAGGCCCAAATTCACTCCAGTCTGTAGGAAGTGAAGGAAACGGCCCAGATGGAATTCCTCCGGAGGAGCATTCCTGGACTCACACCAAGAGACATACTTCCTCTAAATACGGTGATAATTTTTCGCTGTCACGTCTTTCCTAGCCTTTATCAGAGTAGGAATGACCTCATCCAGAATGTCCTTCTCCGCTAGGATCCGGCGTTCAACCGCCATGCCGTCAAACGCAGCCGCGGTAAGTCTTGGAACAGGCAGGGCCCCTGTTGTAACAGGTCCTCTCTGAGAGGAAGGGTCCACGGATCTTCTGTGAGCATTTCCTGCAGATCCGGATACCAGGCCCTTCGAGGCCAATCTGGAACAATGAGAATTGTCTGTACTCCTCTTCGTCTTATGATTCTCAATATCTTGGAGATAAGAGGAAGAGGAGGAAACACATAGACCGACTGGAACACCCACGGTGTCACCAGGGCGTCCACTGCTACCGCCTGAGGGTCCCTTGACCTGGCGCAATACCTCGGTAGCTTTTTGTTGAGGCGAGACGCCATCATGTCTATCTGAGGCAGTCCCCACTGACTTGCAATCTCTGTGAAGACTTCCTAATGAAGTCCCCACTCTCCTGGATGTAGATCGTGTCTGCTGAGGAAGTCTGCTTCACAGTTGTCCACTCCCGGAATGAAAACTGCTGTCAGAGCGCTTACATGATTTTCCGCCCAGCGAAGAATCCTGGTGGCTTCTGCCATTGCCACTCTGCTCTTTGTTCCGCCTTGGCGGTTTACATGAGCCACTGCGGTAATGTTGTCTGACTGAATCAGAACCGGTAGGTCACGAAGCAAATTCTCCGCTTGACGAAGGCTGTCGTATATGGCCCTCAACTCCAGTACGGTGATGTGAAGACAAGCCTCCTGACTTGACCAGAGACCCTGGTCAAGCCAGGAGGCTTGTCTTCACATCACCGTACTGGTGTCTTCACAACCACCGTACACCGTCCGTGGTTACCAGAACCCAGTCCTGAATGCCGAACCTGCGACCCTCCAGAAGGTGAGCACTCTGTAGCCACCACAGGAGAGATACCCTGGCCTTGGGGGACAGGGTGATCATCTGATGAATCTGTAGATGAGACCCGGACCACTTGTCCAACCAAAGACACGAGTTCTTGGGCCTTTTCCGTCGGACGATAAACCCTTTTCTGGTCTGTATCCAGAACCATGCATAAGAAAGGCAAACGAGTCGTTGGAACCAACTGTGACTTCGGGATATTGAGAATCCAGCCGTGCTGTTGCAACACCCTCAGGGAGAG
Source organism: Pseudophryne corroboree (assembly GCF_028390025.1). NCBI lineage: Eukaryota > Metazoa > Chordata > Amphibia > Anura > Myobatrachidae > Pseudophryne > Pseudophryne corroboree. Next base: position 146,371,724 of record NC_086448.1, on the reverse strand, counting down.
TGATACGCTGTTCAGTAACTGTTCTCTCGATCTCGCTTTTATTAGGAAATCGTCCAAGTACGGGATAATTGTGACACCCTGCTTGTGCAGGAGCACCATAATTTCCGCCATTACCTTTGTGAAAATTCTCGGGGCCGTGGAAAGCCCAAACGGCAACGTCTGAAATTGGTAATGACAATCCTGGACAGCAAACCTCAGGAACGCCTGATGAGGCGGATATATGGGGACATGAAAGTATGCATCCGTTATGTCCAGGGACACCATATAATCCCCCCCTTCCAGGCTGGCTATGACCGCTCTGAGCGACTATCTTGAACTTGAACCTTTTTAAGTATAGGTTTAAGGATTTTAAATTCAACATGGGCCTGACCGAACCGTCCGGTTTCGGGACTACAAACAGGGTTGAGTAATACCCCATCTCCTGCTGCAGCAGGGGGACTTTGACCACCACTTGCTGAAGACACAAGTTTTGAATTGCATTTAACAATATCTCCCTCTCTGGGGGAGAAGCCGGTAGGGCCGATTTGAAAAACCGGGGAGGAGGCACCTCTTCGAATTCCATCTTGTAACCCTGGGAAACAATTTCTATTGCCCAGGGATCCAGACGTGGCTGAAAAGTCGAAGACGTGCCCCCACTGGGGCGGACTCCCTCAGCGGAGCCCTAGTGTCATACGGTGGATTTTGTAGAGGCCGGGGAGGACTACTGCTCCTGGGAACTAGCTGTGGTTGGCAGCTTTTTCCCCTTGCCCTTACCTCTGGCCAGAAAGGAAGATCCCCGCACTCTCTTGGATTTATGCGACCAAAAGGACTGCATCTGATAATGTGGTGTTTTCTTAGGCTGTGAGGAAACATAAGGCAAAAAAGTTGATTTACCTGCCATAGCCGTGGAAACAAGGTCTGTGAGACCTTCCCCAAATAATTCCTCACCCTTGTAAGGTAAAACCTCCATATGCCTCTTCGAGTCGGCATCGCCCGTCCATTGTCGGGTCCATAGGGCCCGTCTAGCCGAAATCACCATAGCGCTGGCTCTGGAACCCAGTAGGCCAATGTCTCTCTGAGCATCTCTCATATACAGGACAGCATCTTTGATATGACCCAGGGTCAATAAAATGGTTTCCTTATCCAGCGTATCTATATCAGCAGATAAGGTATCTGTCCATGCTGCTACAGCGCTACAAACCCAAGCAGACGCTATCGCCGGTCTGAGTAAGGTACCAGTATGTGTGTAAATAGACTTCAAGGTAGTCTCCTGCCTGGGATCAGCAGGATCCTTGAGGGTTGCCGTATCTTTAGATGGCAGCACTACCTTTTTGGATAAACGAGTCAACGCTTTATCCACCCTCGGGGAGGATTCCCACCGTATCCTGTCCTTAGGCCCTCATTCCGAGTTGTTCGCTCTGTATTTTTTTCTCGCAACGGAGCGATTAGTCGTAATGCGCATGCGCAATGTCCGCAGTGCGACTGCGCCAAGTAAATTTGCTATGCAGTTAGGTATTTTACTCACGGCATTACGAGGTTTTTTCTTCGTTCTGGTGATCGTAATGTGATTGACAGGAAGTGGGTGTTTCTGGGCGGAAACAGGCCGTTTTATGGGTGTGTGCGAAAAAACTCTACCGTTTCTGGGAAAAACGCGGGAGTGGCTTAAGAAACGGAGGAGTGTCTGGGCGAACGCTGGGTGTGTTTGTGACATCAAACCAGGAACGACAAGCCCTGTACTGATCGCAGATGCCAAGTAAGTGTGGAGCTACTCAGAAACTGCTAAGAAGTGTCTATTCGCAATTCTGCTAATCTTTCGTTTGCAATTTTGATAAGCTAAGATTCACTCCCAGTAGGCGGCGGCTTAGCGTATGCAAAGCTGCTAAAAGCAGCTTGCGAGCGAACAACTCGGAATGAGGGCCTTAGTCGGGAACGGATACACCATAAGAATTCTTTTGGGACTCTGCAGCTTCTTGTCTGGAGATTCCCAAGCCTTTTCAAATAATTTGTTCAGCTCGTGAGATGGGGTAAAGGTTACCTCAGGTTTCTTTTCCTTATACATGCGCACCCTCGTGTCAGGGACAGAGGGGTCATCTGTGATATGCAACACCTCTTTTATAGCAATGAACATATAATGAATACTTTTAGCCAATTTTGGCTGCAACTTTGCACCATCGTAGTCGACACTGGAGTCAGAATCCGTGTCGGAATCAGTGTCTACTATTTGGGATAGTGGGCGCTTTTGAGATCCAGAAGGTCCCTGCGACATAGTGAAAGGCAGGGTTTGACTCCCTGTACACTCCCTGGACTCAGCTTTGTCCAACCTTTTGTGCAATAAATTCACATTTGCATTTAAAACATTCCACATATCCAACCAGTCAGGTGTCGGCGTTGCCGACGGAGACACCACACTCATTTGCTCCACCTCCTCCCTAGAAGAGCCTTCTGCTTCAGACATGCCGACACACGCTCAGGGAATTCTCTAACTGGAGACAGTTCCCCCACAAGGCCCTTTGGAGAGACAAAGAGAGAGTATGCCAGCACACACCCAGCGCCAATGACCCAGAGAAAAAAATTACCCAGATAGCGCTTTTAATATATATATATATATATATAAATAATACACTACGCCAAATTATGTGCCCCCCCCTTCTTTCAAACCCTCTGTCACCGTGTTCAGCAGGGGAGAGTCCGGGGAGCCAGCTTCTCAGCGGTGTGCTGTGGAGAAAATGGCGCTGGTGAGTGCTGATGATCAAGCTCCTCCCCCTCAGCGGCGGGCTTCGGTCCCGCTCGATTTATCTAAAAAAACTGGCGGGGGATCTCTTAAATATAATGTAGAGCCCATATATGCCCTGATTCTGCCAGACCAGAGGTTTAATTGCTGCCCAGGGCGCCCCCCCTGCGCCCTGCACCCTTACAGTGCCTGCCGTGTGTGTGTTGTGCGGGAGCAATGGCGCGCAGCATTACCTCAGTGAAGATCCGAAGTCTTCTGCCGCCTCTGAAGTCTTCTTTCTTCTCATACTCACCCGGCTTCTATGAGGAGGACGGCGGCGCGGCTCCGGGACGAACAGCTAGGAGAGACCTGCGTTCCGACTCCCTCTGGAGCTAATGGTGTCCAGTAGCCTAAGAAGCAGAGCCTAGCAGTTAAGTAGGTTTGCTTCTCTCCCCTCAGTCCCTCGATGCAGGGAGTCTGTTGCCAGCAGGCTCCCTGAAAATAAAAAACCTAACTTAATGCACCCAGTCTCCTCTGGGCACAGTATCAAACTGAGGTCTGGAGGAGGGGCATAGAGGGAGGAGCCAGTGCACACCCATATCTAAAGTTCTTTTTAGTGCCCATGTCTCCTGCGGAGCCTGTCTATTCCCCATGGTCATTACGGAGTCCCCAGCATCCTCTAGGACGTAAGAGAAACACAGATAGTGGCGAGATTCACACCAGCTCAGATCAGCGTGCATTGACGGAAGCGGGGCCAAACCCGACAGGTTTTAGCCCCGTTTCCGACAATCTCAATCGGACTTTAAAAAAAAGTCGGATTGAGATAAGTGAACCGAGAGCAGGAGACGGGGGAGCAGTGGGGAGAGCAGAGAACTAGCGCCAGCGTCCACCCGGCTTCATCAAGCGACGTCCCGCTTGCTGGAGCCGGGTGGACGCTGCCGTGAACCTCTGCTGCTGCTCCCCCCGTCTCCTCCTCCGTCCGCTCTGCTCTCTCCCCCCCCCCCCCACCCTCCCGGCGCCACAGACATCTCCCCCCTGCTCTGCCCCCTGGCGCCACTCACCTCCGGCGCCACTGACCGCTTCCCCCTCAGCACCGGCGCCGCTGACCGCTCCCGCTGCTGCTGCTGTCAGCGCACCTGCAGCGTTGACAGCAGCAGCAGGTCAGGAAACAGGGAACGGCCAAATCAGACAGTCGGATTTGGCCGCTCTTTTGAATAGGGGTTGTCGGGTCCATTCAAACAACTGCATGTCGAAATGTACCCGACTCTTATTGAATATACCCCATAACAGAAATAAAGAGCTAACCAGCTTGAAACAATTCAGCAACGGCTGAACAACAGTACTTAACCAAGTAACAATGCAGTACTTAACTAAGTTACAAATGCAGGAAAACAAAGTGCTACGGACTACGCGAAAAGGATTTACCGGTAGGTAATTAAAATCCTATTTTCTCTTACGTCCTAGAGGATGCTGGGGTCCACATTAGTATTATGGTGATATACCAAAGCTCCCAGTACAGGAGGGAGAGCTCCTGCAGAACCGATTGACCAAACTTAAGGTCCTCAGAGGCCAAAGTATCGAACTTGTAGAACTTAGCAAACATGTTTGATCCTGACCAAGTAGCCGCTCGGCAAAGTTGTAAAGCCAAGACACCCCGGGCAGCTGCCCAGGAAGAACCCACTTAACGAGTAGAGTGGGCCTTAACAAATTTTGGACACGGCAAGCCTGCCGTTGAATAAGCATGCTGGATAGTACACCTAATCCAGCGAGAAATCATCTGTTTAGAAGCAGGCCACCCAACCTTGTTGGGATCATAAAGGACAAACAGAGCGTCCGACTTTCTGTGACGAGAAGTTCTCTTCACATAAATCTTCAAAGCCCTTACAACATCCAAGGATTTTGAAGTAATTGAGGAGTCAGTAGCCACTGGCACCACAATAGGTTGGTTGATATGAAAAGCAGACACAACCTTCGGAAGAAATTGCTGACGCGTCCTGAGCTCAGCTCTATCTTCATGGAAAATCAAGTAGGGGCTCTTGCAGGACAATGTCCCCAATTCCGACACACGTCTAGCAGATGCTAATGCCAATAGTGTGACCGCCTTCCAAGTAAGGAACTTAACATCAACCTCCTGTAAATGTTCTAACCAATCTGACTGCAGGAACTGCAGCACCACATTAAGATCTCAAGGTGCAGTAGGAGGCACAAAGAGGCTGGATGTGCAGAACCCCTTTCAAGAAAGTCTGAACCCCAGGGAGGGCAGCCAATTGTTTCTGGAAGAAAATGGACAAGGCCGAAATCTGGACTTTTATGGAGCCCAACCTAAGGCCCACATCCACACCTGTTTGCAGAAAGAGGAGAAACCGCCCTAGTTGAAACTCCACCATAGGAAACTTCTTGGATTCACACCAAGACACATACTTTTTCCAAATTCAATGGTAAGGTTTAGAAGTTATTCCTTTCCTAGCCTGTATCAGGGTAGGAATAGCCTTGTTTGGAATGCCCTTCCGAGCTAATATCTGGCGTTGAACCTCCATGTCGTCAAACGTAGCCGTGGTAAGTCTTGATAAGCGAACGGCCCCTGTTGCAGAAGGCCTTGGATCTTCCAACAGTAACTCCAGAGGATCCGCGTACCAAGCCCGGCTTGGCCAGTCCGGAGCAATGAGGATCGCCTGAACTGTTGTTCTTTTTATTAGTTTGAGAATCCTTGGGATGAGTGGAAGTGGAAGAAACACATACACTGACTTGAACACCCATGGAGTTACCAGGGCGTCCACCGCCACTGCCTGTGGGTCCCTCGACCTGGAACAGTACCTCCGAAGCTTCTTGTTGAGGCGGGAGCCATCATGTCTATTTGAGGTATGCCCCAAAGACTTGTCACCTCTGCGAACACCTCTGGGTGGAGGCCCCTCTCTCCTGGATGGAGATTGTGTCTGCTGAGTAAGTCCGCCTCCCAGTTGTCCACTCTTGGAATGAAGATTGCTGACAGTGTCACCGTGTGCTTTTCTGCCCAGAGGATGATTCTTGTTACCTCTGACATTGCGGCTCTGCTCTTCGTTCCTCCTTGTCGGTTTAAGAAAGCCACTGTCATTACATTGTCCGACTGAACCTGAATGGCCTGATCTTTTAGAAGATGAGCAGCTTATAGAAGACCGTTGTACACGGCCCTTAGTTCCAGAATGTTTATTGGAAGGATGGATTCCAGACTTGACCACCTTCCTTGGAAGTTTTCCCCTTGGGTGACTGCTCCCCTACCTCTGAGACTTGCATCCATGGTTAGGAGGATCCAATTCTGAATCCCGAACCTGCGGCCCTCTAGTAGGTGAGAAGTTTGCAGCCACCAGAGGAGCGATATTCTGGCTTTCGGTGACAGATGTATCCTATGGTGCATGTGAAGATGAGATCCTGACCATTTGTCCAGGAGATCCAGTTGGAAAGACCGTGCACAAAATCTTCCGTACTGTAGAGCCTCGTAGGAGGCAACCATCTTTCCCAGAATGCACTGATGAACAGATACCCGGGCATGCTTTAGGACATTCCAGACCATTGCTTGTATCTCCCAACGCTTTCTCCTCCAGCAGAAACACCCTCTGTACTTCCGTGTTGAGGATCATCCCCAGGAAGGACAGGCCCCTTGTCGGCTCCAAATGCGACTTTGGAAGATTCAGGATCCACCCATGATCCTGGAGTAGTTGATTTGAGAGCAATGCTCTGTAACAGCTTTTCCCTGGAAGACGCTTTTATCAGCAGATCGTCCAGATAAGGAATTATGTTCACGCCCTGCTTGCGGAGGAGTAGCATCATCTCAGCCATGACCTTGGTGAATACCCTCGGTGCCGTGGAGAGGTCCAAACGGCAGTGCCTGGAAGTGATAGTGACAGTCCAGCAGCGCAAATCTGAGATAATCCTGGTGAGGCGGCCACATCATAATATGAAGGTACGCATCCTTGATATTCAGGGATACTAGAAATTCCCCCTCCTCCAGACCCGAGATCACCGCTCTCAGAGACTCAATCTTGAATTTGAATTCCCTCAAATAAGGGTTCAACGACTTTAGATTCAATATTGGCCTGACCGAACCTTCCGGTTTCGGTACCGCAAACAGGTTTGAGTAATAACCCTTGTTTGTTAAGTGAGGTGGAACTGGAACAATAACATTTGACTTTAGCAATTTTTTAAAGGCTTACTGTAGGATAGCACTTTCTGTCAGCAAAGCTGATAAGCCTGATTTGAAGAATCTGTGAGGTGGGAGTTCTTGAAACTCCAGTCTGTACCCCTGGGTAACAATATCTTGTACCCAGGGGTCTAGGCCTGATGACGCCCAAACATGAATGATATTTCTTAATCTTGCTCCTACCTGCCCGATCTCCAGGCTGGGAGGTCCACCGTCATACCGAGGATTTTGAGGAAGCAGAACCAGGTTTCTGTTCCTGTGAACCTGTTGGTGCAGGTTTTCTGGATTTCCCCAACCTCCTCTAAAGAAAGTGGAAGGGGGTTTCGACTTTTTAACTTTCGCGGTCCGAAAGGACTGCATGGTAGGCGTAGGATAAGATTTCCTAGTAGGTGGCGTAGCTGAGGGAAGGAATGTTGACTTACCCGCAGTTGCCATGGAGATCCACACATCTAATGCTTTCCCAAACAGAGCCTGACCTGTGAAAGGTAGGCTCTCCACACTCTTCTTGGATTCCGCATACGCAGACCATTGGTGCAGCCAGAGTCCCCTGCGTGCCATGGAAGAAGCCCTCACATTGAGATGGCCAAGGTCCTTCATGGCCTCCACCATGAAACCTGCAGAGTCCTGTATGTGACGTAAGAACAATTCTGCGAGAGCGTGCGGTCGCCTCGCGGGCTAGTGAATAGCACCCTCAGGAGCTCAGTGTCCTGTCAGTGGAGACAGAGAACCATTAACCTCTAGGGTTGGTTCCTACGCCCCCCCCTAAGTCCCATTATGCAGGGAGGTTGTTGCCAACAACCTCCCTGTATTTAACGCTCTAAAAACAAAACAAAAAAATAAGAAAACTAGAAAAACTCCTAGGAGCTCCCCTAGCTGTGACCGGCTCTACCGGGCACATTTTCTAAACTGAGACTGGTAGGAGGGGCATAGAGGGAGGAGCCAGCCCACACTATTAAACTCTTAAAGTGCCCATGGCTCCCAAGGGACCCGTCTATACCCCAAGGTACTAATGTGGACCCCAGCATCCTCTAGGACGTAAGAGAAACCCTTGTTTTGTAGTTGAAGAGGAACTGGAACAATGACCTGAGTCTGTACCAGTTTTTGAATTGCTGCTTGCAAGGTCATACTTGCTTCCGGTGAAGCTGGTAAGCCGGATTTGAAGAATCTGTGAGGTGGGAGTTCTTGAAACTCCAGTCTGTAGCCCCGGACGATAAGATCGGTTACCCATGGATCCAGGCACGAGGTGGTCCATACGTGACTGAAATATCGTACCCGGGCACCCAACTGCCTCTTAAACAGGCAGTGTGGTCCACTGTCATGCTGAAGTCTTTGCGGTAGCAGAATCGGAGGTCTGATCCTGCGAGACTGTATTTGCAGGTTTTCTGGGTTTACCTCTATTGCCTTTGAAGGCAGTAGAAGAACCCTTATCCTTACCTTTAAATTTCGCCGTCCGAAAGGACTGCAACTTGGTGCAGGGTAGGATTGCCTAGCCGGGGGTGCTGCAGAAGGAAGGTATGTAGACTTACCCGCCATAGCCTTGGATATCCACGTATCCAGTTCATCTCCAAAAAGGGCTTCACCTGTGAAAGTTAGGCTTTCCACACCTTTCCTGGAATCCGCATCCACAGTCCACTGGCGTAGCCTCAAGCTCCTGCGTGCTGACACTGCCATGGCAGTGGTGCGTGCACTGAGCAATCCAATCTCCTTTATGGCCTCCACCATAAAGTTAGCAGAATCCTGTATATGCTGTAGGAGTAAAATAATCTCCCCCCTGGACAAGGAATCTAACTCGTCAATTAGATTACCTGACCATTTTGCAATGGCCCTAGTGATCCATGCACAAGCTATAGTGGGTCTTTGGGCCACCCAGCCAGCTGTGTACAGAGATTTGAGAGTGGTCTCAATCTTGCGGTCTGCAGCATCCTTCAACGAAGCAGCCCCAGGAACAGGTAAAACTATCTAACGAGACAGCCTGGAAACCGAAGCGTCCACTATCTGTGGGTTTTCCCATTTTTTCCTATCATACTGAGGGAACGGGAAGGATGTGAGTAACCGTTTTGGAATCTGAAACTTCCTGTCAGGATTAACCCAAGTTGCTTCAAAAAGAGAATTTAATTCCTTAGAAGCAGGAAAAGTAGCAGAGGATTTCTTTTTCACATTAAAAAAGGATTCCTCCTCGTCCTCTGACACCTTGTCAGGAATGTGTAATACATCTCTTATAGCTTCAATCAGGGCATGTATTCCCTGTGCTAAAGCTGCATCCCCCCCTACCAAGTCCACCTCCCCTCCTCTGGGTCTGATACATCATCGTTGGTATCAGCCTGCATGATTTGGGCCAGAGTACGTTACTGTGGACAAACAGCAGGGTTCCGAGACCCCGGGATGACCATTGAATCCCTATTCATGAGGTCATCTACAGACTGCCTTAAATATTGCGTCTCCATTTCATTTTGGGACAATTTATTTGAAATCATCCCTTTTAATGAATCTAACCATACAGGTTCAGATCCACTAGCCTGAGAATGTGTTCTATCGTGAGTACACTGTAGTGATCCCCCTGACTGTGCATGATACACACTCCTTTGACATGATAAATGTGAAACACACACACACACACACACACACACACACACACACACACACACACACACACACACACACACACACACACACACACACACACACACACACTCTAAGGAAAAGGTTAAAGCACAGTTAACCCACACAGAGCCCTTCTAGGGAGACACAGAGTACAGTGGAGCCAGACACATAGCCTCCCACCTTCAGTCTGTGCCTCTCAGCCTGCTCCTCCCTTCACTCTGTGCCTCTCAGCCTGCTACCCCTTCAGTATGTGCCCCACCCCGCCACACTGTGCCTCCCACCTTCAGTTTTCTGCTCCCCCCTTCACTCCGTGCCACTCAGCCTGCTCCCCCCTTCACTCTGTGCAACTCAGCCTGCTCCCCCCCTTTACTCTGTGCCTCTCAGAATATTCCCCCTCTATCTCTCCCTTATCTGGTCACTGGTAGCCACCCTGACAGGGAGCCGGCAGACAGTGATGCCAGACAGGTGCCGCTTCTTCGTGGCACTGGCATTAGACAAAGGTGTAGAGCCGGCTTTGTGTTCCCGGCGTCATGCTCCCACCACCCCTGCAAGGTGGGTGGCGGCCGCGGGTCAAACTGTGCGGTGTTAGGAGCGGTGGGATCTGCATCAGTGTGAAAAAAGAGCTGCATGCGGCTCGAGAGCTGCGGGTTTGCCACCGCTGCAATAGTGCCACACACTGCAAATCATGCGATGTTTGATCCCAGACTGCAACCCTGGTCGCAGTGCTGTGAACGCAAATGCAGCAAGTTGGTGTGCATCACTTCCTACTGCATTTACATTGCTAAGGATAGCATTTGCTAAGCTGCTGCAAGCAGCTTTGCAGATGCAGTCCATACTGAATGAGGGCCCATGTTGCCATGAAAGCGAAACAAATACATTTATATCTTTTCTGTGCAGGAAAAAATAAGAATTTACTTACCGATAATTCTATTTCTCGGAGTCCGTAGTGGATGCTGGGGTTCCTGAAAGGACCATGGGGGATAGCGGCTCCGCAGGAGACAGGGCACAAAAGTAAAGCTTTTACAGGTCAGGTGGTGTGTACTGGCTCCTCCCCCTATGACCCTCCTCCAGACTCCAGTTAGGTACTGTGCCCGGACGAGCGTACACAATAAGGGAGGATTTTGAATCCCGGGTAAGACTCATACCAGCCACACCAATCACACCGTACAACTTGTGATCTAAACCCAGTTAACAGTATGATAACAGAGGAGCCTCTGAAAGATGGCTTCCTAAACAATAACCCGAATTAGTTAACAATAACTATGTACAAGTATTGCAGATAATCCGCACTTGGGATGGGCGCCCAGCATCCACTACGGACTCCGAGAAATAGAATTATCGGTAAGTAAATTCTTATTTTCTCTATCGTCCTAAGTGGATGCTGGGGTTCCTGAAAGGACCATGGGGATTATACCAAAGCTCCCAAACGGGCGGGAGAGTGCGGATGACTCTGCAGCACCGAATGAGAGAACTCCAGGTCCTCCTTTGCCAGGGTATCAAATTTGTAAAAATTTACAAACGTGTTCTCCCCTGACCACGTAGCTGCTCGGCAGAGTTGTAATGCCGAGACCCCTCGGGCAGCCGCCCAAGATGAGCCCACCTTCCCTGCGGAATGGGCCTTAACAGATTTAGGCTGTGGCAGGCCTGCCACAGAATGTACAAGTTGAATTTTGTTACAAATCCAACGAGCAATCGACTGCTTAGAAGCAGGTGCACCCAACTTGTTGGGTGCATACAGTATAAACAGCGAGTCAGATTTTCTGACTCCAGCCGTCCTTTAAATGTATATTTTTAAGGCTCTGACAACGTCCAACAACTTGGAGTCCTTCAAGTCGTCTGTAGCCGCAGGCACTACAATAGGCTGGTTCAGGTGAAACGCTGATACCACCTTAGGGAGAAAATGCGGACGCGTCCGCAGCTCTGCCCTATGTCGAATGGAAAATTAAATAAGGGCTTTTATAAAACAAAGCCGCCAGTTCAGATACTCTCCCGGCCGAAGCCAGGGCCAGTAACATAGTCACTTTCCATGTGAGATATTTCAAATCCACATTCTTTAGTGGTTCAAACCAATTGGATTTGAGGAAATCTAAAACTACATTTAGATCCCACGGTGCCACCTTAGGCACCACAGGAGGCTGTATATGCAGTACTCCTTTGATAAAAATCTGGACCTCAGGGACTGAGGCCAATTCTTTTTGGAAGAATATTGATAGGGCCGAAATTTGAACCTTAATAGATCCCAATTTGAGACCCATAGACAATCCTGATTGCAGGAAATGTAGGAAAACGACCCAGTTGAAATTCCTCCATCGGAGCACTCCGCTGCTCGCACCACGCAACATATTTTCGCCAAATACGGCGATAATGCTTCGCGGTGACTTCCTTCCTTGCCTTTATCAAGGTAGGAATGACTTCTTCTGGAATGCCTTTTCCTTTTAGGATCTGGCATTCAAACGCCATGCCGTCAAACGCAGCCGCGGTAAGTCTTGACAAAGACAAGGACCCTGCTGAAGCAGGTCCCTTCTCAGAAGTAGAGGCCACGGATCGTCCGTGACCATCTCTTGAAGTTCCGGGTACCAAGTCCTTCTTGGCCAATCCGGAGCCACTAGTCTTACTCCTCTTTGCCGTATAATCCTCAATACCTTTGGTATGAGAGGCAGAGGAGGAAACACATATACCGACTGGTACACCCAAGGTGTTACCAGCGCGTCCACAGCTATTGCCTGCGGATCTCTTGACCTGGCGCAATACCTGTCCAGTGTTTTGTTGAGGCGAGACGCCATCATGTCCACCATTGGTTTTACCCAACGGTTTAATAGCATGTGGAAAACTTCTGGATGAAGTCCCCACTCTCCCGGGTGAAGGTCGTGTCTGCTGAGGAGGTCTGCTTCCCAGTTGTCCACGCCCGGGATGAATACTGCTGACAGTGCTATCACGTGATTCTCCGCCCAGCGAAGGATCCTGGCAGCTTCTGCCATTGCCCTCCTGCTTCTTGTGCCGCCCTGTCTGTTTACATGGGCGACTGCCGTGATGTTGTCCGACTGGATCAACACCGGTCTTCCTTGAAGCAGAGGTTCCGCCTGGCTTAGAGCATTGTAGATTGCTCTTAGTTCCAGAATGCTTATGTGAAGAGACTTTTTCAGGCTCGACCACACTCCCTGGAAATTTCTTCCCTGTGTGACTGCTCCCCAGCCTCTCAGGCTGGCATCCGTGGTCACCAGGATCCAATCCTGCATGCCGAATCTGCGGCCCTCCAATAGATGAGCCTCCTGCAACCACCACAGAAGGGATACCCTTGTCCTCGGCGACAGGGTTATCCGCAGGTGCATCTGAAGATGCGACCCTGACCATTTGTCCAACAGATCCCTTTGCATGGAATCTGCCGAAAGGGATTGCTTCGTAAGAAGCTACCATTTTTTCCCAGGACTCTTGTGCATTGATGTACAGACACCTTTCCTGGTTTTAGGAGGTTCCTGACCAGGTCAGATAACTCCTTGGCTTTTTCTTCGGGAAGAAAAACCTTTTTCTGAACTGTGTCCAGAATCATCCCCAGGAACAGCAGACGAGTTGTCGGCATTAATTGGGATTTTGGAATATTCAGAATCCAATCCGTGCTGCTTTAGCACCTCTTGAGATAGTGCTAAACCCATCTCTAGCTGTTCTCTGGACCTTGCCCTTATTAGGAGATCGTCCAAGTATGGGATAATTAATACGCCTTTTCTTCGAAGAAGAAATATTATCTCGGCCATTACCTTTGTAAAGACCCGAGGTGCCGTGGACAAACCAAACGGCAGCGTCTGAAACTGATAGTGACAGTTTTGTACAACGAACCTGAGGTACCCCTGGTGTGAGGGGTAATTGGAACGTGGAGATACGCATCCTTGATGTCCAAGGATACCATAAAGTCCCCTTCTTCCAGGTTCGCTATCACTGCTCTGAGTGACTCCATCTTGAACTTGAACTTCTTTATGTACAGGTTCAAGGACTTCAGATTTAGAATAGGCCTTACCGAGCCATCCGGCTTCGGTACCACAAAAAGAGTGGAATAATACCCCTTCCCTTGTTGTAGAAGAGGTACCTTGACTATCACCTGCTGAGAATACAGCTTGTGAATGGCTTCCAAAACCGTCTCCCTTTCTGAGGGGGACGTTGGTAAAGCAGACTTCAGGAAACGGCGAGGTGGCTCTGTCTCTAATTTCAACCTGTACCCCTGAGATATTATCTGCAGGATCCAGGGATTTACCTGCGAGTGAGCCCACTGCGCGCTGTAATTCTTGAGACGACCGCCTACCGCCCCCGAGTCCGCTTGCGAAGCCCCAGCGTCATGCTGAGGCTTTTGTAGAAGCCGGGGAGGGCTTCGGTTCCTGGGAAGGAGCTGCCTGTTGCTGTCTCTTCCCTCGTCCTCTGCCTCGTGGCAGATATGAATAGCCCTTTGCTCTCTTATTTTTAAAGGAACGAAAGGGCTGCGGTTGAAAGGTCGGTGCCTTTTTCTGTTGGGGAGTGACTTGAGGTAGAAAGGTGGATTTCCCGGCCGTAGCCGTGGCCACCAAATCCGATAGACCGACCCCAAATAACTCCTCTACGCATCGCCTGTCCACTGTCGTGTCCATAAAGCTCTTCTGGCCGAAATGGACATAGCACTTACCCGTGATGCCAGTGTGCAGATATCTCTCTGTGCATCACGCATATAAAGAAATGCATCCTTTATTTGTTCTAACGACAGTAAAATATTGTCCCTGTCCAGGGTATCAATATTTTCGATCAGGGACTCTGACCAAACTACCCCAGCACTGCACATCCAGGCAGTCGCAATAGCTGGTCGTAGTATAACACCTGCATGTGTGTATATACCTTTTTGGATATTTTCCATCCTCCTATCTGATGGATCTTTAAGTGCGGCCGTCTCAGGAGAGGGTAACGCCACTTGTTTTGATAAGCGTGTTAGCGCTTTGTCCACCCTAGGAGGTGTTTCCCAGCGCTCCCTAACCTCTGGCGGGAAAGGGTATAAAGCCAATAACTTCTTTGAAATTAGCAGTTTTTTATCGGGGCACCCCACGCTTCATCACACACGTCATTTAATTCTTCTGATTCGGTAAAAACTACTGGTAGTTTTTTCACACCCCACATAATACCCTGTTTAGTGGTACCTGTAGTATCAGCTAAATGTAACATCTCCTTTATTGCCAAAATCATATAACGTGTGGCCCTACTGGAAAATACGGTTGATTCGTCACCTTCACCACCGGAATCAGTGCCTGTGTCTGGGTCTGTGTCGACCGACTGAGGCAAGGGGCGTTTTACAGCCCCTGACGGTGTTTGAGGCGCCTGGACAGGCACTAATTGAGTGTCCGGCCGCCTCATGTCGGCAAACGACTGCTTAAGCGAGTTGACGCTATCCCGTAATTCCACAAATAAAGGCATCCATTCTGGTGTCGACCCCCTAGGAGGTGACATCCTCATATTTGGCAATTGCTCCGCCTCCACACCAATAACGTCCTCATACATGTCGACACACACGTACCGACACACAGCAGACACACAGGGAATGCTCTATACGAAGACAGGACCCACTAGCCCTTTGGGGAGACAGAGGGAGAGTCTGCCAGCACACACCAAAAAGCGCTATATATGACAGGGATAGCCTTATGATTAAGTGCTCCCTTATAGCTGCTTTTATATTAATATATTGCCATTTATTTTGCCCCCCCTCTCTGTTATACCCTGTTTCTGTAGTGCAGTGCAGGGGAGAGACCTGGGAGCCTTCCTGACCAGCGGAGCTGTGACAGAAAATGGCGCCGTGTGCTGAGGAGATAGGCCCCGCCCCTTTTTCGGCGGGCTCGTCTCCCGCTATTTAGTACATTTAGGCAGGGGTAAATATCTCCATATAGCCTCTGGGGCTATATGTGAGGTATTTTTAGCCTTTTTAAAGGTTTTCATTTGCCTCCCAGGGCGCCCCCCCCCCCCCAGCGCCCTGCACCCTCAGTGACTGCCGTGTGAAGTGTGCTGAGAGGAAAATGGCGCACAGCTGCAGTGCTGTGCGCTACCTTAAGAAGACTGCAGGAGTCTTCAGCCGCCGATTCTGGACCTCTTCTTGCTTCAGCATCTGTGAGGGGGCCGGCGGCGTGGCTCCGGTGACCATCCAGGCTGTACCTGTGATCGTCCCTCTGGAGCTTCATGTCCAGTAGCCAAGAAGCCAATCCATCCTGCACGCAGGTGAGTTCACTTCTTCTCCCCTCTGTCCCTCGTTGCAGTGATCCTGTTGCCAGCAGGAATCACTGTAAAATAAAAAACCTAAGCTAAACTCTCTAAGCAGCTCTTTATGAGAGCCACCTAGAATTGCACCCTTCTCGGCCGGGCACAAAAATCTAACTGGAGTCTGGAGGAGGGTCATAGGGGGAGGAGCCAGTACACACCACCTGACCTGTAAAAGCTTTACTTTTGTGCCCTGTCTCCTGCGGAGCCGCTATCCCCCATGGTCCTTTCAGGAACCCCAGCATCCACTTAGGACGATAGAGAAATACTGGCTGCTTCCGTATGTTCAAACTGGAGGGCGGGGGTAGCAAGTCTGCGCTGTATAGGACTGAGACAGCTGGCCGTGTGGAGAGTGCCAGAGCTCCCTAAGGGCTCAGTACAAAAGTGCAAAATGAAAAAGGGGTGTGCTCTCTCTACAATGGCGCTGGTCTCTCTTACGGTCACCTATGTATGTGGATAATACCCAGGTGTGAAAGTGCACACTGGTATGGTAAATAAAATGGAATTTAATACAATACTAACATGCAATGTCCAAAAACAAGCAATACATAAAAAAACAAGTGGACTGGGAACAGGCCATGGGGGGAATGTTTCGGTACAGCCTGGTCTCTTCTTCATGGCAAGACCCATCTTGCCTTGAAGAAGGGACCAGGCTGTCCCGAAATGCGTTGGAGATACCTTGTGGCGCTGCCCACCCCCTGGATGTTTGGCAGACTGTTTTCCCGATTGCCTGGAGGGGAATTCGATCAGAGGAGCCACCATTTCCCGGAGTACCCTGCCTTTATTTGACACCTGCGGCTCCTCCACCTGCATCGGTAGGATCACATTCCCCCCATGGCCTGTTCCCAGTCCACTTGTTTTTTTATGTATTGCTTGTTTTTAGACATTGCATGTTAGTATTGTATTAAATTCCATTTTATTTACCATACCAGTGTGTTTCAACATACACTTTCACACCTGGGTATTATCCACATACATAGGTGACCGTAAGAGAGACCAGCGCCATTGTAGAGAGAGCACAGCCACTTTTTCATTTTGCTTCCGTATGTTGCCCACAAAATGTTAGACAGCTTTATTTTTACACTGCAAATTCAATAAAAATTTGGACACACCCCACCCACATATAAGGAGGGTATCCCAATATCCGCAGTAAATTACCGCGGCTAATGGATCCTCCACCGCTCCCCATCCACGCAGACTGGCGGCCGTTGTTAGTACGACTCAATTGGGGATCCAGAATGGACAGCCCCTGCACAATTGCTGGTCCTGGAGCCACCAGGATAACGACAGACAAACCTCCGGAGTCAACGAGACCATCTGGTATCTGATCAGATGAGGTAGGCCGTCCCACTTTGACAGTATCAACCGTTGCAGAGGACAAGAGTGTATGCCATCATTTCGAAAGACGACACCATCAGGCCAAGGACTTGCATCGCCGAGTGTATCAACACTCTGGGGTGACAAATGAAGTGTCTTATCCTGTCCTGAAGCTTCAGAACTTTGTCTGGAGACAGGAACACAGTCTCTGACTGTGTGTGTCCAAGAGTGCACCAAGGTGCACCATACTCTGAGCTGGGACCAGCGAGGAATGCTTCCAATTTATTAGCCACCCATGGGCTTGCAGGAAATTCACCATCAGTTGCACATGACTGAGGAGGACTTTCTGTCAAATTCTCACAATCAGCAGGTCGTCCAAGTATGGGAGGATTCCGAATAACTGACGATGGAGGTGAGCCGTCATCACGGACATGACCTTGGTGAAGATCCGAGGAGTCGTAGCCAGTCCAAATGGCAGAGCCTGGAATTGGTAGTGAAGGTTGCAAACCTCAAACCGCAGGAACTGCTGATGCGATATGGCAATACGAATATGCAGATATGTGTCCTATATATCCAGGGATACCATATAGTCTCCAAGTTCCATAGCCAGCACAACTGAGCGCAGCGTTTCCATACGGAACTTGGACACTCTCACAAACTTGTTCAGAGATTTGAGGTTGAGTATAGGCCGGAAAGATCCAGAAACAGGGTCGAGTAGTGACCTCTGCCCCCCTGGGACTGAGGTACCGGTACAACCACTCCTGTACTTAGGAGGGAGCCTAAAACCGTTTGCAGAGCTTGCGCTTTCAACAGATCCAAAGGGAGAGCCGTAGTGCAAAACTGGTGAGGGGGACGTCTCGGAGTAGAGACAGCATACCCGTGAGAGACAACTTTCAATACCCATGCATGTGAAAAGGTCGTGAGCCAGACATGGGCGAACTGTAGAAGTCGGCCTCCCACCCTGGGGTCCCCCAGAGGGAGGCCCACCCCGTCATGCAGCAGGTTTGTCATGTTTTGCAGCAGGTTGACGGGCATCCCAAGACTGTTTTGCCATGGGCTTGGTGGTTTTGGGAGCACGAGATTGTCTCGGTTATGACTGACCTTTAGCTTTCCCTTGAGGCCGAAAGGAGCGAAAAGTGGTACACTTTGCCTTCTGTGCAGAAGAATTAGTGGTTAGGAGAAAAGCTGTTTTAGCAGCTGCCAATTCAGACACAATTTTATTTAGGTCTTCCCATAACAAAATATCCCCAGTGAAGGAGAGGCCTTCCAAAGTCTTTTTGGAGTCTAGGTCCACTTTCCACAACCTCAACTAGAGTATGCGGCGCACCAGGACATTGGCTGTCAATACTTCCGCCTCAGAGGATTCCTCTGTAATAAGAGGCAGTGGTAATGTGAGACAGGTATTGTATGGCATTGTCAGAAATATCCTCGGGCAGCTCCTCCTCTAACGCTTGAACCTACACCTCAAATACCTTTTGCGGCCCAAGAGGCAACTATAGTGGGTTTATGAATAGCCCCTGTAAGGGAATATACAGATTTCAGGCACCCGTCAACACGCTTATCTGTCGGCTCCCTCCAGTGAGACGACAGTGGTGACAGGCAGAGTGGATGACACCACTAGGCAGGTGACATGAGAATCCACCGGTGGTGGAGTCTCCAATTTGTTACACAACTCTGCAGGGAGAGGGTAGCCAGCCAAGGCCCATTTAGAAATAGGGAATTTCTTCCCTGGATTAGACCAGGGTTCCTGTCTGATGTCCACTAAATGATCAGGTAAAACAGTTTTAACCACCTTCTTCTGTTTAAACTTATCAGTTTTCTTAGCCACAGTAGCAGAATCCTCCTCATCTGTGATTTGAAAGATATGGTTAAGAGCAACCACCAGGACAGGGACATCAATTTGTAAGGGAGAATCTTCATCAGCAACACAGGATTCAGTGTCTGACAGGACTGTATGCTCCCCCTCCTCTTCAGATGAGACATTAGAGAGGTTTGTAGACTGAGGAGGAAGCAGCCCGCTTAGAGGGACCAGGGGCATGGAAGTGACCCGAGGTAGATTTCTGTCCAACCAGGGACTGGTTTAGTTGTTGCGGTTGGTTATACAATTTTCCGCCCAAGGCGGATTAACCATGGGCACAATTTGTGGGGGTAGTGGCACAGGTGGCCCCATATGGGGTGCAAGGTGCTCCACCAGAGTACCCAGCAGGGTAGTGAATGCTGCCCATGGAGGCTCCTGACTAATGGCAGGGGCTGCGGACTGACTGGGAGGTGCATGACAAGCAGTACACTGACCATCATACAACACCTTCCTCTCTGATAAATCTTTAGAGCATGCTCTGCATGATGCAGGAGCTTCCACAGATTTACTGCCCTTTCTGTTAGACATTATATATGCAACAAATGGGCTAACACAGTACGATTATAAAGCCAGACAAAGCAAAAACCCGTGGAATAAAACAGATTATAACGTGCCTGTAACACAGTGGAAATATACTTATATCGATATATAGATAAACACTGTGTATAACTATATTGTAAGACCCAAAACCCACCTAGCCCAGGGTATAGAATATAGTGACAGTTATATCTGGGAAACACTGAAAGTGAAACCACACAGTAGATACAGACACACAGTCCTATGCAATGCAGTAATTATTATGACAATAAAGCTGCACTGGACATATAATATATCTCACAGCGCGGTCACAGACAGGAGGATATAGCAGAACACTCATACAATATACTCTGCAATGTATGTACACCTTTTCTCAACTAACTCCGTCTCTGTAGGATACTCAAGTGAATGTAAAGGTTCAGCGCTGTACACAGATGGCTTTACATGGGAGACCTTGCCTAGCAATCCTGGAGACCTGCTGCAGCTATGCTGTTAAGATGGCGCCCAGAGTCTCTGTGAGGCAGCTTCGGGGCGGGAAACCTGCAAGGAGATGGCGCCCTGGGCCAGGGGAGGGGCTAAAGGTCAAGCGCCGCCTCCTCTATGCTGGACTTCCACCCCAGGTACCGTGGAGGCTTATTAAACAGATGTTAATACACTTAACCTGTGCTCCGATTGCCCTGGTGGTCTAGTGGGGTCACTGCCCAGTGACAGTGTCCATGCCAGCGCCGCGGTCCGTCTCCCCAGACGAAACGCTATTCAATGACAGGTCCCGCCTAGGAGACCCTCTTACCTCCTCCCTGTAACAGCCACGTGATCCAGGAGAGCAGTATGCACCCGTGGAACCAGGCCAGCCGGAGTGTGTGGCGCCGCTTGGGAGGTGATGGAGCTGCAGCGCTGAATGTCACTCTGACATACAGCGCTGCCAGCCTAGTCAGAAAAGTGGAAAGTTCTTTCGTTTAAAAGGTTTCAGGGCTTCTCTGCGCAGCTCCCCTGTTCAGTGAGCTGCTACTGCAGGCACCAACTCAAAACTAAGAACTCAGTGCCTGGAGACGGGGTTATGGAGGAGGCCCCTATGCCTCCTGGGACAGCTAAAGCTTTACCTGTTGGTGCCAATGGATCAAGATCTACTCTACACCCCGATGTTTTCCTGTGGAAACCAATGTACCCTGCTGCAGAAACATTGGGGTAAATGTATGAACGGGCACTATGGGGAAGAAGTGGCATCAGTGCACGTTATGTGCGCTATACCGCTTTACCCCATGTATGATGGCTGCGGTGCAGCCACAGTGACTATGTGCCACTGTCCTTATTGGTGCTGCCATCTAAAAGCTAGCACGGCGAGAAGCATGGGCAATATATGAACGGTCAGCATCGCTGACCATTCCAACACCTGCAGCTGTCGATTTCGAGACAGAATCACAGGACCAAGCAGGGTTTAACAGCTTGTCCCCGCCATAATGCTTTTGGCGAGACAGTCACGCTTTTCAGGCACTGTCCCACATTGGTCAAAGGTAAGGGGAGCACTTTCTCACCAGTGCTCTGCACAGCAGCAGCGAGAGGATAGATGCCACGTGCAGAGCAAATTGATCCTGGAGGTAGCCAGTAGATCAGGCAGCACATGACAAGCCTCAAGAGTGATGTAACAGGGGCGTGATAAGGGACCACATGCCATGCTGCAGGTCACACCACTTTTTCGGGTTCGGGCAAAAGTGTCCCTACTGCTCACTCACAGATGTTAGAAGGTATTTAACAGTGATTTCATGGATTGGTTTATTTAGTCCTATAAGATCTGCCCTACATACATAGGTTAGCCTAAGCATTTTACAATTCCTATATTGGTAGAGGATGCCCACATTTATCCAGAAGACAGGCATTATTTAGTGGTTGAAATTTGTATTACCAGTGGATAAGGGTTCTCATGAACTGCTTTGAATAAAAGAATCACGTTATACCAACACACATCGAAGTCTGTAAATTATGTGCCAAAACTATATTCCTGAAAGTTTACACATAAAATGGATGTCCACCTAAACTTTAAAAAAAAATAAGAATTTACTCACCGGTAATTCTATTTCTCGTAGTCCGTAGTGGATGCTGGGCACTCCGTAAGGACCATGGGGAATAGCGGGCTCCGAAGGAGGCTGGGCACTCTAGAAAGATCTTAGACTACCTGGTGTGCACTGGCTCCTCCCACTATGACCCTCCTCCAAGCCTCAGTTAGGTACTGTGCCCGGACGAGCGTACACAATAAGGAAGGATTTTGAATCCCGGGTAAGACTCATACCAGCCACACCAATCACACCGTACAACTCGTGATATGAAACACAGTTAACAGTATGAAACAATAGAGCCTCTCAACAGATGGCTCAACAATAACCCGATTTAGTTAACAATAACTATGTACAAGTAATGCAGATAAACCGCACTTGGGATGGGCGCCCAGCATCCACTACGGACTACGAGAAATAGAATTACCAGTGAGTAAATTCTTATTTTCTCTAACGTCCTAGTGGATGCTGGGAACTCCGTAAGGACCATGGGGATTATACCAAAGCTCCCAAACGGGCGGGAGAGTGCGGATGACTCTGCAGCACCGAATGAGAGAACTCCAGGTCCTCCTCAGCCAGGGTATCAAATTTTTAGAATTTTGCAAACGTGTTTGCCCCTGACCAAGTAGCTGCTCGGCAAAGTTGTAAAGCCGAGACCCCTCGGGCAGCCGCCCAAGATGAGCCCACCTTCCTTGTGGAATGGGCATTGACAGATTTTGGCTGTGGCAGGCCTGCCACAGTATGTGCAAGTTGAATTGTACTACAAATCCAACGAGCAATAGTCTGCTTAGAAGCAGGAGCACCCAGCTTGTTGGGTGCATATAGGATAAACAGCGAGTCAGATTTTCTGACTCCAGCCGTCCTGGAAACATATATTTTCAGGGCCCTGACAACGTCTAGCAACTTGGAGTCCTCCAAATCCTTAGTAGCCGCAGGCACCACAATAGGCTGGTTCAGGTGAAACGCTGACACCACCTTAGGGAGAAACTGGGGACGAGTCCTCAATTCTGCCCTATCCATATGGAAAATCAAATAAGGGCTTTTACAAGACAAAGCCGCCAATTCTGATACTCGCCTGGCAGAAGCCAAGGCCAATAACATAACCACCTTCCATGTGAGATATTTCAGATCCACGGTTTTTAGTGGTTCAAACCAAAGTGATTTTAAGAAAACTCAACACCACGTTGAGATCCCAAGGTGCCACAGGAGGCACAAACGGGGGCTGACTATGCAGCACTCCTTTTATAAATGTCTGAACTTCAGGTACTGAAGCTAGTTCTTTTTTGAAAGAAAATCGACAGAGCCGAGATCTGTACCTTAATGGAACCCAATTTAAGGCCCATAGTCACTCCTGCTTGCAGGAAATGCAGAAATCGACCTAGTTGAAATTCCTCTGTTGGGGCCCTTTCGGCCTCACACCATGCAACATATTTTCGCCATATGCGGTGATAATGAGTTGCTGTAACCTCTTTCCTGGCTTTAGTAAGCGTAGGAATTACTTCCTCCGGAATACCCTTTTCCTTCAGGATCCGGCGTTCAACCGCCATGCCGTCAAACGCAGCCGCGGTAAGTCTTGGAACAGACAGGGCCCCTGCTGCCGCAGGTCCTGACTGAGTGTCAGAGGCCATTGGTCCTCTGATATAAATTCTTGAAGTTCTGGGTACCAAGCTCTTCTTGGCCATCCACGAGTATCGTTCTTACTCCTCGCCTTCTTATTATTCTCAGTACCTTTGGTATGAGAGGCAGAGGGGAGAACACCTAAACCAACTGGTACACCCACGGTGTTACCAGAGCGTCCATAGCTATCGCCTGAGGGACCCTTGACCTGGAGCAATATCTTTTATAGCTTTTTGTTAAGGCGGGACGCCATCATGTCCACCTGTGGCCTTTCCCAATGGTGTACAATCCTATTGGAAGACTTCTGGAGGAAGTCCCCATTCTCCCGGGTGGAGGTCGTGTCTGTTGAGAAGATCTGCTTCCCAGTTGTCCACTCCGGGAATGAACACTGCTGACAGTGCTAACACATGATTTTCCGCCTATCGGAGAATCCTTGTGGCTTCTGCCATCGCCATCCTGCTTTTTGTGCCGCCCTGTTGATTACATGGGCGACTGCCGTGATGTTGTCTGATTGGATCAGTACCGGCTGGTTTTGAAGCAGAGGCCTTGCTGGCCTCAGGGCATTGTAAATGGCCCTCAGATCCAGAATATTTATGTGTAGGGAAATAACCTGACTTGACCAAAGTCCCTGGAAGTTTCTTCCCTATGCGACTGCCCCCCAGCCTCAAAGGCTGGAATCCATGGTCACTAGGACCTAGTCCTGTATGCCGAACCTGCGGCCCTCTTGAAGATGGGCACTCTGCAGCCACCACAGTAGAGATACCCTGGTCCTTGGAGACAGGGTTATCAGCCTATGCATCGGAAGATGCGATCCGGACCACTTGTCCAACAGGTCCCTCTGAAAAGTTCTTGTATGGAACCTGCCTAATGGGATTGCTTCGTAAGAAGCTACCATTTTTCCAAGGACTCGCGTGCAATGATGCACCGCTACCTATTTTGGTTTCAGGAGGTCTCTGACTAGAGATGACAACTCCTTGGCTTTCTCCTCCGGGAGAAACACTATTTCTGGTTTATGTCCAGAACCATCCCCAGGAACAGTAGACGTGTCATAGGAACCAGCTGTGACTTTGGACTGTTTAGAATCCACCTATGCTGTTGTAGCACTTTCCAAAATAGTGCTACCCCGACTACCAACTGCTCCTTGGACCTCGCCCTTATAACGAGATTGTCCAATTACGGGATAATTACAACTCCCTTTTTTTTTTTTTTTTGAAGGAGTATCATCATTTCGGCCATTACCTTGATAAAACACCCTCGGTGCCATGTACAGTCCAAACGGCAGTGTCTGGACTTGGTAATGGTAATCCTGTACCACAAATCTGAGGTACTCCTGGCGAGGATGGTAAATGGGGACATGCAGGTAAGCATCCTTGATGTCCCAGGATACCATGTAATCCCCCTCGTCCAGGCTTGCAATAACCGCCCTGAGCGATTCCATCTTGAACTTGAATTTTTTTATGTTCAAGGATTTTAAATATAAAATGGGTCACACCGAACCATGCGGTTTCGGTACCCCAACCCGTGTGGAATAGTAACCCCGTCCTTGTTGAAGTAGGGGCACCTTGAGTATTACCTGCTGGGAATACCGCTTATTAATTGCCTCTAGCACAGCCTCCCTGCTTGAGGGAGTTGTCAGCAAGGCATATTTTAGGAAACGGCTGGGGGGAGACATCTCTAATTCCAGCTTGTACCCCTGAAATACTACTTGGAAGAAACAGGGATCCACCTGTGAGCGAGCCCACTAATTGCTGAAATTTTTGAGGCGGCCCCCCACCGTACCTGGCTACACCTGTGGAGCACCCGCGTCATGGTGTGTACTCACAGGAGGCGGGGGAAGAATCTTGATTCTGGGAACAGGCTGACTGGTGCAGCTTTTTCCCTCTACCCTTGTCTCTGTACAGAAAGGAAGCGCCATTTGACCCGCTTGCTTTTCTGAAGCCGAAAGGACTGTACCTTTTTCTGTGAGGAAACCTGAGGTAAAATTATTTCTTCCCAGCAGTTGCTGTGGATACGAGGTCCCAGAGACCATCCCCAAATAATTCCTCACTCTTATAAGGCTCTCTATGCGCTTTTTAAGTCAGCATCACCTGTCCAGTGACAGGTCTCTAATACCCTCCTGACAGAATGGACATTACATTTATTTTGGATGCCAGCCGGCAAAATATCCCTCTGTGCATCCCCCATATATAAGACAACGTCTTTAATATGTTTTTATGTTTGCCAACTATTATCCCTGTTTGACAGGGTCACCAACCACGCTGCAGCAGCACTATCTGCAGGTCTCAGTCTAGTACCTGAGTGTGTAAATACAGACTTCAGGATAGCCTCCTGTTTTTTTTTTTTTTTTATCAACAGGTACCTATTAAAGTGGCCGTATCCTAAGACGGCAGTGCCACCTTTTTTGACAAACGTGTGAGCGCCTTATCCACCCTAGGGGATATCTCCCAGCGTAACTTATCCTCCTGGCGGGAAAGGGTACGCCATCAGTAACTTTTTATAAATTACCAGTTTCTTAACGGGGGAACCCACGCTTTTCACACACTTCATTTATTCATCTGATGGGGGAACAAAACACTGCCTGTTTTTTCTCCCCAAACCTAAAACCCATTTATAGAGGTTAAAGTCAGAAATGTATAACACATTTTTTATTGCCGGGATCAAGTCACGGATTGGATTGTGTATATGTCTCCACCTTGTCGACACTGGAGTCAGACTCCGTGTCGACATCTGTGTCTGCCATCTGAGAGAGCGGGCGTTTTTGAGCCCCTGATGGCCTTTGAGACGCCTGGGCAGGCGCGGGCTGCGAAGCCGGCTGTCCCACAGCTGTTACGTCATCCACCCTTTTATGTAAGGAGTTGACACTGTCGGTTAATACCTTTTACCTCTCTATCCACTCTGGTGTCGGCCCCACAGGGGGCGACATCACATATATCGGCCTCTGTTCCGTCACCATATAAGCCTCCTCATTCAACATGTCGACACAGCCGTACCGACACACCGCAGACACACAGGGAATGCTCTAAACGAGGACAGGACCCACAAAAGCCCTTTGGGGGGACAGAGTGAGAGTATGCCAGCACACACCAGAGCGCTATATACTGCAGGGACTAACTGAGTTATGTCCCCTATAGCTTTATATCTATATATATAATGTATACTGCGCCTAAATTTAGTGCCCCCTCTCTCTTTTTTTAACCCTTGTAGACTGCAGGGGAGAGCCAGGGAGCTTCCCTCCAACGGAGCTGTGAGGGAAAATGGCGCCAGTGTGCTGAGGAGATAGGCTCCGCCCCTTTTTCGCGGCCTATTCTCCCGTTTTTTATGGACTTCTGGCAGGGGTATTTACCTCATATATAGCCCCTGGGGCTATATATTGAGGTATTTTTGCCAGCCAAGGTGTTTTTATTGCTGCCTCAGGGCGCCCCCCCCCAGCGCCCTGCACCCTCAGTGACCGGAGTATGAAGTGTGTGAGAGGAGCAATGGCGCACAGCTGCAGTGCTGTGCGCTACCTTGGTGAAGACTGAGTCTTCATGCCGCCGATTTTCCGGACCATCTTCTTGCTTCTGGCTCTGTAAGGGGGACGGCGGCGCGGCTCCGGGACCGAACATCAAGGCTGGGCCTGCGGTCGATCCCTCTGGAGCTAATGGTGTCCAGTAGCCTAAGAAGCCCAATCCGGCTGCAAGCAGGCGAGTTCGCTTCTTCTCCCCTTAGTCCCTCGCTGCAGTGAGCCTGTTGCCAGCAGGTCTCACTGAAAAGAACAAATTCTAAGACTATAACTTTCTAAGAGCTCAGGAGAGCCCCTAGTGTGCATCCAACCTCGGCCGGGCACGAAATCTAACTGAGGCTTGGAGGAGGGTCATAGTGGGAGGAGCCAGTGCACACCAGGTAGTCTAAGATCTTTCTAGAGTGCCCAGCCTCCTTCGGAGCCCGCTATTCCCCATGGTCCTTACGGAGTTCCCAGCATCCACTAGGACGTTAGAGAAATTAATAATACAATTAAATAGAATTAAACTGTTGTACTTATGTGGACCAATAAAAACTAATGTAGGAACCATATATTTATTACCATATGCAGACCTGTGGGAATACATACGATTTACCGTCGGACAGAATGCCGGCTGTCAACATCCCAGACAGCAGCACTCTGTTCGCCAGAATGCCGGCATCAGGGCAAGCACTACGAGTCCCCTTCCAGGCTCGCTGCGCTTGCCATGGTTAATGTTTAATTTCTGCCTTACAAGCAGGACTAGCTGCCCAATGAACATCTGGGTGTGTAGTATGGACCATTTCTACCTTATTATCTACTTTGCAGGTATCTAAGTATAGGCTGCAAAACATTATGGAAGTTTTATTTTTGCTGTTTCCAATCAGATTATAGGGCCTAATTCAGACCTGATCGTAGATGTGCTAAATTTAGCTCACCCGACATGCGGGGGGACGCCCAGCACAGTGCTAGTCCGCCCCACATGTCAAGCCCTACCCCGCCGCACAAGTACAAAAGCATCGCACAACGGCGATGCTTTTAAACTTGAAGAGTAGCTCCCTACCAGTACAGCTCCTGCGTGCTTGCCGGGAACTACTCGTTGCTGTCCGGGTCGCAGCGGCTGCGTGTGACATCACGCGCCCACCCCCCCCTCCAACGGTCCGGGCACGCCTGCGTTGCCCGGACCACGCCCCCTAAACGGCGGCCAAATGCAGCCGGCCCGCCCCCTCACGCCCAGCAACCGCCTCTGCCTGATTGATCGCAGGGCTGAGACAGCCGTCGGCTCTCTGGCACGCGGAGTTCAGACCTGATCGGCTGCACCGATCAGGTCTGAATTAGGCTCACAGAGTTATAGAGACATCTCCACTCATTGCGCACATAATTCAAAAGTTGCTGCTACTACAGTGGAAGGAGAATCTAAATGAAAAAAAAAAAAAAAAAAAAGATGAAAAAAAAAAAACCTGACTACAGGAAAACGAAAGACAAAAACACTAGTGTAACTTCCACCTGTGATAGTGGGGTGAGCGATGCAGTGCTATGTGTGCAATTTGTTAGTGAAGAAAGAACAGAGCGATACAGCTCTCTGATCTGTCCTGTCGAAGTAAAAAAAAATATTACATAAAGAGAACATACAAACTACACACATTATGAGTCGCTATACTTACAAATACGCGCAGCGAGCACAGCCATATATGGTAACACACGCATTTACACGGACATGCCACAGAGATGGATTCGACACTAACTTCATACAGTACATAATTATAATAATATCAAGCGCCAGACATCATGATGATTTAAAATTATATATATATTGAAGTAATGTCATGTATGTGTATTATTTGAACGAAACCAGATAGACCGGTCATGTTTACTATTGAAGCAATCAGATTGATGTGTAGATTCATTTGATGCTTGTTGTGAAGTTGTGGGACATTGCAGCGGATAGTTATGATTACATGTATAAAAGCTAAATTCACTTTTATTAGAACAATAGCTATTCCAAACAGGTGGTGGACAGGAAACTCAGGCCAGCCCCTTTGGACGTCCCCAAGGCTGAACCTGTTCAGCATATACAAAGAAACTAGTGACTCATCATGAATGAGAGAGAGTCCCCTTCCCCAAACTAGATAACACATTGTTGATCACACTGGAGCTCAGTGGCTTTTTGCTCTCAGAGGATGATGGACTTGCTGCCAGTTCAGTTCCTGTATTTACTTAAAGAGAGAGAGAGAGAGACATAAGATGCATTGGAGGGAATGGTAATTGTATCGCTGGCCTGTAACTGTATGTAACTGGATGTATGTAAATGTATGTATTAACTGCTTACTGTATGAGTTGTAACTATAGGTATAATGTACTTTGTAATATATATTGAATCCACATCCTTTTAATAACAAATATATACATCAATGAGCTTTGGAACTCAGATAATGTGTGGGTATAATTGTTTTCTCTTATGGGATGCAGTGTTTTGTGATGTATAGAGCACATTCATGGGATATGGTAATAAGAGGTTCAGGCGCTAACAATATATATTAGAGCGGGCATTTTAAATATTTGTGAGAAATCAATTTGGCATTCTTAGATGGGAGCTCATCCGGGATATCACGTTCTTAATGATGCACTGTACATTATAAACGCGACGCTGTGGTCCATCAGCTTGTGATGGACGCATCCTAACAGCTGAGAAAATCACATCGGTGTGTATTGTTGTGTTATTAGTAAGACGCCGATATGAAATTCAAGGGACAATGCGTTTCACATAATATTTAAGTTGCTAAAATTTATTTTTATTGTTGCAAAACAAGGTTCAAATAAGTCATATTGTGTTTGATTCAGATTGGATTGTTTATATGTTTAAGTAGGTTTAAAAGTATATTTAAAAGTTGCTACATAGCCTTGATATAGTTTTTATTTTTAACTCAGGCCTAAAATAACTTCTGGTGCTTGTATGGTGTGCGATTTCTTTGTGACAAAGGAATCCGCATGGTCTGCCCTCCATTTTGGACTAACCACATGGCCTGTCCACCATTTTGTGTAACCCTCATGGATGTGGAAGGGGGAGGAGCAGCGGCCATTTTGGGAAGGTCATTTTCTAAATGGCTGATTTTCACTGCTCAGAATAATCAGCTTTCCTTGGTCACATCAAACACCATTTATGAGTTACCAATGCATTTATTTAACCCATGCCATAGTCAGTCAATTACAAATAGTTTCAGCTGGGCCTAGTGAGAGTTAATAGATGAATACTTGATGTAAGAATTACACACAGATATAAACAAAGTTTTTTTTTCTCTTTTTCCTTCCAAGACTTGTAGAATCTGCTTGCTATAAGATAGCCATTGAAATGAAAATTAACCTGTGTAACTGCTTTTTCTTAGCAGTGAAAAACCACTTTTAAAGGCAGGCAAAAGCACATAGCTTTGATATGCAAATTAGAAGCACTGAATGGGTAAATGAGTCTCATAGGAGACCAGTGAATGGTACATATATATAATATTATTATAATTATGTGTATATTTATATCAGTGTATGTTCTGCAAGATAGCTATCCAATCTGAATCATATAATTTAAATTATTGATTATTGCTAGAGTCATTATAGATCTGTGTGAAACCGGATACATTTGTTGCTATAAAGTTAAAATAAGAATTTACTCACCGGTAATTCTATTTCTCGTAGTCCGCAGTGGATGCTGGGAACTCCGAAAGGACCATGGGGAATAGCGGGCTCCGAAGGAGGCTGGGCACTCTAGAAAGATTTAGGACTACCTGGGGTGCACTGGCTCCTCCCACTATGACCCTCCTCCAAGCCTCAGTTAGGACACTGTGCCCGGACGAGCGTACACAATAAGGAAGGATTTTGAATCCCGGGTAAGACTCATACCAGCCACACCAATCACACCGTACAACTCGTGATATGAATCCCAGTTAACAGTATGAAACAACTGAGCCTCTCAACAGATGGCTCAACAATAACCCAATTTAGTTAACAATAACTATGTACAAGTATTGCAGA
Source organism: Pseudophryne corroboree (assembly GCF_028390025.1). Classification (NCBI taxonomy): domain Eukaryota; kingdom Metazoa; phylum Chordata; class Amphibia; order Anura; family Myobatrachidae; genus Pseudophryne; species Pseudophryne corroboree. Next base: position 146,341,130 of record NC_086448.1, on the reverse strand, counting down.
TAAACCGCACTTGGGATGGGCGCCCAGCATCCACTACGAACTACGAGAAATAGAATTACCGGTGAGTAAATTCTTATTTTCTCTAACGTCCTAGTGGATGCTGGGAACTCCGAAAGGACCATGGGGATTATACCAAAGCTCCCAAACGGGCGGGAGAGTGCGGATGACTCTGCAGCACCGAATGAGAGAACTCCAGGTCCTCCTCAGCCAGGGTATCAAATTTTTAGAATTTTGCAAACGTGTTTGCCCCTGACCAAGTAGCTGCTCGGCAAAGTTGTAAAGCCGAGACCCCTCGGGCAGCCGCCCAAGATGAGCCCACCTTCCTAGTGGAATGGGCATTTACAGATTTTGGCTGTGGCAGGCCTGCCACAGAATGAGCAAGCTGAATTGTACTACAAATCCAGCGAGCAATAGTCTGCTTAGAAGCAGGAGCACCCAGCTTGTTGGGTGCATACAGGATAAACAGCGAGTCAGATTTTCTGACTCCAGCCGTCCTGGAAACATATATTTTCAGGGCCCTGACAACGTCTAGCAACTTGGAGTCCTCCAAGTGCCTAGTAGCCGCAGGCGCCACAATAGGCTGGTTCAGGTGAAATGCTGACACCACCTTTGGGAGAAATTGGGGACGAGTCCTCAATTCTGCCCTATCCATATGGAAAATCAGATAAGGGCTTTTACATGATAAAGCCGCCAATTCTGACACACGCCTGGCTGAAGCCAAAGCCAATAACATGACCACTTTCCACGTGAGATATTTCAGATCCACGGTTTTTAGTGGTTCAAACCAATGTGATTTTAAGAAACTCAACATCACGTTGAGATCCCAAGGTGCCACAGGAGGCACAAATGGGGGCTGAATATGCAGCACTCCTTTCACAAATGTCTGAACTTCAGGTACTGAAGCTAGTTCTTTTTGAAAGAAAATCGACAGAGCCGAGATCTGTACTTTAATGGAGCCTAGTTTTAGGCCCATATTAACTCCTGCTTGCAGGAAATGCAGAAAACGACCTAGTTGAAATTCCTCTGTTGGGGCCTTTTCGGCCTCACACCATGCAACATACTTCCTCCATATGCGGTGATAATGATTTGCTGTAACCTCTTTCCTAGCTTTAATAAGCGTAGGAATGACTTCCTCCGGAATGCCCTTTTCCTTCAGGATCCGGCGTTCAACCGCCATGCCGTCAAACGCAGCCGCGGTAAGTCTTGGAACAGACAGGGCCCCTGCTGTAGCAGGTCTTGTCTGAGCGGCAGAGACCACGGGTCCTCTGAGATCATCTCTTGAAGTTCCGGGTACCACGCTCTTCTTGGCCAATCCGGAACCACGAGAACTGTGTTTACGCCTCGCTTTCTTATTATTCTCAATACCTTTGGTATGAGAGGTAGAGGAGGGAACACATAAACTGACTGGTACACCCACGGTGTCACTAGAGCGTCCACAGCTATCGCCTGAGGGTCTCTTGACCTGGCGCAATACCTCTCTAGTTTTTTGTTTAGGCGGGACGCCATCATGTCCACCTGTGGACGACCCCACTGATTTACAATCATTTGGAAGACTTCTGGATGAAGTCCCCACTCTCCCGGGTGGAGGTCGTGCCTGCTGAGAAAGTCTGCTTCCCAGTTGTCCACTCCCGGGATGAACACTGCTGACAGTGCTAGTACATGATTTTCCGCCCATCGGAGAATCCTTGTGGCTTCTGCCATTGCCATCCTGCTTCTTGTGCCGCCCTGTCGATTCACATGGGCGACTGCCGTGATGTTGTCTGACTGGATCAGCACCGGCTGGTGTAGGAGCAGGGATTTTGCTTGACTTAGGGCATTGTAAATGGCCCTTAGTTCCTAAATGGGGACATGCGGGTAAGCATCCTTGATGTCCAGGGATACCATGTAATCCCCCTCCTCCAGGCTTGCAATAACCGCCCTGAGCGATTCCATCTTGAACTTGAATTTTTTTATGTATGTGTTCAAGGATTTCAAATTTAAAATGGGTCTCACCGAACCGTCCGGTTTCGGCACCACAATTAGTGTGGAATAGTAACCCCGGCCTTGTTGAAGTAGGGGTACCTTGATTATCACCTACTGGGAATACAGCTTGTGAATCGCAGCTAGCACCGCCTCCCTGCCTGAGGGAGTAATCGGCAAGGCAGATTTTAGGAACCGGTGGGGTGGAGCCGCCTCGAATTCCAGCTTGTACCCCTGAGATACTATTTGAAGGATCCAGGGATCCACCTGTGAGCGAGCCCACTGATCGCTGAAATTCATGAGGCGGGCCCCCACCGTACCTGGCTCCGCCTGTGGAGCCCCACCGTCATGCGGCGGACTTGGAAGAGGAAGCGGGGGAGGACTTTTGCTCCTGGGAACCTGCTGTTTGTTGCAGCCTTTTTCCCCTACCTCTGCCTCTAGAGAGAAAAGACCCTCCTTTTCCCCGCTTGTTTTTCTGGGTCCGAAAGGACTGAACCTGATAAAATGGCGCCTTCTTAGGCTGTGAGGGGACATGGGGTAAAAATGCTGACTTCCCAGACGTTGCTGTGGAAACTAGGTCGGAGAGACCATCCCCAAATAATTCCTCCCCCTTATAAGGCAAAACTTCCATGTGCCTTTTGGAATCTGCATCTCCAGTCCACTGGCGAGTCCATAAGCATCTCCTAGCAGAGATGGACAATGCACTTATTTTAGATGCCAGCCGGCAGACTTCCCTCTGTGCATCTCTCATATATAAGACTGAGTCTTTGATATGGTCAATCGTTAGCAGAATCGTGTCTCTGTCTAGTGTGTCAATATTTTCTGACAGTTTATCCGACCACGCAGCGGCAGCACTGCACATCCATGCTGACGCAATAGCTGGTCTAAGTATAATGCCTGAGTGTGTATATACAGACTTCAGGATCGCCTCCTGCTTTCTATCAGCAGGTTCCTTAAGGGCGGCCGTATCCTGAGACGGTAGTGCCACCTTTTTAGACAAACGTGTGAGCGCTTTATCCACCCTAGGAGGTGTTTCCCAACGTAACCTATCCTCTGGCGGGAAAGGGAACGCCATTAGTACCTTCTTAGGAATTACCAATTTCTTATCCGGGGAAGCCCACGCTTCTTCACACACTTCATTTAATTCATCTGACGGGGGAAAAACTACAGGTAGTTTTTTCTCCCCAAACATAATACCCTTTTTTGTGGTACCTGGATGTAAATCAGAGATTTTTAACACCTCTTTCATTGCCTCAATCATGCAGTGAATGGCCTTAATGGGCATTAAATTTGACTCATCGTCGTCGACAGTGGTGTCAGTATCCGTGTCGACATCTACTTGTGCCATCTGAGATAGCGGGCGTTTCAGAGCCCCTGATGACTTTTGAGACACCTGGACAGGCACGAGCTGAGAACTCGGCTGTCACGCAGTCGGCATGTCATCAAATTTCTTATGTAATGAGTCTATACGTGCACTCATTTCTTTCCATAAGCACATCCACTCAGGTGTCTGCCCCCCAGGGGGTGACATCTCTTCTAAAGGCATCTGCTCCGCCTCCACCTCATTATCCTCATCAAACATGTCGACACAGCCGTACCGACACACTCCACACATACAGGGAATGCTCTATATAGAGGACAGGACCCACAAAAGCCCTTTGGGGGGACAGAGTGAGAGTATGCCAGCACACACCAGAGCGCTATATAAAGGCAGGGACTAACTGAGTTATGTCCCTTATAGCTGCTTTTTAATATAACTATATACTGCGCCAAATTAAATGCCCCCCCTCTCTCTTTTTTACCCTTTTCTGTAGAGAAGTCTGCAGGGGAGAGCCAGGGAGCTTCCTTCCAGCGGAACTGTGAGGGAAAATGGCGCCCAGTGTGCTGAGGGAGATAGCTCCGCCCCTTTTCCGCGGCCTATTCTCCCGCTTTTTTATGGAATCTGGCAGGGGTATTTACCTCATATATAGCCCCTGGGGCTATATATTGAGGTATTTTTGCCAGCCAAGGTGTTTTTATTGCTGCCTCAGGGCGCCCCCCCCCCAGCGCCCTGCACCCTCAGTGACCGGAGTGTGAAGTGTGAGAGGAGCAATGGCGCACAGCTGCAGTGCTGTGTGCTACCTTGGTGAAGACTGATGTCTTCATGCCGCCGATTTTCCAGACCATCTTCTTGCTTCTGCCTCTGTAAGGGGGACGGCGGCGCGGCTCCGGGACCGAACATCAAGGCTGGGCCTGCGGTCGATCCCTCTGGAGCTAATGGTGTCCAGTAGCCTAAGAAGCCCAATCCGGCTGCAAGCAGGCGAGTTCGCTTCTTCTCCCCTTAGTCCCTCGCTGCAGTGAGCCTGTTGCCAGCAGGTCTCACTGAAAATAATAAACCTAAGACTATCTTTCTTCTAAGAGCTCAGGAGAGCCCCTAGTGTGCATCCAACCTCGGCCGGGCACAAAATCTAACTGAGGCTTGGAGGAGGGTCATAGTGGGAGGAGCCAGTGCACACCAGGTAGTCCTAAATCTTTCTAGAGTGCCCAGCCTCCTTCGGAGCCCGCTATTCCCCATGGTCCTTTCGGAGTTCCCAGCATCCACTAGGACGTTAGAGAAAACTAAAATAAATGTTTAAGGATGTAAGTGTAAAGCACAAACGCAGTCTGGCCTGGTTGTAAAGGTTTATACAGAAAGAAACTGTGTGTTGTGTTAAGTGAGCAATAGTAGTTTTTATTGCTCACATTTATCGAAGTTGTGTGAGTTGTTTTATTGCGTACGCACATTGGTACACGTGGTAAGGAACGTGAGGGCAGCGTACAAAAACGTGCACGTGGCGCAAGGCCGCACACGTGGCATAGAGGTACGCACGGTTGCGTAATTACGCAAGCTTGCGTAGGGTTGTGTGCGCATAATAAAACCACACGATAGTTTGTTTAGTTTAAAGGTGGGACAGTAGCCACGCTACAATAGCACAAAACTGCCCGGTTTCTAAAGCAGATTAATATTAAAAAAAAAATGTTTTAGTATAAAAACATTTTTTTAATTGCTTCTGGGGTAAAGCTGCCAACCTGAATGAATCCAAATTTTCTGTACAGAAAAACAAAGTGTATTTGAGTGAGTGAATGTAGGAGTGAGTGGATATTTGAACCCAGGGAATTCGGGATCCCGTCGTGTGGTACATCAAGTAAGAGGAGGCTTGGTGGCGTGAAGTGGCTGACTCACGTTAATATAGATTGAAATACGCAAGTCGTGAGGTGATTTGCAGAGGAGCGTGATAGTGCATAGTATTGCGATTGAAGTTAAAAGGTTTTTGTATTACGCTCCGGGCTGAGGGTCACAGTTTGTTCATTGACCCGTGGTTGTACGGCAGATAGGTAACAAGTACCTATATGCTGTGCGATTGGACCGCGCATTTGTGGGTGCGATATATATAGCTCAACTGGATACCCCTTTACGTGCTTTTGCGTAAAATCGCTGTATCATTAGCGCTGTATAGAGCATACGCAAGTGTGATTTGTGTATAGGTCTATAGGGAGTTTTCGCTGGTCTCTCTCAGGAAAATCTCCAGCGGTGTATATTCACTGGAATAGGTTAGTCGCTCCTAAACACTTCCAGTGAATAGAAACCAGATAGGGGCCTCACTGGGTTCGCGGTGGTCACTATTGGAGTGAGTCGTGGTACTCGGCGGAGAAGGAGTGGGTGAAAGCGCTCTAAGAACTTTCACCGTCTATTCGTATTGAGCATTGGGGATTGCGTAAAAAGGAAAAAGTCCGCAATGGGATCCAATTGCACAAGCGGTGGACGTTTTGTAGCCAGGGTTCAGGTTGAGGTGCCGCGGCCCAAGGGGTCAGCGAGGTTTGTTATGTGTGGTAAATATGGATCACACACGGAAGACTTTTTGTCTGAATGGGTACATATGACTGACAAAGATAGGGTACCATTCCCTAGGGTGGGCAGCTGCAAACCAGAGGTATTGCAGAATTTAAGGATAAGATATTCTGATAAAATCCCAAAAACAAAGGGTCAGACATACAAATTGTTTAAACCTATGACAGCAAGAGGGGTTGGTGAGTTTGATCCTAAGGTATTGCAGGTGGTATGTCTAACCAAAGTCATATAAGACAAGAATGGAAATATAAGAACTGTTTGAACTTGTAGCAACAATAAATAAGTAGGAAGAAAAAAAAGAAAAAAAGAGAATGCAAGTACACCGCCTTATGTAGATGTGGAAGCAGTTACGGCCAGCATACAAACTATAGAAAATAATAAAAATAATAAAAATATGACTGTAACCTATATATGTACTAATGAATGTTGAAGTTTTATTTAGGAGGAGAAGGTGACCTGATCGTTTTCAGCCATTTCTCATGCACCCAGAGGAGTATCCAACCGGTAAAAGAAGAGCAGTAGCCTGTGGGGAAGTGGCTGAGACCAGTGGAACAGGTAAGTATGGTATCATTTGTGTACATATATAGTAAAACCCAAAAATAAAACAAAAAAAATCAAGAAAGTAACGTCAGAAATGGAGAGAAAAAAACCTGTCTGCACATTAGTATTTGCCAGTAGGAAAGCGAACAGAGACAAGGTAACCCCAGGGTATTTCTTTCAGTTACCATATAAGAAGTATTCATTCCTAGTAATGCACCTACTAAAGATGAGCTTGGAAATGTTTGTTGGACCATGTACAGACCCTTAATACGGGATGAGAAGGATTGAATGAATACTTCACATGACCTAGAAGCTTGTTAAACTTTTTTTTTTGTTTTTGTCTCTTGCAGTAATAGAAAACTCTCCATCTGGATAAGACCACTGGTAAACACTAATTCGGCAAATGGGAGGTGGCTGTCTCTGTGCAAATGGACGGGCTCAATAAAGGCATTGAGTGTCAGGGTGCAGACTTCTTTGCAAAATTGGAAAGGGGTCACAGTAGCTAATCTTAGATAGCGTGCTATTGAACATCACAAGAATAGTGCTAGGCGCAGAGAACAACAGGTGGAGAAGTTGAGGATGGTAAGTATACTGGCACATACAGGAAAGACCCATCAGTCCAAACCCCAGATCCCTAATGGTCAATAATATGTTACACTTGTAGGCATTTTGCCAGAGATTGTAGGAGTAGTAGGACACATAGTCAATATAGATCCCCTAGACAGAAAACACAAGCCACATTATTAAACACAGACGGGACCAAGGGACATATAGTAAGGAATCACGAGCCATATAGAAAACATAGATTAGGGCAATGGGAGCAACAGGAACGATGCAACAATACCCTTTGAGTAGACCTGCAGAGATTACGATAGGGCCCTTGCAAACCAAACAGTCTTTTCTGCTGGCTGCATCGGCTCCGACTAATCTACTCGGCAGAGACTTAGTGCGCAAAATGCGGTGTGTCATATATTGTACTCCTGAGGGTGTCTTCTTGGATATACCTGAGCACCATGCTCAAGAAGTACAAAATATACTAGACACCCCTCAAAGGCTAAATGTCGCATTCTACTGTTCTAGATGCATGTCCATCACAGGTAGAGGAAATTATCTCACAGATACCGGGATCCCTATGAACTTAGGATGGACAGGACACTGGATTGATGGCTGGGATAGTCCCAGTAGAGATAAGACACACATAAGTTTTTTTTTAGGGGTATAGACCAAGTAGAGAATCACTTCCCCGTAGTGCCCAATCCAGTTGTCAATTTTTTTATAAAATCTTCTTCACCTCTACAAACTCATCTGTCACCAACCTCTATTCTGTTTCTCTACAGTTTCCTCTTCATCTTTTGCGTTCACACAGGGTGGTACAATACATGGACCCAAGTACAGTTCAAACTCCACATGCCTAGGTCCTTCAGAGTTCTGCCCAAACCCAGTATATCTCAACAGCACGATGACACCAGTATTACTGCAGTGTGCCTGGTCATGCACAAAGGGTGGAGAATGGGAATACTGGTGAAGGGAAATTTTGTATAGACACTGATATGCCTGTTGGTGAATGGCAAACCTGACATTTTCTTTTTCATTTTCTTCTTTCTCTCCTCTAGAGAAGTTTCTTTTTTTTTTTTTTTGAGTTATGCTCATGGTACTCTACATTGCAAACACATGATAGTTAAATTAAGATACAAAAAATTTGTGTTCCCTGCAGGAAGAGGCAGTCTGGAGGACAAAGGGGCACTGAGACTTGGATAGAACATACTTCCGGGAGAGACGGGCTGTGCGGCTAGTCACCATGACAACGTGACAGAGGGCGCCGGAAGTGATGTCACGTCGCGTCAGGTTACCATAGAGACAATACTACAAACTCCGGGGGCGGAAGTGACGGAGTGGAGCGTCTAGTCACCAAGGAGACCGGCAACGAGTATACATGACGACAGGTGTATCCTGTTAAGGAACTATCTTGCGATTGGCCCCAGGAACATTTAAAAATCCGGATGTGTGCAGTTACTACACAGCCTTGAAAAATACTCCAGGAATAGGAGTTGAAACGCGTCGGCGTACTCCATCTGTGGCCGGTTTCCACGGTGGTCTGCATCTCCAAGAACCAGAGGACTTTCCCAGCTCCTGCCCGGGTGGACTTTGGAAATTAAAGAACTAGTTTGAGGACTCTGAGTTCTCAGACTCTCTGGTAATTGTTTTGCATATCTCCTGTGGGTGTCACATGTGGACAAAAATATCCTGCACATTCCATTTTACCCTGTATTGTGATTGTCTATGTTTCGTGTATGTGTGTATATTAAATTACTGTACTGCACATATGGTTTCCCTCTCCCCTCTATTTTACATGCTATCAAACTAAGAGGAGGAAGTGTGAGGAACAAGAATTGGACTCTCACGTCGATTTTAAGGGTTGTATATTTACTTTCTGATTGCATACAGTTTATGTCAAGTACTCTGATTTATGCTGCATATAGGGGCCTATTGATACCCGTAGCCAAAATTTTCTTTGTCTAGCTATTCTAAGTGTTCTGGAGAAACACTGGTCCTGGCCACGGGAACTATAGTGCAGCCTTTTTTAAACTGCGCGACACGTGGGACGACCAGACAGATCCTTTGTCTCTTTGGTAAAGCAATACCAACAGAGCCATCCCATATCCCTCCTGCAGACGGATCTTTTCAGGAAATACAAATCGACTTCGTACAATTAACACCCTTTAGGAATTATTGTTATGTATTGGTGTGCACTGATGTTTTCTCAAACTGGGTAGAGGCATTTCCTGCCGCCACGGATGATGCTGTGTTTACCGCAAAGGAAAATTGCGCAGAAATTTGTGTGTAGATAATGGTACCCCTAGAAGTAGGAGCAACGCTTGAAATTGTACTATTGTGATCATAGATACTGCCACTAGTATTATGTAGCTTCGGAACCACTCCCAGATCTTCACTCAACGAATCACCCTCTTCGAAATTTGTTTTTGTTTTGGTATTTGTGGTTTATTTTTGGTTGTTTTTGGAAGACAACCTCATGTCATGATTGATCCGCACAATGATCAGAAATACACCAATGAGGTGACAGTACAGTACCTTGTTGAGATGAGCCAGCATTTGAGAACTTGACAAAGAACTTGAAACTGTTGATTGCTGGTATGCCAAATGCTAACTGTCTTGATTATGAACCAAGAGACTGTGTGATTGTTCTTACGCTCAGGTTGCCTAATAGACAGGTGGGAAGGACCATACCAAGATTTGTTGACAGCACTAAAGGTCGCCGAAAGAGAGACTTGGGTCCACTCATCCCACTGAAAGAAGGTCGCTGACCCGGAGTGAACTCGTGACAAAGTAGTTTATTGCTCATATTCATCGAGTTTGTGAACTGTGTGTTCCAAGTGAACTGTGTGTTCCAAGAGCAAGGCAAAGAAATCGCAAAAGTATCACCAGAGACTCTGGGGGTAATTCCAAGTTGATCGCAGCAGGAATTCTGTTAGCAATTGGGCAAAACCATGTGCACTGCAGGGGAGGCAGATATAACATGTGCAGAGAGAGTTCGATTTGGGTGTGGTGTGTTCAATCTGCAATCTAATTTGCAGTGTAAAAATAAAGCAGCCAGTATTTACCCTGCACAGAAATAAAATAACCCACCCAAATCTAACTCTCTCTGCAAATGTTATATCTGTCACACCTGCAGTGCACATGGTTTTGCCCAACTGCTAAAAAATTTCCTGCTGCGATCAACTTGGAATTACCCCCTCTGTTCCGTGAAGACTGAGAGGCGGTACTGTTGAACACTACCCGAGCGTACTAAAGGACTGCAGAAAGACCAGTCATTGTAATTGATTTGTTATGAACAAGTGTTGTTTTGTTCTATTTCTCTTTTCTCTCTTTCCCGCTGACAAACATTTTCTTTCAGGATATTCTATTTTTGAGAGGTTTTTTTTTTTAGGAGGAGTAGAGTGTGGGACTGGAACTGGTTCTGGAGGAAGGAGTGATTTCCTTATAGGATCCCAGGATTAGCCGATCAGTTTGTTAAAATCAGAGAAAAATCAAAGTTCTAGTAGTTATGGAGTTCAGAGGTAATCAGGAACAATCAGACAATGGCTATTCACACATTGCAGATAAAGAGCTCATTAATATATGTGGAAGAAAGGTTTATGAGTGGCTCTCCCCGAACTCCGAAGGTTTATGTTATTTAGGAAGGACACTACTTATAACCCTTGTTCAATGATTAAACAGACCTAGCATACGTTCCAGAAATGGAAACAATGTTCAGAAAATGATAGGAATATGTAGATCATGAAAATGTTATATGTCACTGTCACGATTTGTTTGTGTCTTTTTCATCTATTCAGCAGAACCTCAATCGAATCCAAACATCAGTGTACAAAGACGTAGGTACATGTATGTGTCGCAAATCAGACATTATAGGCCAAAGCACTGTCCCAGCATACTCTATAGGTTGAATGTTGTCCCACACCCAACTAGTGGTCCCGTGACCGCCGAGTGCATATAGAGGATGTCTCGTCCTCCTCCCTGTCTTCCCCAAATATAGTCAAGTGTCTGATTTGCGAAATGCATACATACTTGTGTCTAGGTCACCGATTATGGTATGAAATATTTTTTCTTATGTTAATAATTGATGGCAGTTATTGTTTACTGCCAAAGGGTGGACTGTCGAAGTAAAAAAAAAATTACATAAAGAGAACATACAAACTACACACATTATGAGTCGCTATACTTACAAATACGCGCAGCGAGCACAGCCATATATGGTAACACACGCATTTACACGGACATGCCACAGAGATGGATTCGACACTTATTTCATACAGTACATAATTATAATAATATCAAGCGCCAGACATCATGATGATTTAAAATTATATATATATATATTGAAGTAATGTCATGTATGTGTATTATTTGAACGAAACCAGATAGAGCGGTCATGTTTACTATTGAAGCAATCAGATTGATGTGTAGATTCATTTGATGCTTGTTGTGAATTTGTGGGACATTGCAGCGGATAGTTATGATTACATGTATAAAAGCTAAATTCACTTTTATTAGAGCAATAGCTATTCCAAACAGGTGGTGGACAGGAAACTCAGGCCAGCCCCTTTGGACGTCCCCAAGGCTGAACCTGTTCAGCATATACAAAGAAACTAGTGACTCATCATGAATGAGAGAGAGTCCCCTCCCCCAAACTAGATAACACATTGTTGATCACACTGGAGCTCAGTGGCTTTTTGGTCTCAGAGGATGATGGACTTGCTGCCAGTTCAGTTCCTGTATTTACTTATAGAGAGAGAGAAACATAAGATGCATTGGAGGGAATGCTAATTGTATCGCTGGCCTGTAACTGGATGTATGTAAATGTATGTATTAACTGCTTACTGTATGAGTTGTAACTATAGGTATAATGTACTTTGTAATATATATTGAATCCATATCCTTTTAATAACAAATATATACATCAATGAGCTTTGGAACTCAGATAATGTGTGGGTATATTGTTTTCTCTTATGGGATGCAGTGTTTTGTGATGTATAGAGCACATTCATTGGATACGGTAATAAAAGGTTCAGGCGCTTACAATATATATTAGAGCGGGCATTTTAAATATTTGTGAGAAATCAATTTGGCATTCTTAGTCCGGTCACTGCAAAGGGGGTGGGTGGGGGTGAGATGCAGGGATGTGGTGAATCCCGTCAGTGACAGCAGAGTACGGATGGTCATCAAATAATTAAACATCGATGGTGTCATCGGTACGTGGTGCACGGCAGGCCAAGGACAGGATGAGGGCCTTAGCAGCATGACTTGGTGGGGCTAAGCTGTGCCTTTTGGGGAGAAAGACAAACATCGCTGGCAGGTTGCAATAGATGGGAAAGAAGCATCAGATTTCCGCCAATAGCTAAAGCATCAACCATCTGTAAGCATCGATAATTAAAACAGCCACCATTAGGACGAGGGAGACATGTCAATCAAGCACCCAGGGAGGAGTTCCCTTAACACCCTAAGTTGTTGGAGAGGGCCAGTCACCCCCAATTATTTTGAGTGGAAAATAACACACAAAGCTGGGCAAAGAGCCCACAAGTGAAGAGTGGACTGTGGCATGAAAATGGGGCATGAGCCCAGATATGAAGAGAATGAGTAAGAGTCCTCACATACAATTCCCCAGCAGTCAGTAAAGGGAGGGGTCACTGTACCTACAACATGGCTGCACTAAATAGGAAATTGGAAGCCCAATAATAGATAACAGCGGGTAAAGCCCTAAGTGAGGGAAGGCTAAGGCACTATAGGAACCCCAAAGTCTGGGGGGAAATACTGCAGAGCTCTGATGAAAAAAGAAAAGGGAGACTTCTATAAAGGCCCATGAGGAGAGCTAGAGACTGAGACACAGCTCAGAGTAACACTTTGTGGAGAGTTGTAATTGCATATGAGCAGAGTATACAACAAGCATCTGTAGATTAGTGGAATATGTTTGTAACGACATAGCAGGCACCAGCAAGGAGATTTAGATATTTTCGTTGTAAAGCGATATTCTACACTATTTCCCTGAGCTCCTTAACAAAAGAAATAGTGCATACACACCATAAGATATAGCATAAGCTTTAGCACAATAGGATTTAGCATAAGATATAGCATAGATATGGTTTCTCACTATTGTGGTGACACAAATTGGATACAATATCATACGTTAACATACACACAATAAAATATACACTAGATAGTACACTATCTAGCCAAAATTGAGCTGTATTTTCATCCAATATAGAACATCAGTTCCAACCCGTGGGAGGATGCACCGCTATGGGCCTAATTCAGACCTGATCGCAGCAGCAATATTTTTCTGTAATGGGCAAAGCCATGTGCACTGCAGGGGGGCAGATATAACATGTGCAGAGAGAGGTAGATTTGGGTGGGGTGTGTTCAAACTGAAATCTAAATTGCAGTGTAAAAATAAAGCAGCCAGTATTTACCCTGCACAGAAACAATATAAATCCACCCAAATCTAGCTCTCTCTGCACATGTTATATCTGCCCAACCTGCAGTGCACATGGTTTTGCCCATTAGAGAAAGATTTTGCTTTTGTGATTAGGTCTGAATCAGGCCCTATATTGCATACAATATAGTGCATACACATGGTAAGATATAGTGCACTATATCGCAATCTAGCCAGATAATGCAAAAAAATCTTACGTGTGTACCCAGCTTAACTGTCAAAACCCAAGAACTGTGCAGAAGGGAAGAAGATGTAGATATTTTTCCTGTGATGTAGTCAGGATCCCGGTGATCAGAATATCGATGCCAGGATCCCGACCGCCACAATGCCGGCAGCGCTACCATAGGTATTTCCACTCCTGGGTGTCCACGACACCCATGGAGTGGGAATAGAACCTGCACCTCGTTGCGCTCGCTCCCCTGCCGCCATTCTGGCGTCGGTATTCTGACCGCCAGGATCCCGTACCCAACCCATTTTTCCTTTATCATTTATTTTGCAACCAAGTAATGTGATAGAGGAGACATTCAACAAATACAATTATTGCATTTTGATATGGAGATGGTCTTGTGCCCAACTTATTGTTTTTGCACTGAGCAACCGCTGTAGCATCACCTGCGACCACAAAAAAAAACCTTAGTCACTAACTGGCCACACCCATAAGGTAGCCTGGGCAGAGAATGCATCAGTGAGGAGATAAGCTGTATACCCTTGCACCTCATACCCGCTACACAGTGACAAGGGGATACACTCGGATGTGGCATCACTGTCTCAGCAAGTAGCTTACAGTCACCTGCTAAAGAAAAAATGCTCTGTGCAGGGGAGTCAAATGCAGAAAAAAGGGGGGAAACCCCCTTACATCTATTACTATTGGGAAGTATGTATGGGGAATAAGTCCAATTCATATTGAAAGCAAGGAACCTCTTTAGATCTCTATGGGCACTGAACACATTCTCTTAGCAACAGGAATTTTGGAGAGATGCATGCATGCGTTTGTGTGGCATTAGGAACACCTTGCTTACAGATCAGAAATAACATCAATTCATGCAGCAAGCAGGTCAGGTTAACAAAACATTTGTCATTATCTGGAAGCTGCCACCACAGTCCCAGTTACAGTGTTTGGTATGTATTTTGTGTATTGTCATTGTCAGTGTCTCCTGTGTAAGTGCATAAAGTACTTTTGGAGTCTCACTGCACATATACAAGAGATGGCACTGTGCATGCGATGCCAATACCAACCCTAACTCCCCACGATTTCTCCGAGGCCCCTACTCTGCTCACATGTAAGGCGGAACAGTACCTGTGCTGAAAAAATACATTTCCAAGACAGATGGGGGCCACCTGACTTATGTGCATTTAGGTGTTCGACTGGCTCCGCATGCAGTTTATATGCATTAAGATGATGTAAAATCTGGTAATGTATGAGCGCAAACGGCAATTATCAATTTGTACCCAAATGTTGGAAAACAGATTAAAATGGCCGTGCAGTCAAGTTGGTAGGGGGGGGGGGATATTCAATTACTGTTGAAACTGCGGTCTTGTCGGAACGACGGCAGCTTTCGAATTTTTCAGGTCGGAAAGGGTTCCGACCTATTCAATCCCCGGCTTTTCCCCCCGACAAGTCAGGTAATTCGACTTGTTGGAAAGCACGTGGATCGGCGGAATAGCCACAAATCCACGCGATTCTGTGGCTGTCGGATTCCGTCCATCTCAATCAAACCAGAACCAGTGTCTCATCCTCCCGTTACGCTGCACTCCCCCGTCTCCTCCTCTCAGCACCCTCATCTCAATCCGACTTTTTAAAAGTCTGATTGAGATGGTCAGGAATGGCCAAATCCATTGAATAGGTCCTGTCGGATCCATTCCGACAAATTCATGTCGGAATGGATCGGACTTTAATTGAATATACCCCTTCTGTTTGATTGAAGCTGCTTTCACATCGCAAACCCTGCTTTTGAAACGGTTCTTTAAACGGTTCTTAAAATGGGTCTGAGCAGTTAAACCCCCTTCACATCGCATGTTGTAACTGGTATATTACCATTTCATTACCGTTTTGGTACCTTTCACACTGAACCCGTTTCTCCCATAGAAAACAGTAGTTGTAATTTTAAATGGACTTTTCTGGCCCACACATTATTAATTAATTATTAATAATTTGGCTAGTCGTACGATGGAACCCAGCAGCTTCAAGCATCTTTACCATGTTTTTGTAGATTACTGCATCCTTCACTGTCCCAGTGATTTGTCTAGCAATTTCTTCATCCCCTCTGATCCTAAGCAGCTCCCTAACCTCCTCATCACTCCAATTTGCCATTTTAAACTGTATTCTGTAAAAAATGCTTCTTCACTGTCATGTGTTTCCTCCAGTTTATTTCCTGCTTCTGCCTGGTGACATCACGCATGGAAACAGCCTATCACCTTCTGTGGTTTGGAAATACCGTTTCAGAGCCTTTCACATTGCACAATGAAATGGGTCTGAACCGTGTAGGACCCTGCTTTTTAACCATTTTAAAATACCAGTAATCTGTAACCAGTAAATTCAAAGTGGCCCTTTCACACCGCAGCTAGAACCGTTTTGGAAGGCTTAAAAAAACGGCAATTTACCGGGTTATAGCTGCGGTGTGAAAGGGGTATTAAACAACTTGTCTTAGAAACAGTTTTTGTCCATTTTCCAGTGTTTGGGAGCAAACGTCTGGGAGCAAAAGTGCACCTTTGGGGCATGCGCAGTGGCAACAAAACAAATATACAAACTGCTCCACTGCATATAACATCAACATTGTGTATATCTTGGGATCAGGCCCAAAAATCACAGCTTTGACACAAAACTATATGCCTCATATGATGAACATACTAAATTCTGTCAACGATTAAATAGAGTGAATTCAATTCAGGCTTTATTCAAATTCATTTTTGTATGACTGATAGGACATTTCAAGTGCACTTAGGGGCTAATTCAGACCTGTCCGCTAGCGAGTGATTTTTGCACTGCTGCGATCAGATAGTCGCCGCCTACAGGGGGAGTGTATTTTAGATGTGCAAGTGTGCGAACGCATGTGTAGCAGAGCTGTACAAACAGATCTTGTGCAGACTGAGTAGCCCAGGACTTACTCAGCCGCTGCGAACACATCAGCCTGTCCGGGACCGGCACGGACGTCAGGAACCCTACCTGCAAACGCATGGACACGCCTGCGTTTTTCCAGACACTCCCTGAAAACGGTCAGTAGCCACCCACAAACGCCTTCTTCCTGTCAATTTCCTTGCGAACGCCCATGCGAATGGATCCTTCGCACAAACCCATCCCTGAGCGGCGATGCGCTTTGGACCCGTGCGACGCGCCTGCGCATTGCGGTGCATACGCAGTTTAGACATGATCGCCTGCTGTACGAAAACGCAGCCTAGCGATCTGGTCTGAATTACCCCCTAAATACACTAAAAGCCACACTGCAACTGGAAATGTATACATACCTATTTGTGTCTATCAGAAAGACTAGGGTTTATTTTCCATTTGTTTACATACTTTGAACCAACACACTAGTAAACTGCGTAGTATTAAAACCAGTGTGTATCTTCTCATGGTTATGGATCAATGGGTCGATCTGAATAAGGTCGACATCAATAGGATGACCACTATTGGATGACATGAACATGGTCAATATGGGAGAAAAGTCGACACAGTGAAAAGATTGACATGAGATTTTTTCTATGTATTTGGTGTCGGTTTTTTGTGTAACGCGACCAGGAACCCCAATTAGTGCACGGCGTCCCCTTGCTTGGTTTGCGGCTGCGGTCAAGAAGCCACTTTGCGCTCGGCACAGGTTACTATCCCCAATAGTAGGCCGCTGGATGGTAAAGTATGAAAAAGTTTTTTTTTAAATAAAAAAATAAAAAAATTCTAAAATAGTAATGTCAACCTTTTTTCCATATCGCCATAACGGCCTATCATCTAGATACCAGTCTCACAAAGCAAGTCTTCTCCATGTCCTCATTCATATGTGATAACTCCCAGAATACAATGGCCTGTGTGTTTCTTTCTGGTAAGAGGTAGGTGAGGTACCACTAGGACTGTGGTAATTCTGGCGGATTAAAGAGAACATTTACCAGCTGGGTTCTCATATTGACCTGCTGTAGACTATTAAATAAAAAGTATACTAATATGCTTAGAATACCACGAGTAGTTTTTTAATAACATGTTTCACTGGCAAGCCACAGAAACTGAGGGACGGACTTTCTATATTATTTTATGCGAGCCACACATACACAGGAAACTAAAGTTGGCAGTGTACAGGACTCTGTCCCTTTGACCAAAGACACCTCTAATGATGAAACTAGAGTAAAAAGTAACTTGATTTATGAGATGGACTCATAAATTCAGTTCCTTTCCGTCTATAGGGGAAAATTCAATTGTTTTCGCACATTTCAGCTCTATGCCTTAGGAGGCTGCGAGCTGAAATGTGTCCCCACAAAACTATTCACACTTGAACGGAGCAACAATTGAATTGCTCAGCCAGACGCCATCTGTGGCAGCCGGGGGATGAATATGATATTACAATATGCCTACTAGATTAAAATATAAAAATACTTGTCAATGTTTTGACCTGCTTATAACATTTTTCTGTCTCACTGTATTTACCCCGGTTCGGGGCTTGTTAGTATCTTGCTTGGCATGTTTCTTCTTCCTGTTACCCCTGTTTGTTACTTATTACTGAGCCGTGCCATTGTGACTGATTTTTGGAATTTGTTTGTTCACCTTTGGTCTGTAAATCAATAAAAAGTATTTGCACTAAAAAATACTTGTCACACAGCAGATTAAGCAGATGTTGTCATGGGTGATGGGGCCACAAGCTCGCTTTGGGAGGGCCACATCCAGACACAAGGCCATGAAGTTGGGCAGCCCTGATCTAGAAAGAAAATAAATTTTCATCACAGCAGGCCTGATTCAGAAAAGTACGCATCTACAGTATGTGGTAGAACCATTATCAGCACGGATTTACACCAGCCCTATCCTGGGTACAAAAGATTAGTCTGAGAATGCTGGACCTTTGCATACGCTTACCTCTGAATAGGTGCAATTCTGTCTACAAGCACATGGCAAAGTTATGCTAAGTATTAGCTCCCCGTTAGATGCGCCATACTTCTGCGCTACTATGAATAGCCCTTCTGATTCGCGGCTATGTGCAAGTACGCCCTGAGAGCATGCGTAGTACAGAGAAACGCAGGTGTAACCGCACTGTGTGCAGCCCGGAATCACGCCCTGTACGTGTGCTGTGTTAAGTTTGGGTATTCATAGAATTACTTGTACAGGGAATTTTTACATGCATGCATTTAACCCTTTCACTCTCAGTACCATTTAATATGTCAAATCGAAAGCAAAGGACCAAAAACCAGGACATACCAATGTTGCACATACCTCCGACACTTGTAATTGTGACTGGAACGCCCTGAACTTGGACTCCGGCTCCAAGGTTTGCAACACTTACAGTCTGCAGGTTAGGCACAGATGTAAAGTGGGCAGCATTGAGAGTAATCGGAGTGCCAGCAACCGTAACTGGCGTAATCTGAGCGATTGTTGTACCACCGCTTGTGGACACTGGCGTTAGGGTTAACTGTTGTGGCAAGCCAGCGTTCTGGACCTGTAAGTTCTGAAGGCTTTGAATATTTTGAACCTGCACAGTTTGCCAGCTGATTTGACCAGAGGGGGTTAATGTTGGAGCCCTTATGAGAACTTGGGTTGGGCTTAATGCTTGAAGCTGAACATTTTGCAGCTGTTGCTGCTGAAGGGTTTGTATGGTCTGTCCTGACTGAAGTTGAAAAGACTGCTGTGGTATGGCTTGTATGATCTGCTGCTGTGGTTGTTGGATCTGGATCTGCTGTAAGACTGGCTGTCCCACAATTTGCACCTGCTGTAAGGAATTTGTCTGGTCGGACACACTCTGAAGTCCATTTGTCTGAAGCTGACTGTTGCTCTGGGATTCAGAATCTGCCACAGAGGATGGCGATTCTTCGGTGGCCCGGTCAGTGCTAGATGTCGTGCTTGTGAACTGGCCTGTTTCTGCTGTGCTTACAAGTGTATCACTGCTGGTCAGAGTAGCAGACACAGTGGTCGTACAGGTGGAAGAAGAGGAGGAGGCGGGAGATTCAGGCATGTTACTGACAGAGGACGTTGTGATGGGAGTGGACACCAGCTGATTTCCATTGGTAACTCCGCCATCTGTGGGATGAACAATCTGTGTTGAACTCCCTCCAGCAGCCATACTGTTTATCACAGGCAGAGCTAGAGTCATTCCTCCTATGTTTATAGGTAAGGTTGTCACTACTTGAGGACCACCAGGGATGGTCTGCAGCTGTAACGGTATAGAGACTCCAGGCCGAATTTGCACTGGAACGGTTTGATTAGCCAAGTTCTGTGCAATAATATTTCCAGATGCTGTTCTGTTGCCAGCAGTAATAATGGCTTGATTATTACCAGCAGGAATAAACTGTATTTGACCTTGCAAATCTTGCAGCGTCGTAGCATTTCCAGGGCTGATCTGAATGTGTTGGCCTTCTACCGTTTGAATCTGAGGGATTATCTGGTACTGTATATTTCCGCCAGGGGTCTGCACCTGGATCACCTGGAACTGCCCAGGTGCCGCAGCTGTAATACTAGCTTTGTTTTTTGTGGGTGACGCACTATCATTGTTACTATTGGAAGAAGCCACCGTACTGGCAGCTATTGAAATCCCTTGCTGACCTATGCCGCTTTCCTTTGAGACAGGGGGCGCAGCAGCAACGATTTGCCAGGCACTGCCAGCCAGTTGAGTGGTCACCAATTCCAGTTGTTGGGGATGGTTCTGAAGTTGAACCAAGCCTTGGCTGGGATCTATGATTATCTGCTGCTGTCCAGCACCTTGATTTTCCCCAGTTGTTCCTATCTTACTGCAAGTGGCAGCCAGCAAAGCCAAGGGAGAGGGCTGCGAGTCCTAGTAAGAGAAAGAAAGTACAGTAGGTGGGTTTAGAAGGACTGGGTGTGTTCCCCATCTGACAGTACTAACATCAGATCTTTCAAAGGAAGTGGTTGCTCTTTCAGTAAACTCGTAAGTCTCTATAACCGTTTCTGCAGACTTAAATGTGCATTTTACAGGAAGCAAGCAACTGCTGCACAATATGTGCCACCGGTATATATGTATGTACTTAGCGCATTTAACTCATTAGCCGTACCAAACAATGCATCACACCCCTGATGTCAGCGTTGCACCATGTACATCAATTACCTGCGAACCTGACGATTTGCCCTTTTTTTTGCTTTCAGGTTCATTGCTTTTTCCTCCTTCGCTGGCCATATCTTCCTCCGTCTGATCTGCAAAGATAATCAGACAGCCAACATATGTCACATTTCAATCCACAAAAGTTTTAAATGACTAAAAAAATAATAATGATCAAATGTAACTATGTGAAGATCATACACACACGTCTATGCCATGCCTGAGTGCATGTACTGTTGTATAACAGCAGGGAAGGAGACCAGGTCTCTGTATGGGGTCCATGACCATGATCAGGTGTGACTATAGGAGGAGAGCCCACCTGCGAAACTGGTGGCAAGATTTGTAACCTGTATTTAGACACATGCTGTACAGTAAAGCCGACCCCACGGGTGGAGGGAGTTACACCCCACACCGGGCAGCAGGGGTGAGGATGATGAGGGGGAGGGGGGATGAGGAGGGCTGGGGGTGTTACGTACCGCTCATGGTGAATTAGTGACAGTACTGGTAATCAGGAGGAAGGGAAGCGGCTAGGGGATGGGACAGGGGTGGATATAAAGGCCGGTCGCTATGGCTGAGGGAGGCTGGAGGCGGGATGGGGGGCCTGGCCCCTTCCCTGTACGAATGGCGGCGGTGGCTGGCTGGAGAAGGGGGCTGTGGCGTAGCAGATCCGTCTCTCCCCGCAGCCCAGGCCCCGGCTGATTCCCCCGCCCTGATTGACAGCCCCGGAGAGGGGCGGCCCGGGGCCGGGGCGGGCACCCCCATCCTTCTCTCCCACCTCCCCCTCCATCTCACTACGGGATACAGCGGCTCCATCCAGCCCCTCAACATCTCCTCTCATGTGAGGCCTCCTCCCCGGGACCCTCCTCCTTCCCTCCTCGCCATGGCTGCTGCTGCTGCTCACCAGACGTCCTCCTCCCCGCTTCTGGCTGGGCAGCGGCGGCGTCTCCCTCCCTCGGTGTGCTCGGAGCCGGCTCCCGCCCCCTGCCTATCACTCGGTGACCGGGCCTCTCTCTCTCGGAGCTTATTCCACCCGGCGCCGGAGATATAATATTTATTTTATTATTATTTTCTCCCAGCTGCTGCCTGAGTCCCCTCCCCCGGTTCCTCCTCCTCCTCCCCCGGACAGAGAGAGCTGCAATCAGGGCCCTCCCTCTCTCCACCGCCGGGCCATAGAGGGGAGGGTGCTGGGGCTGGGGGAGAGACTTAACCGTCTCCTTCCCATCTCCGCCCTCTCCTGTCATACAGCAGCATTTCCCCTCGGCTCATCATTCATCTCTCTGCATAATAAATATGCATATTATCTATATTTGTGCAATGCACTTTAGTGATTACAGTATCCTTGGGCAGCCTGTGGCTCTACTGCTGCTGTAGAACTACAGGTCTCAGCATGCAATGTCAGCATAACGCAGGCAATATGTGACGGGGTACAGTATGTTGCCAATATAAAAAAAAAACCACGTAGTATTTATAGTTCTTTCAGCAGTATATGGAAGTCACAGCATCACCCTTCACGAAGGGTAACTAGATGCTACCTTTATAATAGGTAATATGTACAGTATATTATAGATGGGAATGTTAGTTGGTAACCACTATAGGGGACATATAGGTTAGAGATGGTAACTTCGGATTTGTCTCCAGGGACTTTTTGCACAAAGAAAGCGATAGGCACTGCCAACTATACAACCCTATCTGTCACAGGCTCCAGAATGTTACGCTGCATGGAGTTTTATACATATGGGCATATCGCAGTACCATATCATTCTATGGGGCCTACAGTATGTGCAAAGCCTTGGGATAGAGATAAAGAGGGGAATTCAATTTCTGGCGAAGAGTACTAATTGTAGTTGCCGCAGTGTTTAAACGCCAGCAATGGCAGCCCAACTGCACCCATCGCCCAGCGAATGCCTGATTTAGCGAACACTTTTGTGTGCGATCCCGCTGCTGTAAGGCACGGCCGCTGATTCGGCGGGATTAGACTATTAGCTGGTATAATAAGGAGTATGTATGTTAGAGATGGGACTACTAGCTTGTGTAATGTGAGATGGAACTATTAGCTGGTATAATATGGGATGGGACAATTAGCTGATATAATATATGATGGGACTATTAGCTGATATAATATAGGATGGGACTATTATCTGGTATAATATGGGATGGGACTATTAGCTGGTATAATATGCGATGGGACTATTCGCTGATATAATATACGATGGGACTATTAGCTGATATAATATAGGATGGGACTATTATCTGGTATAATATGGGATGGGACAATTATCTGGTATAATAATAGATGGGACTATTAGCTGGTATAATATGGGATGGGACTATTAGCTGGTATAATAATAGATGGGACTATTAGCTGGTATAATATGGGATGGGACTATTAGCTGGTATAATATGGGATGGGACTATTAGCTGATATAATATGGGATGGGACTATTAGCTGGTATAATGGTCCTCATTCCGAGTTGTTCGCTCGCTAGCTGCTTTTAGCAGCATTGCACACGCTAAGCCGTCGCCCTCTGGGAGTGTATCTTAGTTTAGCAGAATTGCGAACGAAAGATTAGCAGAATTGCGAATAGAAAATTCTTAGCAGTTTCTGAGTAGCTCCAGACTTACTCAGCCATTGCGATCAGTTCAGTCAGTTTCGTTCCTGGTTTGACGTCACAAACACACCCAGCGTTCGCCCAGACCCCCCCCCCCCGTTTCTGCAGACACTCCCGCGTTTTTCCCAGAAACGCCAGCGTTTTTTCGCACACGCCCCGAAAACGGCCAGTTTCCGCCCAGAAACACCCACTTCCTGTCAATCACACTCTGATCACCAGAACGATAAAAAATCCTCGTTATCCCGTGAGTAAAATACCTTACTTTTGTGTAAAATAACTAAGAGCATGCGCTCTGCGAACCTTGCGCATGCGCAGTAAGCGACTAATCGCAATATAGTGAAAATCGGCAACGAGCGAACAACTCGGAATGACCACCAATATGCGATGGGACTATTAGCTGATATAATATGCGATGGGACTATTAGCTGATATAATATAAAATGGGACTATTAGCTGGTATAATGTGGGATGGGACTATTAGCTGGTATAATAATAGATGGGACTATTAGCTGGTATAATATGGGATGGGGGATCTGGTCTCTAGGTCGACAGTAACTAGGTAGACACTATTTAGGTTGACCACCATTCGTCGACAGTAACTAGGTCAACAGGGTTTCTAGGTCGACATGTTCTAGGTCGACAAGTCAAAGGGTCGGCATGAGTTTTTCACAATTTTTTTCTTTTTTTTAACCTTTTCATACTTAACGGTCCACGCGGACTACGATTGGAACGGTAACCAGGGGACACGGTGCACTAATTGGGGTTCCTGGTCACTCTACGAAGAAAACAACACCAAAAAAACATAAAAAGCTCATGTCGACCTAGACCATGTTGACCTAGAGACCCTGTCAACCTATTTACTGTCGACCAATAGTGGTCGACCTAGACACTGTCAACCTACTTACTATCTACCTTCCATACCACACCCATGGGATGGGACCATTAGCTGGTATAATATGGGAAGGGACTATTAGCTGGTATAATAATAGATGTCACTAGTATTAGCTGGTGTAATGAGTATGTATGTTAGAGATGGGACTATTAGCTGGTATAATATGGGATGAGACTATTAGCTGGTATAATAAGGAGTATGTATGTATTAGCTGGTATAGTAAGGGCAATGTATGTTAGAGATGGGACTATTAGCTGCTATATTAAGACAACCTATGTTAGAGATGGGACTATTAGCTAGTATCATAAGGATAATGTATGTTAGTGATGGGACTATTAGCTGGTAGCACAAATTAAGGATATATATGTCAACTATCATTTGATAACATTTGGGTACATTAGAGTTAAGGCATCAGGTGACTAAAAAAATTGTACCCTTCTGAATGGTGACGTCAGTATAATGCTTAGCAGGGATTGGCTGGGAAGACGTTGGCGACGCGATGGAAGCCGGGAGTTGTAGTTCCAGCCTCTGGCGCAGCGCAGGCCTGTTCCTCCTGCTGTCAGAGCACAGGCAGTGTGAGGGGTTTTGGCAGGCGGGACAGAGGTGTGTGGAGGATGTCCTCCCTGGGAGGGGTGGCCGAGGCGTGCCCGCTGTCAGCAGTGGGAGTAGGGCTGCTCCAGGGGGTGGTAGAAGAGGGAGTTGTTCTCCTTACTGTCCTCCCTTTCCTCGTGTAACCTCGGACACAGATAAACATCCCGATGTGTCAGTGAGGCAGAGGCGCAGGGCACCTGTAACAGTGCATGGGAGCAGTGTAGCAAATACGCGATCTCATCTAACCCTTAACATAACAAATAATACATAAGGTTGCACAATTATATTCATTTACTATACAAGTGACCAATTGTATTATGGAACACTGCATTAAGTTACTGAGAAATACGGGGTCTGAAGTTGAATATTTCCTATTGGGCTGTTATTTTAAGCATATGTAAACGTAGCTGTTTTACAGACAATCCAGAATGTGTAGTGAGAGTCTTACGTTTCAGCGTTAAAATGACTCAGTTTTTTTGCCCATGTGCTCAAATTGTTTGTTTTTCCCCCCATATTGTTTTGTTGCCTGCTCCTCTACATGCTTCATTGTTGTGTTAGTGTGGTTATGGCACAGAACAAATTTGTGGACTGATGCAGAGTTGCACACATGTCCAATTAGCAGACGGATATTACGCTTCATACCCCTTTCACACCGCACAAATAAACCGGTATCGACCCGGTATATTACCAGGTCGACACGGGTTGCTGTGCAGTGTAAAAGGGTCACTCCAGAAATCCCGGGTCGCCTGACCCTGTAATTCAATCTGGGTTATAAGAAGGGTTATTACTGCATGAGGCGCAGTGTGAACGGGTTACCGGCTCGATGCGACCTGGTACCCGTTCACTGCACAGGTAGAGGCGGCGTGGAGATGATGTCATCTTCCAGCACCGCACCTGTCACCGATGCCGGCTCCCACACTTCATCGCGCATAGCAGTGCCGTCACCGGGGGGGGGGGGGGGGAGCGGCACCACCAGTAGCGGATCTTGCCATGGCGGCGCCCTCCGGAAGGCGGCGCCCCGGGCAAAAGTACTGTGTGCCCGTAGCAAGATCCGCTACTGCTACAGATATATCGCCACATCTGGCTGTGTACACTTGCTGCAGAGAACGCCGGTGAGTGACATCTTAACTGGACGGGCCATAAATGCCTACCAAGTTGTGACGTCAGGCACAACACATCGGATGGACGATTGGTCAGTGTGTATGCACTCACAAATTACCAGCAAGGTTGGCTAGCTGTGTACCCAGCAATAGGTATGTGCGCAAATGTCCCGACACCGCCCTTCCCAATGTTGGGCGATATGAAATTTGAACTCATCAAAACCCTGTGATGTTAGTGTATAAGAATGCTTAATATTTGTAGACACTCCCTTACTAATCTGTGTAAGCCTGAATCTTCAGTGATGGTCCCTGGGACCAGGGGGATGCTGGGAAGTGGGTGGTCCGGTGTGTCTGGAGTGGGTGATGGAATAAACAGCACAGCAGTGAACTCACATGTCTCTGTGTCCTTATGACTGGATTTACAAACATATGACCAAAATATGGTGTCAGAAGAATTTTAACTTGGACTGCTAGTGCTCTCAGAGTGTGAAAGAATCCTGCAGAAGTCTGTAAGGCTGTGATAGTGTCTGCAAAGCCTGCCGTGTGCTCCTCTCTTCAAACAGTGAGTAACCATGGATAAATTAGCTCCTCCAACCGGCATGCTGATGTCTGGTAACTTGTCTGAAAACTGGAAAAGATTTAAGCAAAGGTTTAATATATATCTTGCAGCATGTGGAGCTGATACAGAGGCTGACAAAACGAAGGCATCAATTTTCCTCCATGTGATAGGAGAGGATGTGCTGCAAATTTATAATAGTTTTCAGTTTGATGAGGGGCAGAATATGGTGCTATCTTCTATAATGCAAAAGTTTGAAGATTACTTTGTGCCAAGGAAAAATGTGACATATGAAAGATGTAAGTTTTTCACATGTGATCAGAAGTCTGGAGATGGATTTGATCAGTATGTTACAGAGCTGCAATCACTCAGTAAAACCTGTGAGTTTGGTGATTTAAAGGATTCACTGATTAGAGATCGTATTGTCTGTGGAATACCTGATAATGGACTCAGAGAGAGATTGCTGAGAGAGCAAGACCTAACACTAGAAAAAGCAGTGACTATGTGTAGATCTGCAGAAATAACTAGATTTCAAGCCAAAAAGATACACAAGGAAGTTGATACTGCTGTCTATGTAGTGCAGAACACAGAGCCAAGCAAACCTCCATTCTCAAGAATGAAGCAGTCTAAGCCACAGTCTAATAAGGAAATGTGTAGTAGATGTGGAAATGCTCACAATCCTAAAATGTGCCCTGCTTATGGTAAAACCTGCATGAAATGTTGTAGACTTAATCATTTTGCCAAATGCTGTAAAATGAAAAGGGAAACAAGCAATGTGCATGCTGTTAAACAGAGGAATTCTTTGTGGATTGTATTGAACTTTGCAGTGCAGATAAGAAAGAATGGATTGTCCCTTTAACTGTGAACGAGATTGTCATTCCCTTTAAGCTTGATACTGGCGCGCAGGTGAATTTTATATCGGTTCAAGACTATAAGACTTATAGAGTAAAACCTAAAATTCATCCAGCCAAAGTGAAAGTTACAGGGTACACTGGGGAGGAAATTCCTGTGAAAGGTACATGCTTAGTGACACTGAAATATAAGGGACAACAGTTTAAAAATCTCTACTGATTGTGGATAAAAATGTGCAACTGATTCTAGGATTAAGTTCCTGTGAGAAACTAAGCTTGCTAAATAAAGTTTTTATGGTGACATCACAAGTAGAAGATGACTGCAAATCGATGTTTACAGAATACAGAAACTTGTTTGAAGGTCTAGGTTGTTTGCCTGGAG
Organism: Pseudophryne corroboree; assembly: GCF_028390025.1. Lineage (NCBI taxonomy): Eukaryota > Metazoa > Chordata > Amphibia > Anura > Myobatrachidae > Pseudophryne > Pseudophryne corroboree. The sequence continues at coordinate 146,313,538 of NC_086448.1, read as the reverse complement.
AGCATAAAATAAATATAGACACGCAAGTTTCTTCAGTGATACACCCCTGTAGAAAAGTCCCGCTTGCGCTGAGAGAAAAACTGAAACAAGAGTTAAATCGCATGGAAGCCTTGGGTGTGATACAGAAAGTTGATGAGCCTACTGAATGGGTAAGCTCCTTAGTGATTGTTGAAAAGAAAAATGGACAACTCAGAATATGTCTAGACCCCAGAGATTTAAACAAAGCTATTAAACGAGAACATTTCAAACTACAAACCAGAGATGAAATCATGTCGCAATTTGCGGGAGCAAAATGGTTCAGTAAATTGGACGCATCTTCAGGATTCTGGCAAATGAAGCTAGATGAGGCCAGCTCAAAGCTTTGTACATTTAATACACCAGAAGGTCGATACAGATTTCTTTGACTACCATATGGAATATTGTCTGCTCCAGAAGTATATCACAAAAAGATACACATGATTTTTGAACATATTCCAGGTGTTGAAACAATGATGGATGACATTATTGTCTGGGGATCTACAAAGGAAGAACATGATTCTAGATTGAGACAAGTAATGGAACTTGTCAAGAAAGTGAATCTAAAGCTAAACAAGGACAAATGTGAATTTGGCGTGAATACACTTACCTTTATGGGCGACGTGGTCCCGGATCAAGGTGTAAAACCAGACCCAAGGAAAATATCAGCCATAGTGAACATGGAACGTCCTACCAACAAAGACGACGTCAGAAGATTCCTAGGAATGATTACTTACTTAGGAAAGTTTATTTCTCAACTCTCTGAACGAACAGCCTCTCTTAGATGGTTGTTGGACAAAGATAACGAGTGGATGTGGTCACATGAACAAGAAGAAAGTTGGTAAAACTTGAAACAGATCATTACAGAGCAACCAGTGCTAAAATTCTTTGATCCTGCGAAAAGAATAAGAATTTAAGCAGATGCTTCACAATTTGGCCTAGGCTCAGTGCTGTTACAAGAACATGAGGATACATGGCAACCAGTAATCTATGCATCAAGAGCACTGACAAGTGCTGAAACAAGGTATGCTCAGATAGAAAAAGAACTTCTAGCGATCACATATGCATGTGAGCGATTTCATCAGTTTGCGTATGATGAAACATTTACAGTGGAAACTGACCACAAGCCATTGGTAGCTATCATGACTAAATCATTACATGACTGTCCCATGAGAATTCAACGAATGCTTATCAGACAACAGAAATATGATGTTCACCTGCTGTACTGTCCCGGCAAATACATGTACATTGCTGATAAACTTTCTCGTGCTGTGGACAAAAGTGAAGGTTCCAAAATTCTGATGGATGAAGAGATAGAAGCCTATGTTAATTTGATCGTAGCTTCTCTACCAGTGTCTCTTGCAAGACAAGAACAGATTAGGAAAGAAACTGAGACAGATGACACAATGAAATTGTTGAAAGATATCATTCTGAAAGGTTGGCCAGCAGAAAAACATGCATGCCCGCTGTCTATCCATGATTATTGGATGTACCGCAGTGACCTTACAGTTGTCGATGGTATTATTTACAAAGGCAATAGGTTTGTCATACCTGCACGACTAAGAAAAACTATGCTGTGCAAGATACATGAAGGCCACTTAGGAGAAGAAAAATGTAAGCGGAGAGCGCGTGAAGTTATGTATTGGCCAACAATGAACCAAGACATAGCACAGACTACAGCTACATGTGAATTATGTCTTACGTATAGACCGAAACAACAAGTCGAGCCACTGAGTCCTCACGCAGTGCCAGAGAGACCGTACCAGAAAGTTGGCGCAGATTTGTTTGATTGTAATGGGAAAACGTACATTGTTGTGACTGATTATTACTCTAACTACCCTGAGGTGAAGACACTACATACAACTACTAGTATAGCCGTAATCAATTACATGAAGTCAATCTTTGCAAGGCATGGTGTTCCTATGGAAGTGTTCACTGACAATGGTCCTCAGTTTTCCAGTGCTGAATTTAGACAATTTGCTGATGAGTGGGAATTTGTCCATACTACGTCAAGTCCCCACTATCCACGCTCAAATGGGTTGGTGGAAAGTTCAGTAAAAACTGTAAAGAGTCTCATGAAAAAAGCTCAAGAAGGTAAAGAAGATTTCTCTGACGTCCTAGTGGATGCTGGGGACTCCGTAAGGACCATGGGGGATAGCGGCTCCGCAGGAGACTGGGCACAAAAGTAAAGCTTTAGGACTACCTGGTGTGCACTGGCTCCTCCCCCTATGACCCTCCTCCAAGCCTCAGTTAGATTTTTGTGCCCGAACGAGAAGGGTGCACACTAGGTGGCTCTCCTGAGCTGCTTAGTGAAAAGTTTAGTTTAGGTTTTTTATTTTCAGTGAGACCTGCTGGCAACAGGCTCACTGCATCGAGGGACTAAGGGGAGAAGAAGCGAACTCACCTGCGTGCAGAGTGGATTGGGCTTCTTAGGCTACTGGACACCATTAGCTCCAGAGGGATCGAACACAGGCCCAGCCATGGAGTCCGGTCCCAGAGCCGCGCCGCCGGCCCCCTTACAGAGCCAGAAGCAAGAAGAGGTCCGGAAAATCGTCGGCAGAAGACATCCTGTCTTCACCAAGGTAGCGCACAGCACTGCAGCTGTGCGCCATTGCTCCTCAGCACACTTCACACTTCGGTCACTGATGGGTGCAGGGCGCTGGGGGGGGCTCTAAAGCGCCGTTACCTCAGATGGCAGATACAGACGCCGACACGGATACTGACTCCAGTGTCGACGGTGAAGAGACAAATGTGACTTCCAGTAGGGCCACACGTTACATGATTGAGGCAATGAAAAATGTTTTACACATTTCTGATAATACGAGTACCACCAAAAGGGGTATTATGTTCGGTGAGGAAAAACTACCTGTAGTTTTCCTGAATCTGAGAAATTAAATGAGGTGTGTGATGAAGCGTGGGTTTCCCCCGATAAAAACTGATAATTTCTAAACAGTTATTGGCATTATATCCTTTCCCGCCAGAGGTTAGGGTGCGTTGGGAAACACCCCCTAGGGTGGATAAAGCGCTCACACGCTTGTAAAAACAAGGGCTCTACCCTCTCCTGAGATGGCCGCCCTTAAGGATCCTGCTGATAGAAAGCAGGAGGGTATCCTAAAATGTATTTACACACATACTGGTGTTATACTGCGACCAGCAATCGCCTCAGCCTGGATGTGCAGTGCTGGGTTGGCGTGGTCGGATTCCCTGACTGAAAATATTGATACCCTAGATAGGGACAGTATATTATTGCCTATAGAGCATTTAAAAGATGCATTTCTATATATGCGTGATGCACAGCGTAATATTTGCCGACTGGCATCAAGAGTAAGTGCGTTGTCCATTTCTGCCAGAAGAGGGTTATGGACACGACAGTGGTCAGGTGATGCGGATTCCAAACGGCATATGGAAGCATTGCCTTATAAAGGGGAGGAGTTATTTGGGGTCGGTCTTTCAGACCTGGTGGCCACGGCAACATCTGGGAAATCCACGTTTTTACCCCAGGTCGCCTCTCAACATAAGAAGACGCCGTATTATCAGGCGCAGTCCTTTCGTTCCCATAAGGGCAAGCGGGCAAAAGGTTCCTCATTTCTGCCCCGTGACAGAGGGAGAGGAAAAAGGCTGCAGAAATCAGCCAGTTCCCAGGAACAGAAGCCCTCTCCCGCCTCTGCCAAGCCCTCAGCATGACGCTGGGGCTTTACAAGCGGACTCAGGCATGGTGGGGGCCCGTCTCAAGAATTTCAGCGCGCAGTGGGCTCACTCGCAAGTAGACCCCTGGATCCTTCAGGTGGTATCTCAGGGGTACAAATTGGAATTCGAGACGTCTCCCCCTCGCCGTTTCCTAAAGTCGGCTTTACCGACGTCTCCCTCCGACAGGGAGGCAGTTGTCAGACTTGGTTTTGTCTGTGTCCCCGGAGGGGGCGCTAGTGGGTCAGTGGAGGTGGATGGGAGAAAACGAGGAGGCTGGATTATGTTTCTGCGCATGAGCGCAATGATATTTATTAGACAGATGGTTCACAAAACGGCAGCAGAAAATAACAGTAGGAAATGCAAATGTCAATTGTACAGCGTGGCAGCTGAAAGTCTATGGTAACAGAATGGATGGTGACTGATGAAATGATAACCGGTAGTGATGATAACAGATGAGTGATAACTTGGCAGAGAATATTCTGGTATGGGAACCAGAGCAGATTAAAACATGGAACCAGCGGAGATGGTGTTGTATGGCAAACCTGGTAGCAGAGGCAGGAGTCTGACTATGTCCACAGTGCAGGTGATGAGGCACTGGCAGCATGCAAGCTGCATCACAGGTGGAGAGATGGAACACACCTGGAGTCAGTCTCTACTGCTAGGCTGAAGCACACAGAGATGGTGGTGAGTGTGAAGCCTGTAGATGGAAGCAGGTATTGCTGGGGCTTGTAGTTCCACGGAGCTGTGAGAAGTAACCAGGAGTACAGAGTCTTAAGTAGATAGCCAGGAACACGGAACAGCAGGTAGGTATCCAGGTACACGGAGGAAACAGGAACCAGATCCTTACACATGAGTCGCAGGAGTGACACAAAGTTCAGGATGCCTGCAGACTGATCCTGCAGCTTCATATATACCCCTTGTTACACAGTCATTGGTGGAGTGAGGAAAAGTGGGTGCGGCCAAGCACCGGATTGGCCGCCGTATGCTGACTGCTGGAGGCTGTCATGGCGGCGCCCATGCCGCGGCCTAGCGGGAACGCGGCGTGCTACACGCCCGCTATCACAGGAGCGCTCCCAGGCCCAGGATGGCGTCCGATGGCAGAGACGCGGACGACAGATGAACGCAGGGACCCAGGACGGAGTCCGCAGCGGCGGACAGATGTCACCGTGGTGAGTCGATTCCTGACAGCAGTTTTGGAAGCCATTCACAAGCTGTATTCCCAGCAGGTGATAATCAAGGTACCCCTCCTGCAACAGGGAAAGGGGTATTATTCCACACTGTTGTGGTACCGAAGCCGGACGGCTCGGTGAGACCGATTTTAAATCTAAAATCTTTGAACACTTACATACAGAAGTTCAAATTCAAGATGGAGTCACTCAGAGCAGTGATTGCGAACCTGGAAGAAGGGGACTACATGGTGTCTCTGGACATAAAGGATGCTTACCTTCATGTCCCAATTTACCCTTCTCACCAAGGGTACCTCAGGTTTGTGGTACAGAACTGTCACTATCAGTTTCAGACGCTGCCGTTTGGATGGTCCACGGCACCCCGGGTCTTTACCAAGGTAATGGCCGAAATGATGATACTCCTTCGAAGGAAGGGAGTTTTAGTTATCCCTTACTTGGACGATCTCCTGATAAGGGTAAGATCCAGAGAACAGTTGGAGGTCGGTGTAGCACTATCTCAGGTAGTGTTGCGGCAGCACGGTTGGATTCTCAATATTCCAAAATCACAGCTGGTTCCGACGACTCGTCTTCTGTTCCTAGGGATGATCCTGGACACAGTCCAGAAAAAAGGTGTTTCTCCCGGAGGAGAAAGCCAGGGAGTTATCCGAGCTAGTCAGGAACCTCCTAAAACCGAGCCAAGTCTCAGTGCATCAATGCACAAGGGTTCTGGGAAAAATGGTGGCTTCCTACGAAGCAATCCCATTCGGCAGATTCCACGCAAGAACTTTCCAGTGGGACCTGCTGGACAAATGGTCCGGGTCGCATCTTCAGATGCATCAGCGGATAACCCTGTCACCAAGGACAAGGGTGTCCCTCCTGTGGTGGTTGCAGAGTGCTCATCTTCTAGAGGGCCGCAGATTCGGCATTCAGGACTGGGTCCTGGTGACCACGGATAGCAGCCTGCGAGGCTGGGGAGCAGTCACACAGGGAAGGAATTTCCAGGACTTATGGTCAAGCCTGGAGACATCACTTCACATAAATATCCTGAAGCTAAGGGCCATTTACAATGCTCTAAGCTTAGCAAGACCTCTGCTTCAAGGTCAGCCGGTGTTGATCCAGTCGGACAACATCACGGCAGTCACCCACGTAAACAGACAGGGTGGCACAAGAAGCAAGAGGGCAATGGCAGAAGCTGCAAGGATTCTTCGCTGGGCGGAAAATCATGTGATAGCACTGTCAGCAGTATTCATTCCGGGAGTGGACAACTGGGAAGCAGACTTCCTCAGCAGACACGACCTCCACCCGGGAGAGTGGGGACTTCACCCAGAAGTCTTCCACATGATTATAAACCGTTGGGAAAAACTCGACAGGTATTGCGCCAGGTCAAGGGACCCTCAGGCAATAGCTGTAGACGCTCTGGTAACACCGTGGGTGTACCAGTCAGTGTATGTGTTCCCTCCTCTGCCTCTCATACCCAAGGTACTGAGAATTATAAGATGGAGAGGAGTAAGCACTATATTCGTGGCTCCGGATTGGCCAAGAAGGACTTGGTAACCGGAACTTCAAGAGATGCTCACGGAGGATCTGTGGCCTCTACCTCTAAGAAGGGACCTGCTCCAGCAAGGACCCTGTCTGTTCCAAGACTTACCGCGGCTGCGTTTGACGGCATGGCGGTTGAACGCCGGATCCTGAAGGAAAAAGGCATTCCGGATGAAGTCATCCCTATCCTGATCAAAGCCAGGAAGGATGTAACCGCAAAACATTATCACCGCATTTGGCGAAAATATGTTGCGTGGTGCGAGGCCAGTAAGGCCCGACGGAGGAATTTCAACTGGGTCGATTCCTACATTTCCTGCAAACAGGAGTGTCTATGGGCCTGAAATTGGGGTCCATTAAGGTTCAAATTTCGGCCCTGTCAATTTTCTTCCAAAAAGAACTAGCTTCAGTCCCTGAAGTTCAGACGTTTGTAAAAGGGGTACTGTATATACAGCCTCCTTTTGTGCCTCCAGTGGCACCTTGGGATCTCAATGTAGTTTTGGGTTCCAAAAGTCACATTGGTTTGAACCACTTAAATCTGTGGAGTTAAAATATCTCACATGGAAAGTGGTCATGCTGTTGGCCCTGGCCTGGGCCAGGCGCGTGTCAGAATTGGCGGCTTTATCCTGTAAAAGCCCTTATCTGATTTTCCATTCGGACAGGGCGGAATTAAGGACTCGTCCTCAGTTTCTCCCTAAGGTGGTTTCAGCATTTCACCTGAACCAACCTATTGTGGTGCCTGCGGCTACTAGGGACTTGGAGGACTCCAAGTTGCTAGACGTTGTCTGGGCCCTGAAAATATATGTTTCCAGGACGGCTGGAGTCAGAAAATCTGACTCGCTGTTTATCCTGTATGCACCCAACAAGCTGGGTGCTCCTGCTTCTAAGCAGACTATTGCTCGTTGGATTTGTAGTACAATTCAGCTTGCACATTCTGTGGCAGGCCTGCCACAGCCAAAAATCTGTAAATGCCCACTCCACAAGGAAGGTGGGCTCATCTTGGGCGGCTGCCCGAGGGGTCTCGGCTTTACAACTTTGCCGAGCAGCTACTTGGTCAGGAGCAAATACGTTTGTAAAATTCTACAAATTTGATACCCTGGCTGAGGAGGACCTGGAGTTCTCTCATTTGGTGCTGCAGAGTCATCCGCACTCTCCCGCCCATTTGGGAGCTTTGGTATAATCCCCATGGTCCTTACGGAGTCCCCAGCATCCACTAGGACGTCAGAGAAAATAAGAATTTACTTACCGATAATTCTATTTCTCGTAGTCCGTAGTGGATGCTGGGCGCCCATCCCAAGTGCGGATTGTCTGCAATACTGGTACATAGTTATTGTTACCAAAAATTGGGTTATTGCTGTAGTGAGCCATCTTTTCTAGAGGCTCCTCTGTTATCATGCTGTTAACTGGGTTTAGATCTCAAGTTATACGGTGTGATTGGTGTGGCTGGTATGAGTCTTACCCAGGATTCAAAATCCTTCCTTATTGTGTACGCTCGTCCGGGCACAGTATCCTAACTGAGGCTTGGAGGAGGGTCATAGGGGGAGGAGCCAGTGCACACCAGGTAGTCCTAAAGCTTTACTTTTGTGCCCAGTCTCCTGCGGAGCCGCTATCCCCCATGGTCCTTACGGAGTCCCCAGCATCCACTACGGACTACGAGAAATAGAATTATCGGTAAGTAAATTCTTATTTTCTACAAAAGTCTTTTAATCTACCGCAGTACACCTTTACAGAATGGACTTTCTCCTGCACAAATGTTGATGGGAAGGAGGATTAGAGCAAATCTCCTGATACATGATGAACTGCTTAATACACATAACTCAGCGTTGGTCAGACTGAGTAAGGAACGTCAACAGGCGAAACAGAAACTGTTCCATGACAGGCGAGCAAAAAGCTTATCTGATCTAAAATCGGGTGACCAAGTCCGTCTCAGAGATCACGAGAAAGGTATTTGGGGGCAGAAAGGTATTGTGCAAGCACAAGTAGCACCAAGATCTTATACTATACGTACAGAGCGTGGAACGGAAGTAAGAAGAAATCAGGTGGATTTAAGATCTCAACCTAACCATAATGAAGACAACATGACTGAAGAATACCCTTCATCTGACATGTATGATGATCCTTATAATGGTGAACAAACCACGATTCTAGAAAGGTCCAACATGGTAGATGAAGCACAGACTGTGTATGAAAGACCCAAAAGGGAAATACGCAGACCTGAGAGACTCATTGAAATGTGTTAGATGATGTTCTTAATATGATGTTGTTAATTGTTGCATTGAAGCGTACAGGGCTTATCTTTAAAGAAAAGAGGATGTTATGTTAGTGTATTAGAATGCTTAATATTTGTACACACTCCCTTACTAATCTGTGTAAGCCTGAATCTTCAGTGATGGTCCCTGGGACCAGGGGGATGCTGGGAAGTGGGTGGTCCGGTGTGTCTGGAGTGGGTGATGGAATAAACAGCACAGCAGTGATGTCTCTGTGTCCTTATGACTGGATTTACAAACATATGAACAAAACAAACCCCTAACACCAAACCTCCGCTGTATTAGAGTATTGTGGAAGAGGAGGTCAGTAAGCAGGTGAAGTGTCGACGATTGAAATAAAAAGGCAGGATCTTGCCAGTAAACAAATATCACTGTATTTCTATAGACTATTTATCAATTGCAATGTAAGAAAAACAAGGGCTATATAAGAACAAGACAGACTGAAAAAGTGGATATTTTCTGTTCAACTGATAAAAAAAATCCCTAAAAACTACGCTGCAGTCCTAATAGAAAATTGCAAATAATTCATAATTGCCTGATGTATGGGTGGTGTCATGGTTAGCAGTACTGTTAGCAGTACTGCCTCACAGTACTGAGCTCTAGAGTTTGATTCTCCACAAGGCCTTGACTTGGTGGAGTTTGTGTGTTCTCCCCATGCTTGCTTGGGTTTCCTATGAGTACTCCAGTTTTCTCCCATCATCCAAAAACATACTGGCTTCTGTCAAAAATAAACCCTATTGTGTGTGTACATGTACTAGGGAATGTAGATTGTATGCACCACTGGGGCAGGGACTGATGTGAATTAGCAAATATTCTTTGTAAAGCCTCGCAAATTAACACCTCAACCCTGGCACACCAAATGCACCAGATATCTGCAAAAATGCTCACGTACTCCTGAGCGACACTGGAGGAAATCACGCTCTAAGGAAGACTTTCTCCATTTCAAACTTATGCTCTCATCCTTCAGTGCTGCTCTTTCTCTTGCTAAACAGTCATACTTCAAGAACCTCATCTCCTCCCAGTCTTCCAACCCCCCGGCACCTCTTTACCACTCTCAACTCACTCCTCTGCCCACCTCCACCTCGTCTCCCTTCCTCACTCTCTGCTCTTGACTTTGCCACTTACTTCACATCCAAAATTGACTCCATACGTCAGGACATCACATCACACCAGACCATCAGTAACCAGCCTTCTCCCATCCCTTACCAACCCTCCCCTTCCCTGGCACCAACTCTGACATCTTTCTCCCATGCATCTGGAGAGGAAGTCATGGCCCTCATTCGTTCCTGTCCCCTCACCACCTCCCCACTTGACCCTATCCCCTCCCACCTCCTCCACTACCTCTCTCCTTCTGCTTGTTCCCATCTTTCCCACCTTCTCAATCTATCCCTCTCATCAGGCACTGTCCCCTCTGCCTTCAAGCATGCACTCATCTCTCCCATTCTTAAAAAACCTACCCTTGATCCAAACACTCTCTCCAACTACCGACCCATCTCTCTCCTCCCTTTTGCCTCCAAACTCCTTGAGCGTATTGTCTACAACCGCCTTACTTCCTTTCTTTCCTCACACTCACTGCTTGACACATTCCAGTCTGGCTTCCGTCCTCTCCACTCCACTGAAACTGCCCTTACAAAAATATGCTGCTAAATCTAAGGGACACTACTCTCTACTTATTCTACTGGATCTCTCTGCTGCTTTCGACACTGTGGACCATCCTCTCCTATAGCAAATCCTACACTCCATTGGTCTGCGTGACACTGCCCTTTCTTGGCTGTCCTCCTACCGTTCTGACCGTTCATTCTCTGTCTCCTCTCATGACTCTACCTCCCCCTCACTTCCACTAATTGTAGGGGTACCCCAAGGTTCTGTCCTTGGTCCTCTTCTCTTCTCTCTCTATACGTCCTCACTAGGTAAGCTCATTAGTTCTTTTGATTTCCAATATCATCTCTATGCTGATGACACTCAAATCTAGCTATCCTCTCCAGACCTCTCCCCTGCTCTCCTCACTCGTATCTCCAACTGTCTCTCTGCTACCTCTTCCTGGATGTCCCAGCGCTTTCTTAAACTTAATATGTCTAAGACCGAGCTGAGCATCTTCCCTCCCTCCCGCATAACCTCACCTCCTACAATCTCATTATCTATTGATGGCACTACTATCTCCTCTAGCCCCCAAGTGCGCTGTCTTGGAGTAATCCTTGACTCCTCCCTCTCCTTCAAACCACACATTCAGCACCTCTCACAAACCTGCCGTTTTCATCTAAAAAATATTTCCAGGATCAGACCCTTTCTGACCCAGGATGCTACTAAGACTCTCATCCACTCACTGATCATCTCCAGACTGGACTACTGTAATCTCCTCCTGACTGGCATTCCTGACAAATACCTCTCTCCACTCCAATCCTCAATGCTGCTGCCCGGCTCATCTTCCTCACCAAACACACTACGTCCACCTCTCCTCTCTTACTAGACCTTCACTGGCTCCCTTTCCCTTTCAGAATCCATTTCAAGCTTCTCACACTTGCTTACAAAGCACTCACCCACTCCTCTCCCATCTACATCTCTGACCTTATCTCCCTTTACACTCCCACCCGTTCTCTTCGCTCTGCTAATGCACGCCGACTCTCCTGCCTACGGATTACTTCCTCCCACTCCTACCTCCAAGATTTTTCACGTGCTGCACCACTTCTCTGGAATTCCCTACCTCTCCCCCTCAGACTCTCTACCTCTCTACAAAACTTCAAACGGGCTCTCAAGACCCACTTCTTCACCAAACCAAGCCAAATCTCATCCTAAACCTCTGTACCATGCTCTCTATGTACCCCATCTGTCTCACCCCTGTCTGTCTACCCCTCCCCTTTAGAATGTAAGCTCTCACGAGCAGGGCTCTCTTCCCTCATGTGCTTATCCTTTTCTTACTTTAATAATATTCAGCTGCACCAAATCCAGCAGTCTTCTGCCACCTGATACTTATTCCAGTGTCATCTGCTGATGTAGCTATGTTTATTTACCCTGTACTTATCCTATATTGTCGTCAACTGTAAGTCGCTGTTTTCCTGCTTGATTATTTGTTTATGTACTCTGTAATTGGGCGCTATGGATCCCTTGTGGTGCCATATAAATAAAGGATAATAATAATAATAATAATAATAAATAATATGACTGCACTCAATAAACAATAAATCAATAATCAATCAATCAATGATAACTGTTAATACAAATGAAACTTTATGTTAAAACTATTACATATGCGTATATATTCTAAACATAATAAAAGTACTCTCATGTTACACTTCTGTTATACAGAGAATATTCAATGTATTGAGCTTTGACGTTTTAATGGCTGTTAATTTAGCTCCTCTGAAAATAGTGGTAGAATGGTATTAGAATTAGTGGGCTTACTCCACAGCTCTTTCCAAACCTGTGACAGTGGTCATATGAGTCTTTTAAAAAGTCATTTCTTGATGGTGGAGGTGATAGCCACGTTTGTTCGGGTCTGATAGGTCATACCAGCGGTCAGGAGACCGATACTGGAATACCGACAGCCGGAATACCGGTGGCAAGCCACACTATTATATTCCCCCTCAGGTGGTGGCGTGGACTACCACCCGAGTGAGAATTCGGGGCTTTGGTCAGGATTCGGACCGGCTGCATTTAGCCAGCTTTTGGGATTCCGGCGTCAGTCTCCTGACTGCCGGGATCCCAACAGCGGGTAAATTAAATGCATTGGTTTGTTCCACTATGGAATGAATGCAGTGTATAGAATTTGAGGATCTTTGTTACTGAACTATTTGTGACCTTGAACGATGACTATGCCCTCTTTGTCTTTTACCACTCTACCACCTGTCCATTTGACACTATTCATATCTCAGTCGTAACTAAGGTATGTTACCTCTTCCTCCCCACTGGTATCTTTCTATCATTATTCAAGTATGGGCCCTAATGATATCTCAGCATATCTCACATCTCTCATGTCTCTCCAAGCTCATTGAGAGGATTACATTTGCATTGCAACCTTCCTATCTTTAAAAAACCTGTTGGACCCCGTTCAGTCATGCTTTTGTTCTCAGCACTCAGACTCCGTGCTGTAGAGAGGTGTACCGGGCCTGGGTACTATTTGGGGTGTGTCCTAAGCATTCAAGGTGTAGCCATGCCCCTTAGAAAAATATTAAAAAAGTATTTGTAGTACTGTGATGTAGTGCTGTGCAACAAACAGGCACTGTGAACCCAGAGCCGGCCCTAACCAATATGATGCCCTAGGCAAGATTTTGGCTGATGCCCCCTTGCACAGATGCTAGTTCCGCCTATGACCCTGTACCCCTTTCCCAGCACCATCACCCCTCACCCATAGCAGTCCTCATTTTGGTGCTCCTACCCCGTATATTTTAAATAGGAACAGTGTGCACATGCAGTGCGCAGCCCAAAACAGTGCGTGTTCTTGCTGGGAAGTGGCATGGCCACACAATAATACCCCCAGTTGAAATTATGCCACACAGTACTGCAACTTTAGTTACATTATATCATGCAATAGTGTCTCTTATTGACTTTACATCACACAGTAGTACCACGTTACTCCTCACAGTAGTGCCCCTTATTCACATTACACCACACCATATTGCTCTTTATTCACATTAGACCACACAGTAGAGCCCTTTCTATATGTTATGCAACAAAGTTCTGTAGTACACCTTATATACATAATGCCGCACATTAGTAATGCATTTCGTATGCAGATAGAGTCGCAGTCACACACAGAATATAGGCATGCTGCATATAATTTTAATCAGCATTTGCCTAGTTTGCCTATGCCTAGGGTCGGCTCTGTGTGAACCCCTCAGCCATGGGCAAATCCGGGGGGAGGGGGAGAGACTGCTGCTGTAGGTAAAGAACAATTAGGGGAATATTTACTAAAGTGCGGGTTTTCAAATGTGGAGATGTTAACCATAGCAACCAATCAGATTCTACTTATCATTTAGAAGACAATAGCCAGAATCTGATTGGTTGCTATGGGCAACATCTCCACATTTAAAAACCTGCACTTTAGTAAATACAGGTTGAGTATCCCCTATCCAAATATTCAGAAATACGGAATTTTTTGAGTGAGAGTGAGATAGTGAAACCTTTGTTTTCTGATGGCTTAATGTACACAAACTGTGTTTAATACACAAAGTTGTTAAAAAATATTGTATTAAATAGAGATGAGCGGGTTCGGTTCCTCGGAATCCGAACCCGCCCGAACTTCAGTTTTTTTTACACGGGGCCGAGCGACTCGGATCTTCCCGCCTTGCTCGGTTAACCCGAGCGCGCCCGAACGTCATCATCCCGCTGTCGGATTCTCGCGAGGCTCGGATTCTATCGCGAGACTCGGATTCTATATAAGGAGCCGCGCGTCGCTGCCATTTTCACACGTGCATTGAGATTGATAGGGAGAGGACGTGGCTGGCATCCTCTCCGTTTAGAGTGACTAGAGTACTAGAGAGAGACACAAATTTTGGGGAGCATATAGGAGGAGTACTACTTGCTGCTGATAGTGTGACCAGTGACCAGTGCCACCAGTTTAATTAATCCGTTCTCTGCCTGAAAAAAAACGATACACAGTGTGACACAGTCACACATACCATATCTGTGCTCAGCCCAGTGTGCTGCATCATATACTGTATATCATTATCTGACTGCACTTAAGTACAGTGCACACTTTTGCTGCCAGAGTGCCACTGCCAGTGTGACTGACCAGTGACTACTGACCACCAGTATTGTGATTGTCTGCTGACCACCAGTATATTGTGATTGTCTGCCTGAAAAAGTTAAACACTCGTCGTGTGGTGTTTTTATAAACGCATTCTGCAGACAGTGTCCAGCAGGTCCGTCATTACATAATATATACCTGTCCGGCTGCAGTACTAGTGTGATATATATATATATTTTAATTTTATCTCATTATCATCCAGTCTATATTAGCAGCAGACACAGTACGGTAGTCCACGGCTGTAGCTACCTCTGTGTCGGCAGTCGCTCGTCCATCCATAATTGTATACCACCTACCCGTGGTTTTTTTTTTTCTATCTTCTTGATACTAGTAGCTTACTTTAGGAGTCTGCAGTGCTGAGTCTGACAGACAGTGTCCAGCAGGTCCGTCATTACATAATATATACCTGTCCGGCTGCAGTACTAGTGTGATATATATATATATTTTAATTTTATCTCATTATCATCCAGTCTATATTAGCAGCAGACACAGTACGGTAGTCCACGGCTGTAGCTACCTCTGCGTCGGCAGTCGCTCGTCCATCCATAATTGTATACCACCTACCCGTGTTTTTTTTTTTTCTATCTTCTTGATACTAGTAGCTTACTTTAGGAGTCTGCAGTGCTGAGTCTGACAGACAGTGTCCAGCAGGTCCGTCATTACATAATATATACCTGTCCGGCTGCAGTACTAGTGTGATATATATATATATATTTTAATTTTATCTCATTATCATCCAGTCTATATTAGCAGCAGACAAAGTACGGTAGTCCACGGCTGTAGCTACCTCTGTGTCGGCAGTCGCTCGTCCATCCATAATTGTATACCACCTACCCGTGGTTTTTTTTTTCTATCTTCTTGATACTAGTAGCTTACTTTAGGAGTCTGCAGTGCTGAGTCTGACAGACAGTGTCCAGCAGGTCCGTCATTACATAATATATATACCTGTCCGGCTGCAGTACTAGTGTGATATATATATATATTTTAATTTTATCTCATTATCATCCAGTCTATATTAGCAGCAGACACAGTACGGTAGTCCACGGCTGTAGCTACCTCTGTGTCAGCAGTCGCTCGTCCATCCATAAGTATACTAGTATCCATCCATCTTCATTGTTTACCTGAGGTGCCTTTTAGTTGTGCCTATTAAAATATGGAGAACAAAAATGTTGAGGTTCCAAAATTAGGGAAAGATCAAGATCGACTTCCACCTCGTGCTGAAGCTGCTGCCACTAGTCATGGCCGAGACGATGAAATGCCAGCAACGTCGTCTGCCAAGGCCGATGCCCAATGTCATAGTACAGAGCATGTAAAATCCAAAACACCAAATATCAGTAAAAAAAGAACTCAAAAATCTAAAATAAAATTGTCGGAGGAGAAGCGTAAACTTGCCAATATGCCATTTACCACACGGAGTGGCAAGGAACGGCTGAGGCCCTGGCCTATGTTCATGGCTAGTGGTTCAGCTTCACATGAGGATGGAAGCACTCAGCCTCTCGCTAGAAAAATGAAAAGACTCAAGCTGGCAAAAGCACCGCAAAGAACTGTGCGTTCTTCGAAATCCCAAATCCACAAGGAGAGTCCAATTGTGTCGGTTGCGATGCCTGACCTTCCCAACACTGGACGTGAAGAGCATGCGCCTTCCACCATTTGCACGCCCCCTGCAAGTGCTGGAAGGAGCACCCGCAGTCCAGTTCCTGATAGTCAGATTGAAGATGTCAGTGTTGAAGTACACCAGGATGAGGAGGATATGGGTGTTGCTGGCGCTGGGGAGGAAATTGACAAGGAGGATTCTGATGGTGAGGTGGTTTGTTTAAGTCAGGCACCCGGGGAGACACCTGTTGTCCGTGGGAGGAATATGGCCATTGACATGCCTGGTGAAAATACCAAAAAAATCAGCTCTTCGGTGTGGAAGTATTTCAACATAAATGCGGACAACATTTGTCAAGCCGTGTGTTGCCTTTGTCAAGGTGTAATAAGTAGGGGTAAGGACGTTAACCACCTCGGAACATCCTCCCTTATACGTCACCTGCAGCGCATTCATAATAAGTCAGTGACAAGTTCAAAAACTTTGGGCGACAGCGGAAGCAGTCCACTGACCAGTAAATCCCTTCCTCTTGTAACCAAGCTCACGCAAACCACCCCACCAACTCCCTCAGTGTCAATTTCCTCCTTCCCCAGGAATGCCAATAGTCCTGCAGGCCATGTCACTGGCAATTCTGACGAGTCCTCTCCTGCCTGGGATTCCTCCGATGCATCCTTGCGTGTAACGCCTACTGCTGCTGGCGCTGCTGTTGTTGCTGCTGGGAGTCGATGGTCATCCCAGAGGGGAAGTCGTAAGCCCACTTTTACTACTTCCACCAAGCAATTGACTGTCCAACAGTCCTTTGCGAGGAAGATGAAATATCACAGCAGTCATCCTGTTGCAAAGCGGATAACTGAGGCCTTGACAACTATGTTGGTGTTAGACGTGCGTCCGGTATCAGCCGTTAGTTCACAGGGAACTAGACAATTTCTTGAGGTAGTGTGCCCCCGTTACCAAATACCATCTAGGTTCCACTTCTCTAGGCAGGCGATACCGAGAATGTACACGGACGTCAGAAAAAGACTCACCAGTGTCCTAAAAAATGCAATTGTACCCAATGTCCACTTAACCACGGACATGTGGACAAGTGGAGCAGGGCAGGGTCAGGACTATATGACTGTGACAGCCCACTGGGTAGATGTATGGACTCCCGCCGCAAGAACAGCAGCGGCAGCACCAGTAGCAGCATCTCGCAAACGCCAACTCTTTCCTAGGCAGGCTACGCTTTGTATCACCGGTTTCCAGAATACGCACACAGCTGAAAACCTCTTACGGCAACTGAGGAAGATCATCGCGGAATGGCTTACCCCAATTGGACTCTCCTGTGGATTTGTGGCATCGGACACCGCCAGCAATATTGTGTGTGCATTAAATATGGGCAAATTCCAGCACGTCCCATGTTTTGCACATACCTTGAATTTGGTGGTGCAGAATTATTTAAAAAACGAGAGGGGCGTGCAAGAGATGCTGTCGGTGGCCAGAAGAATTGCGGGACACTTTCGGCGTACAGGCACCGCGTACAGAAGACTGGAGCACCACCAAAAACGCCTCAACCTGCCCTGCCATCATCTGAAGCAAGAAGTGGTAACGAGGTGGAATTCAACCCTATATATGCTTCAGAGGTTGAAGGAGCAGCAAAAGGCCATTCAAGCCTATACAATTGAGCACGATATAGGAGGTGGAATGCACCTGTCTCAAGCGCAGTGGAGAATGATTTCAACGTTGTGCAAGGTTCTGCTGCCCTTTGAACTTGCCACACGTGAAGTCAGTTCAGACACTGCCAGCCTGAGTCAGGTCATTCCCCTCATCAGGCTTTTGCAGAAGAAGCTGGAGACATTGAAGGAGGAGCTAACACGGAGCGATTCCGCTAGGCATGTGGGACTTGTGGATGGAGCCCTTAATTCGCTTAACAAGGATTCACGGGTGGTCAATCTGTTGAAATCAGATCACTACATTTTGGCCACCGTGCTCGATCCTAGATTTAAAACCTACCTTGGATCTCTCTTTCCGGCAGACACAAGTCTGCTGGGGTTCAAAGACCTGCTGGTGAGAAAATTGTCAAGTCAAGCGGAACGCGACCTGTCAACATCTCCTCCTTCACATTCTCCCGCAACTGGGGGTGCGAGGAAAAGGCTCAGAATTCCGAGCCCACCCGCTGGCGGTGATGCAGGGCAGTCTGGAGCGACTGCTGATGCTGACATCTGGTCCGGACTGAAGGACCTGACAATGATTACGGACATGTCGTCTACTGTCACTGCATATGATTCTCTCCCCATTGAAAGAATGGTGGAGGATTATATGAGTGACCGCATCCAAGTAGGCACGTCAGACAGTCCGTACTTATACTGGCAGGAAAAAGAGGCAATTTGGAGGCCCTTGCACAAACTGGCTTTATTCTACCTAAGTTGCCCTCCCACAAGTGTGTACTCCGAAAGAGTGTTTAGTGCCGCCGCTCACCTTGTCAGCAATCGGCGTACGAGGTTACTTCCAGAAAATGTGGAGAAGATGATGTTCATTAAAATGAATTATAATCAATTCCTCCGTGGAGACATTGACCAGCAGCAATTGCCTCCACAAAGTACACAGGGATCTGAGATGGTGGATTCCAGTGGGGACGAATTGATAATCTGTGAGGAGGGGGATGTACACGGTGATATATCGGAGGATGATGATGAGGTGGACATCTTGCCTCTGTAGAGCCAGTTTGTGCAAGGAGAGATTAATTGCTTCTTTTTTGGTGGGGGTCCAAACCAACCCGTCATTTCAGTCACAGTCGTGTGGCAGACCCTGTCACTGAAATGATGGGTTGGTTAAAGTGTGCATGTCCTGTTTATACAACATAAGGGTGGGTGGGAGGGCCCAAGGACAATTCCATCTTGCACCTCTTTTTTCTTTAATTTTTCTTTGCGTCATGTGCTGTTTAGGGAGTATTTTTTTGAAGGGCCATCCTGCGTGACACTGCAGTGCCACTCCTAGATGGGCCAGGTGTTTGTGTCGGCCACTAGGGTCGCTTAGCTTACTCACACAGCTACCTCATTGCGCCTCTTTTTTTCTTTGCGTCATGTGCTGTTTGGGGAGTGTTTTTTGGAAGGGCCATCCTGCGTGACACTGCAGTGCCACTCCTAGATGGGCCAGGTGTTTGTGTCGGCCACTAGGGTCGCTTAGCTTACTCACACAGCTACCTCATTGCGCCTCTTTTTTTCTCTGCGTCATGTGCTGTTTGGGGAGTGTTTTTTGGAAGGGCCATCCTGCGTGACACTGCAGTGCCACTCCTAGATGGGCCAGGTGTTTGTGTCGGCCACTAGGGTCGCTTAGCTTACTCACACAGCTACCTCATTGCGCCTCTTTTTTTCATTGCGTCATGTGCTGTTTGGGGAGTGTTTTTTGGAAGGGCCATCCTGCGTGACACTGCAGTGCCACTCCTAGATGGGCCAGGTGTTTGTGTCGGCCACTAGGGTCGCTTAGCTTACTCACACAGCTACCTCATTGCGCCTCTTTTTTTCTTTGCGTCATGTGCTGTTTGGGGAGTGTTTTTTGGAAGGGCCATCCTGCGTGACACTGCAGTGCCACTCCTAGATGGGCCAGGTGTTTGTGTCGGCCACTAGGGTCGCTTAGCTTACTCACACAGCTACCTCATTGCGCCTCTTTTTTTCTTTGCGTCATGTGCTGTTTGGGGAGTGTTTTTTGGAAGGGCCATCCTGCGTGACACTGCAGTGCCACTCCTAGATGGGCCAGGTGTTTGTGTCGGCCACTAGGGTCGCTTAGCTTAGTCATCCAGCGACCTCGGTGCAAATTT
This sequence comes from Pseudophryne corroboree, assembly GCF_028390025.1. NCBI lineage: Eukaryota > Metazoa > Chordata > Amphibia > Anura > Myobatrachidae > Pseudophryne > Pseudophryne corroboree. The sequence continues at coordinate 146,293,743 of NC_086448.1, read as the reverse complement.
TAGGACTAAAAATAATATTGTGAGGTGTGAGGTGTTCAGAATAGACTGAAAATGAGTGGAAATTATGGTTTTTGAGGTTAATAATACTTTGGGATCAAAATGACCCCCAAATTCTATGATTTAAGCTGTTTTTTAGTGTTTTTTGAAAAAAACACCCGAATCCAAAACACACCCGAATCCGACAAAAAAAAATTCGGTGAGGTTTTGCCAAAACGCGGTCGAACCCAAAACACGGCCGCGGAACCGAACCCAAAACCAAAACACAAAACCCGAAAAATTTCAAGTGCACATCTTTAGTATTAAATGACCTTCAGGCTGTGTGTATACGGTGTATATGAAACATAAATGAATTGTGTGAATGTACACACACTTTGTTTAATACGCAAAGGCCCTCATTCCGAGTTGATCGCTCGCTAGCTGCTTTTAGCAGCAGTGCAAACGCTAAGCCGCCACCCTCTGGGAGTGTATCTTAGCTTAGCAGAAGTGTGACCGAAAGCATCGCAGCGCTGCTACAAAAAAAGATTGTGCAGTTTCTGAGCAGCTCCAGACCTACTCCTAGCTAGCGATCACTTCAGACTATTTAGTTCCTGTTTTGACGTCACAAACACGCCCTGCGTTCGGCCAGCCATGCCTACGTTTTTCCAGCCACTCCTGCGTTTTTATCTGGCACGCCTGTTTTTTTTCACACACTCCCCGAAAACGGTCAGTTACCACCCAGAAACACCCACTTCCTGTCAATAACTCTGCAGTCAGCAGTGTGACTGAAAAGCGTCGCTAGACCTTGTGTGAAACTACGTCGGCTTTTGTGAAAGAATGACGCGCGTGCGCAGTGCGCAACATACGCATGCGCAGAAAAGCTGAATTTTAGCCTGATCGCTTCGCTGCGAACACCGGCAGCTAGCGATCAACTCGGAATGAGGGCCAAAGTTATTAAGAGTATTGACTAAAATGACCTTTAGGTGGTGTGTATAAGGTGCATATGAAACATAAATGCATTCTGTGCTTAGACTTGGGTCCCATCACCATGATATCTCATTATGGTATGCAATTATTCCAAAATACGGAAAAATCTGATATCCAAAGTACTCCTGGTCCCAAGCATTTTGGATAAGGGATACTCAACCTGTATACCCGTTAGAATCAAATAGTAGACTTTACATTTACTAGTGATCAAACACTGATTTAGACAGTGTAGTCTATGCAGGGCTGCTGAGAGGGGGAGCAGAGTCGGCCCTAGGCATAGGCAAACTAGACAATTGCCTAGGGCATCTGGTATGCCTAGGGGCACAATCAACTTCTGCTGATTAAAATGATATGCAGCATGCCTATATTCTGTGTGTAGCATTTCGTATGCAGATACAGCCACAGTCGCACGCAGTATATAGGCATGCTGCATATCATATTAATCAGCAGAAGCTGCTAGTGCATCCTAGCCACATAGCAATGCAAATAAGATGCATAAGGGACATTATGTGTGTCATTATGTGTATAAGGGCATTAACAATGTGCGGCATATATGTAAGGGAAATTATGTGTATAAAGGCATTAATAAGGGTTGGCATAATGTGTAAGGCACATTATGTTTATAAGGACATTAATAATGTGTGTCATATGTGTAAGGGGCATTACTGTGTGGTATTATGTGTATAAATGCATTACAAATGTATGGCATTATGTGTATAAGGTGCTCTACTGTGTGGTGTTACATATAGAAAGGGCACTACTGTGTGGTCTAATGTGAATAAAGAGCAATATGGTCTGTAATGTGAATAAGGAGCAATATGGTGTGGTGTAATGAGAATAAAGAGCAATATGGTGTGGTGTAATGTGAATAAGGAGCAATTCAGTATGAGGTTATGTGAATGTGGGGCACTACTGTGAGGAGTAACGTATATAAGGTAAAGTGGTACTACTGTGTGATGTAATGTGAGTAAGGGACACTATCGCTTTATAAATTGTGAATAAAGTTGCACTACTGTGAGGCATAAGTTGAATTGTAGGTACTATTGTGTGGTCATGCCCCTTGGCTGCAAAAACACATACCTTTTTGGGCTGTGCGCCGAATGTGCACACTGTTCTTATTTAAATTACAGGGGGTAGGAAAACAAAAAAAAGGACTGCTATGAGTGGGGGATGATAGTGCTGGGAAAGGGGTGTAGGGTCAAAGGCGGAACTAGCGTGATGCTAGGGGGCACCAGCCAAAATCTTTCCTAGGGCATCATATTGGTTAGGGCCGGCTCTGAGAGGGAGGATACTAATTACCTGGGCCTGGCTAGTTGGAGGTGCCCGGTAGCAGCCCGAGCCCGCCATCGGGCCCCTCCAACAAGCTGCCCCTCCACACACTCGATGGCCGTGCATAGACTGTCTAAGGTGGACAATGTTTGATCATTGGAAAATGTAAAGTATCTACTATTTGATTTTAATTGTTCTGGACCTATTAACTTCATTTGACACTGTTGCTCTCTTACTTCCATGCAAAGGTAATGGTCTCTAGGACACTGTCCTATTCTGGTTCTTATGCTACTTATCAAACTGCTCCTACGGCATTAATTTGTATGGATCTACATCCCCGCCTCTTTATTTATCAGTTGAAACACCACAAAACATTGTCTTAGGAGCTGTGCTCTTCTCCAAAGCACTCTCTTGGAAAACTTGTAAGCTGCTTTTGGTTTAAGGGGGTCATTCATATCTGATGGCTGGGCAGCGATTTTTGCAGTCCTGCGTTCAGATAGTTGCCGCCTACAGGGGGAGTGTTTTTTCGCTGTGCAAGTGTGCGAACACATGTGTAACAGAGCTGCACAAACTGATTTTGTGCAGTCTTTGTGCAGCCCAGGACTTCAGCCTGTTCAGGCCCGAATTTGACATCAGACATCCTGCCTTTAAACACTTGGACACACCTGCGTTTTTCCAGACACTTCTTGGAAACGGTCATTTGACACCCACAAATGCCCTCTTCCTGTCAATCTCCTTGCGAACGCCCGTGCGAATGGATCCTTCGCACAAACCCATCGCTGACCGGCGATCCCCTTTGCAGCCATCCGTCGTGCCTGCGCATTGCGGTGCATATGCATGCGCAGTTCAGATCTGATCGCCCTCTGTGTTAAAATGCACAGCAGCAATCAGATCTGAATGACCCCCTAAGTATGACCTGTACTTGAAATGCTCCCTAAAGCTGGGTATACACTAGACGATATTTTGGCCAATTTGTTGTTTTGAGGCGTATTGTAATGATAAATCACCACATTGTCCACTGTGTGTGCACTATTGAGATTAAACGAGAGGTCAGTTCCATTCCGAGAGAGAATCTTCTAAGGCAGAACTGCAGGTCGAAAGACCAAGTTCTACTATTTGTGACCAAGTATCATACATCTAGCCCAGTGGTCCCTAGGGCCCTCAAAGCGTTGTGGCCGATAGTTTCAACTGACGAGAGCCTTTCTATCTTTAAGAAAAAAACATCCCATGACCTGTTTCACCAAAGGCAAAAGTATAAAGGACTATATTGTTCACACCGACATCACCGGTTTTGGATCTACTCCGTCAACGTCTTTTCTTACCAAGGCACCTGGCTGTTACATGTGCTTAGGCTACAAGACCTGCAAGTACATGCACGCCGGCTCGTCCTTTCCTTCAAGCACCACTGGCAGTACGTTCAAAATCAGACATGTATTGTCCTGTACTACATCTCATATTGTCTACTTGATTACTTGCCCTTGCAATTTGCAATATGTGGGCAAGACAGTACGGAATGCCAGAGAATGCTTTGCTATGCATAGGTCGGCTGTTAAGTTTGCTCTGTTGGGTAAGATGTCTGACCAGCCTGTAGCGAGACACTATGCCGAGATGAAGCATTCATTGGAAGATTTATGCTTTCAAATCATTGACCATGTTCCCAAGAACCTTAGGAATGGCGATCGTTCTGGCAAATTGTTGTGTATTGAAACCAAGTGGATGTTCACTCTGGGCACTACGAAACCGAAAGGTCTCAATAATAAAATCCAATGGAACTTTTTCTAACTTCATTTATGAAATTTACTGCATATTTGCAGTGTGCTTGTGTGTTTTTACGGTTGTTTCATTTATTCTTCTTACCCCTTCCCTTCTTCTTTCTTTTTTACAGGTTCTCGGACTTATCATTGAACTTATAATTTTTTCAGCTAATGATTTGATATATTGGTATTGTTCCAAAAACACCATTTTTATTACACATCACACGTAGTTTTGAGTTTTGTGCCCACAACTAAGAAAGTGGTGGCTCGTACAAAGTTCAACCTTAGAGCAGTGCCCCATTTTTCATTTGGTCTTCTATGTTTCATACCCGTGTCTTTGTTTGGACCAGATCGCTTTATTATAGATACAGTAATCTATTTCTGGGTCAAGTTCTTACATGTACTTTTACATATACTTTTCCTGTAAATGTTTACAGCTTTTGGGGTTCATTATCCTATTATATTGGGAGCTTACATTTTGCCTTTTACAGACTCTTGTATATTGACATAATGCTATTCGCACCCACATTATTACTATTAAGAATGAGTTCATGGCCAGTTAAATAAGAAAATTGCGCACACAAGCGGTTATTTTAGTCTCTATCACATGATTTTCATCCACATTGTTCCTATGCACCTTGATTATTGTAAATTTGTCATACGTCCTAGAGGATGCTGGGGGCGACATCAAGACCATAGGGTATAGACAGGATCCGCAGGAGACATGGGCCCTCTAAAGACTTTTCATTGGGTGTGAACTGGCTCCTCCCCCTATGCCCCTCCTCCAGACCCCAGTTTTAGAAATGTGCCCAGGTCGACTGGATGCACTCTGAGGAGCTCTACTGAGTTTCTCTGAAAAGACTTATGTTAGGTTTTTTATTTTCAGGGAGATCTGCTGGCATCAGACTCCCTGCTTCGTGGGACTGAGGGGTCAGAAGCAGAACCAACTTCCTCAGAGTTTCATGGCTCTGCTTCTGGCTGACAGGACACCATTAGCTCCTGAAGGGAACTGAACGCTAGCCGTGTCTAGATGCTCACTCCCACAGCACGCCGTCACCCCCCCTCACAGAGCCAGAAGTCCGAAGACAGGTGAGTATGAGAAGATTGAACTTCAATCAAGTAAGTGACGGATGAGGTACGACGCGGCTGGCGGGAGCGCAGCGCGCCATTGCTGCCCACACACACAGGCACTGCAGGGCGCGAGGGGGATGCGCCCTGGGCATCAAAATACCTCTATAAACTGGCTAATAGGGGGCATAAGATGCCCAGGCACAGCCCTACCCCCGCCAGTAAAAATATTACAGTCTCTGAGGTAAAAAGGGCGGAGCTTCTTCCTCAGGCAGCCAGCACACTACTCAGCACCATTTTCTCTCTCTCTCCTCAGGTTGCAGAGGTAGCTGGTCCTCCTCCACTTCTGACTACAAGTATTCAGGGTGTAAATAAGGGGGCACAAAGCGATTTGGGTGCTTTACAAATGTGTTTTACTGTGTAAAGAGCGCTGCATGTCAGTGGGCATTCTGTGTTCACAGACATTACAGGCACTGGGGTTGTGAGCTGGCTGCTCCTATAATGTGTCCCTCTGACAGATTTTACTGTGGGTCTGTCCCCAAATAAGTCCCAGTGTGTCTGTGAGTGCTGTACAAGTGTGAGGCATGTCTGAGGCAGGGAGTTCCTCCCTGGAGGAAGCCATTTTAGGGACACAGAGTTGTAATGTGGTGGCGCTACCGGCACACCAAGAGCCTGCATGGGTGAAAGAGCTATGTGACAGTATGCATCTGATTAACCATAGATTGGATAAGTCTGAATCTAAGGCTGCATGCTGGAGAAAATCTGTGGAAGATGTGATTTTTCAGGATGCTGTTATTCCTTATGCGGGCGGCCCCTCTGGGTCACATAAGAGACCATTTGCAAATGTTGTAAACACTGATACCGACACGGATTCTGATTCTTGTGTCGACGATAGTAAATCCAGAGAGATAGATCAGAAATTGGCAAAAAGTATACAGTATATGATTGTGGCTATAAGGGACATGTTGGAGGTTATAGAAAGCACTCCTGTACCTCAGGAGAAAGCTTATTTATGTAAGGAAAAGAAATCCAAAGTCACGTTCCCTCCTTCACATGAACTAAATGCTCTGTTTAAAGGGATGTGGATGAATCCTGATAAAAAATGTCGTATTCCCAAAAGGAATCACATAGCTTACCCTTTCCCGGCTGAGGACAGGAAAAAATGGGAGTCACCCCCTGTGTTAGACAGTGCACTTTCCAGGTTGACAAAGAACAAAGAAGGTAATTCTCCCTGCTCCTGGCACTGCTTCTCTTAAAGAGCCGGCAGACCGCAAAATGGAAACGACATTGAAATCCATTTATGTTACCAATGGTACACTGCTCAGGCCCACTATTGCCTGCGCATGGGTGAGTCACGCTATTGAAAAATGGTCAGAAAGCGTGTCATCAGAAATTGACACGATTGATAAAGATGAGATACTCCTTAAGTTAGGGAATATCAAGGACGCTGCCACCTACATGCTGGAAGCAATGAAGGATATTGGACTTTTGAGTTCACAAGCCGCTACCATGGCAGTATCGGCTAGGCGGGCCTTATGGATTCGCCAGTGGAACGCGGATGCAGATTCCAAAAGAAACATGGAGGCTCTCCCATATAAAGGTGAGGCCTTATTTGGCGATGGCCTGGATGCGTTAGTCTCGGCGGCTACCGCAGGTAAGTCAACATTTTTGCCCTCTGCACCGGCAAAAGAGACCTATCAACCGCAAATGCATTTTTTTCGGCCCAATAAATACAAAAAGACAAGAGGTTCCCCCTTCTTTGCAGGTAGGGGAAGGGGAAGGGGAAAGAAGCCCACACCGGCTCCAGGTTCCCATGAGCAAAAGTCTACCCCTAATTCTGCCAAATCCCCAGCATGACACTGGAACTCCCTTGCGGGAGGCCGCTCGGGTGGGGGCACGTCTCAAACTCTTCAGCCAGGATTGGATTCTATCTGGCCTGGACCCCTGGGTGTTGTAAATAGTATCCCAGGGATACAAACTAGAGTTTCAAGACGTTCCCCCATGCCGATTTTTCAAATCGACCTTGCCAGCTTTTCCGCCAGAGAGAGAAGCATTAACAGTGGCAATCCAAAAATTATGTCAAGACCAGGTCATAGTCCTGGTACCGTTGTCACAACAAGGGCGGGGTTTTTATTCAAGCCTCTTTGTTGTTCCGAAGCCAGACGGCTCGGTCAGACCGATCTTAAATCTAACAGATCTGAATTTCTTCCTGAAAAGGTTCAAGTTCAAGATGGAATCACTTCGGGTGGTGATTGCCAGTCTGGAGGAGGGGGACTACTTGGTGTCGGTGGACATAAAGGATGATTACCTGCATGTTCCCGTTCATCCTCCTCACCAGGCTTATCTGAGATTCGCGATTCAGGATTGCCATTACCATTTCCAGATGTTACCTTTCGGTCTCTCCACAGCGCCGAGGGTATTCACCAAGGTGATGGCGGAGATGATGGTCCTCCTTCGTCAGAAAGGAGTCAATAAAATCCCTTATCTGGATGACCTCCTGATAAAGGCGAGATCCAGGGAGCAGTTATTACAAAACATATCCCTCTCCCTGTCAATACTCCAACAACACGGGTGGATCATAAATTACCCAAAGTCACAGCTGGAACCGACAACAAGGTTGTCTTTCCTCGGGATGATTCTGGACACAGAAGTTCAGAGAGTATTTCTTCCGCTGGAAAAGGATCTGGAAATCCAGAAAATGGTAAAACAGATATTGAAACCATCAAGTGTGTCGATCCATCAGTGCATTCGGTTGTTGGGGAAGATGGTGGTGACCTACGAGGCCATACAGTTTGGCAGGTTCCATGCCAGAGTATTCCAGTGGGACCTGTTGGACAAATGGTCGGGGTCACACCTACACATGCACAGAAAGATAATCCTGTCGTCAAAAACCAGGATTTCGCTCCTGTGGTGGTTGCACAGCTCTCACCTGCTAGAGGGACGCAGGTTCGGGATTCAGGACTGGGTCTTAGTAACCACGGATGCAGTCTCTCAGGGAGAAAACTTCCAGGGACGTTGGTCACAACAGGATGCCTGCCTTCACATAAACATTCTGGAGCTAACAGCCATTTACAACGGCCTTCAACAAGCGGTACATCTTCTTCAAGACCGTCCCGTGCAGATCCAGGCGGACAATGTAACAGCTGTCGCATACATAAACAGGCAGGGCGGAATGAAAAGCAGAGCGGCAATGGCAGAGGCGACAAAAATCCTCCGCTGGGCAGAAAAACATCTACAAGCTCTGTCGGCAATATTAATTCCAGGAGTAGACAACTGGGAAGCAGACTTCCTCAGCAGACACGATCTCCATCCAGTACAGTGGGGCCTCCACCAATAAGTCTTCGCAGAGGTGACAAGTCAGGTGACAGGGCCCTGGTTGGAGCGCCGGGGGGAGCACAAGCCCATCCCTCCTGCGCTCTTGTCCTGGGGCTGGCTCCCTGGGCCTCCACTATATCACCTGCCCTTTCTAGATTATTCAGCCGGACCCCCTCCCCCTGTGCTGCTGTTGTCTGGAGGGCGCTGCCTTCCCCGTCCCCCTGACGGCCTGCGCCTCTCTGACACTCCTGCGGCCCAGGACCCCGCGTTGGAGATCTCCCTGCTGCAGCCCTCCGGAGCCCACATTATACCCTACCTGAGGGCCTCGGCTCCCTCTCTGGCCCTGCACGCTCCTGCCCCTCCCTGCGGCCTCCTGCCTCTCCCGGTCCCCGTGGGGGCCTTTACTGCTGCCGAGCCCGGACGCCCTTTCCCCTGCTGCCTGGTCCTGGTGCTGCCCCGGTCACTGGCTGGTCCGTGTCCGGGTCTCATCCCCGCAGTTCCTGGACGGGGTGGACCTTCAGAGTGCCCTGTCTCCTGCAGCCTCTGACTGTCTGGCTCCTCTCCGGGACCACGTGGACCCTCCTCTCTGCCAAAGTTCCCCGGCCCTGTCCCACCCACCATGCTTAGCTGGCCACGTCACATATGTTCACGATGCCCAGGGCTGGCTAAAAGTCACAGGGGTCTGACCTCACACCATTCCTTACTAAAAAGAGCACCCCGGCCAAGAGCAGGCCCGATGCTCCTGAACCCCCCCATGGTCCCTCCGATTCTGAGGCCGAAGACGACGATCTTACACCCCTTACCCGCAGGGACTTTCTCTCCCTCCTTAAGGAGATGCGGGATGTTAAAACCTCTGTCCAGGCTCTCCACTCCCTGAAATCCGATATTGCCGACATTGGCTCCAGAACGGATAAACTTGAGTGGCGAGTGGAAGAGGTGGTGTCGTTCCAACAAGCGGACGAGACCGACTTCCTTCAACTCCGCCAAAATGTTGCCCAATTGCGGGGAGGAGCATGAGGACCAAGACAATAGGGCGAGGAGAAATAACCTGAGGATTCGGGGTATTCCTGAGGAGGTCGAAGCAGCCCACCTTGATCTTTACCTTAAGCGCCTCTTTGCCCACCTATCACCTGACACCCCTGAAGAACATCTTCTCCTGGATCGAGCGCATTGAGCCCTCCGACCTCGCTCCCAAGACTCCTCCCAGCCCAGGGATGTCATCCTCCGACTGCACTACTTCACTGCGAAAGAGGCCATTATGAGAGAAGCCCGACGGCTGGGGTCTGTGATTTTCCAGAATGCCCCCCTGCAGATCTTCCAGGACTTATCCCCGCTGACCCTGGCCGAACGCAGAGACTTTAAACCCGTCACTTTCCTGCTCTCCCGTCATAATGTTAAGTACCGCTGGGGTTTCCCTTTCCGTATCCTGGTTTGGCACCAAGGGAAACTGCTCACGGCCAGGAACCTACCCGAGGCTCAAACGCTGCTCTCCAAGCTGGGTATCCACACCGCTGAGCAGGATATTTCTACTCAACGCCTGCCACCATGGACACAGCGAAACTCACCTCAGCCTCCCCGATCAGAGTGGTTTACGGTCCCAGCTTCTGCGGCCTCCCCAGCTCCACCTCCAGTTCCCTGATGGACTTCTAGCTCTCTGATTTAATGCCTTCTCTTTATAATTGTGTCGACCTTTCCTGGTCATACTCCCCTAGCCGGGGAGCTGTTTCACTTTAGATCTCCCGCATCCTGATTTCCCGACCTCTTAGTTGATTCTCGACTGTTCTGTTGTTACCCCTTGTTAAAATGTTAAAATGTTAACATGTTAATATGCTAAAAAGTGATAATCTGTTTTTTTTCTACCCCCTGCTTTTCCCTTTCTTTCTGGAGCTGTTCTTTGTTCCTGCTTTATTTCCAGCTTTTTCCCTCAGGTCTCCCCAGGGGAGGTATGCCTCCTACCCATTGCTATGTGGTTTGTGAACCATCATCTGGATGCCATGCCGCGCTCCTTTAGGGCTTTGAGCCCTCTTGCTGACCTAGGTGCCCTCCAGACACCTAGTATCCCTTCCCCCTGTCAGCACTACCGGTCCTGGCCCCTATTGCCGGATGACCAACTACCCTCCCATTCCTCCCGGTTTCCTTTCCTTCCTCCCTCCTTTCTGACCATGTTGTCTCTCGCTTTGTATCCTTCTTCTCTATCTCTCTTCTTCCTTCCCCTACTTTCAGTGTTCTACACTCCTTCTATTCTGCCTACCCCTTTGTTGCTTGCCCATGGGTCTCCGGGTACTCTCCTTTAATGTGAAGGGCTTGAATAGCCCTCAAAAGAGAGGTAAGCTCTTTGCCTCCCTTAAACTCCATAAAGGCGACCTGGTCTTTCTCCAGGAGACTCACTTCCTACATAACTCCCACCCTACGCTGCAATGTAAACCATACCCTGATTCTTTCCATGCCTGTGATCATTCAGCCAAGAAACGGGGGGTCGCAATTTTATTTGCCCGCCACCTCACCTTTGAGCTTCTAGATTCCCATGCCGACAAGGATGGCCGGTTTCTTGTTTTAGTGGGGAAACTTAATAACAAACTATGTACCCTAGCTAACGTCTATGCCCCTAACCAATGACAGGAACTATTCTTTGCAAAGCTAGATACTCTCCTTACTCGAGTCCGGCAAGGCAACCTCATACTTGCTGGGGACTTTAACTCTGTTTTAAATCCAAAGATAGACCGCTCTCCCTCTCTCCCCACTGCTTCCCCGTCGGACTCCCTCCGCTCTAGATCCCTCCTCTGTCTCATGCGTTTCCAGCTTCTCTATGACTCCTGGAGGATAAAAGACCCCTCTGCTCATGACTATACCTTTTATTCTGCTCCTCATAATTCCTACTCCCGCATTGATATGGTCCTGCTCAGCCATGATCTCACCTTGAATCTCCACGCTGCCCATATACACCCATTGATCTGGTCTGATCATGCCCCTATCTCTTGCGACCTCTCGGGTCTGCTCTCACGCCCCCGCCCCATGACATGGCGTCTTAACGACTCCCTCCTTCACAACACGGAGATACGTTCCCATCTTCGGGACAAGATTTCCGATTATTTTACCCTGAACGATTCCCCTGACATTTCTAGGTCCACTCTCTGGCTGGCACACAAGGCAGTTCTTCGTGGGCACATTATCAGCCTGGCCTCAAAAACCAAAAAGTAGTCCCTCACTCAGTTTAACTAACTCTCTATTAAACTCCACACACTCGAGACCCAGCATAAGGCGACCTCCGACCAGGCTGTCTTGTCTGAACTCCGTACTGTCAAAGCAGAACTTGATCTCCTTCTCTCCAGACGGGTGGCCAAACATCTCAAATGGCTTCGCCAGTCTTTTTACGAGAAGGGAGACAAGGCAGACAAGATCCTAGCGGCACGACTCCATTCCACGAGAGCCAAAACTAATATTATCTCTATCAGAAACTCTCTCAATCAGCTTGTTCATGATCCCACTGCCATTAGGGCTGCCTTCCAATCCTACTACGCTGACTAGTACAACCTTCCACCCCCTTCACCTGGTTCTTCCTCTCTGTCCCACTCTGACCTAGTCTCTCACTTTCTTTCAGCTTCTAACTTGCCTAGATTGCCTCAGGACGCCATGGACCATCTTAACAGTGAGATCTCGGTGGAAGAAACTGCCCAGACTATACTCATGCAAAAAATTGGTAAATCCCCGGGCCCGGATGGGTTCACGGCTCTTTACTACAAAAAAATTTCCGATCTTCTCTCCCCCCACCTTCAGTCCCTGTTTAATAGGATTGTCCATGGCGACTCCTTTCCTCCTGAGATGTTGGAGGCTAGAATTGTGGTGATCCCTAAGGAAGGCAAGGACATCCTTAACTGCGCTAGCTACCGACCTATATCTCTCTTGAACCTGGACTTGAAAATCTTCGTTAAAATCCTAGCCAACCGCCTTAACCCGTATCTCCCTTCCCTTGTCCATTACGACCAGGTGGGGTTTATCCCGGGCCGCCAGGCGAGGGATAACACCAGACGTGCTATTGATCTTATACACATCTCGAACTCCAGGGGATCCCCCGCTATCATGCTCTCCTTAGATGCTGAAAAGGCATTTGACCGGATCTCCTGGAGTTTTCTGAGAGTCGCCCTGGAGGCTAATGGCTTGTCTGGTGGCTTTCTCACTGGTGTCCTGGCACTATACTCCGCCCCCTCCGCCACAGTCTTAATGGCATCCCGTCTGCTCCGGTCCGCATTTCAAATGGTACACGTCAGGGATGCCCTCTCTCACCGCTAATATTTGCCCTCATTATTGAGCCCCTCACTTCTCAAATTAGAGCTCATCCAAATATACACGGTATAAAAGTAGGCCGCATCGATCCTAAAATCTCCCTCTTCGCTGACGACATTCTACTTTCCCTGACCCAGCCCCTTATCTCACTCCCAAATTTATTTTCAGTCCTGCATTCTTACAGCCTTATATCAGGCTACAAGATCAATTATTCCAAATCCGAGGCTATGCTGCTTCATGTCCCTCACCGAGAGGCTGAATCCCTTCGCGCCAACTTCAATTTTAAATGGCAGCCCACAAAGATTAAATATTTGGGAATTTATTTGACCTCCCACTACGATTCTCTCTTCCAGGAAAACTTTCCACCCCTCCTCACCAAAACACTCGCTGACCTGACATCCTGGAACAGTCTCGTCATTTCGTGGCTGGGCAGGATCATAGCGGTTAAAATGACCATAGTCCCCAAATGGCTTTACCTTTTCCAGACCCTCCCTGTGGCAGTCCCGGCCTCCTTTCTTCATACTATCCAACGAGCCCTCGTGCGTTTTATCTGGAACCACAGACCCCCCCCCCCCCCCCCCCCCGCATCGCCGCCAATACCCTGAAACGGCCAACCTCCGCTGGCGGTAGAGGTCTTCCTGATATCAAACTCTACTACCTAGCTTCCCACCTATCCCATATTGTCACCTCTTATGCTCCTCCGGGGTCTGTATCCTGGTTGGATATCGAGGCAGCCCTCGTTAACCTCTCGGACCTGACCCCCTTATGGGGTCTGCCCTTTACCTCCCGACCCCCAACCTCCAAACTCCTCCCGACTATTAAATTTAACCTTAAAATTTGGGACTCCCTCTCTCTGAAGATGGGTCTTACCACTACCCCCTCGCCCTTGATCCCTATCTGGCAGAACCCTATGTTTCCTCCTGGATTCTCAATTACGAGATTCCGTACATGGATAACGCTGGGCTTCAAATTGCCGATCGGGGTCAATGGCTGTCCCTACCTGACCTCCAACAGAAGACACCTTCGTACTCACTTAATCCCTTTCAATTCCTACAAATCCGCCACTTCCTAGGTTCTCTGCCCTCCTCCGCTTTGCTTCGAGTCCTCACCCCCTTTGAAAGTTTATGCATTAACTCTCACCTCTCCAAAGGCTTAATCTCCCAACTGTACTCCCTTTTACTAGATTCTTCCCTTCCCTCCTCCCGGCCTCAAGAACTCGCATGGGAGCGTGATCTTGGGCCTCCTCCAGAGAGCGAAGATTGGGAGGACATGAGACTGGGGATTGCTAAATGCTCTATTGCTACTGCTTTTAAGGAGATGGCTTACAAAATTTACTACCGTTGGTACTACACCCCTGACAGACTTAACAAACTCTTTCCGTATTCCTCCCCTAGTTGCTGGAGGAACTGCGGATCTAGAGGCACTATGCTACACATATGGTGGACCTGCCCGTCCATCGTTTCCTTTTGGAATCTAGTCCACTCCCTCCTTAACTCGCTTCTGGATTCCCCCGTGCTGAAGGATCCCTGGATCTTTTTGCTGTGTTACCCTCCCCCGATGCTTAATAAATTCTCCCAAAAACTGGCTACACATATTCTAACGGCGGCAAAATCGCTGATAGCTCTTAACTGGAAGAACCCCTCTCCACCCTCTCTCCCATCTCTTAAAACCAAAATTTGGCATATTGCGTCAATGGATAAGATTACATATTATCTCCACAACCGGGGTCACATTTTTGAGCAGGTTTGGGCCCCCTGGCTCGCTGTTGAATGTAGATCGCCGTCTCCCCCCTCTTGCTCCTAGTTCCTTCCGCAGACCCATGGGCATTGCCTACTGCTCCTCCTCCATCGCCTCCCTCCTCTTCTTCTCTTTTCTCTTCCTCTCTCCTCTTCTTTTTCTCATCCTTATCTTCTCTCGTCTCTCCCTTGACCTCCCTCTCCCTCTTTCTCCTGATCTCACTATTTCCAGGATATGTACTGTGATTGGATTATACCGTGGTTCCCCCCCCCCCCCCCGTCCCCCTCTCCCTCCTTTCCCTCCCTCCCCGAATTTCATACTCGATTACTATTGTTCATTTTTTGATTATTCTCGCTGTTTATTTTAAAATTGTGGATTCTGTTGGACGTTGGGTCTTATGACCACCTGTCCCATATGTCCATGTAATGTTTGTCTATTCTGTTTAACCACGTAAAAATAAAGAATTAAAAAAAAAAAGAAATACGATTCAGCAAGCTCATACTACGGCTGGATTGCCGTTACCGACGTCGGTAAAGGCCCACTCCACTCGGAAGTTGGGCTCATCCTGGGTGGCTGCCCGGGGGCTCTCGTCATTACAACTTTGCAGAGTAGCTACTTGGTCAGGGTCAAACACATTTGCTAAGTTCTACAAGTTTGACACCTTGGCCGATGAGGACCTAAAGTTTGGTCAATCGGTGCTGCAGGGTCATCCGCACTCTCCCGCCCGTACTGGAGCTTTGGTATAGACCCCATGGTCTTGATGTCGTCACCAGCATCCTCTAGGACGTATGAGAAAATAGGATTTTGATAACCTACCGGTAAATCCTTTTCTCCTAGTCCGTAGAGGATGCTGGGCGCCCGTCCCAGTGCGTACTTTACCTGCAGTTTAGTTATTACAGTTACACAAGTTGTGTTATCTTGGTTTCAGCATGTTGCTGCAATTAGTTCATGCCTGTTGGCGTGTGTTATGTTGAATGCCATGTGTGCGCCATGGTTGAGGGTGTGAGTTGGTAGATATCTCACCACTAGTTAAGTAATTCCTTTCCTCGAAATGTCAGTTTCCCTGGGCACAGTTCCTACAACTGGGGTCTGGAGGAGGGGCATAGGGGGAGGAGCCAGTTCACACCCAATGAAAAGTCTTTAGAGTGCCCATGTCTCCTGCGGATCCCGTCTATACCCCATGGTCTTGATGTCGTCCCCAGCATCCTCTACGGACTAGGAGAAAAGCATTTACCGGTAGGTTATCAAAATCCTATTTTTGATTATTGCATGTTTTGCACACATGTTTTCACAGCGTACATGATGAGTGAAGCCACGACTGCACCGATTTTAGTCACCGAGGCAACACCGTTTCCATGACCACCAGGATACACTGAACATGCTTTGTCTTCCTGGTGTCTGGTTGCTAGGTGATCCCGGACGCCTTGTGCGTCGCGGACGTTCACGTCATGACGCTGCACGCTGGATGCCGGCACAAAAGTTGTTCCTGTTCCAGGGTCCCACTGTATCTCCCGTTCGCGGGTCTTCTTCTTTATAAAGGTATGTTTTGTTCATTTACAGTTTGTATCACCTTGACAAAGGGGCGCCACGGGCACGAAATGTTGGGATTGTTGTGAGGATCTAAATACACTTTTTTCACATTAATAATTGAGTGCTGCAGCTTGTCAGATCTGTGCAGTGTATATATATATATATATATATATATATATATATGTATGTATATATCAGGGCCGGTTCTACACCTTGCGGTGCCCAGTGCGAAAGTTTCCACTGGCGGCCCCCCCCCCCCCCCCCCCGGCAAAACAGTTCACGAAAATTAGGTGCGTGGCTTCATAGGGGAGGGTCGTGGCCACAGTTATGCCCTCAGTAGCTGTGCCCCCAGATTTGCCTCAAGTAGTTGTGCCCCCAGTTAATTTGCCCCCTGTAGCTGTGCCCCCCTGTAGATTTGCCCCCAGTAGCTGGTCCCCCTGTAGCAGTGTCCCCTGTAGCTGTGCCCCCTGTAGCAGTGCCCCTTGTAGCTGTGCCCCAAGTTAATTTGCCCAGAGTAGCTGTAGCAGTGCCCCCAGCATGTGCCCCCTGTAGATCTGCCCTCAGTAGCTGTGCCCCTTGTAGCAGTGCCCACTGTAGCAGTGCCCCCTGTAGTAGTGCCCCTTGTAGCTGTGCCCCCAGTTGATTTGCCCCCAGTAGCTGTTCCCCCTGTAGCAGTGCCCCCAGCATGTACCCCCTGTAGATCTGCTTCCAGTAGCTGTGCCCCTTGTAGCAGTGCCCCCTGTAGCAGTGCCCCCTGTAGTAGTGCCCCCAGTTGATTTGCCCCCAGTAGCTGTTCCTCCTGTAGCAGTGCCCCCAGTATGTGCCCCCTGTAGATCTGCCCCTGTATGTGCCCCCTGTAGTAGTGCCCCCAGTAACTGTTCCCCCTGTAGCGGTGCCCCCCAGTATGTGCCCTCTGTAGTTGTGCCCCCTGTAGTAGTGCCCCCTGTAGCTATTCCCCCGTAGCAGTGCCCCCAGTATGTGCCCTCTGTAGTTGTGCCCCTTTTTGCTGTGCCCCCAGTAGTAGTGCCCCTTGTAGCTGTGCCCCCTGTATGTGCCCCCAGTCAGTGGCGGAACAAGCAAGCGGTGGGCCCAGGTGCGACAAAATGCTTTGGGCCCCCCCCCCATCCAAGTCCACCCCAGGGGCAGTGCGCGCCGTAGGCGCGCGCAAAAATACATAGTGGCGTGGCTTCGTGGGGAAGGGGTGTGGCCACAAAATAATACCAACACAGTAGTCTCCATTATTCAAATTACGCCGCACAGTAGCACCACTACACCAGGTAGAGACCCTTTTACACCTTACAGCGAACAGATTCCTCTTTTTACACATTACAGCAGACAGCGTGCCCTTTTTACACATAACGGCAGACCGCGTGCCCTTGTTACACATTACGGCAGACAGCGTGCCCTTTTTACACATTACAGCAGACAGCGTGCCCTTGTTACACATAGCGGCAGACAGCGTGCCCTTTTTACACATTACGGCAGACAGCGTGCCCTTGTTACACATTACGGCAGACCGCGTGCCCTTGTTACACATTACGGCAGACAGCGTGCCCTTGTTACACATTACGGCAGACAGCGTGCCCTTGTTACACATTACGGCAGACAGCGTCCCCATTTTTACACATTACGGCAGACAGCGTGCCCTTGTTACACATTACAGCAGACAGCGTCCCCATTTTTACACATTACGGCAGGCAGATTCCCCATTTTTACACATAGCAGCAGGCAGATTCCCCATTTTTACACATAGCGTCAGGCAGTCCCCCTGTTTTACACATAGCGTCAGGCAGTCCCCCTTTTTTACACATTACAGCAGGCAGATTCCCCTTTTTACACATTGCGTCGGGCAGATTACCCCTTTTTACACATAGCGGCAGGCAGTCCCCCATTTTTACACATTGCGGCAGGCTGATTCCCCCTTTTTACACATTGCGGCAGGCAGTCCCCCCTTTTTACACATTGCGGCAGGCAGTCCCCCCTTTTTACACATTGCGGCAGGCAGTCCCCCCTTTTTACACATTGCTGCAGGCAGTCCCCCCTTTTTACACATTGCTGCAGGCAGTCCCCCCTTTTTACACATTGCGGCAGGTATGCCCCCCTTTTTACACATTGCGGCAGGTAGTCCCCCCTTTTTACACAGTGCAGCAGGTAGTCCCCCATTTTTACACAGTGCGGCAGGTAGTCCCCCATTTTTACACATTGCGGCAGGCAGGCACAAGAAAGAAGGAAAGAAGGAAAGAAAGAAGGAAAGAAGGAAAGAAGGAAAGAAGGAAAGAAAGAAAGAAAGAAAGAAAGAAAGAAAGAAAGAAAGAAAGAAAGAAGAATTATACTTACCCTCTCCGCTGGCTCAGGCTCCTCGGTGCAGCGTCAGAGACGATTCCCGGGCTGGAGAGAAGGAGGAGGAGGGAGGCTGAGAAGGGAGCCGCAGCAGCGCTGTGTTACTGGTGGAGGCGCTGCTGCTGCTGCCCCTCTGCTTCCCTATAGGCTGTTCTCGGAAGACAGCCTATAGGGAAGCAGAGGGGCAGCAGCAGCAGCGCCTCCACCAGTAACAAAGCGCTGCTGCGGCTCCCTTCTCAGCCTCCCTCCTCCTCCTTCCCCCGTCTGTAGTACCGCTGCTCCTCTCCTCTCCTCTCTTCGCCGGGCGGCTGTGCGCTGCGGGCAGCGGTTGCCCGCAGCGCACAGCGGCATGTAATGAGTCAGTTTGACTCATTACATGCTTGGGCCCCTGGACAGAGGCGGGCCCCAGTGCAGTGCACTGCCTGCACTGCCGGTAGTTCCGCCTCTGCCCCCAGTAGTAGCGACGCTTTCAAAGCCTAAAGGAAAAAACACAATACTTACCAGCCTCGCTCCTGCTTCCGGACCGCTGCTGCCGCTGTTTCCGGGCGCCGGCTCCTCTCTTTGGGAGAGACGTCCTGACGTCTCTCCCATAGCAGCGCCGCACTGACACTAGGGGTCAATTTTGACCTCTAGCTTCAGTCAGTGACGCTGGCTGCAGCGGGCGCACACGGCGCTCGCTGCAGCCGGGAGCCGGTGAGGGAGGTTTAGTAGCGGCTCTTGACACGGCGGCGCCCCCAGGGTAGCGGCGCCCCAGGCAAAAAGCCTGCTTGCCCGTGGCAAGAGCCGCTACTGATATATATACACATACTACAGGAAAACTGTGGCGGGCATGCTGGGATGTGTAGTTTCACAGCAGCTGGAGAGCCACAGGCTGACCAGGCTTGGTCTAGTGTGTACCCAGCTTTAGTTAGTTACAGTATTGTCTCTGGATATATTCCCATCTGTGGAGGCTGGCTTTGCTGTACTCACCAACTTAAATTTAGTATTTCTAAAACTGAGATAAAGCTACTAAGCATTAAATCCATTTGTTTTTGGTTATTTACTAAATAATTATACCATAACTTGTGTCATGTACTCTCTTTTCTCTTACGTCCTAGAGGATGCTGGGGTCCACATTAGTGCCATGGGGTACAGACGGGTCCACTAGGAGCCATTGGCACTTTAAGAGTTTGAGAGTGTGGGCTGGCTCCTCCCTCTATGCCCCTCCTACCAGACTCAGTTTAGAAAATGTGCCCGGAGGAGCCGGTCACAGCTAGGGGAGCTCCTAGAGCTTCTTTAGTTTTATTTTTTCTCTCTTATGTCCTAGAGGATGCTGGGGTCCATTTTAGTACCATGGGGTATAGATGGTTCGGCAGGAGCCTTCAGCACTTTAAGACTTTTCAACAGTGTGAACTGGCTCCTCCCTATATGCCCCACCTCCAGACCTCAGTTTAGAAAATGTGCCCAGGAGACTGGATGCACACTAGTGGAGCTCTACAGAGCTTTGCTGGAAAAAGACTTTATTAGGTTTTTTATTTTACAGGGAAGCTGCTGGCAACAGCTTCCCTGCTTCGTGGGACTTAGGTGGGGAAGTAGGAACCAACTTCTAAATTAGTTAATGGTTCTGCTTCCGCTGACAGGACACCATTAGCTCCTGAAGGGTACTGAACACAGACCAAGCCTGGCCAGCGTTCACTCCCACAGCACTGCCGCCACCCCCTAACAGAGCCAGAAGTCAGATGGTGAGTATATTACCGGAGTCCTGCAGAGAGGGGATCCTCCGGTCATCGTTGGCGGCATACGGGTACACGCGCAGCGATGCACGCCATGTCTCTCAGCACAAGGGTGCAGAGCGCGCGCAGGGGGGGCGCGCTCTGAGGGCATGTTTTATAACCTTACTCTCACTGGCAAAAAGGGTACGTACATGTACAGCGGCTGATGTGCCATCCCCAGCCAGTATAAATATTACATTGCTGAGGCTGAAGGGCGGGACTTCTCCTCAGACTTGCCAGACCACTCACTGGGTGCCATTTTCTCCTGCAGAAACTCCAGTGTGAAGCTCCTGAACGCTGTTTCTCCTCATGACAACACTGATACAAGTACAGGGTGTTATAGAAGGGTCAGAGAGTGTTCATTATAATTAGGTCTGTGGGCCTATTATTGGTATATGCGCTGTAAGTGGGTAATATTTCCACAATTCACAATAAGGTGCAGTGTGTGGACTGGCAAATCCCTCTGTGTCTCTCTGACAGACTTTAGTGTGGGTCTGTCCCCAATAGCTCCCCTGTGTTAGGGGTGTGTGTGTGTGTGTGTGTGTGTGTGTGTGTGTATATACAAGTGTGTAACATGTCAGACATTGGGGAGGGTTCTTCCCAGAAAGAACCCATTTTAGATACACAAGAGGGTAATGTAGGGCCCTTCCCTCTCAGAAGGAGCCGAGTGGGTGAGAATGTTGCAAAAGAATATGTCAATACTTGCAAAGAAATTCTCTGAGTCTGAACAACAGACTAAATATTGGAGGCAGTCTGTGGAGGATACACTGTTTACTGACCCCTCCATATCATCCACTCGGGTCCCATCCAGTTCCCAGAAAAGGTCTCTGGCCCAGATAATGCAAGGGGACACAGACACAGATTCCGACTCTGACGTCGACACTGGGGAATTGAAAGGGGTAGACCCCAAATTAGCCAAAAGCATACAATGTATGATAGTTGCTATAAAGGAAGTGTTGGAGTTTCCTGAAACAACACTGGTCCCTGAGGAAAAGGATTATTTTAAATTAAATAAAAAGCAGGTTGTGACTTTTCCTCCTTCAAAGGATTTGAATGCGTTCTTTGAAGAATCCTGGGCTAACCCAGAGAAGAAATTTACCCTTCCCAGAAGGATACGTGTAGCGTACCTTTTCCCTGAGGAAGACAGGCACAAATGGGAGACTCCCCCAATGATAGACACCTCAGTTTCTCATCTGTCTAAGAAAATAGTTTTGCCTGCCCCTGGTTCAGCCCCTTTAACCGTAATTTAGAAACAACCCTGAAATCCATATATACAGCTAACGGAACAGTGCTCAGGCCCACCATTGCTTTTTTTTTGAAAAATGGTCTGGCAACTTGCTTGTTAACATAGACACAGTTGACAGGGATGAAATAGTCCTAATTCTCGGCCATATCAAAGATGCTGCAGGTTACTTAGTTGAAGCTATGAAGTATATTGGTTTGCTGAGTTCAAGATCCTCCGCTATGGCGATTTCAGCCCGCAGGGCGCTGTGGATCCGCCAATGGAATGCTGATGCGGAATCAAAAAAGAACATTGAGGCGCTTCTTTACAATGGAGAAGCCTCTTTGGAGACAAGCTGGGTGCCATGATTTCAACAACTACATCAGGCAAGTCAGCTTTTCTGCCTTCTGCAGCTGCTTCACCTAGGAAAGGATTTCATTCTCATACGATGCAATCCTTTCGGCCCAACAAGTCCAAAAAGGTAAAGGGTACCCCCTTCTTCGCAGGAAGAGGGCGAGGAAGGGGTAAAAAATCTACAACACTATCAGGCTCGCAGGAGCAGAAGTCAACAGCTACTTCTGCTGAAACCTTAGCATGACGCTGGGGCTCCCCTGCGGGAGTAATAATAATAATAATAATAATTTTATTTATATAGCGCTCTTTCTCCAACAGGACTCAAGGCGCTTTACAGATATCAAAAACAGTGCACATGATACAGAGGATTTGAGTAATACAACAATTGACAAGCAACCCAGACATAAAAGAAAACCTTAAGCACACAGAAAGCATAATGCAGGATTGGTGTAGGCATTTTTGGTAATAACTTCCAAGGGTTGTGTATTCCACCCTCACAAGGTACCAGGTGCGGCAGCCATCTTGGGTGCTCAGCGTAAGATTACCCAGGGTGGAATAGTCCACCCCTAGAAGAGATGACACAAAATGGGGGTGATTTCAGAGTCCTACAGTTCAGAGTAGGGTTCCATCAACACCATCAGGCCTATGTATTTTTCATCCCATCCACAAGTGTACCATATGGGGCAGCCATGTTGGGCGCACTTTGAAGGTTACACTGTGGGAGGTGAGCCATAAAAGGGCCAAGTTCATATATGGGAAGACTGATGCTTATGATGCGTATGCTTATGATGCGTATGATGATGTACCCTGCATGTAGGGCACAATGGAAAGGTGTGCAATCAGTGGAGGTAAACATTACAGGAAAAACACATGGTGGGGTGGAAGCGAGCAATGAAGAGAAGAAAAAAAACAAGAAAAACAATAGCAGGTAACTAGTGGCAGAAGTAGGATTGGGATAACATTTTGATCAGATCTTAGTACGGGTGGGTAGGAGAATGTGGGGGGCATACTCAGAAGCAATAGAGATGTCCCTGCTGAGCCTGGTCCTGGTGCTGTGCCCCCACAGTTCCCTGTTCATCTTGATAGTTAGGCCCAGGGGCAGACTTGATGTTCTCAGCCAGAGAGGTGGTAAGCCTGGTCTTGGTGTTCTCATGTTTGAGGCAAGGAGAGGCCACATAAAGTTCCAGTGTTTTTTGGTTGTAATGCAGTCCTTCTGTTAATTTGTAAGTTTGTTTACCTTCTGTTTTCATTCGGTTTAACACAGGTATAACACTGCTGTACGATCGGGTGGGGGCACGTCTACTGTCTTTCAGCCAGGTCTGGGTTCACTCAGATCTGGATCCTTGGGTATTGCAGATAGTATCCCAAGGGTACAAATTGGAATTTCAGGACCTTCCCCCATGCCGATTTTTCAAATCAGCCTTACCAGCTTCTGTTCAGGACAGAGCAAAAGTGCTGAACGCAATACAGAAATTATGTTAAGACAATGTAATTTCCTTAGTTCCTGTGTCACAACAGGAAAAAGGGTTTTATTCAAGCCTGTTTGTAGTGCCGAAACCGGATGGCTCGGTCAAACCGATTTTAAACCTAAAGACTCTTTATTTGAAAAGGTTCAAATTCAAGATGGAATCCCTGAGAGTGGTAATCTCCAGCTTGGAGAAAAAGGAATTTCTGGTATTGATGGACATCAAAGATGCTTATTTACATGTTCCCATCTATCCACCGCATCAGGCATACCTGAGGTTTGAGGTGCAGGACTGCCACTACCAATCCAAACATTGCCTTTCGGGCTCTCCACGGCTCAGAGAATATTCACCAAGGTGATGGCGGAGATGATGGTTCTTCTTCGCAAGAATGGAGTCAAAATCATCCCATACTTGGATGATCTGCTCATAAAAGCGAGATCCAGGGAGAAACTAATGCAGAACATTGCACTTTCCCGGACGGTGCTTCAACAGCACGGTTGGATCATAAACCTTTCAAAATCACAATTGGAACCCACAATGAGGTTATCATTTCTGGGAATGATATTGGACACGGAAGCACAGAAAGTATTCCTACCGGTGGAAAAGGCTCTGGAGATCCAGAGGATGGTCAAGCAAGTTTTAAAACCAGCACGCGTATCGATTCATCAGTGCATCCGCCTGCTGGGGAATACGGCCTACGAGGCTCTACAATTTGGCCGATTCCACGCCAGGATGTTCCAAGGGACCTACTGGACAAGTGGTCCGGATCGCACCTACACATGCACCGGAGGATAATCCTGTCAACAAAAGCCAGTATTTCACTCTTGCGGTTCTCACCTCCTGGAGGGACGCAGGTTCGGGATTCAGACTTGGATCTTGGTGACCACAGATGCAAGCCTCCGAGGTTGGGGAGCAGTCACGCAAGGGGGAAGCTTCCAAGGACGATGGTCAAGTCAAGAAGTACTCCTTCACATAAACATTCTGGAATTGAGAGCTGTGTACAACAGCCTTCATCAAGTGGCACACCTTCTTCAAGGTCGTCCCATACAGATCCAGTCAGACAATGTAACGGCAGTAGCTTACATAAACCACCAGGGCGGAACAAAAAGCAGAGCGGCAATGGCAGAGGTGACAAAGATACTCCTCTGGGCAGAAAGACATGCAAAAGCTCTGTCGGCAATTTTCATTCCGGGAGTGGACAACTGGGAAGCAGACTTCCTCAGCAGACACGATCTCCATCCAGGAGAATGGGGCCTCAACCCAGAAGTCTTTGCAGAGGTAGCAGATCGTTGGGGCGTTCCTCAAGTAGATATGATGGCATCAAGTCTCAACAAGAAGCTTCAGAAATATTGTTCCAGGTCAAGAGACCCACAAGCAATAGCAGTGGATGAACTGGTGACCCAGTGGGTGTTTCAGTCGGTGTATCTGTTCCCTCCACTTCCACTAATACCAAAAGTTCTCAAGATTATCAGAAGAACAAGGGTTCGAGCAATTCTCATTGCTCCAGACTGGCCAAGGAGGGCTTGGTATCCAGATCTTCAGGAGTTATTACTGGAAGATCCTCAGCCTCTTCCTCTTCGCAAGGACCTGCTTCAGCAGGGGCCATTTGTTTATCAAGACTTACCGCGGCTGCGTTTGACAGCATGGCTGTTGAGCGCCAGATCCTAGCCCGTAAGTGTATTCCCATTGAAGTCATTCCCACACTTATTCTGGCCAGGAAAGGGGTAACGTCCAAACATTACCATCGTATTTGGAGAAAATGTGTCTTGGTGTGAATCCAAGAAGTCTCCTGAGGTGGAGTTTAAATTAGGACGTCTTCTCCTATTTCTACAGGCAGGTTTGGATGTTGTCTTGAGATTAGGGTCTATCAAGGTCCAAATGTCGGCCTTGTCCATTTTCTTTCAGAAACAGTTGGCTTTCCTTCCTGAGGTCCAGACGTTCGTGAAGGGGGTTCTGCGCATCCAACCTCCCTTTGTGCCTCCTACGGCGCCATGGGATCTTAATGTGGTGTTGCAGTTCCTTAAATCGGACTGGTTTGAGCCTCTACAAGAGGTAGAGTTGAAGTTTCTCACTTGGAAAGTGGTCATGCTGTTGGCCTTGGCCTCAGGCAGATGAGTGTCTGAATTAGGGGCTCTGTCACACAAGAGTCCTTATTTGATTTTTTATGAAGATAGAGCTGAACTGCGGACGCGTCAGCATTTTCTTCCAAAGGTTGTGTCTTCTTTCCATAGCAACCAACCTGTGGTGGTGCCAGTGGCTTCTGACACCTCAGCCATTTTCAAAAGTCCTTGGATGTCGTCAGAGCGTTGAGGACTTATGTTGCAAGAATGGCTCGGATAAGGAAAACAGAGGCTTTGTTTGTCCTCTATGACCTCAACAAGATTGGGGGTCTTGCTTCTAAGCAGACTATTGCGCGCTGGATCAGAGGTACCATTCAGCACGCTTATTCCACGGCAGGATTGCCGTTACCGAGTTCGGTAAAGGCCCACTCTACAAGGAAAGTGGGTTCTTCCTGGGCGGCTGCCCGGGGGGTCTCGGTGTTGCAAATTTGCTGAGCAGCTACTTGGTCAGGGGCAAACACGTTTGCTAAGTTTTACAGGTTTGACACCTTGGCTGCTGACGACCTTCAGTTTGGTCAGTCAGTTCTACAGGAACATTAGCACTTTCCCGCCCATACTGGGAGCTTTGGTACATCCCCATGGTACTAAAATGGACCCCAGCATCCTCTAGGACGTAAGAGAAAATAGGATTTTAATTACCTACCGGTAAATCCTTTTCTCGTAGTCCGTAGAGGATGCTGGGCGCCCGCCCAGTGCTAATTTTTCCTGCAGAATTACGTTTTGTCTTTTTACACAGGTTCTGATGTGTCAAGATGTTCACAGCTGTTGCTGTTTTGTTATGCATGCACGTTAGCATGGGTTATGTTGAAAGCCATGTTAGGCGGCATGTTTTGTATGGTGTGAGCTGGTGTGAATGTCGCCACTAGTTTAATGTGAATTCTTCTCTCGAAGTTGTCCGTCTCCTCTGGCACAGTTCCTATACTGAGGTCTGGAGGAGGGGCATAGAAGGAGGAGCCAGTTCACACTGTTAAAAAGTCTTAAACTGCCGAAGCCTCCTGCGGAACCGTCTATACCCCATGGTACTAAAATGGACCCCAGCATCCTCTACGGACTACGAGAAAAGGATTTACCGGTAGGTAATTAAAATCCTATTTTCTAAGAGTTAATATAGGCACAGGGAGGCTGCTGGCAACAGCCTCCCTGCTACGTGGGACTTAGGCGGGGAGTAGTGTCCGCCCTGCGGGGTTTGAGCCACTATCTTCGCTGACAGGACACTGAGCTCCTGAGGGTGATGATCATTAGCCGCCCCAGGCGACCACTCACTCCCGCAGCACTGCCGCCACCCCCTAACAGAGCCAGAAGATTCCGGTGGCAAGTGAGTCACCGCCCCCCCCCCCCCCCCCCGGCAAGCAGGGAGCCCGTGTGAAGATGGTGGCAACAGGGTGGGAGCGCAGTATTAACTGCACTCTGGAGGCTCAGCGGTACATAGTGCATCGCTGTGACGGGCGTCCTGAGCCAGCGCCTATACCCTACACTGGCACTAAAGCTGTCAGGGACCTCGGTAACGCTGCCAGCACATTTCCTCAGGCCAGTATAAAGAAGTGGAGAGCGGGAAGCAGCGCCATGTTAAAGGGGCGGAGCTTCTCTTCAGAGTGGACCCAGCAGCGTTCAGCGCCATTTTCCTGCCTGCAGATCCTTTACAGTGAAGCTGACAGGGAGAGCTGTCCCTCCAAGCTACTCCAGCTATCCTGTGCGGTACCAGGGGGTTGTAGAAGGGGGGGAGGCTGTGTGAATACTGTGTAGTCTATTAAGGTACAAGTAAGCATCAGGTAGTTGTGTTATATCTACCTTGGGAAGCGCTGTGTGTGGGTGGGCTCCAATCTCTGTGTTTCTCTGTGGCATTCTTGGGGGGAAACTGTGCCTGACATTTTCCTGTGTGTGTGTGTGTGTGTGTGTGTGTGTGTGTGTGTGTGTGTGTGTGTGTGTGTGTGTGTGGGGGGGTGTTTGTTTCTCACATAACCATGTCTAGGAACTCTGTGTCTTATGCTGCAGAGGACATTTCCTCTCAGGAGGAATCCATTCCATGTACACAGGAATGTATTGCATTGTCTCAGATCCCTATTGCTGAGCCTGAGTGGTTAACCTCTATTAAGGGAATGATCTCTCAGATCTCTACTAGGGTAGCCCATACTGAGACTGAAACTCAGGTTTTAAAGAAGTCTATGGCGGTTTCAGGTTCTGTTCCTATTCCTTCAAAATCACTTTGAATATTCCCACAGAAACGTGCACTTGCCCAGATTATGCAAGATGACACGGATACCGACTCTGACATGGCAGACGGTGATGGGGATGTGCTGGGGGGGGGGGGGGGGGGGGCATCAGTTGCAAAGGGGTTGCAGCTCATGATTGAGGCCATTAGAGATGTGTTAAATATTACTGACACACCACCTGAGCAGGTTGAGGAGGCTTACTTCACAGATAATAGGAAAGCCTTGCTAACCTTCCCGGTGTCTAGAGAATTAAGCGCTTTATTTGAAAAATCCTGGGAAAACCCGGTGAAAAGATTCCAGATTCCTAAAAGGATTCTGGTTGCTTTTCCCTTCCCTGAGGAAGATAGGAAAAAATGGGAAAACCCACCCATAGTTGACGCATCTGTCTCCAGATTGTCAAAAAAGGTGGTTTTACCTGTCCCTGGGTCTACCGCGTTAAAAGAACCGGCTGACCGTAAGATTGACACTACGCTCAAATCCATATACACTGCTTCA
This sequence comes from Pseudophryne corroboree, assembly GCF_028390025.1. NCBI lineage: Eukaryota > Metazoa > Chordata > Amphibia > Anura > Myobatrachidae > Pseudophryne > Pseudophryne corroboree. The sequence continues at coordinate 146,265,868 of NC_086448.1, read as the reverse complement.
GGGGTGGCGCTGAGGCCTACTACTGCCTGCGCATGGATCTCTAAAGCTATAGTAAAGTGGTCAGGCACGTTACTTGAGGATTTGGATTCAATGGATAGAAGTGACATTGAATTATTTTTACGTAACATACAGGATTCTGCGGGGTTCATGGTGGAATCCATGAAGGACATGGGTACGCTGACTGCAAGAACTTCTTCCATGTCTGTATCAGCTCGAAGGGTACTCTGGCTAATCGTCTGTAGATGTGGACTCCAGGAGAAGTGTGGAGAACCTACCCTACACAGGTCAGGCTCTATTTGGGGAAGCGTTGGATCCGTGGATTTCCACGGCAACCGCGAGTAAGTCACCTTTTCTTCCCTCAGCTACGCCTTCTACGAAGAAACCCTTTTCTTCATCTGCATCACAGTCCTTTTGGACCACTAAGGCAAAAAAGTCCAAGCATCCTACCACCTTCTTTAGAGGTGGGCGGGCAAAATCCAAAAAGCCTGCACCCGCAGGCCCTCAGGACCAGAAACCTGCCTCTGGTTCCTCAAAATCCTTAGCATGACGGTGGACCACACAGCCTGGAGGACGGGCTGGTGGGGGCGAGACTCAGGCGTTTCAGCCACGTCTGGGTGTCATCCGGCCTGGATCCCTGGTACAGGATATTGTGTCCCAGGGGTACAGACTGTAGTTTCAAGAAACCCCACCTCACTGATTCTTCAAATCAGGCATACTGACTTTACTGTCAGACAGAACTGTCCTACAGGAAGCTATCCAAAAATTGGAAAAGGCAGAGGTCATTGTTCCAGTTCCACCTCATATGCATGGCGTGGGTTACTATTCAAACCTTTTTGTGCTACCGAAACCGGATGGTTCGGTCAGACCAATTTTGAACTTGAAATCGCTAAACCCTTATCTAAGGGAGTTCAAATTCAAAATGGAATCTCTGAGAGCGGTGATCTCACTTCTGGAGGAGGGGGAGTTTCTGGTATCCCTAGATATCAAGGATGCGTATCTCCACATTCCGATTTGGCCTCCGCACCAGACTTATCTCAGATTTGCACTGTTAGACAGTCACTATGAGTATCAGACACCGCCATTCGGTCTCTCCATGGCACCTAGGGTGTTCACCAAGGTGATGGCAGAAATGATGGTTCTACTCCGCAGGCGTGGGAGTGAACATTATTCTATACCTGGACGATCTGCTGATAAAGGCGTTGTCCAGGGAGAAGCCGTTGCAGTCCATTGCTCTCACGACTCATCTGCTCAGGGTCCATGGTTGGATCCTGAACCTTCCAAAGTCACATTTGGAGCCGACAAAGAGATTGTCTTTCCTGGGGATGATCCTCGACACGGAAGTGCAGACGGTGTTTCTACCGGTGGAGAAAGCGTTGGTGATACAATCAGTGGGCCAAGATGTCTTGAAGCCTACCCGGGTATTGGTTCATCAGTGCATTTGCCTTCTGGGGTAGATGGTTGCCTTCTACGAGGCTCTACAGTATGGAAGATTTCATGCTCGGTCCTTCCAACTGGATCTCCTAGACAAGTGGTCGAGATCTCACCTACACATGCACCAGATGATAAGTCTGTCACCGAAAGCAAGGATTTCACTCCTCTGGTGGCTACAAATGCCTCACCTTCTGGAGGGCCACAGGTTCGGGATTCAGGGCTGGATCCTTCTAACAACGGATGCAAGTCTCCGAGGCTGGGGCACTGTCACTCAAGGGGAAACCTTCCAAGGAAGGTGGTCAAGTCTGGAATCCAGTCTTCCAATAAAAATTCTGGAACTAAGAGCTGTATACAACGGTCTTCTCCAAACGATTCACCTTCTGCGAGATCCACCCATTCAAGTGCAGTTGGACAATGTGACAACGGTGGCCTACATAAACCGACAAGGTGGAACAAAGAGCAGAGCTGCAATGTCAGAGGTGACAAGAATCATCCTCTGGGCGGAAAAGCGTTAGCACTGTCTACAATTTTTATTCCGGGAGTGGACAACTGGGAAGCGGACTTCCTCAGCAGACACGAACTCCATCCAGGAGAGTGGGGCCTCCATCCAGAGGTGTTCACGAAGGTGACAAACCTTTGGGGGGTTCCTCAAATAGACATGATGGCCTCCCACCTCAACAAGAAACTTTGGAGGTATTGCTCAAGGGACCCACAAGCAGGTGGACGCCCTGGTAACTCCGTGGGTGTTCCAGTCGGTGTACGTGTTTCCCTCACTTCCACTAATTCCAAGGATTCTAAAGTTCATAAGGAGAACAAGAGTTCAGGCAATCCTCATTGCTCCCGATTGGCCAAGAAGGGCTTGGTACGCGGATCTTCTGGACCTACTGCTAGAAGAGCCGAGGCCTCTTCCTCTTCGGGAGGACCTGCTGCAGCAGGGGCCGTTCGCTTATCAAGACTTACCGCGGCTAAGTTTGACGGCATGGAGGTTGAACGCCAGATATTAGCTTGGAAGGGCATTCCGAACAAGGTTATTCCTACCCTGATACAGGCTAAGAAAGGAGTAACGTCTAAACATTACAATCGCATTTGGAAAAAATATGTATATTGGTGTGAGTCCAAGAGGTTTCCTACAGTGGAGTTTCAACTGGGACGGTTTCTCCTCTTCCTGCAAGCAGGTGTGGATATGGGCCTGAGGTTGGGATCCGTAAAGGTTCAGATTTCGGCCCTATCCATTTTCTTCCAGCAACAATTGGCTGCCCTCCCTGAGGTTCAGACTTTCTTGAAAGGGGTTCTGCACATCCAGCCTCCCTTTGGCCACCTACGGCGCCCTGGGATCTTAACGTGGTGTTCCTCCAAACGGATTGGTTCGAGCCCCTGCCGGAGGTTGAGGTCAAGTTTCTCTTGTGTAAGCTGTCACTTTGTTGGCCTTAGCTTCTGCTAGACGTGTGTCGGAGTTGGGAGCTTTGTCTTGTAAGACTCCTACTTGATCTTCCATGAAGATAGAGCTGAGCTCCGAACATGTCAGCAGTTCCTTCCGAAGGTTGTGTCGGCATTTCATATCAACCAACCTGTTCTGGTGCCAGTTGCTACTGACTCCTCAATTTCATCAAAGTCTTTGGATGTTGTAAGGGCTCTGAAAATCTATGTGAAGAGGACTGCTCGTCACAGAAAATCGTACTCTCTGTTTGTCCTGTATGATCCCAAGAAACTTGGGTGTCCTGCTTCTAAGTAGACTATTTATTGCTGGATCAGGTTCACTATCCAGCATACGTATTCTACGGCAGGTTTGCCGTGTCCTACATCTGTTAAGGCCCACTCTACTCGTAAAGTGGGTTCTTCCTGGGCGGCTGCCCGGGGTGTCACGGCTTTACAGCTTTGCCGAGCAGCTACTTGGTCTGGGTCGAACAAGTTCTACAAGTAGTATAGTAGTATGTATAAAGAAGAAAGAAAAAAAAAAAACACGGGTAGGTGGTATACAATTATGGATGGACGAGCGACTGCCGACACAGAGGTAGCTACAGCCGTGGACTACCGTACTGTGTCTGCTGCTAATATAGACTGGATGATAATGAGATGAAATCAATATATATTATATCACACTAGTACTGCAGCCGGACAGGTAGATATATTTATTATGTAATGACTGATGACGGACCTGCTGGACACTGTCAGCTCAGCAGCACCGCAGACTGCTACAGTAAGCTACTATAGTAGTATGTATAAAGAAGAAAGAAAAAAAAAAAACCACGGGTAGGTGGTATACAATTATGGATGGACGAGCGACTGCCGACACAGAGGTAGCTACAGCCGTGGACTACCGTACTGTGTCTGCTGCTAATATAGACTGGATGATAATGAGATGAAATCAATATATATTATATCACACTAGTACTGCAGCCGGACAGGTAGATATATTTATTATGTAATGACTGATGACGGACCTGCTGGACACTGTCAGCTCAGCAGCACCGCAGACTGCTACAGTAAGCTACTATAGTAGTATGTATAAAGAAGAAAGAAAAAAAAAAAACACGGGTAGGTGGTATACAATATTATATATATATTATATACAATTATATATATATATATATATTAAACTGGTGGTGATTATTAAACTGGTGGTCAGGTCACTGGTTACACTATCAGCAACTTGCAAGTAGTACTCCTAAGCAGACAATCACAATATATATTATACTGGTGGTCAGTGTGGTCACAATGGCAGTGTGGCACTCTGGCAGCAAAAGTGTGCACTGTACGTTATATGTACTCCTGAGTCCTGCTCTCAGACTCTAACTGCTCCCCACTGTCAGTGTCTCCCCCACAAGTCAGATAATACAGTCACACTATCTATCACTTCAGCAAGTAACTAGTCTAGTACTCCTCCTAATGCTCCCCAAAATTACTACTGTGTCTCTCTCTACTGTCTCACTCTCTTCTCTATAAACGGAGAGGACGCCAGCCACGTCCTCTCCCTATGAATCTCAATGCACGTGTGAAAATGGCGGCGACGCGCGGCTCCTTATATAGAATCCGAGTCTCGCGATAGAATCCGAGCCTCGCGAGAATCCGACAGCGGGATGATGACGTTCGGGCGCGCTCGGGTTAACCGAGCAAGGCGGGAAGATCCGAGTCGCTCGGACCTGTGTAAAAAAAAATGAAGTTCGGGCGGGTTCGGATTCCGAGGAACCGAACCCGCTCATCTCTAAAAAGAAGTATATTATTATTAGAGTATCCTCATAACCCTCCTCCAAAGTTACAGCACCCAGTCTTCCATGATGGTTCCCCATCTGTGTACTAGCTGGGCCCAGCACTGTTTGGCTTCCAAGATCAGACGGAACTGGGCATCTCCAGTGAGGTATGGCTGTAGTATCGGTGTGGTTTTAGAGGTTAACAGAGTAAGATAGCGACAAAGAAAAAAAGGAAAAAAGAGGTTGCATAAATGGATGTCTGCTAGATCTACTTCAAGAACATGGCCGCCGCCGCTATCAAATAGACGTTCAAGCTTCTGGCATCCACCTGATGTGATGGAAAAGCGGGCGCATGCGCAGTCATCAATGGACACTGAACCTTCCACGATCCGCACCCGGCACGTGCGCAATAGAGACTGTCTGACGCCGGAAGTGGGGCGGACGTGACGTCACCCACGATACGGACAGGAAGTCTGAGATCATGAACTTCTATCTGTTTTTTACAGGTTTTAAAGTATGAAATTGGGTCCCCCTTTAAGCGCATTTGCACAGCATAGTGGTATTATGCTGTGGATTCATTGGCACTTGGTTTTGACATACACATCAGTTTATTAAACTTTGGATCTGATAATTGACAGGAAGTGATGTAAGAATCACTTCCTCATTAATACAGGTATATATAGATGAGCTGTCCCAGTAACATACCACCCCTTGATGAAGTCCAGATAGGACGAAACGCGTTGGGTGCTACCAGACATATACCTACCTTCTCAAAGTTCAGAACTTTATTTATTTATTTTTTATGCTGATCTTTTTTCCAATTTTTATTATTAGGAATTTGGTCCTCCAGTTTATACCACTACTTGCATATGAATTTGTGTACTTGTATGTAGCTCCGGAGATAATTTTACCTATGTAATATTTTTATTGGTTCTTTTTTTACATGTGGCTTTTTTATTCACTTCTGTATTGGTGCTAATTGTATTTGATTACATTTTTATCACTTTTTAATTTAGTCTCCTTAAATCTCTATGACACCATTGGTCACTTAGAAACACCTTATCCACTACCTTTTTTTACATTATTCACAAAGCACTTTACCAATGCTTTTTTCCTTAAGGTGTAGCTGACGCCTGAATATACGAAAGGGCATGTCTTACAAGGAGGCTATCTATTAATTTATTTGTCTAACATTCTGGTCTATATACTAGTACAGATTGGTAACGCGGTTTGGCGCTGTTAAGCCTTCCTCCTACACACACATATATATATATATATATATATATATAGCAAGAAAAAACGGCTGGCACTCAGAGACTTGAAAAAACCAATCAGACTACGTGGTTAATAGCCAACGTTTCAGGGTATAACCCTTTTATCAAGACGGTTATACCCTGAAACGTTGGCTATTAACCACGTAGTCTGATTGGTTTTTTCAAGTCTCTGAGTGCCAGCCGTTTTTTCTTGCTATTTACTGATATCAGCTGGCAGGGCACCGGAGCAGCTTTTGTTTTTTAAAACAGAGTGCTGAACACCACTACATCATATATATATATATATATATATATATATATATAAAAGCCTGTGCTACATTAAAAATAACACTTTTAATAAACGCAGTTAAAATGTAGATACTTATACAGTTAAAAGACATACATTTTGAATAAGTGCAACATGAGTCTTTGTTCTCCCCCCTTTTTTTTTTTTTAAGGTACTGTATCTTTATGGTCTAATTTGGGTGGACCTAATAGATGGTAATGAATAGAGATGAGCGCCGGAAATTTTTCGGATTTTGTGTTTTGGTTTTGGGTTCGGTTCCGCGGCCGTGTTTTGGGTTCGACCGCGTTTTGGCAAAACCTCACCGAATTTTTTTTGTCGGATTCGGGTGTGTTTTGGATTCGGGTGTTTTTTTCAAAAAACACTAAAAAACAGCTTAAATCATAGAATTTGGGGGTCATTTTGATCCCAAAGTATTATTAACCTCAAAAACCATAATTTACACTCATTTTCAGTCTATTCTGAATACCTCACACCTCACAATATTATTTTTAGTCCTAAAATTTGCACCTAGGTCGCTGGATGACTAAGCTAAGCGACCCTAGTGGCCGACACAAACACCGGGCCCATCTAGGAGTGTCACTGCAGTGTCACGCAGGATGTCCCTTCCAAAAAACCCTCCCCAAACAGCACATGACGCAAAGAAAAAAAGAGGCGCAATGAGGTAGCTGTGTGAGTAAGATAAGCGACCCTAGTGGCCGACACAAACACCGGGCCCATCTAGGAGTGTCACTGCAGTGTCACGCAGGATGTCCCTTCCAAAAAACCCTCCCCAAACAGCACATGACGCAAAGAAAAAAAGAGGCGCAATGAGGTAGCTGTGTGAGTAAGATAAGCGACCCTAGTGGCCGACACAAACACCGGGCCCATCTAGGAGTGTCACTGCAGTGTCACGCAGGATGTCCCTTCCAAAAAACCCTCCCCAAACAGCACATGACGCAAAGAAAAAAAGAGGCGCAATGAGGTAGCTGTGTGAGTAAGATAAGCGACCCTAGTGGCCGACACAAACACCGGGCCCATCTAGGAGTGTCACTGCAGTGTCACGCAGGATGTCCCTTCCAAAAAACCCTCCCCAAACAGCACATGACGCAAAGAAAAAAAGAGGCGCAATGAGGTAGCTGTGTGAGTAAGATAAGCGACCCTAGTGGCCGACACAAACACCGGGCCCATCTAGGAGTGTCACTGCAGTGTCACGCAGGATGTCCCTTCCAAAAAACCCTCCCCAAACAGCACATGACGCAAAGAAAAAAAGAGGCGCAATGAGGTAGCTGTGTGAGTAAGATAAGCGACCCTAGTGGCCGACACAAACACCGGGCCCATCTAGGAGTGGCACTGCAGTGTCACGCAGGATGTCCCTTCCAAAAAACCCTCCCCAAACAGCACATGACGCAAAGAAAAATTAAAGAAAAAAGAGGTGCAAGATGGAATTGTCCTTGGGCCCTCCCACCCTTATGTTGTATAAACAGGACATGCACACTTTAACCAACCCATCATTTCAGTGACAGGGTCTGCCACACGACTGTGACTGAAATGACGGGTTGGTTTGGACCCCCACCAAAAAAGAAGCAATTAATCTCTCCTTGCACAAACTGGCTCTACAGAGGCAAGATGTCCACCTCATCATCATCCTCCGATATATCACCGTGTACATCCCCCTCCTCACAGATTATCAATTCGTCCCCACTGGAATCCACCATCTCAGCTCCCTGTGTACTTTGTGGAGGCAATTGCTGCTGGTCAATGTCTCCACGGAGGAATTGATTATAATTCATTTTAATGAACATCATCTTCTCCACATTTTCTGGATGTAACCTCGTACGCCGATTGCTGACAAGGTGAGCGGCGGCACTAAACACTCTTTCGGAGTACACACTTGTGGGAGGGCAACTTAGGTAGAATAAAGCCAGTTTGTGCAAGGGCCTCCAAATTGCCTCTTTTTCCTGCCAGTATAAGTACGGACTGTGTGACGTGCCTACTTGGATGCGGTCACTCATATAATCCTCCACCATTCTTTCAATGGGGAGAGAATCATATGCAGTGACAGTAGACGACATGTCCGTAATCGTTGTCAGGTCCTTCAGTCCGGACCAGATGTCAGCATCAGCAGTCGCTCCAGACTGCCCTGCATCACTGCCAGCGGGTGGGCTCGGAATTCTGAGCCTTTTCCTCGCACCCCCAGTTGCGGGAGAATGTGAAGGAGGAGATGTTGACAGGTCGCGTTCCGCTTGACTTGACAATTTTCTCACCAGCAGGTCTTTCAACCCCAGCAGACTTGTGTCTGCCGGAAAGAGAGATCCAAGGTAGGCTTTAAATCTAGGATCGAGCACGGTGGCCAAAATGTAGTGCTCTGATTTCAACAGATTGACCACCCGTGAATCCTTGTTAAGCGAATTAAGGGCTCCATCCACAAGTCCCACATGCCTAGCGGAATCGCTCCGTGTTAGCTCCTCCTTCAATGTCTCCAGCTTCTTCTGCAAAAGCCTGATGAGGGGAATGACCTGACTCAGGCTGGCAGTGTCTGAACTGACTTCACGTGTGGCAAGTTCAAAGGGCATCAGAACCTTGCACAACGTTGAAATCATTCTCCACTGCGCTTGAGACAGGTGCATTCCACCTCCTATATCGTGCTCAATTGTATAGGCTTGAATGGCCTTTTGCTGCTCCTCCAACCTCTGAAGCATATAGAGGGTTGAATTCCACCTCGTTACCACTTCTTGCTTCAGATGATGGCAGGGCAGGTTCAGTAGTTTTTGGTGGTGCTCCAGTCTTCTGTACGTGGTGCCTGTACGCCGAAAGTGTCCCGCAATTCTTCTGGCCACCGACAGCATCTCTTGCACGCCCCTGTCGTTTTTAAAAAAATTCTGCACCACCAAATTCAAGGTATGTGCAAAACATGGGACGTGCTGGAATTTGCCCATATTTAATGCACACACAATATTGCTGGCGTTGTCCGATGCCACAAATCCACAGGAGAGTCCAATTGGGGTAAGCCATTCCGCGATGATCTTCCTCAGTTGCCGTAAGAGGTTTTCAGCTGTGTGCGTATTCTGGAAAGCGGTGATACAAAGCGTAGCCTGCCTAGGAAAGAGTTGGCGTTTGCGAGATGCTGCTACTGGTGCCGCCGCTGCTGTTCTTGCGGCGGGAGTCCATACATCTACCCAGTGGGCTGTCACAGTCATATAGTCCTGACCCTGCCCTGCTCCACTTGTCCACATGTCCGTGGTTAAGTGGACATTGGGTACAGCTGCATTTTTTAGGACACTGGTGAGTCTTTTTCTGAGGTCTGTGTACATTTTCGGTATCGCCTGCCTAGAGAAGTGGAACCTAGATGGTATTTGGTAACGGGGGCACACTACCTCAAGAAATTGTCTAGTTCCCTGTGAACTAACGGCGGATACCGGACGCACGTCTAACACCAACATAGTTGTCAAGGCCTCAGTTATCCGCTTTGCAGCAGGATGACTGCTGTGATATTTCATCTTCCTCGCAAAGGACTGTTGGACAGTCAATTGCTTACTGGAAGTAGTACAAGTGGTCTTCCGACTTCCCCTCTGGGATGACCATCGACTCCCAGCAGCAACAACAGCAGCGCCAGCAGCAGTAGGCGTTACACGCAAGGATGCATCGGAGGAATCCCAGGCAGGAGAGGAATCGTCAGAATTGCCAGTGACATGGCCTGCAGGACTATTGGCATTCCTGGGGAAGGAGGAAATTGACACTGAGGGAGTTGGTGGGGTGGTTTGCGTGAGCTTGGTTACAAGAGGAAGGGATTTACTGGTCAGTGGACTGCTTCCGCTGTCACCCAAAGTTTTTGAACTTGTCACTGACTTATTATGAATGCGCTGCAGGTGACGTATAAGGTAGGATGTTCCGAGGTGGTTAACGTCCTTACCCCTACTTATTACAGCTTGACAAAGGCAACACACGGCTTGACACCTGTTGTCTGCTTTTCTGTTGAAATACCTCCACACTGAAGAGCTGATTTTTTTGGTATTTTCACCAGGCATGTCAACGGCCATATTCCTCCCACGGACAACAGGTGTCTCCCCGGGTGCCTGACTTAAACAAACCACCTCACCATCAGAATCCTCCTGGTCAATTTCCTCCCCAGCGCCAGCAACACCCATATCCTCCTCATCCTGGTGTACTTCAACACTGACATCTTCAATCTGACTATCAGGAACTGGACTGCGGGTGCTCCTTCCAGCACTTGCAGGGGGCGTGCAAATGGTGGAAGGCGCATGCTCTTCACGTCCAGTGTTGGGAAGGTCAGGCATCGCAACCGACACAATTGGACTCTCCTTGTGGATTTGGGATTTCGAAGAACGCACAGTTCTTTGCGGTGCTTTTGCCAGCTTGAGTCTTTTCAGTTTTCTAGCGAGAGGCTGAGTGCTTCCATCCTCATGTGAAGCTGAACCACTAGCCATGAACATAGGCCAGGGCCTCAGCCGTTCCTTGCCACTCCGTGTGGTAAATGGCATATTGGCAAGTTTACGCTTCTCCTCCGACAATTTTATTTTAGGTTTTGGAGTCCTTTTTTTACTGATATTTGGTGTTTTGGATTTGACATGCTCTGTACTATGACATTGGGCATCGGCCTTGGCAGACGACGTTGCTGGCATTTCATCGTCTCGGCCATGACTAGTGGCAGCAGCTTCAGCACGAGGTGGAAGTGGATCTTGATCTTTCCCTAATTTTGGAACCTCAACATTTTTGTTCTCCATATTTTAATAGGCACAACTAAAAGGCACCTCAGGTAAACAATGGAGATGGATGGATACTAGTATACTTATGGATGGACTGCCGAGTGCCGACACAGAGGTAGCTACAGCCGTGGACTACCGTACTGTGTCTGCTGCTAATATAGACTGGATGATAATGAGATGAAATCAATATATATATATGTATGTATATATAATATCACTAGCACTGCAGCCGGACAGGTAGATAATATATTTATTAGGTAATGATGACTGATGACGGACCTGCTGGACACTGTCAGCTCAGCAGCACCGCAGACTGCTACAGTAAGCTACTATACTATAGTAGTATGTACAAAGAAGAAAGAAAAAAAAAACCACGGGTAGGTGGTATACAATTATGGATGGACTGCCGAGTGCCGACACAGAGGTAGCTACAGCCGTGGACTAACGTACTGTGTCTGCTGCTAATATAGACTGGATGATTGATAATGAGATGAAATCAATATATATATGTATGTATATATAATATCACTAGTACTGCAGCCGGACAGGTAGATAATATATTTATTAGGTAATGATGACTGATGACGGACCTGCTGGACACTGTCAGCTCAGCAGCACCGCAGACTGCTACAGTAAGCTACTATACTATAGTAGTATGTACAAAGAAGAAAGAAAAAAAAAAACCACGGGTAGGTGGTATACAATTATGGATGGACTGCTGAGTGCCGACACAGAGGTAGCTACAGCCGTGGACTAACGTACTGTGTCTGCTGCTAATATAGACTGGATGATTGATAATGAGATGAAATCTATATATATATGTATGTATATATAATATCACTAGTACTGCAGCCGGACAGGTAGATAATATATTTATTAGGTAATGATGACTGATGACGGACCTGCTGGACACTGTCAGCTCAGCAGCACCGCAGACTGCTACAGTAAGCTACTATACTCTATAGTAGTGTGTACAAAGAAGAAAGAAAAAAAAAACCACGGGTAGGTGGTATACAATTATGGATGGACTGCCGAGTGCCGACACAGAGGTAGCTACAGCCGTGGACTAACGTACTGTGTCTGCTGCTAATATAGACTGGATGATTGATAATGAGATGAAATCAATATATATATGTATGTATATATAATATCACTAGTACTGCAGCCGGACAGGTAGATAATATATTTATTAGGTAATGATGACTGATGACGGACCTGCTGGACACTGTCAGCTCAGCAGCACCGCAGACTGCTACAGTAAGCTACTATACTCTATAGTAGTATGTACAAAGAAGAAAGAAAAAAAAAAACCACGGGTAGGTGGTATACAATTATGGATGGACTGCCGAGTGCCGACACAGAGGTAGCTACAGCCGTGGACTAACGTACTGTGTCTGCTGCTAATATAGACTGGATGATTGATAATGAGATGAAATCAATATATATATGTATGTATATATAATATCACTAGTACTGCAGCCGGACAGGTAGATAATATATTTATTAGGTAATGATGACTGATGACGGACCTGCTGGACACTGTCAGCTCAGCAGCACCGCAGACTGCTACAGTAAGCTACTATACTCTATAGTAGTATGTACAAAGAAGAAAGAAAAGAAAAAAACCACGGGTAGGTGGTATACAATTATGGATGGACTGCCGAGTGCCGACACAGAGGTAGCTACAGCCGTGGACTAACATACTGTGTCTGCTGCTAATATAGACTGGATGATTGATAATGAGATGAAATCAATATATATATGTATGTATATATAATATCACTAGTACTGCAGCCGGACAGGTAGATAATATATTTATTAGGTAATGATGACTGATGACGGACCTGCTGGACACTGTCAGCTCAGCAGCACCGCAGACTGCTACAGTAAGCTACTATACTCTATAGTAGTATGTACAAAGAAGAAAGAAAAAAAAAAAACCACGGGTAGGTGGTATACAATTATGGATGGACTGCCGAGTGCCGACACAGAGGTAGCTACAGCCGTGGACTAACGTACTGTGTCTGCTGCTAATATAGACTGGATGATTGATAATGAGATGAAATCAATATATATATGTATGTATATATAATATCACTAGTACTGCAGCCGGACAGGTAGATAATATATTTATTAGGTAATGATGACTGATGACGGACCTGCTGGACACTGTCAGCTCAGCAGCACCGCAGACTGCTACAGTAAGCTACTATACTCTATAGTAGTATGTACAAAGAAGAAAGAAAAAAAAAAAACACGGGTAGGTGGTATACAATTATGGATGGACTGCTGAGTGCCGACACAGAGGTAGCTACAGCCGTGGACTAACGTACTGTGTCTGCTGCTAATATAGACTGGATGATTGATAATGAGATGAAATCAATATATATATGTATGTATATACAATATCACTAGTACTGCAGCCGGACAGGTAGATAATATATTTATTAGGTAATGATGACTGATGACGGACCTGCTGGACACTGTCAGCTCAGCAGCACCGCAGACTGCTACAGTAAGCTACTATACTCTATAGTAGTATGTACAAAGAAGAAAGAAAAAAAAAACCACGGGTAGGTGGTATACAATTATGGATGGACTGCCGAGTGCCGACACAGAGGTAGCTACAGCCGTGGACTAACGTACTGTGTCTGCTGCTAATATAGACTGGATGATTGATAATGAGATGAAATCAATATATATATGTATGTATATATAATATCACTAGTACTGCAGCCGGACAGGTAGATAATATATTTATTAGGTAATGATGACTGATGACGGACCTGCTGGACACTGTCAGCTCAGCAGCACCGCAGACTGCTACAGTAAGCTACTATACTCTATAGTAGTATGTACAAAGAAGAAAGAAAAAAAAAAACCACGGGTAGGTGGTATACAATTATGGATGGACTGCCGAGTGCCGACACAGAGGTAGCTACAGCCGTGGACTAACGTACTGTGTCTGCTGCTAATATAGACTGGATGATTGATAATGAGATGAAATCAATATATATATGTATGTATATATAATATCACTAGTACTGCAGCCGGACAGGTAGATAATATATTTATTAGGTAATGATGACTGATGACGGACCTGCTGGACACTGTCAGCTCAGCAGCACCGCAGACTGCTACAGTAAGCTACTATACTCTATAGTAGTATGTACAAAGAAGAAAGAAAAGAAAAAAACCACGGGTAGGTGGTATACAATTATGGATGGACTGCCGAGTGCCGACACAGAGGTAGCTACAGCCGTGGACTAACATACTGTGTCTGCTGCTAATATAGACTGGATGATTGATAATGAGATGAAATCAATATATATATGTATGTATATATAATATCACTAGTACTGCAGCCGGACAGGTAGATAATATATTTATTAGGTAATGATGACTGATGACGGACCTGCTGGACACTGTCAGCTCAGCAGCACCGCAGACTGCTACAGTAAGCTACTATACTCTATAGTAGTATGTACAAAGAAGAAAGAAAAAAAAAAAACCACGGGTAGGTGGTATACAATTATGGATGGACTGCCGAGTGCCGACACAGAGGTAGCTACAGCCGTGGACTAACGTACTGTGTCTGCTGCTAATATAGACTGGATGATTGATAATGAGATGAAATCAATATATATATGTATGTATATATAATATCACTAGTACTGCAGCCGGACAGGTAGATAATATATTTATTAGGTAATGATGACTGATGACGGACCTGCTGGACACTGTCAGCTCAGCAGCACCGCAGACTGCTACAGTAAGCTACTATACTCTATAGTAGTATGTACAAAGAAGAAAGAAAAAAAAAAAACACGGGTAGGTGGTATACAATTATGGATGGACTGCTGAGTGCCGACACAGAGGTAGCTACAGCCGTGGACTAACGTACTGTGTCTGCTGCTAATATAGACTGGATGATTGATAATGAGATGAAATCAATATATATATGTATGTATATACAATATCACTAGTACTGCAGCCGGACAGGTAGATAATATATTTATTAGGTAATGATGACTGATGACGGACCTGCTGGACACTGTCAGCTCAGCAGCACCGCAGACTGCTACAGTAAGCTACTATACTCTATAGTAGTATGTACAAAGAAGAAAGAAAAAAAAAACCACGGGTAGGTGGTATACAATTATGGATGGACTGCCGAGTGCCGACACAGAGGTAGCTACAGCCGTGGACTAACGTACTGTGTCTGCTGCTAATATAGACTGGATGATTGATAATGAGATGAAATCAATATATATATGTATGTATATATAATATCACTAGTACTGCAGCCGGACAGGTAGATAATATATTTATTAGGTAATGATGACTGATGACGGACCTGCTGGACACTGTCAGCTCAGCAGCACCGCAGACTGCTACAGTAAGCTACTATACTCTATAGTAGTATGTACAAAGAAGAAAGAAAAAAAAAAACCACGGGTAGGTGGTATACAATTATGGATGGACTGCCGAGTGCCGACACAGAGGTAGCTACAGCCGTGGACTAACGTACTGTGTCTGCTGCTAATATAGACTGGATGATTGATAATGAGATGAAATCAATATATATATGTATGTATATATAATATCACTAGTACTGCAGCCGGACAGGTAGATAATATATTTATTAGGTAATGATGACTGATGACGGACCTGCTGGACACTGTCAGCTCAGCAGCACCGCAGACTGCTACAGTAAGCTACTATACTCTATAGTAGTATGTACAAAGAAGAAAGAAAAGAAAAAAACCACGGGTAGGTGGTATACAATTATGGATGGACTGCCGAGTGCCGACACAGAGGTAGCTACAGCCGTGGACTAACATACTGTGTCTGCTGCTAATATAGACTGGATGATTGATAATGAGATGAAATCAATATATATATGTATGTATATATAATATCACTAGTACTGCAGCCGGACAGGTAGATAATATATTTATTAGGTAATGATGACTGATGACGGACCTGCTGGACACTGTCAGCTCAGCAGCACCGCAGACTGCTACAGTAAGCTACTATACTCTATAGTAGTATGTACAAAGAAGAAAGAAAAAAAAAAAACCACGGGTAGGTGGTATACAATTATGGATGGACTGCCGAGTGCCGACACAGAGGTAGCTACAGCCGTGGACTAACGTACTGTGTCTGCTGCTAATATAGACTGGATGATTGATAATGAGATGAAATCAATATATATATGTATGTATATATAATATCACTAGTACTGCAGCCGGACAGGTAGATAATATATTTATTAGGTAATGATGACTGATGACGGACCTGCTGGACACTGTCAGCTCAGCAGCACCGCAGACTGCTACAGTAAGCTACTATACTCTATAGTAGTATGTACAAAGAAGAAAGAAAAAAAAAAAACACGGGTAGGTGGTATACAATTATGGATGGACTGCCGAGTGCCGACACAGAGGTAGCTACAGCCGTGGACTAACGTACTGTGTCTGCTGCTAATATAGAGTCTAGACTGGATGATAAATTATTGATAATGAGATGAAATCAATATAATATCACTAGTTCTGCAGCCGGACAGGTACTATATATATTTATTATGTAATGACTGATGACGGACCTGCTGGACACTGTCAGGTCAGCACAGCACCGCAGACTGCTACAGTAAGCTACTATAGTAGTATGTATAAAGAAGAATGAAAAAAAAAAAACCACGGGTAGGTGGTATACAATATTATATATATATATATATTATATACAATTATATATATATATATATATATATATATATTAAACTGGTGGTGATTGATTATTAAACTGGTGGTCACTTCAGGTCACGTTGCAACTTGCAACTAGTACTCCGAGGCCTAAGCAGACAATCACAAAATATATTATTATACTGGTGGTCAGTGTGGTCACAACAATGGCAGTGTGGCACTGACTCTGGCAGCAAAAGTGTGCACTGTACGTTATATGTACTCCTGAGTCCTGCTCTCAGACTCTAACTGCTCCCCACTGTCAGTGTCTCCCCCACAAGTCAGATAATACACTTACAGTCACACTATCTAATCTATAAATATCACTTCAGCAAGTAGTATAGTAGTATACAGTATAGTAGTACTCCTCCTAATAATGCTCCCCAAAATACTGTGTCTCTCTCTTCTCTAAACGGAGAGGACGCCAGCCACGTCCTCTCCCTATGACTCTCAATGCACGTGTGAAAATGGCGGCGACGCGCGGCTCCTTATATAGAATCCGAGTCTCGCGATAGAATCCGAGCCTCGCGAGAATCCGACAGCGTGATGATGACGTTCGGGCGCGCTCGGGTTAGCCGAGCAAGGCGGGAAGATCCGAGCCTGCTCGGACCTGTGTAAAAAACCTGAAGTTCGGGCGGGTTCGGATTCAGAGGAACCGAACCCGCTCATCTCTAGTAATGAACAAGATTATTGCCCAAGATCGCACCAAGGTTCAGTCCAATAATAGACAACAGGTATCCGATAACGTGGATGTATGGTTTTTCTACATAATAATCCTTCCATATTTGGGGAGTGTTGGCTGCCTCCCGCCAAAGCAGCTCAGAAAATCAGCCCTGGTAGCGCTTGCTTTTTTGTTATTTCCTTTTAGAGTTACCAATCTATCATTGTATTTGATAATAGTGCCTGAATAGTTACATTCTGTATAAATATACTGAGTGTGGGTCTGAGTATCCTGCACACGTCTCACTTCTAGCTTCTCTCACTATCTTTCCTCCGCCAGTACTGCATTTGCATTTACAGCAACACATCCTCACTCACAAAACAGCAGCTAAAAGAGTGCTGCAACAGGATGTTCTAAGCATAACCAAAGCAGTATGTGGGCAGAGCCAAGGTGAGTGTGGGCAAAACAAAAGCGATTTATGGATGGGCTCTACCCACCAGGACCACAGATCCTGGGAGCAGTGTCAGTGGCAATGATCCTGCTAACAGATGGTGGATGAGGGTCAGTAAGTTGGGGCCCTTTACAACTATGGGGGTAATTCTGACCTGATCATAGATGTGCCCAAAAAAATGCACATCTACGATCAAATTCTTTGGCAAGTGGGGGAACGCCCAGCACAGGGCAAGTCCGCCCCGCATGCCGGATCAAGCACCCCCCTGCAGATATGCGAAACATCGCACGGCGACGATGCTTTTGCATGTTTCAAGTAGACCTCTGCCTACGCAGAGTATGGTGTAAGCTCCTCGTTCGCTTCTCTGCCTTTTTAGCTAAGGTAAAGTGTAGATACCCATGTACGCTGGTGGGTTTAAAGGCGCCCCCAGCAGGCTATGAGTGGTCACTTAATCCTCAAGAGGCCGTTGTGCTGTATGCCCCTGGTGCTTCCTGAGCCAAGGCAGGGTGCCTGAAAATGCACTGATCACAAACCACGCCTTTGCACAGAGTAAGGATTTCTGATTGGGGCATGGATAATTTTGTATATCCCCCCCCCCTTCATCCCCTATGAAGGCCAAGGCTTATTTATTTATTTGTTTATTGCACAATGCACTTTTTTTTAATTTTTTTCACCACACATATTTGTATTTTTTGTTCACGTTTATGGGGACCCTTATGGGCCGCTCTCTCCGTGTTTCCTCAGGCTTTCTCCTTTTGGGGAGAGCCAAAGAATCCATTCCCCAGGGGCAGGGGTTAAAGTGAGGGGGAACAAGGTGGAACTGAGTTCCACCACCTGTAATGGTAGGGGGAACTAGTTCCACCACCTCCATTTCCTATGTCAATAGATGATGCAGGCGGTGCTAGTGTTACTGATGAGCTGCAGCCACCTCCCCCTTCCACAGGTCCTGGTGGCTCCATGGTCCTCCTTCATCTACAGCCCAACCCTCCTGGTACTCACACATGCTGTGTCTGTTGGACAACATTCATCCCCTCCTCAGGTCCCAGTGGTTTCCTTTTCCGGCACGGCATATGTGATGTCATGCTGTCATGAAGAGTCATGAAGGGAAGGCTCTGCATCTTGCAGACAAGATGAGAGGGGGCTAGAGGGACAAAGGAAGTGGGGAAGCTGCTGTATATATATACAGGGCATGGAGCTACTGTAGGGACACAAGCGGTGAGCTGCTGGAGCAACAGAGGCAGAGATGTCTATAAGGGGCACTACTGTTGGCATTATGTGTAAGGGGCACTACTACTGTGGGCATTGTATATAAGGGGCACTACTGTGTGGTATAACATGTATAGAGGGTATCATTGTGTAGTGCAATGTGAATAAAGGGCACTACTGAGTGATGTAACCATAATAAGTGGCATTACTATGTGGTGTAATATGAATATGGGGCACTACATGTGATGTAATGTAAGTAAGATTTTGTTACTGTGTTTGTGTAATTTGAATTAGGGGGCACTATTGTTTGACCACGCTGCTTCTTTGTGAGATCAATGTCTTTTTTATAAAGCAAGGGAAGTAGTTCACTCATGTATAGTTTGTAGGGGGGTGCTGAAAACACTAGTACTGGTTTTGGCTCCGGTTAATGTGAGGAGGAGGAGGGGGGTAGGTGCGGGGATAAATGAGTTCCATCACCTCTCTGGGACCA
This sequence comes from Pseudophryne corroboree, assembly GCF_028390025.1. Taxonomy (NCBI): domain Eukaryota; kingdom Metazoa; phylum Chordata; class Amphibia; order Anura; family Myobatrachidae; genus Pseudophryne; species Pseudophryne corroboree. Next base: position 146,246,434 of record NC_086448.1, on the reverse strand, counting down.
CTTTAAGCTCTGCCCAGGGGAAAGCTTTGGCTAACCCTCAGGAGAAAGAGACGACCTTGAGGCAGAGGGAAGCCTGAAGACTCTTGCCGCTTAAGGGGCCTTTTGGCTTTGGGGGTCGGAGATTTAAAGCGTCCCCCTGAGCTTTAGCAAGGGAGGATTTGAAGATTAATTTTTCCCGTCATTGTGCCTTCTGGCTCTGAATGGATGGGGCATAACAGGGGCCTTCTTCTTTTGGAGATGGTACAAAAAGTCCCATGTCCAGAACACAGGTTTTTGAAGCACACACCTTGGGCTTCATTGGAAAAAAAATGCTGGTGTTAGCACTGATTAGCCTTCTCTGAGGCTAAGGCCTTAAAAACGGGTGGTCTTCTGTTTGCCGGCGGTCGGGCTCCCGGCGCTCAGTATACCGGCGCCGGGAGCCCGACAGCCGGCATACCGACAATTATTTTCCCTCGTGGGGGTCCACGACCCCCATAGAGGGAGAATAAAATAGTGTGGCGCGCGTAGCGCGCCACCGTGCCCGTAGCGTGGCGAGCGCAGCGAGCCCGCAAGGGGCTCATTTGCGCTCGCCAAGCTGTCGGTAAGCCGGCGGTCGGGCTCCCGGCGCCGGGATGCTGGTCGCCGGGAGCCCGACCGCCGGCCAGCCGTAGTGAACCCCTTAAAAACCCATACTGGGCCTAGTGGCTGTAGCCTGCTCTCACTCTCCATCCATAACCCCAGGAATCTTTATGTGGCTTTTGCAAGTCATTGCAATACATAACCTTCCAGGGTTTTTATTGAACACATAGGACAGAAAGCTAAGGCACACATACCGGCCCTCAAACACAATTCCAGTGCTTTTATCACACCGGGCTTACTTTATTACATTGTCAGTTAAAAAGTGCTACAGACCATGTAGTGCTATTTATTAAAAATATGAATTATTTTAATGCACTACTAATTAATCCTATAAATAAATAACAACATTATTTTTAGTGATGAGCGGGTTTGGTTCCTTGGGATCCGAACCCCCCGAACTTCACCCATTTTACACGGTTCCGAGGCAGCCTCGGATCTTCCCGCCTTGCTCGGTTAACCCGAGCGCGCCCGAACGTCATCATCCCGCTGTCGGATTCTCGAGAGATTCGCATTCTATATAAGGAGTCGCGCGTCGCCGCCATTTTCACTCGTGCATTGGAGATGATAGCGAGAGGACGTGCAGCGTTCTCTCAGTTTCTGTGTTCAGTGTGCTGCAAATATCTGCTCAGTGTGCTGCAAATATCTGTGCTCAGTGTGCTTGCAAATATTTGTGCTCAGTGTGCTTGCAAATATCTGTGCTCAGTGTGCTGAAAATATCTACGTTCTCTGCCTGAAAAATGCTCCATATCTGTGCTGCATTGTAGTATATAGTAGGAGGACAGTGCAGAATTTTGCTGACCACCAGTATTATATAGCAGTACGGTACAGTAGTCCACTGCTCTACCTACCTCTGTGTCATCAAGTATACTATGCATCCATACCTGTGCTGCATTTTAGTTGTGCGCAGTATATAGTAGGAGGGGACAGTGCAGAATGTTGCTGTGACCACCAGTATATATATAGCTGTATGGTACAGTAGTCCACTGCTCTACCTACCTCTGTGTCGTCAAGTATACTATGCATCCATACCTGTGCTGCATTTTAGTTGTGCGCAGTATATAGTAGGAGGGGACAGTGCAGAATGTTGCTGTGACCACCAGTATATATATAGCAGTACGGTACAGTAGTCCACTGCTCTAACTACCTCTGTGTCGTCAAGTATACTATGCATCCATACCTGTGCTGCATTTTAGTTGTGCGCAGTATATAGTAGGAGGGGACAGTGCAGAATGTCGCTGTGACCACCAGTGTATATATATACAGGTTGAGTCTCCCTTATCCAAAATGCTTGGGACCAGAGGTATTTTGGATATGGGATTTTTCCGTATTTTGGAATAATTGCATACCATAATGAGATATCATGGTGATGGGACCTAAATCTAAGCACAGAATGCATTTATGTTCCATATACACCTTATACACACAGCCTGAAGGTAATTTTAGCCAATATTTTTTATAACTTTGTGCATTAAACAAAGTGTGTCTACATTCACACAATTCATTTATGTTTCATATACACCTTATACACACAGCCTGAAGGACATTTAATACAATATTTTAATAACTTTGTGTATTAAACAAAGTTTGTGCACATTGAGCCATCAAAAAACAAAGGTTTCACTATCTCACTCGCACTCAAAAAAGTCCGTATTTCGGAATATTCCGTATTTCGGAATATTTGGATATGGGATACTCAACCTGTATATATATATATATATATATATATAAAAAACAATTGTGACCGGCACTCCTACAGCAAGGATTGAATACCTGGGTGCCTTCCCGTGGCACTGCAAGGCCCAGCAGACAAGGTAAGGTGATGGGCGGCACTCCAAAGGATTTTCTATGAATAAAACAGCTCACCAGGCCGATTAGCGTGTCAACGTTTCAGGTGTCTTTATTCACACCTTTCGTCAGGATACAAAATGTATAAAACAGACATACCTTATATAACACCACACACGTGAGACACGCCTCGTGCCCTCCGCTTCCGGCCCTCTGCGCTGACGTCATCGACGTCATCCTCCACTGCTACGTGGAGGGTGAGAAAGGTGGTTGTCATACCAACAGTAGTAAACGGAGCTGAAGACGCGCTGCGTCCAGCTCCTGTAAGCAGTTCAAACCCCGCCTCGTGGGCGGAGGTAGTAGTCATAGCTACCACTCTGACACACCACAACACAAACGCCGGGGAGCCGGAGCACAGAGCCCGAGGCAACCTTGTGCAGGAACAGAAGGGGAAAAAAAGCCGCTGAACGCGGCGACCATTAACCCATAAAGAACTGGGGATATTAGATGACTTAACATCCATTCCCAAATCCTTCAATATAACCAGTGTAGAAACTAGAGATGAGCGGGTTCGGTTTCTCTGAAACCGAACCCGCACGAACTTCATGTTTTTTTCACGGGTCCGAGCAGACTCGGATCCTCCCGCCTTGCTCGGTTAACCCGAGCGCGCCCGAACGTCATCATGACGCTATCGGATTCTCGCGAGACTCGGATTCTATATAAGGAGCCGCGCGTCGCCGCCATTTTCACACGTGCATTGAGATTGATAGGGAGAGGACGTGGCTGGCGTCCTCTCCATTAGAAATTAGATTAGAAGAGAGAGAGAGATTGTGCAGAGTCAGACAGAGTTTACCACAGTGACCAGTGCAGTTGTTGTTAGTTAACTTTTATTTATTTTAATATAATATATCCGTTCTCTGCTATATCCGTTCTCTGCCTGAAAAAAAACGATACACAGCAGCAGCCAGTCACACAGTGTGACTCAGTCTGTGTGCACTCAGCTCAGCCCAGTGTGCTGCACATCAATGTATAAAAGGCAAAGCTTATAATAATTGTGGGGGAGACTGGGGAGCACTGCAGGTTGTTATAGCAGGAGCCCCCAGGAGTACATAATATTATATTAATTTAAAATTAAACAGTGCACACTTTTGCTGCAGGAGTGCCACTGCCAGTGTGACTAGTGGTGACCAGTGCCTGACCACCAGTATAGTAGTATATTGTTGTATGTATTGTATACTATCTCTTTATCAACCAGTCTATATTAGCAGCAGACACAGTACAGTGCGGTAGTTCACGGCTGTGGCTACCTCTGTGTCGGCAGTCGGAACTCGGCAGGCAGTCCGTCCATCCATAATTGTATTACAATATATACCACCTAACCGTGGTATTTTTTTTTCTTTCTTTATACCGTCGTCATAGTGTCATACTAGTTGTTACGAGTATACTACTATCTCTTTATCAACCAGTGTACAGTGCGGTAGTTCACGGCTGTGGCTACCTCTGTGTCGGCAGTCGGCAGGCAGTCCGTCCATCCATAATTGTATTATTATTATAATATATACCACCTAACCGTGGTTTTTTTTTCATTCTTTATACCGTCATAGTGTCATACTAGTTGTTACGAGTATACTACTATCTCTTTATCAACCAGTGTACAGTGCGGTAGTTCACGGCTGTGGCTACCTCTGTGTCGGCAGTCGGCAGGCAGTCCGTCCATCCATAATTGTATTATTATTATAATATATACCACCTAACCGTGGTTTTTTTTTCATTCTTTATACCGTCGTCATAGTGTCATACTAGTTGTTACGAGTATACTACTATCTCTTTATCAACCAGTGTACAGTGCGGTAGTTCACGGCTGTGGCTACCTCTGTGTCGGCAGTCGGCAGGCAGTCCGTCCATCCATAATTGTATTATTATTATAATATATACCACCTAACCGTGGTTTTTTTTTCATTCTTTATACCGTCGTCATAGTGTCATACTAGTTGTTACGAGTATACTACTATCTCTTTATCAACCAGTGTACAGTGCGGTAGTTCACGGCTGTGGCTACCTCTGTGTCGGCAGTCGGCAGGCAGTCCGTCCATCCATAATTGTATTATTATTATAATATATACCACCTAACCGTGGTTTTTTTTTCATTCTTTATACCGTCGTCATAGTGTCATACTAGTTGTTACGAGTATACTACTATCTCTTTATCAACCAGTGTACAGTGCGGTAGTTCACGGCTGTGGCTACCTCTGTGTCGGCAGTCGGCAGGCAGTCCGTCCATCCATAATTGTATTATTATTATAATATATACCACCTAACTGTGGTATTTTTTTTTCTTTCTTTATACCGTCGTCATAGTGTCATACTAGTTGTTACGAGTATACTACTATCTCTTTATCAACCAGTGTACAGTGCGGTAGTTCACGGCTGTGGCTACCTCTGTGTCGGCAGTCGGCAGGCAGTCCGTCCATCCATAATTGTATTATTATTATAATATATACCACCTAACCGTGGTTTTTTTTTCATTCTTTATACCGTCGTCATAGTGTCATACTAGTTGTTACGAGTATACTACTATCTCTTTATCAACCAGTGTACAGTGCGGTAGTTCACGGCTGTGGCTACCTCTGTGTCGGCAGTCGGCAGGCAGTCCGTCCATCCATAATTGTATTATTATTATAATATATACCACCTAACCGTGGTTTTTTTTTCATTCTTTATACCGTCGTCATAGTGTCATACTAGTTGTTACGAGTATACTACTATCTCTTTATCAACCAGTGTACAGTGCGGTAGTTCACGGCTGTGGCTACCTCTGTGTCGGCAGTCGGCAGGCAGTCCGTCCATCCATAATTGTATTATTATTATAATATATACCACCTAACTGTGGTATTTTTTTTTCTTTCTTTATACCGTCGTCATAGTGTCATACTAGTTGTTACGAGTATACTACTATCTCTTTATCAACCAGTGTACAGTGCGGTAGTTCACGGCTGTGGCTACCTCTGTGTCGGCAGTCGGCAGGCAGTCCGTCCATCCATAATTGTATTATTATTATAATATATACCACCTAACCGTGGTTTTTTTTTCATTCTTTATACCGTCGTCATAGTGTCATACTAGTTGTTACGAGTATACTACTATCTCTTTATCAACCAGTGTACAGTGCGGTAGTTCACGGCTGTGGCTACCTCTGTGTCGGCAGTCGGCAGGCAGTCCGTCCATCCATAATTGTATTATTATTATAATATATACCACCTAACTGTGGTATTTTTTTTTCTTTCTTTATACCGTCGTCATAGTGTCATACTAGTTGTTACGAGTATACTACTATCTCTTTATCAACCAGTGTACAGTGCGGTAGTTCACGGCTGTGGCTACCTCTGTGTCGGCAGTCGGCAGGCAGTCCGTCCATCCATAATTGTATTATTATTATAATATATACCACCTAACCGTGGTTTTTTTTTCATTCTTTATACCGTCGTCATAGTGTCATACTAGTTGTTACGAGTATACTACTATCTCTTTATCAACCAGTGTACAGTGCGGTAGTTCACGGCTGTGGCTACCTCTGTGTCGGCAGTCGGCAGGCAGTCCGTCCATCCATAATTGTATTATTATTATAATATATACCACCTAACTGTGGTATTTTTTTTTCTTTCTTTATACCGTCGTCATAGTGTCATACTAGTTGTTACGAGTATACTACTATCTCTTTATCAACCAGTGTACAGTGCGGTAGTTCACGGCTGTGGCTACCTCTGTGTCGGCAGTCGGCAGGCAGTCCGTCCATCCATAATTGTATTATTATTATAATATATACCACCTAACCGTGGTTTTTTTTTCATTCTTTATACCGTAGTCATAGTGTCATACTAGTTGTTACGAGTATACTACTATCTCTTTATCAACCAGTGTACAGTGCGGTAGTTCACGGCTGTGGCTACCTCTGTGTCGGCAGTCGGCAGGCAGTCCGTCCATCCATAATTGTATTATTATTATAATATATACCACCTAACTGTGGTATTTTTTTTTCTTTCTTTATACCATCGTCATAGTGTCATACTAGTTGTCACGAGTATACTACTATCTCTTTATCAACCAGTGTACAGTGCGGTAGTTCACGGCTGTGGCTACCTCTGTGTCGGCAGTCGGCAGGCAGTCCGTCCATCCATAATTGTATTATTATTATAATATATACCACCTAACCGTGGTTTTTTTTTCATTCTTTATACCGTCGTCATAGTGTCATACTAGTTGTTACGAGTATACTACTATCTCTTTATCAACCAGTGTACAGTGCGGTAGTTCACGGCTGTGGCTACCTCTGTGTCGGCAGTCGGCAGGCAGTCCGTCCATCCATAATTGTATTATTATTATAATATATACCACCTAACTGTGGTATTTTTTTTTCTTTCTTTATACCGTCGTCATAGTGTCATACTAGTTGTTACGAGTATACTACTATCTCTTTATCAACCAGTGTACAGTGCGGTAGTTCACGGCTGTGGCTACCTCTGTGTCGGCAGTCGGCAGGCAGTCCGTCCATCCATAATTGTATTATTATTATAATATATACCACCTAACCGTGGTTTTTTTATACCACCTAACCGTGGCAGTCCGTCCATAATTGTATACTAGTATCCAATCCATCCATCTCCATTGTTTACCTGAGGTGCCTTTTAGTTCTGCCTATAAAATATGGAGAACAAAAAAGTTGAGGTTCCAAAATTAGGGAAAGATCAAGATCCACTTCCACCTCGTGCTGAAGCTGCTGCCACTAGTCATGGCCGAGACGATGAAATGCCAGCAACGTCGTCTGCCAAGGCCGATGCCCAATGTCATAGTACAGAGCATGTCAAATCCAAAACACCAAATATCAGAAAAAAAAGGACTCCAAAACCTAAACTAAAATTGTCGGAGGAGAAGCGTAAACTTGCCAATATGCCATTTACCACACGGAGTGGCAAGGAACGGCTGAGGCCCTGGCCTATGTTCATGGCTAGTGGTTCAGCTTCACATGAGGATGGAAGCACTCAGCCTCTCGCTAGAAAAATGAAACGACTCAAGCTGGCAAAAGCACAGCAAAGAACTGTGCGTTCTTCGAAATCCCAAATCCACAAGGAGAGTCCAATTGTGTCGGTTGCGATGCCTGACCTTCCCAACACTGGATGTGAAGAGCATGCGCCTTCCACCATTTGCACGCCCCCTGCAAGTGCTGGAAGGAGCACCCGCAGTCCAGTTCCTGATAGTGAGATTGAAGATGTCAGTGTTGAAGTCCACCAGGATGAGGAGGATATGGGTGTTGCTGGCGCTGGGGAGGAAATTGACAAGGAGGATTCTGATGGTGAGGTGGTTTGTTTAAGTCAGGCACCCGGGGAGACACCTGTTGTCCGTGGGACGAATATGGCCGTTGACATGCCAGGTGAAAATACCAAAAAAATCAGCTCTTCGGTGTGGAGGTATTTCACCAGAAATGCGGACAACAGGTGTCAAGCCGTGTGTTCCCTTTGTCAAGCTGTAATAAGTAGGGGTAAGGACGTTAACCACCTCGGAACATCCTCCCTTATACGTCACCTGCAGCGCATTCATAATAAGTCAGTGACAAGTTCAAAAACTTTGGGTGACAGCGGAAGCACTCCACTGACCAGTAAATCCCTTCCTCTTGTAACCAAGCTCACGCAAACCACCCCACCAACTCCCTCAGTGTCAATTTCCTCCTTCCCCAGGAATGCCAATAGTCCTGCAGGCCATGTCACTGGCAATTCTGACGATTCCTCTCCTGCCTGGGATTCCTCCGATGCATCCTTGCGTGTAACGCCTACTGCTGCTGGCGCTGCTGTTGTTGCTGCTGGGAGTCGATGGTCATCCCAGAGAGGAAGTCGTAAGACCACTTTTACTACTTCCACCAAGCAATTGACTGTCCAACAGTCCTTTGCGAGGAAGATTAAATATCACAGCAGTCATCCTACTGCAAAGCGGATAACTGAGGCCTTGACATCCTGGGTGGTGAGAAACGTGGTTCCGGTATCCATCATTACTGCAGAGCCAACTAGAGACTTGTTGGAGGTACTGTGTCCCCGGTACCAAATACCATCTAGGTTCCATTTCTCTAGGGTTGCGATACCGAAAATGTACACAGACCTCAGAAAAAGAGTCACCAGTGTCCTAAAAAATGCAGCTGTACCCAATGTCCACTTAACCACGGACATGTGGACAAGTGGAGCAGGGCAGGGTCAGGACTATATGACTGTGACAGCCCACTGGGTAGATGTATGGACTCCCGCCGCAAGAACAGCAGCGGCGGCACCAGTAGCAGCATCTCGCAAACGCCAACTCGTTCCTAGGCAGGCTACGCTTTGTATCACCGGTTTCCAGAATACGCACACAGCTGAAAACCTCTTACGGCAACTGAGGAAGATCATCGCGGAATGGCTTACCCCAATTGGACTCTCCTGTGGATTTGTGGCATCGGACAACGCCAGCAATATTGTGCGTGCATTACATCTGGGCAAATTCCAGCACGTCCCATGTTTTGCACATACCTTGAATTTGGTGGTGCAGAATTTTTTAAAAAACGACAGGGGCGTGCAAGAGATGCTGTCGGTGGCCAGAAAAATTGCGGGACACTTTCGGCGTACAGGCAGCACGTACAGAAGACTGGAGCACCACCAAAAACGCCTGAACCTGCCCTGCCATCATCTGAAGCAGGAGGTGGTAACGAGGTGGAATTCAACCCTCTATATGCTTCAGAGGTTGGAGGAGCAGCAAAAGGCCATTCAAGCCTATACAACTGACCACGATATAGGAGGTGGAATGCACCTGTCTCAAGCGCAGTGGAGAATGATTTCAACGTTGTGCAAGGTTCTGCAACCTTTTGAACTTGCCACACGTGAAGTCAGTTCAGACACTGCCAGCCTGAGTCAGGTCATTCCCCTCATCAGGCTTTTGCAGAAGAAGCTGGAGACATTGAAGGAGGAGCTAAGACAGAGCGATTCCGCTAGGCATGTGGGACTTGTGGATGGAGCCCTTAATTCGCTTAACAAGGATTCACGGGTGGTCAATCTGTTGAAATCAGAGCACTACATTTTGGCCACCGTGCTCGATCCTAGATTTAAAACCTACCTTGGATCTCTCTTTCCGGCGCACACAAGTCTGCTGGGTTTCAAAGACCTGCTGGTGAGAAAATTGTCAAGTCAAGCGGAACGCGACCTGTCAACATCTCCTCCTTCACATTCTCCCGCAACTGGGGGTGCGAGGAAAAGGCTCAGAATTCCGAGCCCACCCGCTGGCGGTGATGCAGGGCAGTCTGGAGCGACTGCTGATGCTGACATCTGGTCCGGACTGAAGGACCTGACAACCATTACGGACATGTCGTCTACTGTCACTGCATATGATTCTATCACCATTGATAGAATGGTGGAGGATTATATGAGTGACCGCATCCAAGTAGGCACGTCACACAGTCCGTACTTATACTGGCAGGAAAAAGAGGCAATTTGGAGGCCCTTGCACAAACTGGCTTTATTCTACCTAAGTTGCCCTCCCACAAGTGTGTACTCCGAAAGAGTGTTTAGTGCCGCCGCTCACCTTGTCAGCAATCGGCGTACGAGGTTACATCCAGAAAATGTGGAGAAGATGATGTTCATTAAAATGAATTATAATCAATTCCTCCGCGGAGACATTGACCAGCAGCAATTGCCTCCACAAAGTACACAGGGAGCTGACATGGTGGATTCCAGTGGGGACGAATTGATAATCTGTGAGGAGGGGGATGTACACGGTGATATATCGGAGGATGATGATGAGGTGGACATCTTGCCTCTGTAGAGCCAGTTTGTGCAAGGAGAGATTAATTGCTTCTTTTTTGGTGGGGGTCCAAACCAACCCGTCATTTCAGTCACAGTCGTGTGGCAGACCCTGTCACTGAAATGATGGGTTGGTTAAAGTGTGCATGTCCTGTTTTGTTTATACAACATAAGGGTGGGTGGGAAGGGCCCAAGGACAATTCCATCTTGCACCTCTTTTTTCTTTTATTTTTCTTTGCGTCATGTGCTGTTTGGGGAGGGTTTTTTGGAAGGGACATCCTGCGTGACACTGCAGTGCCACTCCTAGATGGGCCCGGTGTTTGTGTCGGCCACTAGGGTCGCTTATCTTTCTCACACAGCTACCTCATTGCGCCTCTTTTTTTCTTTGCGTCATGTGCTGTTTGGGGAGGGTTTTTTGGAAGGGACATCCTGCGTGACACTGCAGTGCCACTCCTAGATGGGCCCGGTGTTTGTGTCGGCCACTAGGGTCGCTTATCTTTCTCACACAGTCAGCTACCTCATTGCGCCTCTTTTTTTCTTTGCGTCATGTGCTGTTTGGGGAGGGTTTTTTGGAAGGGACATCCTGCGTGACACTGCAGTGCCACTCCTAGATGGGCCCGGTGTTTGTGTCGGCCACTAGGGTCGCTAATCTTACTCACACAGCTACCTCATTGCGCCTCTTTTTTTCTTTGCGTCATGTGCTGTTTGGGGAGGGTTTTTTGGAAGGGACATCCTGCGTGACACTGCAGTGCCACTCCTAGATGGGCCCGGTGTTTGTGTCGGCCACTAGGGTCGCTTATCTTTCTCACACAGTCAGCTACCTCATTGCGCCTCTTTTTTTCTTTGCGTCATGTGCTGTTTGGGGAGGTTTTTTTGGAAGGGACATCCTGCGTGACACTGCAGTGCCACTCCTAGATGGGCCCGGTGTTTGTGTCGGCCACTAGGGTCGCTTATCTTTCTCACACAGTCAGCTACCTCATTGCGCCTCTTTTTTTCTTTGCGTCATGTGCTGTTTGGGGAGGGTTTTTTGGAAGGGACATCCTGCGTGACACTGCAGTGCCACTCCTAGATGGGCCCGGTGTTTGTGTCGGCCACTAGGGTCGCTAATCTTACTCACACAGCTACCTCATTGCGCCTCTTTTTTTCTTTGCGTCATGTGCTGTTTGGGGAGGGTTTTTTGGAAGGGACATCCTGCGTGACACTGCAGTGCCACTCCTAGATGGGCCCGGTGTTTGTGTCGGCCACTAGGGTCGCTTATCTTACTCACACAGCGACCTCGGTGCAAATTTTAGGACTAAAAATAATATTGTGAGGTGTGATGTGTTCAGAATAGGCTGAAAATGAGTGTAAATTATGTTTTTTGAGGTTAATAATACTTTGGGATCAAAATTACCCCCAAATTCTATGATTTAAGCTGTTTTTTAGGGTTTTTTGAAAAAAACACCCGAATCCAAAACACACCCGAATCCGACAAAAAAAATTCGGTGAGGTTTTGCCAAAACGCGGTCGAACCCAAAACACGGCCGCGGAACCGAACCCAAAACCAAAACACAAAACCCGAAAAATTTCCGGCGCTCATCTCTAGTAGAAACCCACACCAACATAAAAGCCAGATGGAATAGAAAAGGATAGTAATCAGACTAACAATTACTCCATAAAAGCAGTAAGCCCACTCCAATCACAAAGCCTCACTGGGTTCCAAACAGTTATATTAGGGTTGCAGTGGGTGCCATTAGGGTAACTAATAAAAATACATTAGAGAAAAAAGTAGAAAAAAATATATATAGATTCCTAAAAATGGTAAAGATTTACTATCAACAGTAGCACCCAAATCAGGTATATTGGGTTCATAAAAATCCAAAAACATGCCCACATATTACATGGGCTCAGTATGCGGTAAATCCATAACTACAACCTAATGAATTTAAGAGGAATGACCCTGATGGCAAACACTGACAAAAAGACATGCAGAAGGCAAAGGAGAAAAAGTTAGAAGCGGAATATCATAGAAAGCAAGAGAGGGAGAGGTTTTCATTTAGTCCAAATGGAGCAACCGTATTGAACTCGAATATCCAATGCGCCTCCAGCTGAAGTAGTTTCTTATTCCGATCCCCTCCTCTAGGTAACGGGGGAACATGGTCGATTAGTTTATACCGTAGGGCAGCCATTGTATGTCGCGCTTCCCTAAAATGTCTTGCGACAGGCTGTTCGATCTCTTTTCCTTCCAGGGATTGTCTTATGGCCGACCTATGTTGCGCTGCCCGTTCTCTAAAGGTACAGGAGGTCTTGCCAATATAGGCAAGCCCACAGGGGCATTTGATGATATAAATCATGCACGTCCAAATACGTGATTTATATCATCAAATGCCCCTGTGGGCTTGCCTATATTGGCAAGACCTCCTGTACCTTTAGAGAACGGGCAGCGCAACATAGGTCGGCCATAAGACAATCCCTGGAAGGAAAAGAGATCGAACAGCCTGTCGCAAGACATTTTAGGGAAGCGCGACATACAATGGCTGCCCTACGGTATAAACTAATCGACCATGTTCCCCCGTTACCTAGAGGAGGGGATCGGAATAAGAAACTACTTCAGCTGGAGGCGCATTGGATATTCGAGTTCAATATGGTTGCTCCATTTGGACTAAATGAAAACCTCTCCCTCTCTTGCTTTCTATGATATTCCGCTTCTAACTTTTTCTCCTTTGCCTTCTGCATGTCTTTTTGTCAGTGTTTGCCATCAGGGTCATTCCTCTTAAATTCATTAGGTTGTAGTTATGGATTTACCGCATACTGAGCCCATGTAATATGTGGGCATGTTTTTGGATTTTTATGAACCCAATATACCTGATTTGGGTGCTACTGTTGATAGTAAATCTTTACCATTTTTAGGAATCTATATATATTTTTTCTACTTTTTTCTCTAATGTATTTTTATTAGTTACCCTAATGGCACCCACTGCAACCCTAATATAATTGTTTGGAACCCAGTGAGGCTTTGTGATTGGAGTGGGCTTACTGCTTTTATGGAGTAATTGTTAGTCTGATTACTATCCTTTTCTATTCCATCTGGCTTTTATGTTGGTGTGGGTTTCTACACTGGTTATATTGAAGGATTTGGGAATGGATGTTAAGTCATCTAATATCCCCAGTTCTTTATGGGTTAATGGTCGCCGCGTTCAGCGGCTTTTTTTCCCCTTCTGTTCCTGCACAAGGTTGCCTCGGGCTCTGTGCTCCGGCTCCCCGGCGTTTGTGTTGTGGTGTGTCAGAGTGGTAGCTATGACTACTACCTCCGCCCACGAGGCGGGGTTTGAACTGCTTACAGGAGCTGGACGCAGCGCGTCTTCAGCTCCGTTTACTACTGTTGGTATGACAACCACCTTTCTCACCCTCCACGTAGCAGTGGAGGATGACGTCGATGACGTCAGCGCAGAGGGCCGGAAGCGGAGGGCACGAGGCGTGTCTCACGTGTGTGGTGTTATATAAGGTATGTCTGTTTTATACATTTTGTATCCTGACGAAAGGTGTGAATAAAGACACCTGAAACGTTGACACGCTAATCGGCCTGGTGAGCTGTTTTATTCATAGAAAATCCTTTGGAGTGCCGCCCATCACCTTACCTTGTATATATATATATATATATATATATATATAGCAGTACGGTACAGTAGTCCACTGCTCAGGGAGGTTTTGCCAAAACGCATCCGAATCCAAAACACGGCTGCGGAACCGAATCCAAAACCAAAACACAAAACCCGAAAAATTTCCGGTGCACATCATTAATTATTTTATCTTGTGGCATGTTGTGAAGTGTCAGGATTTTTCTTCATGTTTACTGCAAAGAAAGCTTGGTTTGCTATTTCATATTTCTGAGTTAGCTAAATAAAATCTTGTCCAGGGGCAATTATTGTGTTCTTGGTGAATTGGCACACACATTTCTAACACATTGATTGTTAATTCATCTAGAAAGTGTTTTACATATTAACTTTTCATGTAGTTCTTTGCTAAGATTATAGAAGTTGAGATTTTATGTGAATCTGGAAAACAAAGGTAGGACATTGGAATACAGGGACCTGGGTTAACCCGTATAGCTCCTGAAAAATGATATCTTGCCCACCAATATTTGGTACTGCGGTGTTGGTATGGGCACAGATAAATTAGGTTTAGAATAGATGGTGTCTTACAGTTGAGACTGCAGCTCCAGTGGATCTTCCTCCTTATTTGGCAACCACTCCATGAGAGGCTAGCTCTATTCACACAGCGAAATTACATCATGTGACAGCCTTGATATATTGAATAATTGGGTAGATGTAAGAGGACGTGAGTCCTGGCAGGTCATTATATGAAGAAAATAATGATCACCATACATATGATAGGCAATTCAGCATAAATAGAATATGACAATTATTAGACAGTAGTTTGCAGTACAGTAGTAGATAGGCAATGTGCAATACACCAGCTTCTAGACACACAATAACCTTCTCAATATATAATGAAATAGCAAAACAGAATATAGTTCAGCAGACTAGCAAAAGCCCAGACTGATTAGTCATTTACTTTAAAATGAACACAAAGGGGCTAATTCAGACCTGATCGCTGCTGTGCGTTTTCACAGGCTGATTGACAGGCAGAGGCGTTCGCTGGGTGGGAGGTGGCAGGCCAGTGGCGCTTGGCCGCCGTTTTGGGGGCGTGGTCCAGGCAACGCAGCCGTACCCGGACTGTGGGGGGTGGGGTGGGCGGTCTGTGGCGGCTGCGTGACGTCACACGCAGCCGCTGCATCCTGGGATGCGACAAGTAGCTCCCTGCCAGTGCACAGGAGCTGCGCAGGTGGGGAGCTACTTGACAAGTACAAAAGCATGTCAGAGTAAATGATCGTAGATGTGCTAAATATAGAGTTAATAATCGTAGATGTGCTAAATGTCAGAGTAAATATTCGTAGATGTGCTAAATGTCAGAGTAAATATTCGTAGATGTGCTAAATGTCAGAGTAAATAATCGTAGATGTGCTAAATGTCAGAGTAAATAATCGTAGATGTGCTAAATGTCAGAGTAAATATTCGTAGATGTGCTAAATGTCAGAGTAAATAATCGTAGATGTGCTAAATGTCAGAGTAAATAATCGTAGATGTGCTAAATGTCAGAGTAAATATTCGTAGATGTGCTAAATGTCAGAGTAAATATTCGTAGATGTGCTAAATGTCAGAGTAAATAATCGTAGATGTGCTAAATATCACAGTCAATGGGGGTAATTCTGAGTTGATCACAGCAGGATTTTTGTTAGCAGTTGGGCAAAACCATGGCCCTCATTCCGAGTTGATCGGTCGCAAGGCGAATTTAGCAGAGTTACACACGCTAAGCCGCCGCCTACTGGGAGTGAATCTTAGCTTCTTAAAATTGCGACCGATGTATTCGCAATAATGCGATTACTAACTACTTAGCAGTTTCAGAGTAGCTCCAGACTTACTCTGCCTGTGCGATCATTTCAGTGCTTGTCGTTCCTGGTTGACGTCACAAACACACCCAGCGTTCGCCCAGGCACTCCCACCGTTTCTCCGGCCACTCCTGCATTTTTTCCGGAAACAGTAGCGTTTTCAGCCACACGCCCCTGAAACGGCCTGTTTCCGCCCAGTAACACCCATTTCCTGTCAATCACATTACGATCGCCGGAGCGAAGAAAAAGCCGTGAGTAAAAATACTTTCTTCATAGTAAAGTTACTTGGCGCAGTCGCAGTGCGAACATTGCGCATGCGTACTAAGCGGATTTTCACTGCGATGCGATGAAAAATACCGAGCGAACAACTCGGAATGAGGGCCCATGTGCACTGCAGGGGAGGGCAGATATAACATTTGCAGAGAGAGTTAGATTTGGGTGGGTTATTTTATTTCTGTGCAGGGTAAATACTGGCTGCTTTATTTTTACACTGCAAATTAGATTGCAGATTGAACACACCACACCCAAATCTAACTCTCTCTGCACATGTTATATCTGCCTCCCCTGCAGTGCACATGGTTTTGCCCAATTGCTAACAGAATTCCTGCTGCGATCGACTTGGAATTACCCCCAATGATCGTAGATGTGCTAAATTTAGCACATCTACGATCAACTCTGAATTACCCCCAAAGTTCTGCTGTTGGAGAACTCTTTTGCTGGCTGGTCACAGGGGGTAATTCCAAGTTGATCGCAGCAGGATTTTTTTTAGCAATTGGGCAAAACCATGTGCACTGCAGGGGAGGCAGATATAACATGTGCAGAAAGAGTTAGATTTGGGTGGGTTATTTTATTTCTGTGCAGGGTAAATACTGGCTCCTTTATTTTTACACTGCAAATTAGATTGCAGATTGAACACACCCCACCTAAATCTAACTCTCTCTGCACATGTTATATCTGCCTCCCCTGCAGTGCACATGGTTTTGCCCAATTGCTAACAAAAATCCTGCTGCGATCAACTTGGAATTACCCCCACTGTCCTATAACATGCATATAACTTGTAATCCACAATAGGTAAAGGTGATAGGATTAGTATCTAATGCTTTCTTGATTCCAGAGAACAATAGCTTTCATTTTTAGTAGCACAGTTATCTTTAGTACTCTCATTATCAATAGCTCAATCCGAAAGTGCACTTAAATCACCTTATAATTCTCAAACAAAATTGCTTTTTAGCCATTTTAGACTCAGTTACTGATTTAATAATAACTTTAGTAGAACATATATCACAATGTCAGCATATTCACATCTCTAACGCTGTCTCTTGCAAATATTACTGTTACTCAGCATTGCATTACACTTTCAATAGTGATGGCTCTCGTTTATCAGATTTCCCAGAATCACTCTGCTGGTGCTTCTGCTGTGGTCGCCAGCCCACTATTGGCAGGTATTCAGTGGCCATTGGCACCTGGCACCCCCTCAGATTAGTCTCTTGCCTGGTCCTGGCTCATGGACCTGTGGCAACTCACCAAGGTTTCCTGCTTCACTCCTCGGCATATCTACACTGCTCATTTACAACAAGTTTATCATTTTCATTTTGCCAGCTTGTCCCTGTTTGGCGCTCTACGGCTCTACTTAGTGACAGCATCCCATATTGCAGTATACATTGTTTATTATTATTATGGCCATGGGTATTACAAACATATACAATTTATTCAAATTAAGCTATGCTATGACTAGATTCAAGATGTAAGTTACTTTACAATCTTTGTATTTATGCTCATGTACAACGAGTGAATCACTTTCCTTTTGCCAGTTTGTCCCTTTTTGGCGCTCTTCGGCTCTACCTAGTGACAGCATTCATATTGCAGTATCCATTGTTTATTATAATAACCATGGTGGTCATTCCGAGTTGATCGCTAGCAGCTTTTGTTCGCTGCGCAGCGATCAAGCAAAAAAAGGCACTTCTGTGCATGCGTATGCGGCGCAATGCGCACGCGCGTCGTACTATTACAACGAACTGTGTAGTTTCACACAAGGTCTAGCAAAGCTTTTCAGTCGCACTGCTGGCCGCAGAGTGATTGACAGGAAGAGGGCGTTTCTGGGTGTCAACTGACCTTTTTCAGGGAGTGTTCAAAAAAACGCAGGCGTGCCAGGAAAAACGCAGGCGTGGCTGGCCGAACGCAGGGCATGTTCGTGACGTCAAAACAGGAACTGAACAGTCTGAAGTGATCGCAAGCGCTGAGTAGGTCTGGAGCTACTCCGAAACTGCAATTTTTTTTTTTTGTAGCTGCTCTGCGATCCTTTTGTTCGCACTTCTGCTAAGCTAAAATACACTCCCAGAGGGCGGCGGCTTAGCTTTTGCACTACTGCTAAAAACTGCTAGCGAGCGATCAACTCGGAATGAGGGAAAAAAAGGGTTTTGTTGAGAAGTTTAGTGGCGCTCCTGTTCAAATCTCTGCTGCCTTTCCCCTACACCTTGGATCTATCCCAGATGATCCAAGAGAGTTAAAGAAGAAGTAACAAGAAATGGTGAGGAGAATTGGCGCTGAGAAAATGGTAGGGATCAGTACTTATCATAAATGTCGTGATGATTCAGATATGTAGATGTTTTTCCTGTTCTTCTTTGGTTTTCCTCACCCCAATGTTCATCCAATGGGTTTACCAATATGGAAAAACATAGAAAATGACTGGTGGTTAACCACCAGTCATTTTCTATGTTTTTCCATATTGGTAAACCCATTGGATGAACATTGGGGTGAGGAAAACCAAAGAAGAACAGGAAAAACATCTACATATCTGAATCATCACGACATTTATGATAAGTACTGATTGTCACGGCGCCGCGGTCTTCATACTTACCTCTCCGGGCGCGCTGGGTCTCCGTGCGGCCGTCCTCGCTGGCGGGTCCCCGGCGTCCGGCGCTCCGTCTAGCAGGCCTCCACGTCCGACGTCCTCGGGAGCTGCGGGTGACGTCATCGGCCCGTCCTCCAATCAGGCCCTGGCGGGAAGTTTAAATTCAGACGCCGGGCAGTGCTCCGGCGCCTGAGTATCATCGTTCAAACTGTACCTGTGATCTCCAATGCTCCGTGCCTCCAGCACATCCGTGCCTCCAAGCACTTCCGTGCCTCCAAGCACTTCCGTGCCTCTAGCACCTCCGTGCCTCCAAGCACCTCCGTGCCTCCAAGCACCTCCGTGCCTTCAGCACCTCCGTGCCTCCAAGCACCTCCGTGCCTCCAAGCACCTCCGTGCCTCCAAGCACTTCCGTGCCTCCAGCACATCCGTGCCTCCAAGCACCTCCGTGCCTCCAGCACTTCCGTGCCTCCAGCACCTCCGTGCCTCCAAGCACCTCCGTGCCTCCAACACCTCCGTGCCTCCAAGCACCTCCGTGCCTCCAGCACCTCCGTGCCTCCAAGCACCTCCGTGCCTCCAGCACCTCCGTGCCTCCAAGCACCTCCGTGCCTCCAGTACCTTCTTACCTCCAAGCACCTCCGTGCCTCCCAGCACCTTCGTGATTTACCAGCACCTGTCAAGTTCTCTCTTTCAGGAGACCTTCAGCGTCCGCACGTGCCTCCTGTCCGCCGATCAGATCCTGCATGAGGAAGACTTACATCCGGCCATCTCTGCTGCGGCCCAGTTGCGGTTCCACTTCCCGGTCATCGGAAGAAACCCCGAGTCCACAACCTCCGCAAACCAGGTCAGTGATAGTATACTCAGGCCTCATGGACCCGGGGAATCGGAACACGGACTCAAGTGCCATCCAGGACCTGGCTTCCCGTGTACAAAGTCAGGAAGCGGCACAAGGTCAGGTGATGCAGTACCTCCAGGAGTTGTCCGGACGTCTGGATCAGATTCAGGCGTCTCTAGCCTCAGTAATTCCGGCACCAGTTTCGGTAGCTGCACCACTTGCCACCTCCAGCAATGTCCAACCATTGGCCGGTGCCACTCCGCGCCTTCAGCTGCCTACGCCATCCCGTTACAATGGAAATCCTAAGAATTGTCGTGGTTTCTTAAACCAATGCGAGGTACATTTCGAGCTACTAGCTCACAACTTTCCTACAGACCGGTCCAAGGTAGCATATATTATTTCTCTGCTGGAAGGATCTGCCTTGGACTGGGTGTCTCCATTATGGGAACGTTCTGATTCACTGGTTTCCAATTACTCCGAATTCATCACGTCTTTTCGACGAATTTTTGACGAGCCCGGCAGGATGACCTCGGCCTCTTCTGACTTACTCCGCATCCGTCAAGGCTCCCGATCCGTGGGTCAGTATGTGGTTCATTTCCAAACCATTGCCTCTGAACTTCGTTGGAATAATGAGGCTCTGAGAGCTGCTTTCTGGAACGGTCTTTCTGATCGCCTGAAGGACGAGTTGGTCACTCGAGAGCTTCCGGGTTCTTTAGAGGAATTGATCTCCCTCTGTGTCAAGGTAGATCTACGGATGCAGGAACGTGGAGGAGAACGTAGTCGATCGGATCGTTCTAGGTTCCGGCTTCCTCCTGCAAGGCAAGCGGTGGGTCCAAGTCCAGACGAACCCATGCAGATTAACCGATCCCGATTGTCCCCGGAGGAGCGGCAACGTCGTCATGAGGGTAAGCTCTGCCTGTACTGCGGAGCTGCGGGTCACTTCATCAAGTCCTGCAAATCCCGTCCGGGAAACGAGAAGGCCTAGCTTGTTCCGGAGGAGTCAAGTTGGGGGTTACGACCAAATATTCTCCCACTTCGGACTGTTTGCTTCCTGTAACGTTAATCACCAAGGCCACTTCCAAGTCTTTTGAAGCCCTGTTGGACTCTGGAGCTGCGGGGAATTTCGTTTCTTCCCTCTGTGTTCAAAGCCTGAATTTGGAAGTACGGTCCATCGAACGGCCTATTTCCTTGACAGCCATCAATGGTACTAGGATATCCAAGGGTATCATAACAGAATGCACGGTTCCAGTTAAACTACAGGTCGGGGCTCTACATCAAGAATATTTGGAGTTCCTGGTGATCCCGGAAATGCATCACGATCTGGTTCTCGGAATACCTTGGCTCAAAAGTCACAATCCCCATATCGATTGGAAGACCGCACAGATTCGGTCTTGGGGTTCTTTTTGTCACGTTAACTGTCTCACCCCTGTTTGTCCGCTTCGTGTTTCTTCTAAGGCGGAGGAGGAACCTATTCCAGAGGCATACCAAGAATTTAGAGATGTGTTTTCGGAACAAGCAGCCGACCAGTTACCACCCCATAGAGCTTGGGACTGCCCCATTGACCTTATCCCTGGAAAAATGCCGCCTCTGGGTCGCATTTATCCTCTGTCTCTCCCAGAGACACAGGCTATGTCTGACTATATCAAAACCAATCTTCACAAGGGATTCATCCGCCCCTCTACTTCCCCGGCTGGAGCGGGCTTTTTCTTCGTGAAAAAAAAGGACGGAGGGTTAAGACCATGTATCGACTACCGCGGCTTAAATGATATTACCATCAAAAATAAATACCCCTTGCCTCTAATCACAGAGTTATTTGATAGAGTTCGTGGTGCCCATGTTTTTTCCAAGCTCGATTTGAGGCGGGCCTATAACCTTATATGCATCAGAGAGGGAGATGAATGGAAGACCGCCTTCAATACCCGGGATGGGCATTATGAGTACCTGGTGATGCCGTTCGGTCTTAGCAATGCTCCTGCTGTCTTCCAGGGATTCGTCAACGAAATATTCCGAGACATGTTATACCTAAGTGTCGTGGTGTATTTGGATGACATCCTGATTTTTTCAAAAGACCTTGCTGAACACAGATTACAAATCAAAGAGGTACTCCGCCGTCTACGTGAGAATCATCTCTATGCCAAGATGTCCAAGTGTACTTTTGAAGTAACATCAATACCGTTCCTCGGTTATATTATCTCGGGGAAGGAGCTTCGCATGGATCCGGAGTAACTCTCTGCCATTCGGGACTGGGCACAGCCACTCTCCTTGAAAGCAATACAAAGGTTCCTGGGTTTTGCGAACTATTATAGAAAGTTCATTAGAGGTTTCTCCACCATTGTTGCACCCATTACCGCCCTAACGAGAAAGGGTTCCAACCCGGGGTTGTGGTCTCCTGAAGCCATAGAGGCCTTTTCCCACTTGAAATCAGCTTTTATGTCCGCTCCAGTACTCCAACAACCAAATTTCAAAGAACCTTTCTTCCTAGAAGTCGACGCATCCTCGGTCGGAGTTGGGGCCGTTCTCTCTCAGTATGCCTCAGATAAGAAATTACATCCGTGCGGCTTTCACTCTCGTAAATTCTCTCCAGCTGAACGGAATTACACTATTGGAGACCAGGAACTCTTGGCGATTAAATCTGCCTTGGAAGAGTGGAGATATCTCTTAGAGGGGGCCAAACATGTGACTACCATTTACACTGATCACAAAAATTTGTTGTATATCAAAACTGCACAGTGTTTGAATCCTCGCCAAGCTAGATGGGCACTCTTCTTCACTCGATTTTCTTTCATTATCAAATACCGAGCCGGGACTTTCAATACCAAAGCGGATGCACTGTCCCGTTCACAAACTCCCACAGATGATGAGGATTCCTTTGAACGGAGTTTAATTTTAAATCCAATTTCTGTCTCTGCTGCCTCGACTACTCCAGGTCCTCTTCCTGGAAGAATGTCCGTACCGGTCAAATTCCGGTCGAGGATACTTCAGTGGGCCCATATCTCCAAATTCTCCGGTCATCCCGGCGCCCAGAAGATGTACAAGTTTCTGCAAAGATCTTACTGGTGGGACTCCGTGAGGAAGGATGTACAGGATTACGTTAATTCCTGTCCCCAGTGTACACAGCATAAATCTCCCCGTTTACCTCCTGCTGGGTTGCTTCGTCCTCTGTCCATTCCTATGAAACCCTGGACTCATATTTCCATGGACTTCATCACTGACTTGCCCCATTCCAAGGGTTGCAACACCGTTTGGGTAATCGTCGACCGTTTTTCGAAGATGGCACACTTCGTTCCTTTGACTGGTCTACCAACAGCCCCGAAACTAGCTCTACTGTTCATCCAAGAACATTTTCGGTTGCATGGGTTGCCACAGGAAATAGTCTCTGATCGTGGGGTACAGTTCACCGCAAGGTTTTGGAAAGCCCTCTGTTCGACTCTACAGATTAAACTTAAGTTTTCCTCCGCTTATCATCCCCAAACGAATGGACAAACGGAACGAGTCAATCAAGATCTAGAGACTTTCCTCCGTCTTTATCTCTCCCCTTCACAGGACAACTGGGTGGAGTTGTTACCTTGGGCAGAGTTTGCCCATAATCATTCGTTTCATTCTTCCACTGGTGAATCTCCATTTTTCATCAACTATGGGTTCCATCCAAGTGTTCCAGAATTACTAAGCCTTCCGATGGAAGAGGTTCCAGCCGTAACGTCCACTCTACTACACTTCAGACAAATTTGGAGTAAGGTTCATGCTAATCTTAAGAAGGTTTCAGTCCGGTACAAGTTCTTTGCGGATAAGAAACGGCGAGCCGCTCCACAATACAAGGTTGGCGACAGGGTATGGCTGTCCACACGTAATCTCCGGTTGAAGGTGCCCACCATGAAGTTTGCTCCAAGATTCATCGGTCCTTACCCTGTGCTACAAGTCCTGAATCCTGTGGTCTGCAAGCTGGGTTTGCCTTCACACCTACGTGTACCGAACGCCTTCCATGTTTCTCTTCTTCGTCCTCTCGTCCTTAATCGTTTCCATTCAAAGACCTCTAGCCCCACCTCAGTGGAGACTGAAACAGGAACAGACTTCGAGATCAAAAATATTCTAGACTCGCGTTACCTTCACAAGAATCTGCAATATCTGGTGGAATGGAAAGGATATGTTCCTGAGGAGAGAAGTTGGATAAAGGCTTCTGAGGTCTCGGCTCCTCGACTAGTCCGGATCTTCCATGCTAGACATCCTACGAAGCCGGGAAAGTGTCCAGGGGCCACTCCTAGAGGAGGGGGTACTGTCACGGCGCCGCGGTCTTCATACTTACCTCTCCGGGCGCGCTGGGTCTCCGTGCGTCCGTCCTCGCTGGCGGGTCCCCGGCGTCCGGCGCTCCGTCTAGCAGGCCTCCACGTCCGACGTCCTCGGGAGCTGCGGGTGACGTCATCGGCCCGTCCTCCAATCAGGCCCTGGCGGGAAGTTTAAATTCAGACGCCGGGCAGTGCTCCGGCGCCTGAGTATCATCGTTCAAACTGTACCTGTGATCTCCAGTGCTCCGTGCCTCCAGCACATCCGTGCCTCCAAGCACTTCCGTGCCTCCAAGCACCTCCGTGCCTCCAAGCACCTCCGTGCCTCCAAGCACTTCCGTGCCTCCAGCACATCCGTGCCTCCAAGCACCTCCGTGCCTCCAGCACTTCCGTGCCTCCAGCACCTCCGTGCCTCCAAGCACCTCCGTGCCTCCAACACCTCCGTGCCTCCAAGCACCTCCGTGCCTCCAGCACCTCCGTGCCTCCAAGCACCTCCGTGCCTCCAAGCACCTCCGTGCCTCCAGCACCTCCGTGCCTCCAAGCACCTCCGTGCCTCCAGCACCTCCGTACCTCTGTGCCTCCCAGCACCTTCGTGATTTACCAGCACCTGTCAAGTTCTCTCTTTCAGGAGACCTTCAGCGTCCGCACGTGCCTCCTGTCCGCCGATCAGATCCTGCATGAGGAAGACTTACATCCGGCCAACTCTGCTGCGGCCCAGTTGCGGTTCCACTTCCCGGTCATCGGAAGAAACCCCGAGTCCACAACCTCCTCAAACCAGGTCAGTGATACTGATCCCTACCATTTTCTCAGCGCCAATTCTCCTCACCATTTCTTGTTACTTCTTCTTTAACTCGGAATGAGGGCCCATGGGTATAAAAAACATACACAATTTATCCAAATTAAGCTATGCTATGACTAGATTCAAGATGGAAGCTACTTTTACAATCTTATTATTTGTATGCCTTCAATCATTTGGAGTTGACTATAAACTTTTGTCATATTGAATTGACTTTTTTATATTAGCAGGTTACATAATAATAATAATAATAATAATAATAATAATTTTATTTATATAGCGCTCTTTCTCCAATAGGACTCAAGGCGCTTAACAGATACACAGCATAATATAGTACAGAAAATAATGAAGTACAGAACAGCTTTTCATAAAATACAGAAGCATGGAGATACTAAAGGGACAATTATGGGAATGCTTGAGTAAAAAGGAAAGTCTTGAGTCTACTTTTGAAGGATTCTATAGTTGGGGCCTCTCGCACTGTGCGGGGAAGTGAGTTCCATAGAGTTGGAGCCACATGACTAAAAGCTTGACCCCCAGATGAATTACGGGAGATTCTAGGTACTGCTAAAAGTCCTTCATCTACAGATCGCAGTAATCGAGTGGGGCAGTATGGGGTCCAGTAGCTGCTTCAGGTACCTTGGGCCCTGGTCATGTAGTGCTTTGAAGCTCAGTAAGCCAATCCTGAAGATGATTCGCCATCTTACAGGCAGCCAGTGAAGGGAGTAGAGTATGGGTGTTATGTGGCTAGAACGGGGCTGGCCGGTTAACAGCCTGGCAGCTGTGTTTTGCACCAGCTGTAAGCGGTGCAGTTCTTTTGCTGGGAGACCAAGGTAGAGGGCATTACAGTAGTCTAATCGAGATGATACAAATGCATGGATGACTTTTGGCAGATCATCTGAGGGAATTAAGTGCTTGATTCTGGCTATGTTCCTCAGGTGAAAGAATGAGGATTTGATTGTGGCTGATATCTGATGTTTAAGTGTTAAGCCACCATCCAGGACAACGCCAAGATTCCGCACACGATCAGTGGTTTGTAATTCTGAATCCCCGAGTGTAAGTCCAGTTGGTTGGCTATGCTGCAGTCTTGTCCTTTGATGTTGCAGTCCTATCATAAGGACCTCTGTTTTATCTGGGTTCTAAGGTTACTAAAGAAATAATCCTATTGCGCAAGTTCATGCTCCAATATTTTGGGCCTACTTTAAGGATACACTTCGGTATTTGCACACTGGGGGTAATTCTGAGTTGATCGCAGCAGCAAGTTTGTTAGCAATTGGGCAAAACCATGGGGGTAATTCCAAGTTGATCGCATCAGGAAATTTTTTAGCAATTGGGCAAAACCAGGGCCCTCATTCCGAGTTGATCGGTCGCAAGGCGAATTTAGCAGAGTTACACACGCTAAGCCGCCGCCTACTGGGAGTGAATCTTAGCTTCTTAAAATTGCGACCGATGTATTCGCAATATTGCGATTACTAACTACTTAGCAGTTTCAGAGTAGCTCCAGACTTACTCTGCCTGTGCGATCAGTTCAGTGCTTGTCGTTCCTGGTTGACGTCACAAACACACCCAGCGTTCGCCCAGGCACTCCCACCGTTTCTCCGGCCACTCCTGCGTTTTTTCCGGAAACGGTAGCGTTTTCAGCCACACGCCCCTGAAACGCCGTGTTTCCGCCCAGTAACACCCATTTCCTGTCAATCACATTACGATCGCCGGAGCGAAGAAAAAGCCGTGAGTAAAAATACTTTCTTCATAGTAAAGTTACTTGGCGCAGTCGCAGTGCGAACTTTGCGCATGCGTACTAAGCGGATTTTCACTGCGATGCGATGAAAAAGAACGAGCGAACAACTCGGAATGAGGGCCCATGTGCAGTGCAGGTGAGGCAGATATAACATGTGCAGAGAGAATTAGATTTGGGTGTGGTGATCAATCTGCAATCTAAATTGCAGTGTAAAAATAAAGCAGACAGTATTTACCCTGCACAGAAACAAAATAACCCACCCAAATCTAACTCTCTCTGCACATGTTATATCTGCCTCCCCTGCAGTGCACATGGGGCCTAATTCCAAGTTGATCGCAGCAGAAAGCTTGTTAGCAGTTGGGCAAAACCATGTGCACTGCAGGGGAGGCAGATATAACATGTGCAGAGAGAGTTAGATTTGGGTGGGGTGTGTTCAAACTGAAATCTAAATTGCAGTGTAAAAATAAAGCAGACAGTATTTACCCTGCACAGAGACAAAATAACCCACCCAAATCTAACTCTCTCTGCAAATGTTATATCTGCCTCCCCTGCAGTGCACATGGGGGGTAATTCCAAGTTGATCGCAGCAGGAATTTTGTTAGCAGTTGGGCAAAACCATGTGCACTGCAGGGGAGGCAGATATAACATGTGCAGTGAGAGTTAGATTTGGGTGTGGTGTGTTCAATCTGCAATCTAATTTGCAGTTTAAAAATAAAGCAGCCAGTATTTACCCTGCACAGAAACAAAATAACCCACCCAAATCTAAAGGGGGGTACTCACGGGAGAGATGTGTGCTGAGCGATCTTAACACAGACCGCTCAGCACACATCTCTCACCCCGCTCAGCGCAGCGCGATGTGCTGAGCGAGGGGGAAAGCCGACGGGGGGCCGCTCACTTCACACAACGGTGAAGTGAGCGACCCGCTAGATTGAGCCTGCATGCAGGCTCAATCTAGCACCAGCGATAGCGATGCGCTGGGCCGCGCATCGCTATCGCTGGGGGGCATACACACGGCAGATCCGTGCTTAAAATCTAAGCAATCTAGCAAGATTGCTTAGATTTTAAGCACGATCTCTCCGTGTGTACCCCCCTTAACTCTTTCTGCAAATGTGATATCTGCCTCTCCTGCAGTGCACATGGTTTTGCCCAACTGCTAACAAAATTCCTGCTGCGATCAACTTGGAATTACCCCCATGGTTTTGCCCAACTGCTAACAAATTTTCTGCTGCGATCAACTCGGAATTACCCCCAAGGTATTGCCCATCTGCTAACAATTTTGCTGCTACGATCAGGTCTGAATTAGGCCCATTGTGTGCATGTCTCATATGCAGATGGTGCATCTTTATGCTCACGTCTAAATAAAGTCCTACGTGTCTCACATACTGCATATGCCATAATGTACTACTATTCAAGTTGTAATTTGCCATACTGCAGCTGTCCTCTCTGTGTTTTCCTGCATTTTCCCCAAAACATAATAGATACATTCTGATATGTATTTATTACCATTTATGTTTGTATTGCACCAGCATATTTCATTGCACCTTACAATTGAGAACAGAAAGCAATATAATGAGACCAGGTAATAACAGAAAAACAAACAGGTAAAAGGCCCTGCTCACAAGCTTATAATATATAGGAAAATAGTTATTTGAAACAGGAGGATAAACTCTACATGTTGCAAGTTGCTTCAGCCAGATTGCAAAGATAGTAATGGGCTTAATGGGCCCTACACACTGGCCGATTACACTGAAAGTCATGAACGATGAACAAGATATCGTTCATATCTTTCAGTGTGTATGCACCAATGATGAACGATGCGCGGCCCCGCGCTCGTTCATCGTTGGTGCCGGCTCGTTTATACCTGCAAGCCAATATGGACAATATCGTCCATATTAGCATGCAGGTTTATGGGGCCGGCTGACCCTTTCCTGGGTCGCCCGTCGGCCATATCAGCCGTCGGGCACCTCGGTGGAAAATGCT
Organism: Pseudophryne corroboree; assembly: GCF_028390025.1. Classification (NCBI taxonomy): domain Eukaryota; kingdom Metazoa; phylum Chordata; class Amphibia; order Anura; family Myobatrachidae; genus Pseudophryne; species Pseudophryne corroboree. Next base: position 146,218,324 of record NC_086448.1, on the reverse strand, counting down.
CAGTGTGCAGGGCTCTTTATAGTCACACATCAGTGTTGGTCAGTGGGCTGTGTTAGTGTAAACCAGTGGTTTCCAAACTGAACCTCAAGGTCAGGACCCCTAACAGGTCACGTTTTCCTGGTCACCCTGCAGGTGCATGTGTATTACCGACTGTCACATTTAAAATATCCACAGGTAACCTGGAAAACATATACTGTTAGGGGTCCTTGAGGACCGAGTTTGGGAACGATGGGTGTAGACAGAAAACACATGTAAAGGTAATTGTATACACAGCCAGATCTGCACATGCTGGGGTCCGCCCAGCACAGGGCAAGGCTGCCCAGCATGTGTAAGGTCGCCTTATCTAATTTCGAACGCATCGGCTCTAAGGTTGACCCCTGGCAGAGAAGCCTAACTTCGCTGTCTGGCGGTCAACGAGCATTTTTTTCGAGCGCCGGCATGTGATGTCACACAGCTGCACTGAAAAATGGTCCCATTCTACCTCCGTTCGCTCCGCCCTCCCAACACCACGTCACCGCCCCGAAAATGCCCGCCGCTGTCAATCACATTGTGGTCGCATCCATCGGGGGCCAATCAGGAGCCCCCTTGGGCAGTGTTCTCAACTATGCTCAATACGCTTGTGACACGCCTTACGCCCCCTATGGGACCTCCTGGGCAATTACAGCCACATTTTGTCCCTATGGTAAATCCGCCTTGGGTGGATAATTTGTTTACCCAGTTGCAGCAATGGAGTCACTCCTTAGTTAGACATAAAACTGCCCCAAGTCACTCTTGTGTCACAGGGTCATCTAAGCAGGCTACTTCCTCCTCACAATCCACTAATCTTTCAGAAGATTCTTCTGATGAGGATGGGGAGTATACTGTCCCGTCAGACACTGACACAGCTGCTTCTGACGAGGAATCCACTACTCAGATTGATGTCCCTAACTTAGTGGTTGCTATTAAGCAGATCCTACAAATCACTGATGATGACGAGGATTCCACTACGGTGTCTAAGAAACCTGATAGGTTTGAACGTCAGAAGGTAACTAAAACGTTATTACTTCTGGCCATCTAGTGGACATACGACAAGAACCCTGGTCTTTTCCAGGAAGTAAATTCTCCCTGTCTAAAAGGATGGTAGTTTGTTATCCTCTCCCTACAGAATTGTGTAACAAGTGGGAAAATTCACCACCGGTGAATTCCCAAGTCACCCATCTAGTGGTGTCGTCTACTCTGTCTGTCACTACTGTCACCTCACTGAAGGAACCGACAGATAAGCGTGTGGAAGGATGCCTGAAGTCTATTTACTCCCTTACAGGTGCTGTACATAGACCCACTATAGCAGCCTCTTGGGCTGCAAAAAGGAATTGAAGCATAGGTTCAGGCATTAGAGGAAGAGCTGCCTCAGGATATATCTGACATTGCCAGAGAGTACCTGTCTCACATGACCACATTCAGGAGGCGTCCTCTGAGGCAGGTGTGTTGGCAGCCAAGGCATCGACTACGTCCATCCTGGACCGCAGTATTTTGTGGTTGAGGTCATGGAAGGTGGACCTGGACTCCAAAAAGACCTTGGAGGTGCTCCCTTTTAAGGGAGACATCCTGTTTGGGGAAGACCTCAATACATTTTTGGCTGACTTGGCGGCTGCTAAGACTGCCTTTCTCCCTAACACTACTCCTTCTGCACAGAAAGCAAAAGGTACCACTTTTCGCTCCTATTGGCCTCAAGGGAAAGCAAAAGGTCAGGCATACCCGAGACAATCCTGTGCTTCCAAAACCACAATGCCCAAGGCTAAACAATCCTGGACATCCAGTCAGCCTGCTTTTAAACATGACAAGCCTGCTGCATGACGGGACAAGCCTCCCCCTGGGGGATCCCAGGGTGGGAGGCCGACTTCTGCGATTCACCCAGGTCTGGTTAAAGACCACTTCAGACGCATGGGTGCGAGAAGTTGTCTCTCACGGGTATGCAGTCTCTTTCAAGAGGCATCCCTCTTGCCAGCTCTGCACCACAGTTATCCCTTCGGATCCGTTACAGGCGCAAGCTCTACAAATGGTTGTGAGTTCCCTCCTGGATACAGGAGTAGTGGTGCCGGTACCTCTATCCCAAAGAGGCAGAGGATACTACTCGACCCTGTTTCTAGTACCGAAACCCAGTGGGTCTTTCCGGCCTATACTCAACCTCAAATCAAGTTTGTGAGAGTATCCAAGTTCCGTATGGAAACACTGCGCTCAATTGTACTGGCCATAGAACTGGGAGATTAAATGGTATCCCTGGATATACAAGATGCTTACCTGCATATACCTATTGCCATATCGCATCAGCAATAGCTGGGGTTTGCTATTGGCAACCTTCACTATCATTTCCAGGCTCTGCCGTTTGGACTGGCTATGGCCCCTCTGACCTTCACCAAGATTATGGCCGTGATGTCAGCTCATCTCCATCGCCAGGGAGTAAGGATCCTGCCGTATCTGGATGACTTGTTGATCCTGGCAAACTCCCACGATGTCCTCCACAGTCATCTGCAACTGATGGTAAACTTCCTACAAGCCAACAGATGGCTCATCAACTGGAAGAAGTCCTCGCTGGTCCCTGCTCGGAGCATGGTGCACCTGGGGGCACTGCTGGACCCACACAGTCAGAGGCTGTTTCTGTCTCCAGAGAAGGTCCTGAAGCTTCAGGACAGGATATGATACTTCCTCTCTCACCCTGCCTCTATTAAAGAACAGGCCTGTTCTAGTGCAATCAGACAACGCCACCATGGTGGCATACATAAACCATCAAGGAGGCACTTGAAGCCGCATGGCAAAGATGGAAGTGTCTAAAATCCTTTGTTGTACGGAACGCCATCTGCCAGCAATATCGGCAGTGTTCCGGGAGTCCTCAACTGGGAAGCGGATTTCCTCAGTCGTCAGGATGTACATACCGCAGAGTGAAGTCTTCTTCAGGAAGTCTTTCATCTCCTAGTGGACAAATGGGGCCTACCAGATGTAGACATGATGGCGTCTCGACACAATCACAAAGTTACGGTCTTCGGATCAAGAACCAGGGATCCTCAAGCAGCGTTTGTGGACACACTGGCAATTCCATGGAACTTTCGGCTGCCCTATGTGTTCCCTCCAGTGTCACTCCTGCCCAGGGTACTATGGAAGTTCAAACAAGAAGGAAGAATACTACTTCTAGTTGCTCAAGCATGGCCCAGATAGCATTGGTTCTCAGACCTGCAGGGTCTATCGATAGAGCGTCCTCTTCTACTTCCTCAATGCCCAGACCTCCTCGTTCATAGCCCTTGTGTCTACCCGGACCTGGCCAGACTGGCTTTGATAGCGTGGCTCTTGAAGCATCACTCCTGAGGGCCAAAGGATTCTCCGAGGCGGTTATCCAAACTATGCTAAAAGCCCGAAAACTGGCATTTGCACGGATATATTACAGGGTCTGGAATTCTTACCTCACCTGGTGTGCTGCTAAGAATTACAATGCATGCAAATTCGGAACTTACAGACTTCTGGCTTTTCTGCAACAAGGCCTGGACCTCGGCTTTTGTCTGGCCTCCCTCAAGTTCACATAATCTGCCTTGTCGGTGTGGTTTCACAGAAAAATTGCGTCTATTCCTGACATTCATACTTTCACTCAGGGTGTTTTATGGATTCAGCCTCCCTATGTCCCTCCTGTGGCTCCGTGGGATCTGTCTGTCCGTGTGATCTGAATGCCCTGCAAGAGTCTCCATTTGAATCTCTTGAGTCAATGGACATTAAATGTCTCATGGTCAAGGTCCTGTTCCTACTGGCTATTGCCTCTGCTAGGAGGGTGTCAGACCTAGGCGCTTTGTCCTACCGTCCACCCTTCCTGATATTTCACCGTCACCGGGCAGTTCTTAGAACTCGCCCTGGTTATTTACCTAAGGTGGTGTCATCTTTTCACCTAAACCAATAGATTGTGGTTCCAACCTTCATCTCTTCTGGTTTGTCCTCCAAAGAGCGGTCTTTGGATGTGATACAGGCTCTCCGTATATACTTGGAGAGGACTGCCTCTATCTGGAGGTCAGATTTCCTTTTTGTCCGGTTTGGTTTCCACAAACGTGGCTGGCCTGCGAATAAGCAATCCTTGGCCAGATTAATTAGAATGGTGAATGCACAAGCTTAAGCACAGGCTGGACTCCCAGTTCCTGCTGTTATTATTGCCCATTCTACTCGGTCTGCTGGACCTTCTTGAATGGCCCGCCATGGTGCGTCCGCTGAACAGTTGTGCAAGGCGGCTACGTGGTCCTCAGTAAACACGTTCATTAGGTTCTATGCCTTTGATACTTCCGCCTCCCAGGATGCATCCTTTGGACGCCGGGTTCTCATACCCGCTAAGGCGCGTCCCCTCCCTTGAGGAACTGCTTTAGGACATCACCCAATGTTTCCCTGTGGAAACCAATGTACCCTGCTGCCGAAAAGGAGATTTATTGTAAACTTACCATTGTTAAATCTCTTTCTGCGATGTACATTGGGTTCCACAGGGCGCCCACCCTGACGCACCTAGCTTCTATGGGTTTGTATGGCATTAGCCGCTGGTCCCTTCTCCTGTCGTGAGAATGTGGTTCTATGTGACTAACGTCTGCCTTTTCTTTTGCCTGCTCCTACATTGGACTGGTTAACAAAACTGAGCTCACAGTGCCTGGAGGCGGGGTTATAGAGGACCCACAATGCATCCTGGGACAGCCTAAAGCTTTAGACTGTTGGTACCTCTCTGGATCAAGATCCACTCTACACCTGATGTTTCCCCGTAAAACCAAATGTATTTTGCAGAAAGAGATTTAACAATGGTAAGTCCACCATAAATCTCCTTTTTGTTTTACCTGCTGAAAAGGCAGGGGAAACAAAATCCCCAGTAAGTAAAAAAAATTTGCAGCCGTGAACACCATAACACATGGATCTGGAAACTTATTTGGGAGTCTGTGTGTTTTTCGCAAAAAAACTACATTTTTCACACTGTCAAAATTGCGGTAAAAACCTGTTTTACCCCGCAAAATATTTTTGGGAACAATTGAATTTCCCCCATAAGGCGAACTATAATTAGAGAGAATCTAAGAAATGAGGGAGCATGGCAAAGAAATGTACAAGAAATTGTTGGCATGGTCCATGGAGATGATAGATCATAGCAACATACATTGAAAAGGTTTGAAAATTCTAATCGAATGTACTTCAAAAGATGTGAATGAGTGGAACATGTGGAAGAACTGAGAATATACAATTTTAGGACAATAGTATTCCAACCCCACCTCCTATACTGCATAGGTATATCTATTTAGGTGCAGGGTGTGTCGTGCACAAGTGCACCTGCTTCCAGGTGGACTGACACTACATATCCTGCATCCTTAGACAAAGCAGACCTATCAGCGGTGCCATAGAAATTACCAGCAAACTGGCGAGGGTGCCATGTTCCAATGGACCAGTGCATGCACAGTAGACACCGCTGAGAGAGGGGAGACCTGCCCAGAGGCTGCACACAGGTCCCCTCCTCTCTTATCCACCCCTGCTTTGCTTCCAGGCCTGGAGGTGCATGTGAAGTGGAGACCACCTTGTGACAAGGCTACAGGTGGAACAGTGTCTGATTGTGTGAGCCCTGTTTCTGCTATATCCAGAGAGGTGAGGTTGTTTGAGGTAAAGAGGTCATGGATGGCTGTTGATTTGTTACAAACAGAGCGTGAATTTCATAGGCCACATTTAAGTATCCTATGGAAGTGCTTCCCTTGGTTAACAAAGTGTACAGTTTAGTAATTGAAATATCTGAAAAATAATTTTGTTTCTGAAAAATATATTGCACAGTATTGCACTTGGTTGAAGCAATATGCATTTGCTGTGCACTTAAGAGAAGGAGACATTTAAATACATACAGTACTGTATATCATAATATGGTGTTTTTATCACTATAGATATGTTTTTTTCCCCCTATTCTTTAAAAGAGGTGGTTCTATCATTAAGTTTCATCGGCGATAACCAGTGCTTAGGGCTTACCCTTGCATTTTGAAACCTATTTAAAAAGGATTGCTGCGGTATAAGAAAAGTATTGAAGCTGTGATTTCTGCCAAAAGAGTTGTTAGTAAGTACTGACTGATGGGGTTCCAAAACCTAAATTCCCGGCACTGTAATCTACCTCGGTCCCGTTACTGGGTGGGGTGATTCATGCTGGGGAAGCTGGCACATCCCGATGACAGATGGTATGTGTTAGAGTAGTGACAGGAATTGCCAAGGGGAAATTGGACATTTTTCTGTGTCTTGTTTGCCATCCTAGCAATAAAACAGAAGGTTGTTAAACCAGAAATATTTAGCGAGTGCAGAAATGCTATGCATACAGTAGGAACCATCTTTAAGTTTGAACAACTTTGTGCAACAAAGATCTGTGAAAAATGACTGCAAGTACCAAGAAGGGGCTAACAGATGGCCAATGACAGCAGGGGTTCTGAGATTGTGGCATGTTTGAGATTGTGTCATTCCTACCTGTTGTAGCAGGAAGAGGGCAGAATTAAATATATGTAATATTTGACATAAAATCTATCATTGATTTTTAAATTACCTATTTTTGACAGTTTTTGCTTTTTATTAGACATTCCATAACATACTGTAGATGCAGGCCCGGCGCTACCCGCTCAGTGAAGGGATGCAGTGCAGGGAGGCGCTGGGACGGAGAGGCGCTCCCCCTGCTCTGCATTCCTTTCCTGCTGCGCCGTCCTGTCCCCCCTGCTGCTGCTACTGCTGCTGTGCACTGGCAGCGGCGCTTGTAGCATTAAAATCCTCGTCCCTCCGCTCCCCTCACCTGTGTGACAGGACAGCGCTGTGTATGGGACAAAAGGGGGCGGAGCTACACGGGACGGAATGGGGGCGGGGCTAAACGGGACCGAAGGGGGCGGAGCTACACGGACCAGGCTGCTATAGTGTACAGACTCAGAGGGAGACTGGCTTAGGTAAGTGAAGGGTGAGAGGGAAGTGTGTGTGGTATGTCTGTGTGCGTTTATGTGTGCTTTAAGGACGCTACTACTACAGGGGGGGCATTATGTGTAACGTCGCTACGTACTAATGGGGGGGCCATTACGTGTAACAACGCTACTAATGGGGGGGCCATTACGTGTAACGTCACTACTAATGGGGGGGCCATTACGTGTAACAACGCTACTAATGGGGGGCCATTACGTGTAACAACGCTACTAATGGGGGGCCATTACGTGTAACAACGCTACTAAGCTACTAATGGGGGGCCATTACGTGTAACAATGCTACTACTAGGGGGGTCATTACGTATAAGGACGATACTACTACTTGGGGGGGCATTATGTATAGGATGCTACTATTACTTGGGGGGCATTACATATAACAATACTACTACTACTTGGAGGGTCTTACGTATAAGGACGCTACTACTACTGGGGGTGCACTATGCATAGGGATGCTACTACTACTGGGGTGCATTACATATAAGGACGCTACTACTACTTGTGGGGCATTACGTATAAGATGAATAAGATTGTGCTACATTGTGGCGTAATTTTGAATGGGGGTACTATTGTGTGGCTATGCCCCTTACTTATGAGACCACACCCCTTTTCCCGGTGCGCGCCAAAGGAATATGGGAGGGCGCAAATTTATAGTTTGCAGGGGGGCGCCGAACACCCTAGCACCGGCCCTGTGTAGATGTATTAATGTTGTCACCAGTGACTGCTCCTACTTCTGTGCCATGTCGCCGGGTCCCTGCTACCTTGTCCTTGCCGCTGGCCAGGTCCCGGCATCTGTACAATGTAGTTCACAAATGCCGGGACATGTGCAGTAGCGGCGATGGTACTGCGCATGTGCCCCCCCCCGGTTTCCATGGACTGCATCGGCTGCAGCCCATAGAAGCCAACTAGGGCTCTGCAAAAGCAAGGGGGTGGCTTCTTAGTACAGGCTAGCCCGGTCTGGCATTCTCAAAGGGAGGAAACACAGTAGTGTCTCAATAGGAAGTCACTGCCAGTCACAGTGAATCCAGTGCAGTCCCACAGACTGATTCTGGCTGCACTGACTCTGAGCTGAGATGGTGGATTTTACCTTGGGGGGCTGCAGTACTGCAGTCCAAAGGTAGAATCCACCTGATCTCAAAAACATTGCATTGCAGATCCGAGTGCTGCGTCTAAAGATCCACCATCGGCTCTCGGATGCAATGCTCGCAGTTATCGCACATCTAAGTCTAAGCTTATTCAGAATGGGCGACAGAACTACTCAGCTGGGACTAGGAAATTTGTGTTGGGGGTGACACCTTCTACCCTTCCTCTCTCTCTCCTAGGACCTCTCCCCTCTGCCCTGGACCTTGTACCCCTCCTCTCTGCATTGGCACTCTACTCTCTCTTTTCTCAGACCTCTTCCTTTCTGTGGTGACACCTTGTACCCCTCGTCTCTCCATTAGACACCTCCTCTCTGCCCTGGCAGCACGGCGTATTTATAATGGACGCAGTGTGTTTGGTGCATATTGGCCCCTGGAGTCCAGGGGGCCCACATCGCACACCCTGCACCCATTTTTTCCAATACTCACCATTTGGAGTCCTGCGTCAGCAGCAGTGCTGCAGAAATCCCCAGGAAATCGGTGTGGCGGTAATTTTCCTGGCGTTTCGTGCATGTGCAGTAAGAAAATCAGAGGGAAAATGGATGCCGTGCCATTTTCCCAGAGACCTGTGCATGCACACTAAACGCTGGGACAGCACTAGGGTCCCCTAGAGACACAAGTGCCCAGAGTCTACAGCGCTGCCGACTAGAGAGGAGGGGGCCCAGACGGAGTCTGTATACGGGCCTCCTCTCCTTTCTTGAAGTGCCCCTGCCTGCCACCTTGTACCCTTTGTTATTTTTCTCTGTCTCTCTCTCTCTCTATATCCTGGGACCAATCCTCCCCAGTAGCGGATTTACCACAAGGCAACCAAAGCGGCTGCTTAGGGCCCTGTCGGTCCCAGGGGTCCCACAGACAAGGCTGTATAAAAAGTATTTCTGGCAGACCACGAGCTCTGCCGAAATTGTCTGAGAGATGGCTGGCTGAATACTCCATGCATGCTGTCAGCTATAGGATGCCGGCTCCAGCACATGCCTGTGTCTCCAGTTCTGCAGTATTGTGCGTGTGACCTGTCATTACACATGTGTGTATGATGTCAGAAGTGCAGAGAGAGGATCTGGGACACGTACATAGAAAAGCATGAGGTCTTCCAGTGTACTTTATTACAGAGGAGGAGCGGAGGTGGACAATGTTATTTTTAAGTACACCAGCTCCAATCATGAAGGGGGGGAGGAGGCACACACTGACTGGTGATATATCAATATGTTATTCTATTCTATTTTAAGTACTACTGTGATAGGGGATGCCTGCTACAATCAGTGGGGCACCAATATATGATCAATACAGACACACTAACTGGGGGTGTAATAATGGGTATTATAAGAGACAGGGGAGTTGCTAGGCTAATTACAATCAGTATGGGGGAGGAGGAGGCACTCATATATAATGCAGTCAACAATAATGAGATTGGGTGTAATCGGGGCCGTAACTAGGTGTGTGCGGAGTGTTCCACCGCACATAGTGCCGCAGGGCAGTGGACACTGTTGGTGGCACTTGTCAATTATCTGTTTTAATTACTTTCACTTGCAGCTTCCCCCCTTTTTAAAGCCCAGCGACTCCTGATTGCTGCTGTCTCCTACACCCACCCCTTCCGTTGCTAATACCTATACAACGTTCATGAACTTAACTTGATGGCTCTTTGTTATTCAGTCACACTGTCCTTTATTACATTGCAAGATGCTGACATACCCGGGATTCGAACCTGTTGCCTGTGGCATTGCAGTCAGACACTATTCATTGAGCTATCTGCCCTTGAATAGAAAGCTAGTGAATTCTAAGCTAGAGAATTCTATCTATTTGAAGCTTACCTTGTACTTTGTGAAAAAATATATATTTATATTTATAGATATATGTGTGTATGTTCCCCATATTACATATTAGCACAGAAAAGTAATAATACCACATGCGGAGTTAATCCAGTATGCATGTTAGAAGAATAATTTGTCACGTAGTATCCCTCCATTCTCTATTCCTCAATGTAACAGATCTGCATAAGAATATAAAATAGGAGACGCACAGTAGTGAAGTACGATTACATTAAATTTAATGAACAACAGAAATGAACATACTTTGAATTAACAACAGCTTACATATCATAGATTGCCTGGCTGGAATCCTCTGCATTTTGAATACCCCACTTACTTCTAATAACCTATATACACCTGGTCATCTGTCCGATAACCGTACCACTCAAGGCAGCTAGTTCCATACCGTCAGACCTCGTAACTTCAGCCCTTATGGCATCATTAATTGCTATTTCCTCAGTACCACATATTGCAGGTAAACATGGTTATTTGTAATATATGGCCCTGGGAAAAGAACAAGTAAGTCTCCTGTACATTGCCCTTAACCTTCAGGATTGTATCCAGAGATATGTCCCAATAATAACGTGGTGAATTGAACTGTTTGGCTCCTATAGTGTACTCCTGTACTCCTACATTGGGCAAAATTGGCATATAATGGGGGTCATTCCGTTGTGGTTGCAGTTGCTGCTGCTTATAGTACTTAGAAGAAGCAGCGGTAGCACTAATATGGTACTGCAGCAGGAGGTGTCACGACTCCTGCATGCATTGATGATCCAAGTTGTATCATAGGACGCAGTATTGGATCATCTCCGACACTATCAGCTGACTGCTTGACCCGTGAGGTCACGCAAGCCTGCCACAGTTGCAACCTAGAGGCCAGGAAATCTCCAACCTCTGACAGAGATCCTTACCTCTTCCCTCCCCTGCAACAGCGGTGACATGCCTGAGTTTGGGGAAAAGGTGGCCACCGCTGTCCCATCCCGTCCCTAAAGGACATCAAACTGTCAATCACTGATGATTGCCCCTATGCGTCCGTCATCGCAGGACCCATTAGCACATGCACAGAACAGGTCTTGCACATGTGCAAAGTACTGGCAATCCGGTAAAAATAATTAGTACTTTGCAACACCATCCACATCTGAATGACCCCCAATATGTGTACATTAATTCTATCTATCTATCTATCTATCTATCTATCTATCTATCTATCTATCTATCTATCTATCTATCTATCTATCTATCTATCTATCGAGAGTATATAGTACACTCCAGGATTAACACGACAAAAAGGAAATATCATTGAAACATTGGCCAAACACTGCATTATCCCTCCCTATCGGTATGTGAGGACACCGGACCCATGATCTCAGTATCTGGAGTTCCGATCCTACAAATATATATATATATATATATATACACACACACACACACACACACACAATCTTTGGATCGGCACTCACCCACTATTTGCAGCTTGCTCCGGTGCCATCCGGAGAAGATGATTACACAACAAACTAGTCCAACAAGCAGCGGCAGTCAGTAGTCGATATTATCAAAAAAAGGTGCAAAAAGGTAAATTTATTGCATCACAAAAAGCCTTGACAAAGGAACGTTGTTGCCCCGAAACGTTGGCTTTTTGTGATGAAATAAATTAGCTTTTTTGCACCTTTTTTTTAAATAATATCGACTCCTGAGTGTTGCTGCTTGTTGAACTAGTTTGTTGTGCGTATATGTGTGTATGTGTGTGTGTGTGTGTGTGTGTGTGTGTGTGTGTGGAAAGTTTGTGAAGCCTTCAGAATTTTATATATTTCTCTTACATCCTTGTTGATTCTGGGAATCCATTTAGTACCATGGGGTATTGACGGGTCCACTAGGTACCTTTGGCACTTTAAGAATTTGATAGTGTGTACTGGCTCCTCCCTCTATGCCCCGCCTACTAGACTCAGTTTAGAAAATGTGCCCGGAGGAGCCAGTCATGTTGCTGGAAGCTCCTGAAGAGTTTTCTGCATTTATTTTATCTGTTTGTTATTTTCAGGCAGGACTGGATGGCACCAGCCTGCCTGCTTCATGGGACTTAGGGGAGGAAAGGCCCAACCTCTTGAAGGGTTAATGGTCCCATTCCCTGCTGACAGGACACTAGCTCCTGAGGGAACTATTCGCAAGCCCACCACGACAAGCGTACATTCCTGCAGCACGCCGCCACCCCTAACAGAGCCAGAAGAAAGAAGAGTGGTGAGTACCCCGGCGTTCCAGTTAGCGGGTCGACGGCCATTATGGCGGCATGAGGGTACAGAGACGCACGGCTTCTACATGGGGTGGCTGGGTCTCCAGACTTCGTACACAGTGCAGATGCACAGCTTCTGAGGGGGCGTACTGAGTCTCAGTACACTATATGTGTACACAGTACCCAGACTGGCATTACAGACTTAAAAGGGGGCTGACTCCATTTTAGGCACAAAATTACCTCAGCCAGTATAAAAAAGAGCAGGAAGACCGAGCGCCATTGAAAGGGTGAGGCTTCACTTAAAAGGGGGCTTGGGGGACATCCTTCTAATTGGGGATTTTAATTATCCTGATATAAACTGGAGTAACGATTCATGTGTTAAAGCGAGGGGCAACAGGTTCTTAAATATGTTAAAGGATCACTACTTGTCTCAATTAGTCGAGGACCCAACTAGGGGTAAAACTACTCTGGATCTAGTAATTATTAATAATGTGGACATTATATCAAACACTAACGTTGGGGAGACTTTGGGTAACAGTGATCACTATATGATCACATTTGACATCAGTTTCAGGAAACATAGCTACAGGGGTTCAACCAAAACATTTAACTTTAGATGTGCACTTAACGACATTGAGTGGGAAGTTTTGTTTCATAACAAGAACACTTCAGAAATGTGGGATGCTTTAAAAGGGTTGCTGGATAGCAATATTCATAAATTTATTCCCATGGATAGTAAACGCAGAAGTACCAAACTCAAACCGATGTGGCTTAACAAATTAAGGCAGAAATGGATAAAAAAAAGCGGGCTTTCAAAGCATATACATCTAATGGAATGGAGGAGTCTTTCAAGTATTACAAGGAATTTAATAAAAAATGCAAAAAAGCAATAAGAGAAGCTAAAATGGAAAATGAAAAGCAAATTGCTATAGAGAGTAAAACCAATCCTAAAAAGTTTTTTAAATACATAAACGGTAAAAGATTAAAAAAGGAGAATATAGGTCCATTAAAAGATGAATTTGGAGTATTGATAAATGATGACGAAATAAAAGCGGAAATACTGAACAAATTTTTTCCATCAGTGTTCACCAGAGAAGAACTGATGGTGGGAGTAGAGCATAACAATTGTGACAGTAATGATTCATGGTTAGATACTTGTTTAAGTGAAGAAGTAGTCCGGGAGAGACTAAGCAAAATCAAGATTAATAAATCACCTGGTCCTGATGGACTTCACCTGAGCGTTCTTATGCAGCTTAGTTCACAACTAGCACGACCCCTATACTTGATTTTCAATAGTTCAATTAGATCAGGCATGGTACCGAAGGATTGGCGTATAGCTGAGGTAGTGTCATTATTTAAAAAGGGAGCCAAAAATAATCTGGGTAACTACAGACTGGTTAGTTTGACGCCTATAGTGGGGAAAATATTGGAAGGAATTCTAAGGGACAGCATACAGGAGTATCTACAGACCACTATGATTATTAGCAAGAACCAGCATGGGTTTGTGAGTGACAGATCATGTCAAACTAACTTAATTAGCTTCTACGAGGAAGTGAGCAATAATCTTGATCAGGGAAAAGAAGTGGATGTGGTCTACCTAGATTTTGTAAAAGCCTTCGATACAGTGCCTCACAGGAGACTGATCATCAAATTCAAGGAGCTTGGCCTAGGAAAAACTATTTGCATATGGATAAGTAACTGGCTGGATACCAGGGTACAGCGAGTAGTGGTCAACGGGAAGTCCTCAACCTGGTCCCCAGTAGTTAGCAGAATACCACAAGGGTCCATACTTGGGCCACTACTGTTCAACATATTTATCAATGACCTAGAAATAGGCCTGGAAAGCACAGTGTCAATCTTTGCAGATGATACTAAACTGTGTAAGGTAATTAATTCAGAATTAGACGTGGAGTTCTTGCAGAATGATTTGTCTAAACTTGAATTCTGGTTGTCTAAATAGAAAATGAGGTTCAATACAGACAAATGCAAGGTTATGTATTTTGGGACTAAAAACAAACTTGCAGCCTACATATTAAATGGGGAATGTCTAGGGGTAACAGTATTGGAAAAAGATTTTGGGGTACTCATTGATAATAGGCTTAATAACTATACACGATGTCAAAGCGCAGTAAAGAAGGCAAGTAAGGTGCTAGCGTGCATAAAACGGGGAATTGAGACAAGGGAATCGGATGTAATCCTGCCGTTGTATAAATCATTGGTACTTCCGCACCTGGAATATTGTGTTCAGTTTTGGGCACCACTGTATAAAAAAGATATCAGTGAACTCGAAAGGGTTCAAAGGCGAGCTACTAAATTGATTATAGGCCTAGAGGGACTGGATTACGAGGAAACGCTTACTAGGTTGAATATGTATACACTAGAAAAGAGGCGCCTAAGAGGAGATATTATTAATATCTTCAAATATGTAAAGGGACATCACTAAAAATTATCAGAGGAATTATTTATTAAAAGAACACAGTTTAGGACACGTGGGCACTCGCTGTGGCTGGAGGAGAGAAAGTTCCGAACGCAACGGAGGAAAGGGTTCTTCACTGTTAGGGCAATAAGGGTTTGGAATTCCCTGCCAGGGAAGGTGGTAATGGTGGACTCTGTAAATGGATTTAAAAAAGGATTGGATACATTTCTGAATGAAAATTATATCCAAGGTTATAATATTTAAAATATTAACGTGGTTTATCCGGGGGTAATATGAGTTATAGTTGTTAACTAGTCATAAAACATTACTTCAGCAGGTATGATAGAATCATCACAACTTAATACGGGTTGAACACGATGGGCAATTTGCCTCTATTCAACCTCAATTACTATGTTACTATGTTCACTATGAGCAGATCCAGCAGCTCACCAGTGCCATTTTCTCTCTGCAGTGGACACAGACGCTGACTGACAGGGACGCACAGCTCCTCCGGAGAGACTCCAGATTACCTCAGCGGTACCAGGGGGTCATAGCAGCGGGGGAGCGATTATTAGCATACTGAGTCCCTAATCTAGGTACTTAGTCTGCGACCCGACTAAACTTGGCATTAGCGGTAAGGGCGCTGTGTGCTAGCTTCATACTATCTCTATGTCTCCCTGGAAGGGCTCTTTGTGGGTTAATTGTGCATTTAACCTTTTTCTGTGTGTGTGTGTGCTGTCACTTTCACAGTATGTCAGGCAAAGAGTGTGTTTCATGTAAGGCACAGTGTTCCTCTTCTCCAGGGGGTTCACTACTGTGTACTCAGTGTAATGTACCTTCCCAGGCTAGTGGGGCAGAGCCAGCTTGGCTGGACGCCATTAATGGAATGATTTCCAATATTTCTACTAAATGAGAAAGAGATGCAATACTTAAGACAATCGATGACTGAGTTTTTGAAAAGAGACTCAGTACCCAAACCAGCGTCTCAGTCCCCTGCCATTTGTCCGCAAAAACGTACTTTAGCCCATATCCTGCAGTCTGACTCTGATGATGAAGGGTCAGACATGGAGAAGGGGAAAGTGGACTCAGAGGTGAGGGAGGCTACTTTGTCACAGGGAATAGAGGTTCTCATAGAGGCTATCAGAGAAGTTCTGCATATCCCTGATAAGGTGACAGAGGAGACTGAGGAATCTTATTTTGATAAAAATAAGAAATCCTTAGCCACTTTTCCTGTGTCAAAGAAACTAAATACCCTATTTGAAATCCAGACTCACCAAAAATTGTCCTGCCTGTCCCGGGTGCAGCCTCCCTAAAAGACACAGCTGATCGTAGAATTGAGACTACACTCAAATCCTTGTATACAGCTACTGGGGTGGCCCAGAGACCCACTATAGCATGTGGGTGGACTACTAAGACCACCGCCAAATGGTCGGGTAACCTAATTGAGGGGTTAGATACCTTTCCTAAGGTATCTCCTAAGGGGGAGATTATTTTACTCCCGCAAAATATACAGGCAGTGTCAGCACACAGAGGCTTATGGCTATGCCAGTGGACTGCTGACGCAGACTCCAGGAAAGACGTGGAAGGCCTAGCCTTCACAGGAGAGGCCTTATTTGGAGATGAACTAGACAAATGGATCTCCAAAGCTGCTGTGGGTAAGTCCACATATCTTCCTTCTGCAGCTCCCCCAGCCAGGAAGGCCTACCCAGGACCTAATCTACAGTCCTTTTGGACTGCCAAGTTTAAGGGCAAAACTAGAGATTCTTCTACAGCCACCAGATGCGCTAGAGGTAAACCACGCAAACCAGTAACTGCCGGTTCTCAGAAACAGAGCTCAAGCTCTGCTTCCTCAAAGCCTTCAGCATGACGGTGGACCGCAATGTTTGGAAGACTGGCGGGTGGGAGCCGGACTAAAATTTTTCAGTCACATCCGGACAGGTTTGTGCCAGGATCCCTGGGTCATAGATCTTATTTCCCAGGGCTACAGACTGGAGTTTCAGGAGCTCCCACCTCACAGATTCTTCAAATCAGGCTTACCAGTTTCGCAAGAGGCAAGTATAACCTTACAGGACGCCTTTCAAAAACTGGTACAGACTCAGGTCATTGTTCCAGTTCCACCTCATCTGCAAAACAAGGGGTATTATTTCAACTTGTTTGTAGTACCAAAACTGGACGGTTCGGTAAGACCAATTTTGAACCTCATGTCGTTGAACCCGTACTTACAAGATGGAGTCTCTGAGAGAGGTGATGTCAGGTCTGGAGGAGGGGGAATTCCTAGTGTCTCTGGATATCAAGGATGCGTACCTTCACATTCTGATCTTGCCGCCTCATCAGGCTTATCTATGGTTTGCACTGCAGGACTATCAGTAACAGTTCCAGGCCCTGCCATTTGGTCTCCCCACGGCACCGAGAGTGTTCACCAAAGTGATGGCAGAGATGATGTTTCTGCTCCGCAAACAGGGAGTGAACATAATTCCGTACCTGGACGATCTTCTGATAAAGGCACCGTCCAGGGAGCGGTTGTTGGACAGCATTGGGCTCTCAACCAGACTACTCCTGGATCACGGGTGGATTCTGAACTTAACAAAATATCACCTGGAACTGACGCAGAGGCTTCCTTTCCTGTGAATGATACTGGACACAGAGTCTCAGAGAGTGTTCCTTCCCTTGGAGAAGGCTATGGTAATCCAGACGATGGTTTGGGCTGTCCTGAAGCCAACCCAGATCTCGGCGCATCTGTGCATTTGCCTTCATGGGAAAATAGTGGTCTCTTACGAGGTGCTTCAGTATGGAAGGTTTCATGTGAGGACTTTCCAGCTGGATCTGTTGGACAAATGGTCTGGATCGCATCTTCACATGCACCAGAGGATCCGTTCTGCCGCCAAGAGCCAGAATCTCCCTTCTGTGGTGGCTACAGACTTTTCACCTCATAGAGGGTCGGAGGTTCGGGATTCAGAATTGGATTCTGCTAACCACAGATGCAAGCCTCAGAGGTTGGGGAGCAGTCTCCCAGGGGGAGCAGTTTCAAGGAAGATGGTCAAGTCGGAAAGTCGTTCTTCCAATTAACATCTTGGAACTCAAGGCAATCTACAACGCCCTTCTGCAGGCCTCATCTCTACTTCGGAATCAGGCCATTCAACTCAAGTCAGACAATGTAACTGCGGTAACGTACATAAACCGACAGGGAGGAACGAAAAGTAGAGCAGCAATGTTAGAGGTGTCAAGAATTCTCCTCTGGGCGGAAAAACATGCCATGGCATTGTCGGCGGTCTTCATTCTGGGAGTAGACAACTGGGAAGCAGACTTCCTCAGCAGACATGACCTACACCCGGGGGAGTGGGACCTCCACCTGGAGCTGTTCCGGTGGTTGACACGTTGGTGGGGATATTCACAGATCGACATGATGGCTTCTCAACCCAACAAGAAGCTCAAGCGGTATTGTTCCAGGTCGAGAGACCCACAAGCAATGGCGGTAGATGCTCTGACAACTCCATGGGTCTGGAGGAAGAGAGATGAGGATGCACACTCTTAGCGCTAAGAACACTGAAAGTAAAAATAATTTAAATAAACCCTCACAATTAACATGGAGTATAATTGAAATTCTTAGCACACATTTGCGCAAATATGCAGGCCCATGTACCGCGGCCAGGTGACTTCATCACATGGGTCCCTAACATTCCTAATACTATCACATTCCATGTTAATTGTGAGGGTTTATTTAAATTATTTTTACTATCAGTGTTCTTAGTGCTAAGAGTGTGCATCTGCATCTCTCTTCCTCCAGCATAGTATTAGAAGCCTCAGCATGATAGCACCTCTTGATATCTTTAGTAATAGGATGTGCAGTCTAGGTCCCCCCTTTTTCCATTATGGGGGTAATTCCAAGTTGATCGCAGCAGGATTTTTGTTAGCAATTGGGCAAAACCATGTGCACTGCAGGGGAGGCAGATATAACATGTGCAGAGAGAGTTAGATTTGGGTGGGGTGTGTTCAATCTGCAATCTAATTTGCAGTGTAAAAATAAAGCAGCCAGTATTTACCCTGCACAGAAACAAAATAACCCACCCAAATCTAACTCTTTCTGCACATGTTATATCTGCCTCCCCTGCAGTGCACATGGTTTTGCCCAATTGCTAAAAAAAATCCTGCTGCGATCAACTTGGAATTACCCCCTATATTTGTGTATATATTGTACACTGGAAGGAAAGGCTTCCTTCCTCTGTTATTGGCACTCCTCCCATTCACCCTCAGGTGTTTTAATTAGCTGGGTTCCTGCATTTCATATCACACATTGATAAGGCCCTATTTAGAGGTAATTCCTGAATAAATTTATAGAATGTGATAGTATTAGGAATGTTAGGGACCCATGTGATGAAGTCACCTGGCCGCGGTACATGGGCCTGCATATTTGCGTAAATGTGTGCTAAGAACTTCAATTATACTCCATGTTAATTGTGAGAGTTTATTTAAATTATTTTTACTATCAGTGTCCTTAGTGCTAAGAGTGTGCATCTGCATCTCTTTTCCTCCAGCATAGTATTAGAAGCCTCAGCATTGTCACAACTGAGGGCCTGAGCTGACAGGAGGAAGCCTCAGTTGTAGGGGCTGAGATGTGGTGGAACCTGGGAGGTTGAATCAGACCCCTGGACATGTAAGTAACACGTAAGAAGGTTGCCCGAAGGCGTGACCACGACAACCAGAGTAAAAGTCAATAATGATTTATTAAAGATAACTCCATGTATCACAGCAGTGGTAAAAGAATAATGCAATAAGCAATAAAGTATAACACAGTTCCTGGATACTACGGGTTGGCAATGGCCACAGGGCTCTGGTAGTAATAGGTACAGTTCTTAATGTCCTTGAGATGGAAAGTCCTTACCAGGCCCGCTCGTAGTCGTGAGAATAGCCAAGGAACACGCCAACTGATGTTAACTGTAAGCTGGTACGCTGTTGTTGGAATAGCTGCTGTGGATACTGGATGGAACCAGTCAGGTGTTAACACGGAGTGGATGCTGGATGGAACCAGCCAAATGGTAGTATGAAGCTTGAGAGCGAAGAAATACTGGTACCGGTGGTTTGTGGAAATCTGCTGGGAAGCACCGGCACTTTAAGGAATGCTGATCACTGCTGGAAGCTGACTGCTGGAAGCAGATGGATCTGTAGCTGGAAACTGGAGTAGTCACGGAGGACTGCAGAGTCAGGCTGCACCGCAAGGTGGTAAGCTGGTGCGGGTCTCTAAGTGGAGGCTGGAGACAGGAGCTGGAAACCTGGAAAAACAACCACAGGAGAGAGAGACTGGAAACAAGGTTTGACAACCAAAGCACTGACGCCTTCCTGGCCCAGGCACAGGATACTTATACCTGCAGCAAGGCAGGCATTGGCTGGGCAATTATGCAGATTCCAGTGGAGCAGCGGATTGGTGGAAACTGAGGCATGTGATAGAATCCAACATGGCTGCGCCCATGTTAGCACTTGGAGGGAAAAGTTAGTTAGAGAAACCATGTGGAGATTCAGCAGTAATGGCGGCACGGACCACGGAGGGCAGGAGACGCCACACTGACAACTTGCATACTGGAACCACATGGATGACAGCGGAGACTGCGGCAGGCATGAGACGCCACACTGACCAATCTGTATACTGGAAACACAGGAACGGCGGCGGAGGCCGTGGAGGACTGGAGACGCCATTCTGAGGCCTAACATGGAGCCGCTTGTGACAGCGCTTTAAAGTGACAGGAGGGAGATGTACAGTGTGGAAATCAGCAACGCAGGCAAGATCCAGCCCTGGGACGCCGAGCCAGCCTCAGGAGACATCTGAATGGTAAGTAATGGCGTCCAGATACCCGGATTGTGACAGCACCCCCCCCTTTAGGAGTGGCCCTAGGACAATTTTTTGGCTTCTGAGGGAATTTAGAGTGGAAATTCCGGACCAAGGCAGGAGCATGGACATCTGAAGCATTGGTCCAAGAGCGTTCTTCAGGACCATAGCCCTTCCAGTCAATAAGATATTGCAACTGACCGTAACGGAAACGTGAATCCAGAATCTTGGCAACTTCATACTCAACTCCCCGTTGAGTCTGGACTTTAGTAGCCGGAGGTAGTGCAGAATGAAAGCAATTCAGAATCAGTGGTTTCAGAAGGGAAACATGGAATGTCCTAGGTATTTTCAAGAAGGGGGGTAACTGGAGTCTGTAAGCAACAGGATTGACGACTTGTTCAACTCGAAAAGGACCGATGTAACGAGGTGCAAACTTCATGCTGGGAACTCTTAACCTCAGATTCTTCATAGATAACCACACACGATCACCCACCTTGAGAGCAGGAACTGCCCTACGCTTCCGATCCGCAAACTTCTTGTACCTGAATGATGCTTTGAGCAGAGCCGCTCGTACATTTTTCCAGTTATCTGAAAACTGGCGTAAGGTGATATCCACTGCTGGTACCAAAGTTGCTGGAAGCGGCTGGAATTCTGGAACTTTAGGGTGGAATCTATAGTTAATGAAGAATGGTGTTGAAGAAGATGAGGAATGATATTGGTTGTTATGGCTGAATTCGGCCCAGGGAAGGAGTTGAATCCAGTCGTCTTGAGAGGAAGATACATAGATGCGGAGGAAGGCCTCCAAGTCCTGATTCACCCTCTCAGTTTGACCATTGGTCTGAGGATGGTAAGCTGTAGAAAACTTTAATTTGACTTGGAGGGCTTGACACAAACTTCGCCAGAACTTGGCTACAAATTGTGCTCCTCTATCAGAGATGATCTCTTCAGGAAGACCGTGAAGTCGGAAGATTTCTTGAATGAACACTTGAGCCAACTTGGAAGCTGACGGAAGACCGGTGAGAGGAATGAAATGTGCCATCTTGGTGAATCGGTCAACTACCACCCAGATGGTATTAAACTTGTTGCACATAGGCAGATCTGTAACAAAGTCCATCGACAAATGGGTCCATGGTCGACGGGGAACGGATAATGGAACCAGTTGCCCCGCAGGTGACTGGCGGGATACTTTGTGTTGGCCACATTTTGGGCAAGATGCAATAAACTCCATGATGTCCTTCTTCAGAGTTGGCCACCAATAAGACCTAGAGATAATCTCAAGGGTTTTCTGAATGCCTGTATGTCCGGAGAAACGGGAAGCATGAGCCCAATGCATGAGCTTCTTCCTTAATACCGGTTTCACAAAACTTTTCCCTGGTGGGGGCGTAGAGTCCATCCTTACCGTGGAGAATGCCAACGGATTAATAATAGGATGCTTGTCAGAAGACTCATTTTCTTGCTCCCAAGAGCGGGAAAGGGCATCGGACTTGCGATTCTGAGAGCCCGGGCAGAACTGGAGTTTAAAATCGAACCTGGAAAAGAAAAGTGCCCATCTGGCCTGACGAGGGTTAAGACATTGTGCGCCTTTCAGATTTAAAAGATTCTTGTGGTCGGTGAGTATGGTAACTGAATGAGAAGCTCCCTCCAACAGATATCTCCACTCCTCTAGAGCGAGTTTGATTGCCAGCAACTCCTGATCGCCAATGGCATAGTTGCGCTCAGCTGGGGAGAACTTCTGGGAGAAGAAACTGCAAGGATGTAGATGACCATCTTTAGCTCTCTGGGATAACACCGCTCCTACTCCAACGGAGGAGGCATCCACCTCTAAGATGAAAGGAGAGTCGATGTCAGGCTGTTTCAAAACCGGAGCAGAGATGAATCGTTGCTTTAAAAGATGAAAAGCTTGCGTAGCTTCCTCAGACCACTTGGACGGATTAGCACCCTTCTTAGTCAACGCAGTGATAGGCGCCACAATGGTGGAAAAGTCTCGTATAAACTTTCTATAATAATTGGCGAATCCTAAAAACCTCTGGACCCCTTTGAGGGTTAAGGGTATCGGCCAATTCTGGATTGCTTGTAGTTTCTCAGGATCCATCTCTAGTCCGGAACCGGACACAATGTAGCCTAGAAACGGAATGGATTTGACTTCAAAAACACACTTCTCTAACTTGCAATAGAGATGGTTGACTCGGAGACGGGACAGAACCTCCTTTACCCAAAAACGATGTTCCTCTAGATTATTGGCAAAGATGAGTATATCATCTTGGTAAACTACGACATGGCGATATAAGATGTCTCTGAAGATCTCATTCATGAAATGCTGGAAGACAGCTGGAACATTACTTAATCCGAAGGGCATGACGAGGTACTCATAATGTCCATCACGGGTGTTAAAGGCGGTCTTCCACTCGTCACCCTCTCTGATCCGAATGAGATTGTAGGCACCCCTCAAATCCAACTTTGTAAAGATGGTTGCTCCACTAACTCTATCGAAGAGTTCTGTAATCAAGGGTAAAGGATATCGGTTCTTAACGGTAATGTCGTTCAAGCCTCTGTAATCGATGCACGGCCGCAGGCCTCTGTCTTTCTTCTTCACGAAGAAGAAACCTGCACCTGCTGGAGAAGAAGAAGGTCGGATGAAACCCTTCGCCAAATTCTCCTTAATGTATTCCTCCATGGAATGCGTCTCTGGTATGGACAACGGGTAAGTTTGGCCTCAAGGTGGAACCTTCCCTGGAATGAGATCAATTGGACAGTCCCATTCCCTATGAGGAGGAAGGATGTCAGCAGAAGCTTTACTGAACACGTCCGTGTAGTCTCGATATGGAGGAGGTGGAACATCAGACGACCTAGTGGAGAAAGAACAAACAGGAAGTACTTTGGGCAAACAGGTCTCAGCACAGGAGGGACCCCATGCAAGTATTTGCGTAGTTTTCCAGTCAATCGATGGATTGTGGAGACGAAGCCATGGAAGGCCCAAAACCACTGGATGTGTGGCTCTTGAAATCACTAAAAAAGAAATAAATTCTGAATGAAGAACCCCTACTTTCAGACGAACTGGTAGAGTCCTTAGAGAAATAACAGCATCACAAATCTTATTGCCATCCACGGCAGTCAAGGAAATGGATGAGGAAAGTCTCTCGGTGGGTAGGGACCACCGTTTAACATATGCTTCAGTTATGAAATTCCCAGCTGCTCCGGAATCTAGGAGGGCAATGACGTTCCTATAACGTTGAGCAATTTGAAGCGAGACTGGGAGATTACAATCATGAGGAGATGGAGAGGAAAGCATTACTCCTCGCCGGCCCTCTCCTTGGCGAGCTAGGACTTGAAGTTTCCCGGACGTTTGGGACAAGCATTGATTGCGTGAGACGGAGCTGCACAGTAAAGACAGAGGGACTCAGAAAGACGTCTTCGGCGCTCAGCAGGAGATAGATGGGAAAGACCAATTTGCATGGGTTCATCGTTGGATGGAGACGGTTGACGAGGAGGAGGAGCAGAAGATTTTGGAGTGGAAGACCTTCCCCGCTCAGTTGCTCTTTCTCTGAACCGTAGATCAACTTTTGTGCATAAAGAGATTAGCTCATCCAACTTAGAGGGCAAGTCTCTGGTAGCTAACTCATCCTTGATGCGTTCTGATAAGCCATGCCAGAATGCAGCATACAGAGCTTCGTCGTTCCATGCCAGTTCGGATGCCAGGATCTTGAACTGTATAAGATACTGTCCCACAGTACGCGTTCCTTGGCGTAAACGGAGAATCTCAGAAGAAGCTGAAGTTATTCGGCCTGGCTCGTCGAAGATGCGCCTGAATGTTGTTACAAAGTCAGTATAGGAGGATAGCAGGGTATCAGACTTCTCCCATAAAGGTGATGCCCAGTCAAGGGCTGAGCCACTAAGAAGGGAAATAATATAGGCAATTTTAGTACGGTCACTGGGAAAACTGCCGGGTTGTAGCTCAAAGTGAATTTCACATTGATTGAGAAATCCCCTGCAGAATCTTGGAGATCCATCAAATTTTGCTGGCGTTGGAAGATGAAGACGTGGAGCAGAAATGGGTAAGGTGGGTGGGGTTACAGCTGGTGTCACTGTGGTGGACGCACCGGATGCGCCAGATCCACGGAGGGTCGTTTGGATCCCATCCAGCTGTGTAGAGAGATCCTGGAGACAGCGGATAATGTGGCCTTGTGCAGCCTCCTGATGTTCGAGTCTGGCTGCCAGTTCTTGCATCGGCCTGGCCGCATGATCCTGGTCTCCGGCTGGATTCATATGTCAGTGCTTACTGTCACAACTGAGGGCCTGAGCTGACAGGAGGAAGCCTCAGTTGTAGGGGCTGAGATGTGGTGGAACCTGGGAGGTTGAATCAGACCCCTGGACATGTAAGTAACACGTAAGAAGGTTGCCCGAAGGCGTGACCACGACAACCAGAGTAAAAGTCAATAATGATTTATTAAAGATAACTCCATGTATCACAGCAGTGGTAAAAGAATAATGCAATAAGCATTAAAGTATAACACAGTTCCTGGATACTACGGGTTGGCAATGGCCACAGGGCTCTGGTAGTAATAGGTACAGTTCTTAATGTCCTTGAGATGGAAAGTCCTTACCAGGCCCGCTCGTAGTCGTGAGAATAGCCAAGGAACACGCCAACTGATGTTAACTGTAAGCTGGTACGCTGTTGTTGGAATAGCTGCTGTGGATACTGGTTGGAACCAGTCAGGTGTTAACACGGAGTGGATGCTGGATGGAACCAGCCAAATGGTAGTATGAAGCTTGAGAGCGAAGAAATACTGGTACCGGTGGTTTGTGGAAATCTGCTGGGAAGCACCGGCACTTTAAGGAATGCTGATCACTGCTGGAAGCTGACTGCTGGAAGCAGATGGATCTGTAGCTGGAAACTGGAGTAGTCACGGAGGACTGCAGAGTCAGGCTGCACCGCAAGGTGGTAAGCTGGTGCGGGTCTCTAAGTGGAGGCTGGAGACAGGAGCTGGAAACCTGGAAAAACAACCACAGGAGAGAGAGACTGGAAACAAGGTTTGACAACCAAAGCACTGACGCCTTCCTGGCCCAGGCACAGGATACTTATACCTGCAGCGAGGCAGGCATTGGCTGGGCAATTATGCAGATTCCAGTGGAGCAGCGGATTGGTGGAAACTGAGGCATGTGATAGAATCCAACATGGCTGCGCCCATGTTAGCACTTGGAGGGAAAAGTTAGTTAGAGAAACCATGTGGAGATTCAGCAGTAATGGCGGCATGGACCACGGAGGGCAGGAGACGCCACACTGACAACTTGCATACTGGAACCACATGGATGACAGCGGAGACCACGGCAGGCATGAGACGCCACACTGACCAATCTGTATACTGGAAACACAGGAACGGCGGCGGAGGCCGTGGAGGACTGGAGACGCCATTCTGAGGCCTAACATGGAGCCGCTTGTGACAGCGCTTTAAAGTGACAGGAGGGAGATGTACAGTGTGGACATCAGCAACGCAGGCAAGATCCGGCCCTGGGACGCCGAGCCAACCTCAGGAGACATCTGAATAGTAAGTAATGGCGTCCAGATACCCGGATCGTGACAAGCATGATAGCACCTCATGATATCTTTAGTAATAGGATGTACAGTTCAGGTCCCCCCCTATTTCAACTCTGTGGGTCTACCAGCTGGTGTACGAGTTTCCTCCACTTCCTCTGATTCCAAGAATTCTAAAGAGAATAAAAAGGGAAAAGGCTCAAGCAATCCTCATTGCTCCGGACTGGCCTCGAGGGGCCTGGTACATGGATCTTCCCGAGATGCTGATCAAAGATCCGTGGCCTCTACCTCTTTGCGAGGATCTTCTGCAAAAGGGCTCGTTCGTCTATCAAGACTTACCGCTGCTATGTTTAACGGCATGGAGGTTGAACGGCTAATTCTAGCCAGGAGAGGGATTCCTGACAGGGTCATCCCGACTATGATCCAAGTCAGAAAGGGGGAAACGTCTAAACATTACCACCGTATATGGAAGAAGTATGTCTCTTGGTGTGAGAGCAAACAATATTCTGTGGTGGAATTTCATCTGGGACGTCTCCTGTTTTTTCTGCAGTCGGGAGTGGATGTGGGCCTACGCCTAGGTTCCATTAATGTCCAGATTTCAGCCTGAAATCCAGACGTTCTTGAAAGGTGTTCTGCACATCCAGCCTCCCTTTGTGCCTCCCACGGCACCTTGGGATCTCAATTTGCAGTTCCTCCAATCGGACTGGTTTGAACCGTTACAAGAGGTTGACGTAAAATACCTTACGTGGAAGACCGTCACACTGTTGGCCTTGGCTTCAGCAAGACGTGTGTCGGAGCTAGGGGCGTTATCTCACAAGAGTCCCTGCTTAATTTTCCATGAGGACAGAGCTGAACTCAGAACTCGTTAGCAATTTCTTCCTAAGGTGGTGTCCGCGTTTCACATCAACCAAGCTATTGTGGTACGGGCTGTTACGGACACCTCTGCTACTTCAAAGTCTTTGGATGTTGTGAGTGCTTTGAAGGTGTATGTAAAGAGAACAGCTCATCACAGGATATCTGACACCCTGTTCGTCCAAGGGCCAGGGGTGAAGCCCGAGGTTGTCCCCCCCCATCCAAGGGTGGCGGATGGGAGGCTGATAGCCTTGTGTGTAAAAAAAAGAATATTGTTTTTTGTAGCAGAACCACAAGTACCAGCATGCGGAGGGAAAACGGGCCCGCTGGTACCTGTAGTTCTACTACAAAAAAATACCCAATAAAAACAAAACACACACACCTTGATAGTAATATTTTATTAAACATACATGCACACTTACATTCATACATACTTAACTATGTTGACACGAAGCAGTCGGTCCTCTTCTCCAATAGAATCCCGGGGTACCTGTAAATAAAAATTATACTCACAAAAAATCCGGTGTAGATCGGTCCTCTTCTTTAAATTTGTAATCCAGGGACTTGGCAAAATAAAAAAACGGATTACCCAAACCACGCACTGAAAGGGGATCCATGTTTACACATGGATCCCCTTTCCCCGACTGGCGGGACCCCCCGTGACTGCTGTCAAAGAGGGTCCCTTCAGCCAATCAGGGAGCACCACGTCATGGCACTCTCCTGATTGGCTGTGCACTCCTGAGCTGTCAGTCAGGCTGCGCACTGTAGATACAATGTAGCGCATAGGCGTTCCATTGTATCCAATGGTGGGAACTTTGCGGTCTGCGGTAGAACGTGAGGTTAAGTGGGGTCACTCTTGTGGTTGGCCCCACTTAACCTCGCGGTCTACCGCAGACCGCAAAGTTCCCACCATTGTATCTACAGTGCGCAGCCTCACTGACAGCTCAGGAGCACACAGCCAATCAGGAGAGTGCCATGACGTGGCGCTCCCTGATTGGCTGAAGGGACCCTAGTAAATATACCCCTAGGTACACTTTGCCCTTCCCAGCTTCCTCTTCTCTTGTGTCTGCAGCATTTGAAAAGCTGCAGTGTTTGGGTGGGAGGAGGCTGGTGGAAACTGTTGCTCCAGAGCAATGTAAGTGTAACCTAGCACACACACACACACACACACACACACACACACACACACACACACACACACACACACACACACACACACACACACACACACACACGCCCCCCACCATATAGTGTAGCAGGGGCTCTACCTGGAGTAGTGTGTAATAGGGGCTCTGCTTGGAGTCATGTGTGAAAGGGGGCTCTGCCTGGAGTAATGTGTAAAACGGGGCTCTGCCTGGAGTAATGTGTAAAAGGGGGCTCTACATGACGTAACATGTAAGAGGGACTCTACCTGGCATAATGTATATAAGTGGCACTATTTTGTGGTGTCATTTGAATAATAAAACTACTGTGCGGCGTAATATGAATTGGTATTATTTTGTGACCCTGCCCATTCCCCATGAAGCCAGCAATGAACTGAAGAAAACATTGCAAAACGTAGTCAAATTGTGTGTGAAAATCCTAGACTGACTATTCGGAGCATAGCAGAGCAAGTGAACCAAGTTTACTTTTTGGAAGTACTGAAAAGGCTTTGTGAATAGTTAGACGGAAACAACCCAAACTTTTTGCCAACAGCACTGTTTGTGAGGGAGTTTTTAGCTAGTAAACAAATATCTTTGGAACAACCTACCTATTCACCGGATCTAGGACCTCATTCAGCTTGGATCGCTATTGAGACAGTAATTGAGAGCCGCCCAATTACTGGATGACCCAGGGATACGCAGGATATATATACGGCTGCAGTCGCAGCGGCACCATGTTTTTATTTGCAGCAATCGCAGCTGACATCAGATGCACACCTCAAAAATGGCCATGACACGCCTGCGTTTTCCCAACCACTACCCACAAACGCCATGTAACCTCCCACAAACGGTCACTTCCTGGCACTTGCTATGCAATTGCACTTTTCTGGCCCTGCAATCGCATTGCAAATGCATGTCAGCCTTCACGCATGCGCGATGTGGTCACAGTGCATGCACAGTCATCCGATAATCACCCGATTTCTGAATTTGAATTTTACAACTGAAGCTGAATAAGGCCCTTAGCCCCAATTACTTTTTTCTGTTCCCGAAGATAAAGGAAATATTAAATGGAAGACATTATTACACCCCTCAGTCAGTTACTGTATTGATTATATATCAATGCCTCCCCCTCCTCACTGATTGTAGCAGGCACTACAGACATTACAATCCGAGAGGGGGCACTGATATATAATCAATACAGTGACTGACTGAGGGGTGTAATAATGGGTATTATAAAATGCAGTTATAAATTGTGGTCAGTGAGTGAGGGGGGATAATAATGAGTATTTTAGGCAATGTGGCTTGCTACAATCAGTAAGCCTGGGTCACTCATATACAATGCAGTCAGTGAGAAAGGTATGGGTATTGGGGACCTGCTACATTCAGTGAAGGGGCACTGATCTAAAATGCAGTGGTGTAATAATGGAAATTAGAGGTGAGGGGACATATTGCAATCAGTGAAGGGGGAAAGTAATATACCGTGTTCAACCCGGCTCGCTGTGCGGTGTGAACGGGAGCCGGGTCAGTGCGACCCGTTTCCCGTTCACAGTGTATGGACGGGCGGCGCTTGGAGATCATGTGATCTCCTAGCACCGCCCACGCTGCGTCACCGCCGACGTCACCAACCCGGCATATTGCCAGGTTTAGTCTGCGGTGCGAAAGGGGGTATTGAGGCGGGTCGCACACTGGGAGCTCCCGTGTCAGGCTCCCGGGTGTGACCCGCCTCAGACGGTATGAAAGGGGTATAAGTGACATAAATTATAGTGCTATGGATTGTTTGAGGACTCAGATCTCTAAATCAGTATCTTGCTTAGGGCCTCATGATGGCTAAATCCACCTCTGCTCCTCCCTGCCCTGGCACCTTATCCCCTCTCCTCTCTTGTCCTCTTCTCCCCTTCTTCTGTGCCTAGCAGCTATGATGACTGCTTTTGCAATTGTGGGGGACTGAAGCATTCAGTATATCTCAGATGCTTGCTTATTGGGGGTCATTCCGAGTTGTTCGCTCAGTAAATTTCTTCGCATCGCAGCGATTTTCCGCTTAGTGCGCATGCGCAATGTTCGCACTGCGACTGCGCCAAGTAAATTTGCTATGCAGTTAGGAATTTTACTCACGTTTTTTTCTTCGTTCTGGTGATCGTACTGTGATTGACAGGAAGAGGGTGTTTCTGGGCGGAAACTGGCCGTTTTATGGGTGTGTGTGAAAAAACGCTACCGTTTCTGGGAAAAACGCGGGAGTGGCTGGAGAAACGGAGGAGTGTCTGGGTGAACGCTGGGTGTGTTTGTGACGTCAAACCAGGAACGACAAGCACTGAACTGATCGCAGATGCCGAGTAAGTTTCGAGTTACTCAGAAACTGCACAGAGATGTCTTATCGCAACATTGCGAATCTTTCGTTCGCAATTTTAAGAAGCTAAGATTCACTCCCAGTAGGCGGCGGCTTAGCGTGTGCAAAGCTGCTAAAAGCAGCTTGCGAGCGAACAACTCGGAATGACCCCGATTGTCCCCATGTTAAGTAGCACAGATAGTAAAAAAAATTGTCAATTTTTCAAAAAATATGTTTTCAGAGGATTAAATGCATAGTTTTGATTAACAAATGCTACAGCTGTATACAATGTGGTTTTCATGTGATTGTCCAATAGAATGTATGTAATAGGTAGGGTACTATAGTATTTTTAGAAAAATAATACAATAAATGAAAATAACTTCTTCATATAGTACCGGTTACAATGACATAATTGGTAACCGACCATTCATTTTTGGGATAGTTCAATGTAATATAGTATAGGATAGTTCCTCCTGACATAAGGAGAAGAGCATAGGGGGTCATTCCGACCCGTTCGCACGCTGTTTTTCGCAGTGGTGCGAACGGGTCGGTTCTGTGCATGCGTGGCGGCCGCAATGCGCAGGTGCGTAAAATGCACAAAATGTTTTTGCATAGCAAGGCTGCACAAGCATTCGCAGCCTTGCTATGCAAAAAAACCCTTCCCCCATAGGCGGCGTCTAGTTGATCGCACGGGCAGCAAAAAGTTGCTACGTGCAATCAACTCGGAATGACCCCCCATAGTGAGACAGGAGGAAAGGGGGAAGAACACTGGGAAAAATGATAGAAATGGTGGAGAAAGTAGGAACAAGGAGGAGAGTAGGGGAAGAAAAAGGGAAAAAAATCTCTCCACAATAGCTAAAATACGAATTGTATTATATTTATAATAAGATAATGGGGAATATGTAATAGGATCCAAATTTGCTGGAAGTGTGGGATATCTGCTGAGAACGGCCATATATTTAAAGCGTCAATCTTTGCAAGGCAAAACCGGGATCCCAACACTAATCAGAGGAACTTATTCAGTAAGGGTTGTAGATTCGCAATCCGTGCAGTTGCAAGGGCAAGGCCGCCCAGCATATAACCTGCCGCCCACCCACTGCGATCACTCTGTAATTGTGATCGCAATGCAATTACAGCGTGGTCGCAGAAATTGTGGATACTTCCTGCCAGCGTAGCCTGGCTGCGACGACACGAGTCCCTCTGCCATTTTCTCGATTGGAGCGGCTGCGTGTGATGACAAGCAGCCACCCCTAAAATGCAGCCCACATGCCCCAGTTTCACTGACGCGCCCCAAAAACGATCGGTCACCACCCCAAAAACGCCTCTGTCTGTCAATCAGACAGAGGCGTTCGCAGTTAATGCAATCGCAATGGAACCTGAATAAGGCCCAGAATATCGATGCTGGGATCCGGACATATGTCGCAATGCTGGCTCTGGAATCCCAAATGCCAGGATCCCGAATGAAGGACTGCCGACTCTGCAGTGAGGCAAGCCCCAAGGGAGTGAGGGGTGGGGGGTTAGGGTTAGGCTGGGGGGGGGGAGGGTTAGGGTTAGGCTGCCGATAGGGAAGGTTAGGGTTAGACACCACCGCGGAGGGTTAGGGTTAGGCTGTGGTGAGGGAGGGTTATGCACCACCGAGGAGGGTTAGGGGTAGGCTGTGGGGGTGGATAGGGATTATGGGTAGCATAGTTACTTTTTAGGTGTGGGTTTCCTAAGCGTTGGGATGCTGCTGTTGGTATTCAGACTGCAGGCATCCCAAGCGCCGGGATCCTGATACCATCCCATAAAATCGACCTTATTTTGCCTTGTAAATGATTGCTACATTAAAACACGGTCATTCTCATCTCACATACCACACCTGCGTCAAACTCGGACCCTATTACAAACAGTATACACCAATGTTTGCAGGTTAATGTCATGTGTGAAATTCTTACATATTTAACTGCTTTTAGTCATCAATTCTCTCTTTTAGGTACTTTATCAGTATTGCCATGTAGAGTTGCTTGTTGGGTACCTCCATAAGAGTGTTTAGTGACATGATCCTGGGTGGGCATTTTGATAGGCACATACTGTGCTTATCAGAATACCAGGGGCATCTCTAGAGAGGAGGGGACCCATGTGCAGACTCCGTGTGTGGGCCCCCTCCACTCCCATAGCCGTCACGCCACTGCTAGCTCTCTGAGCGCTGTGGACTCTGGCACAGGACTCCGAAAAATTTCCGCCGCGCCATTTTTTTTGGAGTCCTGCGCATGCGCTGTAGACTCTGGCACTTTGCCAGAGTCTCTAGTGGTCAGTGCGATAGCAGCGGTGCGACGGCTACGGGAGAGGAGGGGGCCCACACACGGTCAGCAATGGACTCCGAAAAGGTAAGTATAGGAGAAATGGGTGCAGTTTGTGCGGAGTGGGCCCCCCCAGGACTCAGGGGCCCGTGTGCACCGCACACACTGCACCCATTATAGAAACACCAATGTGTATATCATTGGTTTCTTCCATTTGTATAGGAAGGCTGCCTTGTATACTGGCTGAACCTTTGACTATAAGTGATCTTGGACAGACCCTGCCTTTACACCATTTTTTAACCCTGCCATATAGGCGTTGATCCCTAGGCAGTGGTGCCTGAAATACACCTGCCACAATGTCTATCTCCTGTAATATATGGGACCAATCATGTAAAATGTTTTTATTGCTTTCATTGGCACCAAGAGTCATCCTCTGTTGAATAGCCTGAGCTTTCTCCTGGGAATGCAATTGCTGGACTTTCAGTCTTGGATTAACATAAATATTCCATTCCTCTCTGATTTAGCTTTCCTATGCATCTTCCGAACTGTGCTGAATGACCTTACATGTTTCCTCCTCCTCCTGCGCATGTGCATGGCTAGGGGTGCTAGGCCTCTGTCATTGTAATGCTAAAAGGCTCATTTCCTGGACAAACCATGTTGTGATGCTAGGGGTGTACATGCAATTTCCATGCAGGCAAAGTACTGTCATGCATGCATCACACAAAAAAGGAACAGCTTTGGATTCCCTTGTGCAATACAACATGATTTTACCACAATACAATATATTGTTTTTCCCTATGGTCCCACAGGTATCTAGTCACTTTGTCGACATTCAGAATGTTGACATGTACAGAATTTCCACAGCCACAATGTCGGACTCAATTTTATGGTTAGGTTAGGGTTAGTGTTAGGCTTAAAGCATACTTGCCTACCCTCCCGGAAGCTGTGGGAGACTCACGATTTTTAGGGTAGTACCCCGAAGCCCCGGAAGGGTATGTGGCTCTCCCGCATCCCGCCTGCATCCTGCCCGCTTCCTAGCAAAGCAAACAGCACAGAGATAAAACCACGGGAAACACTGCAATGGTAGATAAGGGGCAGGGGTAAAGATGCAAATTGTGTCTTTTAGCCCTGCCCCCACCAGCAGACCCACAAATCACAGGCATTCCTAATGACATCACAGTCTGGCTCCACCCCCAAAGTGTCCTCTCCATGCTTCTCGCAGAGAGGAGAAAAATAAATTAGGCAAGTATGGCTTAGAGTAAGAGTAAAAAATAATGGTAATCCCATTTGTTGACATGCCAACTGTTGACATTCCCAATCCTAAATGTCAACATTCAGAACATGTGGGCATGTTATCGACATCCTGAATGTCAATATTCTAATCATTGACAAAATATACCAAACCCAGTCCCGTGTTTTTACTATAATGCCCCATACAGGTGTTGCCCTGTTGCAGTCTTAGTAAGGAAAAATGGCTCAGGAATTGGGCAAAAAGGGATGAGGAGAAGGGGAAGAGAGGATGAGTCGGCAGGGAGAGTGAGGGCAGGAAAAAAGGGCAGATGTCATCATGGATGCATGTCATAGGCGCAAGAGGTCGCCCTCAGTCTTTCCTAGTTGGTACTATGTTCTATTGTAAAGCACAATGGAATATGCTAGTGCTATATAGTAAATATTAATAAATAATGTTCTAGCACAGCCTCGCTTTTTTCTCTTGGGTAAATGTAGATCTCACACTGTCATGCTGCATGGTGGTCTTTGTCCAAATAAAGGCCCTCATTCCGAGTTGTTCGCTCGCTCGCTGCTTTTAGCAGCATTGCACACGCTAAGCCGCCGCCCTCTGGGAGTGTATCTTAGCTTAGCAGAATAGCGAACGAAAGATTAGCAGAATTGCGAATAGAAATTTCTTAGCAGTTTCTGAGTCGCTCCAGACTTACTCAGCCATTGCGATCAGTTCAGTCAGTTTCGTTCCTGGTTTGACGTCACAAACACACCCAGCGTTCGCCCAGACACTCCCCCGTTTCTTCAGACACTCCTGCGTTTTTCCCAGAAACGCCAGCGTTTTTTCGCACACTCCCAGAAAACGGCCAGTTTCCGCCCAGAAACACCCACTTCCTGTCAATCACACTACAATCAGCACAGCGATGAAAAAATCCTCGTTATGCCGTGAGTAAAATACCTAACTTTTGTGTAAAATAACTAAGCGCATGCGCTCTGCGAACCTTGCGCATGCGCAGTAAGCGACTAATCGCAGTATAGCGAAAATCGGCAACGAGCGAACAACTCGTAATGACCCCCAAAGTTTGCATTCTCCACAGCTGGGTCCTGGGCATTTAATGTTAGCAAATTATGCACATAATCTGTCTTTTATTACTTCAAAGTTATGTGGGAGTGGAATACACACATTAGCTTTTGCAGTAAAAGTACAAATACAATCAATACTATTCCCAAGACAATATAAGAGTCAGAGCAGTTCATCCTCCTTAATAATATAACCAATTTATTTATGCCAAAAAGACTCAACTTGCTCCGATAACTTGCTCCGGTCTATGGATTTTAAGATCATTATATAAGATATGATAGTGTAACAAATAAAATATTATTCAATGCAAGGAAGGGAACATAGAGCAAATATATGCCGTGAGAACAGCACAACATAACAGGAAAAGGCAATAATGCTGAAAGATACTGGAGTAAATAAAACTCACAAAAGTTGGAAATGTGTGTACAGCGTTGTTGTTTCAGCAGAGTTATGTAAACACCAGTAAAATATAGGGTGAATCAGCCAGTGAATGAACACTACCAATAAATCAACATTTATAGGTTTAAAGTATTAAAACAAGCTTTCATTTCCTCAGATGATCATAACGGGTGCTTTGAAGCCTTCAAGTGTTAGGTGGATTCTGATTGGATCCTAAAGTCACATGACTAGGTTGGAAATGTATTTCTGTTTTTGGTTTGAGCGAGTTTCTCTCAAAATATTAATACTAAGGCATAATTGTCAACTTTCTGGCTACCCCTTATGGGAGAGGGCAGCCAGGTCAGCATAGTGGGGGATTGTGCAGGGCATGGGAGAAAGGGTGGTGTGTCACAAGGGGTGGGGGCATGGCACTGTAGAGGAGGCAGTGTGGAGGTGGGGGGGCCACGATTGGGTCATCGTGGCTGTTCCCCCCGCTATACAATATTGAGATTACCCATTTTTTGGGAACCTCCCAAACCATTCTGGGAGAGTAGGCGAGTATGTACTAGGGTAATATACCACCTAATTTGTACTAAAATATCTATACAGTAACAATGTACAGTGTTTATACATCAGTATATGTGGGTAAAGGCGGTAAAAGGGTTAGAATGTGATACTATACTTTGAAAAACTCTAATGCTCCACTAATCCATTACTGTAGATCGAATAGTGGTGGATGGATATAAAGTACAGTACAGTAATCGTACTGTAATAGTGTACTCTTAGCAAGCTTTGGCAAATAACCAGTGACAACTGATATACACGCAGACCAACTGTCAGACGAAGAGAGTCAATCAGAAACTTGAAGTGTATAACATACTGTAAATAAAGGGACGCTATAGAAAATATTCATTCTCTGTCGGGACCAAAAAATAAATCAATAAATAAAAATAGTGTTTACAGACGCAAATGTACGTGTTAAAGCAATGGTCCACTGTTTAGTCTCATAAAGATAAGACTCTCGTAATTTGATAAGTCACACTTGTATATTTGTGTAATAAGTAGCACCTATTGTTTTTTTTCTAATTTTGACTGTACATCTGTGTGCTTGTCTGAGATATACTGTTTACAAAGTATGAAAGGACTTGTTTTGGCAAAATTAGAAAAAAACTGGGGATTCTAATCTTTACACAGATATACAATACAAGTGTGCCCTTTGCGGGAATTGAACCTTAGCTCATGGGCATGGCAACCATGGGTGATACCACTATGCCAAGCTGTATAGAACTCTGAACTGTGCTTTTCTTTGTGTGCATTGGAGACTGTGAGCCAATCTGCAGATGTTTCCTCTTACATCCTTGTTGCAGTCACGCTAAACATCCCTTGAAGTCACACCATGCTGCTGTGGGACTCAGAAGAGCTGATCGCCTTTGCATTTTTTTTTAATTTTTTTTAAAAAATATATTTATTGAGTTTTTATAAAGTGATACAGAAAGAAACATACATACAATTGTGCATTTCCTATGAACCGGAGCAAGAGAACAACTGACATGTCAAAAGGTAGGACAAGCATAATATGAAGTCCCTCGCCAACATTATAACAACTCAGTATTCAACTTAGTTCTGCAGAGACCTACAATCAAGTAAGAAAATGCACATGCACATATAACAAATACAAATAAAGGGAAAAGTTAAAGAGCACAGATAAAGAAAGAATAAGAGGGGATGAACGGAGGATGGGGGAGGGGTGTCGAGGGAGGGACAGAGGGTACAGAGATTGTGCCGGCAAAGATAACAGATAAACAATCTTATGCTGAGCATGCAACAAGGTGAGTATCAAATATCAGAAAATAATTCACATAACAGGTCAGATTAATAATCGGTAACATAAAGAACAAACATATTTAAAGTTCGGAGGTGATGCTACGTAGTAAGAACCATGTAGTCGAATCAAATAGAGATAGCACATGTTGTTGCTGGGAAGAATCCAAAGATTCTATAAATGGGCCCCATTTTTTATAGAAGCGTGTGACATTACATTCAACGTTGGGTAGAGTGGATTGACGGTCTAAATATAAAGCATAAATAAGGCGTGAACGGAGAGTATCAAGCCTAGGGGGAGATTTGACAATCCAATTAGTAAGGATCAACTTTTTCCCCAGGCTTAGAATAATATATAGTAATGGGATAAGATGTTTGCGTTGTGATGGGATATCCCAATCCGAGAAAATCAACCCAAGCATTGCCTTGCAATTCAATTTCAGTTTAAGATGAAATGTTGAGTTAATAAACCATAAGACTTTGTACCAGAATTTTTTAATCTTGGGGCAGTTCCAGAAACAGTGTAAGAATAGAGCATTGGGAATTCCACATTTTAAACAATGACCAGACTCAGCAGGGACCATATGTTTTCGTTGGCCAGGTGTGATGTAGGCTCTATGTGTAAATTTAATATGTGTCTCCTGAAGCTGTGTCGAGAGGAGCGCTTTGAGGATAGCAGAGAAATTATCTGTCAGTAGATTGTGTGACATAGGGGAGAGGTAATCCGTCTCCCAGGCCTTAACAGTTGATGCCCAAAGCTTTGATTCAAAGAGAGGATGTCCCAATATAAATAAGAGGTTCTGTAAGGGGAGGGGAGAGGTAATCCGTCTCCCAGGCCTTAACAGTTGATGCCCAAAGCTTTGATTCAAAGAGAGGATGTCCCAATATAAATTAGAGATGAGCGGGTTCGGTTTCTTTGAATCCGAACCCGCACGAACTTCACTTTTTTTTTCACGGGTCCGAGCGACTCGGATCTTCCCGCCTTGCTCGGTTAACCCGAGCGCGCCCGAACGTCATCATGACGCTGTCGGATTCTCGCGAGACTCGGATTCTATATAAGGAGCCGCGCGTCGCCGCCATTTTCACACGTGCATTGAGATTGATAGGGAGAGGACGTGGCTGGCGTCCTCTCCATTAGAATAGATTAGAAGAGAGAGAGATTGTGCAGACAGAGTTTACCACAGTGACCAGTGCAGTTGTTGTTAAGTTAACTTTTATTTAATATATCCGTTCTCTGCTATATCCGTTCTCTGCCTGAAAAAAACGATACACAGCAGTCACACAGTGTGACTCAGTCTGTGTGCACTCAGCTCAGCCCAGTGTGCTGCACATCAATGTATAAAAGCTTATAATAATTGTGGGGGAGACTGGGGAGCACTGCAGGTTGTTATAGCAGGAGCCAGGAGTACATAATATTATATTAATTTAAAATTAAACAGTGCACACTTTTGCTGCAGGAGTGCCACTGCCAGTGTGACTAGTGGTGACCAGTGCCTGACCACCAGTATAGTAGTATATTGTTGTATACTATCTCTTTATCAACCAGTCTATATTAGCAGCAGACACAGTACAGTGCGGTAGTTCACGGCTGTGGCTACCTCTGTGTCGGCAGTCGGCACTCGGCAGGCAGTCCGTCCATCCATAATTGTATAATTATATACCACCTAACCGTGGTATTTTTTTTTCTTTCTTTATACCGTCGTCATAGTCATACTAGTTGTTACGAGTATACTACTATCTCTTTATCAACCAGTGTACAGTGCGGTAGTTCACGGCTGTGGCTACCTCTGTGTCGGCAGTCGGCAGGCAGTCCGTCCATCCATAATTGTATTATTATAATATATACCACCTAACCGTGGTTTTTTTTTCATTCTTTATACCGTCATAGTGTCATACTAGTTGTTACGAGTATACTACTATCTCTTTATCAACCAGTGTACAGTGCGGTAGTTCACGGCTGTGGCTACCTCTGTGTCGGCAGTCGGCAGGCAGTCCGTCCATCCATAATTGTATTATAATATATACCACCTAACCGTGGTTTTTTTTTCATTCTTTATACCGTCATAGTGTCATACTAGTTGTTACGAGTATACTACTATCTCTTTATCAACCAGTGTACAGTGCGGTAGTTCACGGCTGTGGCTACCTCTGTGTCGGCAGTCGGCAGGCAGTCCGTCCATC
This sequence comes from Pseudophryne corroboree, assembly GCF_028390025.1. Lineage (NCBI taxonomy): Eukaryota > Metazoa > Chordata > Amphibia > Anura > Myobatrachidae > Pseudophryne > Pseudophryne corroboree. The sequence continues at coordinate 146,179,164 of NC_086448.1, read as the reverse complement.
CATAATTGTATTATAATATATACCACCTAACCGTGGTTTTTTTTTCATTCTTTATACCGTCATAGTCAGTCATACTAGTTGTTACGAGTATACTACTATCTCTTTATCAACCAGTGTACAGTGCGGTAGTTCACGGCTGTGGCTACCTCTGTGTCGGCACTCGGCAGGCAGTCCGTCCATCCATAATTGTATTATAATATATACCACCTAACCGTGGTTTTTTTTTCATTCTTTATACCGTCATAGTGTCATACTAGTTGTTACGAGTATACTACTATCTCTTTATCAACCAGTGTACAGTGCGGTAGTTCACGGCTGTGGCTACCTCTGTGTCGGCAGTCGGCAGGCAGTCCGTCCATCCATAATTGTATTATAATATATACCACCTAACCGTGGTTTTTTTTTCATTCTTTATACCGTCATAGTGTCATACTAGTTGTTACGAGTATACTACTATCTCTTTATCAACCAGTGTACAGTGCGGTAGTTCACGGCTGTGGCTACCTCTGTGTCGGCAGTCGGCAGGCAGTCCGTCCATCCATAATTGTATTATAATATATACCACCTAACCGTGTTTTTTTTTTCATTCTTTATACCGTCATAGTCAGTCATACTAGTTGTTACGAGTATACTACTATCTCTTTATCAACCAGTGTACAGTGCGGTAGTTCACGGCTGTGGCTACCTCTGTGTCGGCAGTCGGCAGGCAGTCCGTCCATCCATAATTGTATTACAATATATACCACCTAACCGTGGTTTTTTTTTCATTCTTTATACCGTCATAGTCAGTCATACTAGTTGTTACGAGTATACTACTATCTCTTTATCAACCAGTGTACAGTGCGGTAGTTCACGGCTGTGGCTACCTCTGTGTCGGAACTCGGCAGGCAGTCCGTCCATCCATAATTGTATTATTATAATATATACCACCTAACCGTGGTTTTTTTTTCATTCTTTATACCGTCATAGTGTCATACTAGTTGTTACGAGTATACTACTATCTCTTTATCAACCAGTGTACAGTGCGGTAGTTCACGGCTGTGGCTACCTCTGTGTCGGCAGTCGGCAGGCAGTCCGTCCATCCATAATTGTATTATAATATATACCACCTAACCGTGGTTTTTTTTTCATTCTTTATACCGTCATAGTCAGTCATACTAGTTGTTACGAGTATACTACTATCTCTTTATCAACCAGTGTACAGTGCGGTAGTTCACGGCTGTGGCTACCTCTGTGTCGGCAGTCGGCAGGCAGTCCGTCCATCCATAATTGTATTACAATATATACCACCTAACCGTGGTTTTTTTTTCATTCTTTATACCGTCATAGTCAGTCATACTAGTTGTTACGAGTATACTACTATCTCTTTATCAACCAGTGTACAGTGCGGTAGTTCACGGCTGTGGCTACCTCTGTGTCGGAACTCGGCAGGCAGTCCGTCCATCCATAATTGTATTATTATAATATATACCACCTAACCGTGGTTTTTTTTTCATTCTTTATACCGTCATAGTGTCATACTAGTTGTTACGAGTATACTACTATCTCTTTATCAACCAGTGTACAGTGCGGTAGTTCACGGCTGTGGCTACCTCTGTGTCGGCAGTCGGCAGGCAGTCCGTCCATCCATAATTGTATTATAATATATACCACCTAACCGTGGTTTTTTTTTCATTCTTTATACCGTCATAGTCAGTCATACTAGTTGTTACGAGTATACTACTATCTCTTTATCAACCAGTGTACAGTGCGGTAGTTCACGGCTGTGGCTACCTCTGTGTCGGAACTCGGCAGGCAGTCCGTCCATCCATAATTGTATTACAATATATACCACCTAACCGTGGTTTTTTTTTCATTCTTTATACCGTCATAGTCAGTCATACTAGTTGTTACGAGTATACTACTATCTCTTTATCAACCAGTGTACAGTGCGGTAGTTCACGGCTGTGGCTACCTCTGTGTCGGCACTCGGCAGGCAGTCCGTCCATCCATAATTGTATTACAATATATACCACCTAACCGTGGTTTTTTTATACCACCTAACCGTGGCAGTCCGTCCATAATTGTATACTAGTATCCAATCCATCCATCTCCATTGTTTACCTGAGGTGCCTTTTAGTTCTGCCTATAAAATATGGAGAACAAAAAAGTTGAGGTTCCAAAATTAGGGAAAGATCAAGATCCACTTCCACCTCGTGCTGAAGCTGCTGCCACTAGTCATGGCCGAGACGATGAAATGCCAGCACGTCGTCTGCCAAGGCCGATGCCCAATGTCATAGTACAGAGCATGTCAAATCCAAAACACCAAATATCAGAAAAAAAAGGACTCCAAAACCTAAAATAAAATTGTCGGAGGAGAAGCGTAAACTTGCCAATATGCCATTTACCACACGGAGTGGCAAGGAACGGCTGAGGCCCTGGCCTATGTTCATGGCTAGTGGTTCAGCTTCACATGAGGATGGAAGCACTCAGCCTCTCGCTAGAAAACTGAAAAGACTCAAGCTGGCAAAAGCACCGCAAAGAACTGTGCGTTCTTTGAAATCCCAAATCCACAAGGAGAGTCCAATTGTGTCGGTTGCGATGCCTGACCTTCCCAACACTGGACGTGAAGAGCATGCGCCTTCCACTATTTGCATGCCCCCTGCAAGTGCTGGAAGGAGCACCCGCAGTCCAGTTCCTGATAGTCAGATTGAAGATGTCAGTGTTGAAGTACACCAGGATGAGGAGGATATGGGTGTTGCTGGCGCTGGGGAGGAAATTGACCAGAAGGATTCTGATGGTGAGGTGGTTTGTTTAAGTCAGGCACCCGGGGAGACACCTGTTGTCCGTGGGAGGAATATGGCCGTTGACATGCCAGGTGAAAATACCAAAAAAATCAGCTCTTCGGTGTGGAGGTATTTCACCAGAAATGCGGACAACAGGTGTCAAGCCGTGTGTTCCCTTTGTCAAGCTGTAATAAGTAGGGGTAAGGACGTTAACCACCTCGGAACATCCTCCCTTATACGTCACCTGCAGCGCATTCATAATAAGTCAGTGACAAGTTCAAAAACTTTGGGTGACAGCGGAAGCAGTCCACTGACCAGTAAATCCCTTCCTCTTGTAACCAAGCTCACGCAAACCACCCCACCAACTCCCTCAGTGTCAATTTCCTCCTTCCCCAGGAATGCCAATAGTCCTGCAGGCCATGTCACTGGCAAGTCTGACGAGTCCTCTCCTGCCTGGGATTACTCCGATGCATCCTTGCGTGTAACGCCTACTGCTGCTGGCGCTGCTGTTGTTGCCGCTGGGAGTCGATGGTCATCCCAGAGGGGAAGTCGTAAGCCCACTTGTACTACTTCCAGTAAGCAATTGACTGTTCAACAGTCCTTTGCGAGGAAGATGAAATATCACAGCAGTCATCCTACTGCAAAGCGGATAACTGAGTCCTTGACAACTATGTTGGTGTTAGACGTGCGTCCGGTATCCGCCGTTAGTTCACAGGGAACTAGACAATTTATTGAGGCAGTGTGCCCCCGTTACCAAATACCATCTAGGTTCCACTTCTCTAGGCAGGCGATACCGAGAATGTACACGGACGTCAGAAAAAGACTCACCAGTGTCCTAAAAAATGCAGTTGTACCCAATGTCCACTTAACCACGGACATGTGGACAAGTGGAGCAGGGCAGGGTCAGGACTAGAGATGAGCGGGTTCGGTTCCTCGGAATCCGAACCCGCCCGAACTTCATGTTTTTTTTCACGGGTCCGAGCGACTCGGATCTTCCCGCCTTGCTCGGTTAACCCGAGCGCGCCCGAACGTCATCATGACGCTGTCGGATTCTCGCGAGGCTCGGATTCTATCGCGAGACTCGGATTCTATATAAGGAGCCGCGCGTCGCCGCCATTTTCACTCGTGCATTGAGATTGATAGGGAGAGGACGTGTCTGGCGTCCTCTCCATTAGAATAGAGATAGATTAGATAGAGAGAGAGAGATTGTGCAGAGTCGCAGACAGAGTTAGTTTACCACAGTCAGTGACCAGTGCAGTTGCTAGTTAACTTTTATTTAATATAATATATCCGTTCACTTCTCTCTGCTATATCCGTTCTCTGCCTGAAAAAAAAAACGATACACAGCACAGTCAGTCACACAGTGTGACTCAGTCTGTGTGCACTCAGCTCAGCCCAGTGTGCTGCACAGTCATCAATGTATAAATTAAAAGCTTATAATTAATTGTGGGGGAGACTGGGGAGCACTGCAGGTTGTTAGCAGGAGCCAGGAGTACAATTATATTAATTAACAGTGCACACTTTTGCTGCAGGAGTGGTGACCAGTGCCTGACCACCAGTATAGTATTGTTGTATACTACTAATATCTCTTTAAATATCAACCAGTCTATATTAGCAGCAGACACAGTACAGTGCGGTAGTTCACGGCTGTGGCTACCTCTGTGTCGGCACACGGCAGGCAGTCCGTCCGACCAGAATTGTATTATTTATTATTATATACCTACCACCTAACCGTGGTTTTTTTTTCATTCTTTATACCGTCATAGTGTCATCCTAATTGTTACGAGTATACTACTATCTCTTTATCAACCAGTGTACAGTGCGGTAGTTCACGGCTGTGGCTACCTCTGTGTCGGCACACGGCAGGCAGTCCGTCCGACCAGAATTGTATTATTTATTATTATATACCTACCACCTAACCGTGGTTTTTTTTTCCATTCTTTATACCGTCATAGTGTCATCCTAATTGTTACGAGTATACTACTATCTCTTTATCAACCAGTGTACAGTGCGGTAGTTCACGGCTGTGGCTACCTCTGTGTCGGCACACGGCAGGCAGTCCGTCCGACCAGAATTGTATTATTTATTATTATATACCTACCACCTAACCGTGGTTTTTTTTTTCATTCTTTATACCGTCATAGTGTCATCCTAATTGTTACGAGTATACTACTATCTCTTTATCAACCAGTGTACAGTGCGGTAGTTAACGGCTGTGGCTACCTCTGTGTCGGCAGTCGGCAGGCAGTCCGTCCATCCATAATTGTATTATTATTATAATATATACCACCTAACCGTGGTTTTTTTTTCATTCTTTATACCGTCGTCATAGTGTCATACTAGTTGTTACGAGTATACTACTATCTCTTTATCAACCAGTGTACAGTGCGGTAGTTCACGGCTGTGGCTACCTCTGTGTCGGCAGTCGGCAGGCAGTCCGTCCATCCATAATTGTATTATTATTATAATATATACCACCTAACCGTGGTTTTTTTTCCATTCTTTATACCGTCGTCATAGTGTCATACTAGTTGTTACGAGTATACTACTATCTCTTTATCAACCAGTGTACAGTGCGGTAGTTCACGGCTGTGGCTACCTCTGTGTCGGCAGTCGGCAGGCAGTCCGTCCATCCATAATTGTATTATTATTATAATATATACCACCTAACCGTGGTTTTTTTATACCACCTAACCGTGGCAGTCCGTCCATAATTGTATACTAGTATCCAATCCATCCATCTCCATTGTTTACCTGAGGTGCCTTTTAGTTCTGCCTATAAAATATGGAGAACAAAAAAGTTGAGGTTCCAAAATTAGGGAAAGATCAAGATCCACTTCCACCTCGTGCTGAAGCTGCTGCCACTAGTCATGGCCGAGACGATGAAATGCCAGCAACGTCGTCTGCCAAGGCCGATGCCCAATGTCATAGTACAGAGCATGTCAAATCCAAAACTCCAAATATCAGAAAAAAAAGGACTCCAAAACCTAAAATAAAATTGTCGGAGGAGAAGCGTAAACTTGCCAATATGCCATTTACCACACGGAGTGGCAAGGAACGGCTGAGGCCCTGGCCTATGTTCATGGCTAGTGGTTCAGCTTCACATGAGGATGGAAGCACTCAGCCTCTCGCTAGAAAACTGAAAAGACTCAAGCTGGCAAAAGCACCGCAAAGAACTGTGCGTTCTTTGAAATCCCAAATCCACAAGGAGAGTCCAATTGTGTCGTTTGCGATGCCTGACCTTCCCAACACTGGACGTGAAGAGCATGCGCCTTCCACTATTTGCATGCCCCCTGCAAGTGCTGGAAGGAGCACCCGCAGTCCAGTTCCTGATAGTCAGATTGAAGATGTCAGTGTTGAAGTACACCAGGATGAGGAGGATATGGGTGTTGCTGGCGCTGGGGAGGAAATTGACCAGGAGGATTCTGATGGTGAGGTGGTTTGTTTAAGTCAGGCACCCGGGGAGACACCTGTTGTCCGTGGGAGGAATATGGCCGTTGACATGCCAGGTGAAAATACCAAAAAAATCAGCTCTTCGGTGTGGAGGTATTTCACCAGAAATGCGGACAACAGGTGTCAAGCCGTGTGTTCCCTTTGTCAAGCTGTAATAAGTAGGGGTAAGGACGTTAACCACCTCGGAACATCCTCCCTTATACGTCACCTGCAGCGCATTCATAATAAGTCAGTGACAAGTTCAAAAACTTTGGGTGACAGCGGAAGCAGTCCACTGACCAGTAAATCCCTTCCTCTTGTAACCAAGCTCACGCAAACCACCCCACCAACTCCCTCAGTGTCAATTTCCTCCTTCCCCAGGAATGCCAATAGTCCTGCAGGCCATGTCACTGGCAAGTCTGACGAGTCCTTTCCTGCCTGGGATTCCTCCGATGCATCCTTGCGTGTAACGCCTACTGCTGCTGGCGCTGCTGTTGTTGCCGCTGGGAGTCGATGGTCATCCCAGAGGGGAAGTCGTAAGCCCACTTGTACTACTTCCAGTAAGCAATTGACTGTTCAACAGTCCTTTGCGAGGAAGATGAAATATCACAGCAGTCATCCTACTGCAAAGCGGATAACTGAGTCCTTGACAACTATGTTGGTGTTAGACGTGCGTCCGGTATCCGCCGTTAGTTCACAGGGAACTAGACAATTTATTGAGGCAGTGTGCCCCCGTTACCAAATACCATCTAGGTTCCACTTCTCTAGGCAGGCGATACCGAGAATGTACACGGACGTCAGAAAAAGACTCACCAGTGTCCTAAAAAATGCAGTTGTACCCAATGTCCACTTAACCACGGACATGTGGACAAGTGGAGCAGGGCAGGGTCAGGACTATATGACTGTGACAGCCCACTGGGTAGATGTATGGACTCCCGCCGCAAGAACAGCAGCGGCGGCACCAGTAGCAGCATCTCGCAAACGCCAACTCTTTCCTAGGCAGGCTACGCTTTGTATCACCGCTTTCCAGAATACGCACACAGCTGAAAACCTCTTACGGCAACTGAGGAAGATCATCGCGGAATGGCTTACCCCAATTGGACTCTCCTGTGGATTTGTGGCATCGGACAACGCCAGCAATATTGTGTGTGCATTAAATATGGGCAAATTCCAGCACGTCCCATGTTTTGCACATACCTTGAATTTGGTGGTGCAGAATTTTTTAAAAAACGACAGGGGCGTGCAAGAGATGCTGTCGGTGGCCAGAAAAATTGCGGGACACTTTCGGCGTACAGGCACCACGTACAGAAGACTGGAGCACCACCAAAAACTACTGAACCTGCCCTGCCATCATCTGAAGCAAGAAGTGGTAACGAGGTGGAATTCAACCCTCTATATGCTTCAGAGGTTGGAGGAGCAGCAAAAGGCCATTCAAGCCTATACAATTGAGCACGATATAGGAGATGGAATGCACCTGTCTCAAGTGCAGTGGAGAATGATTTCAACGTTGTGCAAGGTTCTGATGCCCTTTGAACTTGCCACACGTGAAGTCAGTTCAGACACTGCCAGCCTGAGTCAGGTCATTCCCCTCATCAGGCTTTTGCAGAAGAAGCTGGAGGCATTGAAGAAGGAGCTAACACGGAGCGATTCCGCTAGGCATGTGGGACTTGTGGATGCAGCCCTTAATTCGCTTAACAAGGATTCACGGGTGGTCAATCTGTTGAAATCAGAGCACTACATTTTGGCCACCGTGCTCGATCCTAGATTTAAAGCCTACCTTGGATCTCTCTTTCCGGCAGACACAGGTCTGCTGGGGTTGAAAGACCTGCTGGTGACAAAATTGTCAAGTCAAGCGGAACGCGACCTGTCAACATCTCCTCCTTCACATTCTCCCGCAACTGGGGGTGCGAGGAAAAGGCTCAGAATTCCGAGCCCACCCGCTGGCGGTGATGCAGGGCAGTCTGGAGGAGGGGGATGTACACGGTGATATATCGGAGGGTGAAGATGAGGTGGACATCTTGCCTCTGTAGAGCCAGTTTGTGCAAGGAGAGATTAATTGCTTCTTTTTTGGGGGGGGTCCAAACCAACCCGTCATATCAGTCACAGTCGTGTGGCAGACCCTGTCACTGAAATGATGGGTTGGTTAAAGTGTGCATGTCCTGTTTTGTTTATACAACATAAGGGTGGGTGGGAGGGCCCAAGGATAATTCCATCTTGCACCTCTTTTTTCTTTTCTTTTTCTTTGCATCATGTGCTGATTGGGGAGGGTTTTTTGGAAGGGACATCCTGCGTGACACTGCAGTGCCACTCCTAGATGGGCCCGGTGTTTGTGTCGGCCACTAGGGTCGCTAATCTTACTCACACAGTCAGCTACCTCATTGCGCCTCTTTTTTTCTTTGCGTCATGTGCTGTTTGGGGAGGGTTTTTTGGAAGGGACATCCTGCGTGACACTGCAGTGCCACTCCTAGATGTGCCCGGTGTTTGTGTCGGCCACTAGGGTCGCTAATCTTACTCACACAGTCACACTCACACAGTCAGCTACCTCATTGCGCCTCTTTTTTTCTTTGCGTCATGTGCTGTTTGGGGAGGGTTTTTTGGAAGGGACATCCTGCGTGACACTGCAGTGCCACTCCTAGATGGGCCCGGTGTTTGTGTCGGCCACTAGGGTCGCTAATCTTACTCACACAGTCAGCTACCTCATTGCGCCTCTTTTTTTCTTTGCGTCATGTGCTGTTTGGGGAGGGTTTTTTGGAAGGGACATCCTGCGTGACACTGCAGTGCCACTCCTAGATGTGCCCGGTGTTTGTGTCGGCCACTAGGGTCGCTAATCTTACTCACACAGTCAGCTACCTCATTGCGCCTCTTTTTTTCTTTGCGTCATGTGCTGTTTGGGGAGGGTTTTTTGGAAGGGCCATCCTGCGTGACACTGCAGTGCCACTCCTAGATGGGCCCGGTGTTTGTGTCGGCCACTAGGGTCGCTTATCTTACTCACACAGCGACCTCGGTGCAAATTTTAGGACTAAAAATAATATTGTGAGGTGTGATGTGTTCAGAATAGGCTGAAAATGAGTGTAAATTATGTTTTTTGAGGTTAATAATACTTTGGGATCAAAATTACCCCCAAATTCTATGATTTAAGCTGTTTTTTAGGGTTTTTTGAAAAAAACACCCGAATCCAAAACACACCCGAATCCGACAAAAAAAATTCGGTGAGGTTTTGCCAAAACGCGGTCGAACCCAAAACACGGCCGCGGAACCGAACCCAAAACCAAAACACAAAACCCGAAAAATTTCCGGCGCTCATCTCTAGTCAGGACTATATGACTGTGACAGCCCACTGGGTAGATGTATGGACTCCCGCCGCAAGAACAGCAGCGGCGGCACCAGTAGCAGCATCTCGCAAACGCCAACTCTTTCCTAGGCAGGCTACGCTTTGTATCACCGCTTTCCAGAATACGCACACAGCTGAAAACCTCTTACGGCAACTGAGGAAGATCATCGCGGAATGGCTTACCCCAATTGGACTCTCCTGTGGATTTGTGGCATCGGACAACGCCAGCAATATTGTGTGTGCATTAAATATGGGCAAATTCCAGCACGTCCCATGTTTTGCACATACCTTGAATTTGGTGGTGCAGAATTTTTTAAAAAACGACAGGGGCGTGCAAGAGATGCTGTCGGTGGCCAGAAAAATTGCGGGACACTTTCGGCGTACAGGCACCACGTACAGAAGACTGGAGCACCACCAAAAACTACTGAACCTGCCCTGCCATCATCTGAAGCAAGAAGTGGTAACGAGGTGGAATTCAACCCTCTATATGCTTCAGAGGTTGGAGGAGCAGCAAAAGGCCATTCAAGCCTATACAATTGAGCACGATATAGGAGATCGAATGCACCTGTCTCAAGTGCAGTGGAGAATGATTTCAACGTTGTGCAAGGTTCTGATGCCCTTTGAACTTGCCACACGTGAAGTCAGTTCAGACACTGCCAGCCTGAGTCAGGTCATTCCCCTCATCAGGCTTTTGCAGAAGAAGCTGGAGGCATTGAAGAAGGAGCTAACACGGAGCGATTCCGCTAGGCATGTGGGACTTGTGGATGCAGCCCTTAATTCGCTTAACAAGGATTCACGGGTGGTCAATCTGTTGAAATCAGAGCACTACATTTTGGCCACCGTGCTCGATCCTAGATTTAAAGCCTACCTTGGATCTCTCTTTCCGGCAGACACAGGTCTGCTGGGGTTGAAAGACCTGCTGGTGACAAAATTGTCAAGTCAAGCGGAACGCGACCTGTCAACATCTCCTCCTTCACATTCTCCCGCAACTGGGGGTGCGAGGAAAAGGCTCAGAATTCCGAGCCCACCCGCTGGCGGTGATGCAGGGCAGTCTGGAGCGACTGCTGATGCTGACATCTGGTCCGGACTGAAGGACCTGACAGCGATTACGGACATGTCGTCTACTGTCACTGCATATGATTCTCTCAACATTGATAGAATGGTGGAGGATTATATGAGTGACCGCATCCAAGTAGGCACGTCACACAGTCCGTACTTATACTGGCAGGAAAAAGAGGCAATTTGGAGGCCCTTGCACAAACTGGCTTTATTCTACCTAAGTTGCCCTCCCACAAGTGTGTACTCCGAAAGAGTGTTTAGTGCCGCCGCTCACCTTGTCAGCAATCGGCGTACGAGGTTACATCCAGAAAATGTGGAGAAGATGATGTTCATTAAAATGAATTATAATCAATTCCTCCGCGGAGACATTGACCAGCAGCAATTGCCTCCACAAAGTACACAGGGAGCTGAGATGGTGGATTCCAGTGGGGACGAATTGATAATCTGTGAGGAGGGGGATGTACACGGTGATATATCGGAGGGTGAAGATGAGGTGGACATCTTGCCTCTGTAGAGCCAGTTTGTGCAAGGAGAGATTAATTGCTTCTTTTTTGGGGGGGGTCCAAACCAACCCGTCATATCAGTCACAGTCGTGTGGCAGACCCTGTCACTGAAATGATGGGTTGGTTAAAGTGTGCATGTCCTGTTTTGTTTATACAACATAAGGGTGGGTGGGAGGGCCCAAGGATAATTCCATCTTGCACCTCTTTTTTCTTTTCTTTTTCTTTGCATCATGTGCTGATTGGGGAGGGTTTTTTGGAAGGGACATCCTGCGTGACACTGCAGTGCCACTCCTTGATGGGCCCGGTGTTTGTGTCGGCCACTAGGGTCGCTAATCTTACTCACACAGCTACCTCATTGCGCCTCTTTTTTTCTTTGCGTCATGTGCTGTTTGGGGAGGGTTTTTTGGAAGGGACATCCTGCGTGACACTGCAGTGCCACTCCTAGATGGGCCCGGTGTTTGTGTCGGCTACTAGGGTCGCTAATCTTACTCACACAGTCAGCTACCTCATTGCGCCTCTTTTTTTCTTTGCGTCATGTGCTGTTTGGGGAGGGTTTTTTGGAAGGGCCATCCTGCGTGACACTGCAGTGCCACTCCTAGATGGGCCCGGTGTTTGTGTCGGCCACTAGGGTCGCTAATCTTACTCACACAGCTACCTCATTGCGCCTCTTTTTTTCTTTGCGTCATGTGCTGTTTGGGGAGGGTTTTTTGGAAGGGACATCCTGCGTGACACTGCAGTGCCACTCCTAGATGGGCCCGGTGTTTGTGTCGGCCACTAGGGTCGCTTATCTTACTCACACAGCGACCTCGGTGCAAATTTTAGGACTAAAAATAATATTGTGAGGTGTGAGGTATTCAGAATAGACTGAAAATGAGTGTAAATTATGGTTTTTGAGGTTAATAATACTTTGGGATCAAAATGACCCCCAAATTCTATGATTTAAGCTGTTTTTTAGTGTTTTTGGAAAAAAACACCCGAATCCAAAACACACCCGAATCCGACAAAAATAATTCGGTGAGGTTTTGCCAAAACGCGTTCGAACCCAAAACACGGCCGCGGAACCGAACCCAAAACCAAAACACAAAACCCGAAAAATTTCAGGCGCTCATCTCTAATATAAATAAGAGGTTCTGTAAGGGGAAAGTGAGACTAAAGCAACAGTTTGCATAAGAGGGTCAGCACCTAGGATCGGATCATATGGTGGGGGTAAAAAGAGGACATAATGTCGTAACTGAAAGTACATAAAAAAAGTCTGACCGCAGGATCTGATATTTATTAATTAAGTCAGAAAAGGACAATAGTACCCCCCCAGGATCAAACACTTCTTTGATTAGTGCAATGTCTTTATGTCGCCAATTAAAGAACCTCACATTGTCTAACGCCGCTGGGAAGCAGGGGTTACCACAAAAGGGGATAAATTTAGAATGAGCCAGATTTCTCCTTAGTGATTTGTTTACAAACCACCATGCTAAATAGGTATCCCAAAAGAGAGGGTTAGTACGAATAGACATCGGAAGGGCAGATTTAGGGGTATGTAGGAGAGCACGAAGATCATAAGGAGCGCAGAGAGCTTGTTCCAAAGTAAAGTTAGAATAGGTAGAGCGAGAAAGAAACCAGTCAAAAATATACCTAAATGCTACAGCCTTGGTGAAAGCAGATATATCAGGCATAGCCAGGACCCCCGCGTTTTTGCGAAGTTTAAGTTTGGCTAAGGCCACCCGAGGTTTCTTGCCTGACCATAGAAATTTGGTAAAAAGTTTCTCACAGTGTCTAATGTCTGGTTTCGTCAAAGCGTATGGTAGCATCTGGATAAGATAGGAAAGTTTTGGAAAAATAATACTTTTTAGCACAGCAATTCTCCCCATAAGGGACATGGGTAGAGATGTCCATGTTTCTAATTGCGTTGCAATGGCCTGTAAAAAAAGGAGTGAAAATAAGAGCATAAATAGTGGACAAAGAGGGCGAAATATATATGCCCAAATATTTTAACCTGGACTTATTGTGCTTGAATATAGACAGGACAGGGGAGGAGGGAAAAGAAGTGAGAAGGGCAGACGCAGAAGAGGATAATGGGAGGAGCTCAGACTTGTCAAATTGATTTTAAAACCTGAGAAGAGGCCAAAAGAATTAATGGAGTGTAGAATGGCTGGGATGGAGACGAGAGGGTCAGAGAGGAACATCAACATGTCATCCGCAAATAACGCCAATTTGAGGGAATGATGAGCGACACGTATGCCGTGAAAATCAGGAAGGCTGCAGAGAGCAATTGCTAATGGTTCAATGGCCAATGCAAATAAAAAGGGGGAAAGGGGGCATCCCTGTCTGGTGCCTCTGCTTAGAAGTATAGGGGCTGACAAGTATCAATTACATATAATTCGTGAATGGGAATTCATATATAGTTTACGTATAAGAGAGATTATTTGACTAGGAAAATAAAATTTATTAAGGGTAGTGAATAGGTGTTCCCAGGAAACCAAATCGAACGCTTTCTCAGCGTCGAGTGATAATAAAAAGGAGGCTGTGGTATCTAAAGAGGAGCTCATCCAATGGGAAGCTGCAATAACCTTGCGAATATTAGCCGAGGAATGTCTACCGACCACAAAGCCTGTCTGGTCCGAATGAATCACCCCGGTATCAGAAATTTAATCCTATCTGCTAGAAGTTTAGTGAATAATTTATAGTCTACATTGAGTAGAGATATTGGCCTGTAAGAGTCAGGTAAGTGGGGGTTCCTGCTCGGCTTAGGCAGCAGATGGATAATAGTGTCATTCAAATATTGAGGCATAGAAGGAACAGTAAGCAGGGCGTTAAAAACTAATACTAATGGGTCCACGAGTCTTGACAGTAATATTTTATAATACTCTTCCGAGAATCCATCCGGACCAGGGGACTTCATGGGTTTTAGCTGTTTGTTGGCGGCTTCAATTTCCTGAGGTGTGAATGCTGCACATATAGTGGCATGAGAGTCAGTAGGTATGGAAGGGACATCAATAGACTCCCAGAAAGAAAATTCACCAGAAGTATCTCTGGGTGGTTGGGTATAAATATCGGCATAGAAATTTTGAAATATGGAGGCAATATCTTTACCAGTGAAGGCATAAGTGCTATCAGGACGCTGGATAGAGTGTATGACAGATGAGGGTGTGGAGGATTTCACTAAGTTGGAGAGTAGTCGGACAGTTTTGTTACCGAACTTATAAAACCTATGATCTTTATAAAAAGAATGTTTGTCACCCATAGAAGCAAGGAGGCCATCAAATTTATGCTTAGCTAAAACAAAATCAGATTTATTACTCGGAGTCGGGGAGGTCTTATAGATTTGGTAGGCTGTTGTTAATTGAGACTGGAGAAGTTTATACTCGGAGGCACGTTCTTTTTTAGTCTGTGAGACATATTGAATTATACGACCCCTAATCACAGCTTTAGATGTTTGCCAAAAGAGAATAGGGTCCGAGTTCAAAGTGGAGAGATTATCAAGTCTGAACTCCTCCCAAAACGTATCAAGCTTGCTGCGGAAGCCCAAGGAAGAAGCGAAATAAGAAGGGAAGCGCCAGAGTTTATAGGAGCCCATATCTAAAGAAGAAGAAAAGGATACCCAGATAAGAGAATGGTCAGAAAGAAACATTGGCTCAATATTAGCATCAATTATATTAGAGAAGAGAGGGTCAGATAAAAGAATATAATTAATTCGAGAGAGTGATCCATGAGCGGCAGATAAACATGCGAAGTCCCTATCAATAGGGTGAAGAGCTCTCCAGGCATCAGTTAGCATCAATTCCTGTGACAGAAAAGGGACGCCAATCTTAGGGGAAGGTATTCTACGTGCAGAAGAATTAGACTCCATAAATGGAGAGGAAACTACATTAAAGTCACCCCTAAAAGTAAATAACTGGACATAAAATGGGTCAGTTTGCATAGTATCATGCGGAAAAATGTAGCCTGATGAGAGTTAGGGGCATAGGCGTTACAAAAAGTATACTGAGAAATAAAGAGGGAGAGAGTAACCAGTACATATCTACCTTTAGGGTCAATATCAGTATGAGATATTTCTATAGGGAGTCATTTTTTAGCCAGCAAAGCGACCCCCCTGGTTTTGGAAGAATAGGGGGCAGTTGCAAGAACTGTCCATCCCAGGGTAGCTAATTTCAATGTTTCTGAGAGTGTTAAGTGTGTCTCTTGCAATAGTATTAAATCTAAATGTAGTTTGTTTAAATAGAGGAGTAGTTTCTTATGTTTGATCGGGGAGTGGATACCTCCCACATTCCAAGAGCCCACCTTAATCGATGCCATACATTAGAAAGAACAAATAATAAACAGATGACACAGACTCCGCAAACAATATCATTGAGAAACAACGGGAAAGTGGGAGGGGGAAGGGGGAAAAAAGAAGAAGAGAAAAAAGGAGGAGTACAAGTAGCACTCCAACAACAACTGGAAGAAAGATAACTTCACAATTCATGTAATTGAGATTAAACATGGTGCAAGTTTGTCAGGAAGGCAAAGCTCCCAGCCCAAACCGCCCCATTTAAAGAACAGGGGATAAAAAACTTAACCAACGACCCTAACACACACATAAAAAAAAAAAGCAGTACTGCCTCATCAATAATGAACAAGAATATAAGGAAGGTGTAGTAATGTTATCATGGGGTTGAAAATAAAACAAGGGACACAGAAAAAAAAAATCCTTCCTTTCTCTTTTGTGGGGATAAATAAAGTGAGTACAGCAAAATAACCAAACAAGGAAAGGGTAGAGACAAAAAGACAAATGGAGAACTGATAAATCACCACCACGATGAATGATCTAACAGCGACATCAGCAATATAGTGACAATAAGGCTGAAAGAAAAAGTCCATATATATTGATTCCAGAAGAGGTGCACGAACATAATAGACAATTCTCAAGGACATCCTACAAACGCAAGGGAATAACCTCAAGTGTCGGCTTCCGCCGAAGGGCGTAACTACTTTTTCACATAAGCCGCTGCATCCTCAGCTGAAGTAAAATCTTTGAAGGTCGTGCCATTGAAGATTCTTAGACGGGCCGGATAAAGCAAGGCAAATTTCCTCCCATCCTGGACCAGTTGGGAACACACCGGGGTGAAGGTTTTACGGAGTCGCGTCAGCTCAGGGGAATAATCCGGAAAAATAAGAAGTTTGTTGTCATTCCACATGAGATCTCTCCACCTTCTAGAAGCTGACCAGATAGTTTCCTTGTGGATAAAGTTCAGGCATCTGAAAAAAACAACCCTGTGCTTAGAAGAAGAGGAATCACGTATCTGTCCTGTCCGATGTGCCCGTTCAATTACAAGGTCAGAACACGCATCTTGGATATCAAGTAGTTCAGGAAGGGTCTGCTTCAAAAAATGGTAGAGGGCCTGCCCTTTAAGGGATTCTAGTAGTCCCACGATCCGCAAATTATTCCTAGGGGATCGATTTTCCAAGTCGTCTAATTTAGCCCATACCTGTGCGTCGGATTGTTTCAGCTGCGCAGTGAGGTCTTGTAGGGAGGAATTGGCTAGAAAATATTCCCCGGTGGTATGTTCCACCGCCAAGACTCTTTTGGACAATTGTTTGCATTGGCTCTTAATGTCCGTGACTGCTTGTTGAAGTGCAGCAGCATGAAGTGCAGCTTGTTCCTTTAGCATAGGCTGCACCGTTTCCCTCACAGCTTGAACAACATCAGCATATGTAAGAGAGGAAGGGGGAAAAGGTGGCGTGGAATGATTTGCCGGAGTGGTGGTTGCAGTGGGTTGTTGAATCGAAGAAGAAGCAGTAGAAGGCAACAACAATTGAGGGAGGCTGATAGAAGGATTTTCCATGTCCGCAGCCATCCCCGCGGTCATTTTATGGGATGCAGAGCGATCCGAGCGGGGATGTTTTTCAGGCATTGTGCCTGATTAGTATTTGTCCATAGAAGGACACGGAAGTGCAATATAGCAATAATAATAGTAAGTCCTGCCCTGAAATTTAATTAAGTATAGCCAAAAGCTTGTGGGGAAGCGTGGAGTGTATCCCAGTGCTAGGGGGCAACAGCAGGGGCAACAGGTAGTGGAGACATCTCCCAGCCCATCAGAAGCCTGTTATAAAAGATTACGTTGCAGGGTGCGTCACAGCCAGTGGGGCCACAGGGCATAGAATGGCACTATTAATGGTTTTGCTGGTGCCAGCTGGAGAGCCTGCAGCACATCTCACTGCCAAGAGCCTGGTCCTGAAATTGTAAATGGAGGTGGGGGGGGGGGGGGGGAGCAGCCAGGAGAGCCCTGTGAAGGGTCAAACAGAGCCTGGGTGTCTCGGCTCGTGGAGCCTGAGTTGATGACGTCAGCACCCCGATGCAGCCCGCTGGGTAATAGAACTGATATCCCGGCGCTGTGTAACTAAAACAGCGGGGCTGGCAGCGCTGGCGTCCCTGCGGCTACAAGCGCCAAAGAGGAGACGCTGAGACCGTCCCCCGTGCAGCCGCCAGTCAGGGTCCGGGAGGGGCGGGCGGGACGGCTCGTGGAGCGGGTGATGCGGCCGGCTGAAAAGTCACCCGTATTGTGCCCGGGAGCCGCCGCTGAGGAGTAGACGGTCGGTAAGTTAGTAGGGTGGGCCAGGGGAGCCCTAGCAGGGTAAAATGGGGGGTCAGCACGGGAGCCGATGTGAGAGGCGCCTCACATCAGTCTAGCCGGAACTGGAAGTCTGCCTTTGCATTTTTTTCCGCGAAAATGCGTCTTAGATGCAAAGTAATGTAATAGGACGCAGAAGCAGCTTCTGCTTATTAAAATGATATGCAGCATACATATATTTTGTGTAGTGGTGCAAGGAGAATTTTTTTCTTAGTGGTACTGATAGTTAAAATGGGTGTGGTCATTTGTCATGAGGGGGGTGGTCACACAAAACTAAGGGAGTTGCTACATAACAATAGAGGCATGGCCACATTATGCCACACACCATAATGTCCCTTACACATTATGCCAAACACCGTAATGCCCATTACACATCATGCCACACACCGTATTGCTTATTACACATTATGCCACACACCTTAATGTTTATTACACATTATTCCACACACTGTAATGCCCATTACACATTATGCCACACAACGTAATGCCTTACATATTATACCACACACCGTAATGCCTATTACATATTATACCACACACAGTTATGCCACTGACACCATTTTATGCCCCTCACACAAAAATGCCCCTTATAAATTATGCCCCAGTGGAGGGTTGATGGTACTGCGTACCACCACCAAATTTCTTAATGGTACTCCGTTCCAACCCGTACCACCCTACTTTCAGCCCTGATTTTGGTTGTGACTGCGACTGTATATGCATAAAAAATGCTCTGCTGCAGAATTTTCCTGGGTAACACTGTAATGTTTCATTTCGGATGCAGATAGAGCCACTATTACACACAGAATATAGACATGATGCATATCATTTTAATCAGCAGACGCTGATTTTGCATCCTATTAACATAGCTATGCGTATAAGATGCATTTATTGCAAAAAAGACGCCCAATGTTAGCAGAGCTGCCTGGCAACTGACGGTTCACTCACGCCAGTCATCTCTTAATGTCTCGGTGCATGCACAATGCTAATATTCCTTACAAAGGAATGTGCCTTCTGTGTACCCTTCCCCCAATCAAAGCCAGCAGGAGTCATTCATTTACATACAGTAGTGTACTGGCCGTGTTGTGTTTGTCATTTACTAAGCCGTACACAGTCTGTGAAATCACAAGTCTCACGGGGGTGGGATTGGAAGTGGGGGAGGCTGCCTATTAAAGCAATGGGGTGACCCAGGAAAAAGTACAGTAAACTTAGGCAGTCATTCCGACCCGATCGCATGCTGCACTTCTTCGCAGCGGTGCGATCAGGTCGGAACTGCACATGCGCGGCGTCGTTGCCTGTGGCCAGCTGACGCCAGGCAGCAACGCAGGAAACGAGGAAAGTGGTCGCAGCAGTGACCACAAGGATATTGACAGGAGGAAGGCGTGTCGGGGCGTCAACTGACCGTTTTTCGGGAGAGGTCCAGCGAACGCAGGAGTGTCAAGGTGTTTTGAGGGCAGATGTCTGACGTCAAATACGGGACTTGCATCGCTGGATCCGTCGCAAATGATAAGTAAGTCTAGGGCTGATCTTGTTTTAGGTGAAATTTTTTTAGCATAGCAGGGCTGCACATGTGTTCGCAGCCCTGCTATGCTAAAATACACTCCCCCATAGGCGGCGTCAGGTTGATCGCACGAGCAGCAAAAAGTTGCTAAGTGCGATCAACTCAGAATGACCCCCTTAGTCTCATAAAAATAAGACTCTCTTAATTTGAAAAGTCACACTTGTATATTTGTGTAAAAAGTAGCACCTACGGGGTAAATTTACTAAGATTCGTATTTTCCCGTTTCAGGTCAAAGTTCAATCACGAATGACATCGAAAGTGTAAAACTGCAACTTTTTGAATTTATTACGCCTAATTTACTAAGCTGTCGTATTCGGATTTTTCATTTGTTCCGATGTCGATGTCATTCGTGTTTTTTTCCCGTTTTTTACGGCAGTGATTAGCAAAACACTGCCGACTTTATCACAATGAATCTCGGCCGGATCTGTGTGATCCGTGCTGGGGTTCATTTTTTTTTTTTTTTTAAATAAACACTGTAAAACTTAAAAAAAAATTGCGTGGGGTCCCCCCTCCTAAGCATAACCAGCCTCGGGCTCTTTGAGCCGATCCTGGTTGCAGAAATATGGGGAAAAAAATGACATGGGTTCCTCCATATTTAAGCAACCAGCATCGGGCTCTGCGCCTGGTCCTGGTTCCAAAAATACGGGGGACAAAAAGAGTAGGGGTCCCCCGTATTTTTAAAACCAGCACCGGGCTCCACTAGCTGGACAGATAATGCCACAGCCGGGGGTCACTTTTATATAGTGCCCTGCGGCCGTGGCATCAAAAATCCAACTAGTCACCCCTGGCCGGGGTACCCTGGGGGAGTGGGGACCCCTTCAATCAAGGGGTCCCCCCCCCAGCCACCCAAGGGCCAGGGGTGAAGCCCGAGGCTGTCCCCCCCATCCAATTGGCTGCGGATGGGGGGCTGATAGCCTTTTGTGAAAATGAAAAGATATTGTTTTTAGTAGCAGTACTACAAGGCCCAGCAAGCCTCCCCCGCATGCTGGTACTTGGAGAACCACAAGTACCAGCATGCGGCGGAAAAACGGGCCCGCTGGTACCTGTAGTACTACTACTAAAAAAATACCCAAAAAAAGACAATACACACACACCTTGAAAGTAAAGTTTTATTACATCCATCCACACAAACATACATACATACTTACCTTATGTTCACTAGAGATGAGCGGGTTCGGTTTCTCTGAATCCGAACCCGCCGAACTTCAGCTTTTTTTACACGGGGCCGAGCAGGCTCGGATCCTCCCGCCTTGCTCGGTTAACCCGAGCGCGCCCGAACGTCATCATCCCGCTGTCGGATTCTCGCGAGGCTCGGATTCTATCGCGAGACTCGGATTCTATATAAGGAGCCGCGCGTCGCCGCCATTTTTCACACGTGCATTGAGATTGATAGGGAGAGGACGTGGCTGGCGTCCTCTCCGTTTAGAGTGACTAATAGTACTAGAGAGAGAGAGAGACACAAATTTTGGGGAGCATAATATAGGAGGAGTACTACTTGCTGCTGATAGTGTGACCAGTGGCAGTGACCAGTGCCACCAGTTTAATGAATCCGTTCTCTGCCTGAAAAAAAACGATACACAGTGTGACACAGTCACACATACCATATCTGTGCTCAGCCCAGTGTGCTGCATCATATACTGTATATCATTATCTGACTGCTGAGTGCTCACTGCTCACACAGCTTAATTGTGGGGGAGACTGGGGAGCAGTTATAGCAGGAGTACATATTTTAAGTACAGTGCACACTTTTGCTGCCAGAGTGCCACTGCCAGTGTGACTGACCAGTGACCACTGACCACCAGTATTGTGATTGTCTGCTGACCACCAGTATATTGTGATTGTCTGCCTGAAAAAGTTAAACACTCGTCGTGTGGTGTTTTTATAAACGCATTCTGCAGACAGTGTCCAGCAGGTCCGTCATTACATAATATATACCTGTCCGGCTGCAGTACTAGTGTGATATATATATATATATTTTAATTTTATCTCATTATCATCCAGTCTATATTAGCAGCAGACACAGTACGGTAGTCCACGGCTGTAGCTACCTCTGTGTCGGCAGTCGCTCGTCCATCCATAATTGTATACCACCTACCCGTGGTTTATTTTTTTTTTCTATCTTCTTGATACTAGTAGCTTACTTTAGGAGTCTGCAGTGCTGACAGACAGTGTCCAGCAGGTCCGTCATTACATAATATATACCTGTCCGGCTGCAGTATTAGTGTGATATATATATATATATTTTAATTTTATCTCATTATCATCCAGTCTATATTAGCAGCAGACACAGTACGGTAGTCCACGGCTGTAGCTACCTCTGTGTCGGCAGTCGCTCGTCCATCCACAATTGTATACCACCTACCCGTGGTTTATTTTTTTTTTCTATCTTCTTGATACTAGTAGCTTACTTTAGGAGTCTGCAGTGCTGAGTCTGACAGACAGTGTCCAGCAGGTTCGTCATTACATAATATATACCTGTCCGGCTGCAGTACTAGTGTGATATATATATATATTTTAATTTTATCTCATTATCATCCAGTCTATATTAGCAGCAGACACAGTACGGTAGTCCACGGCTGTAGCTACCTCTGTGTCGGCAGTCGCTCGTCCATCCATAATTGTATACCACCTACCCGTGGTTTCTTTTTTTTTCTATCTTCTTGATACTAGTAGCTTACTTTAGGAGTCTGCAGTGCTGACAGACAGTGTCCAGCAGGTCCGTCATTACATAATATATACCTGTCCGGCTGCAGTACTAGTGTGATATATATATATATTTTAATTTTATCTCATTATCATCCAGTCTATATTAGCAGCAGACACAGTACGGTAGTCCACGGCTGTAGCTACCTCTGTGTCGGCAGTCGCTCGTCCATCCATAATTGTATACCACCTACCCGTGGTTTATTTTTTTTTTCTATCTTCTTGATACTAGTAGCTCACTTTAGGAGTCTGCAGTGCTGAGTCTAACAGACAGTGTCCAGCAGGTCCGTCATTACATAATATATACCTGTCCGGCTGCAGTACTAGTGTGATATATATATATATTTTAATTTTATCTCATTATCATCCAGTCTATAATAGCAGCAGACACAGTACGGTAGTCCACGGCTGTAGCTACCTCTGTGTCGGCAGTCGCTCGTCCATCCATAATTGTATACCACCTACCCGTGGTTTTTTTTTTTATCTTCTTGATACTAGTAGCTTACTTTAGGAGTCTGCAGTGCTGAGTCTGACAGACAGTGTCCAGCAGGTCCGTCATTACATAATATATACCTGTCCGGCTGCAGTACTGTGTGATATATATATATATATATTTTAATTTTATCTCATTATCATCCAGTCTATATATAGCAGCAGACACAGTACGGTAGTCCACGGCTGTAGCTACCTCTGTGTCGGCAGTCGCTCGTCCATCCATAATTGTATAGCACCTACCCGTGGTTTATTTATTTTTTCTATCTTCTTGATACTAGTAGCTTACTTTAGGA
This sequence comes from Pseudophryne corroboree, assembly GCF_028390025.1. NCBI lineage: Eukaryota > Metazoa > Chordata > Amphibia > Anura > Myobatrachidae > Pseudophryne > Pseudophryne corroboree. The sequence goes on along the minus strand of NC_086448.1, from coordinate 146,156,420 downwards.
ATCTGCAGTGCTGACAGACAGTGTCCAGCAGGTCCGTCATTACATAATATATACCTGTCCGGCTGCAGTACTAGTGTGATATATATATATATTTTAATTTTATCTCATTATCATCCAGTCTATATTAGCAGCAGACACAGTACGGTAGTCCACGGCTGTAGCTACCTCTGTGTCGGCAGTCGCTCGTCCATCCATAATTGTATACCACCTACCCGTGGTTTATTTATTTTTTCTATCTTCTTGATACTAGTAGCTTACTTTAGGAGTCTGCAGTGCTGACAGACAGTGTCCAGCAGGTCCGTCATTACATAATATATACCTGTCCGGCTGCAGTACTAGTGTGATATATATATATATATATTTTAATTTTATCTCATTATCATCCAGTCTATATTAGCAGCAGACACAGTACGGTAGTCCACGGCTGTAGCTACCTCTGTGTCGGCAGTCGCTCGTCCATCCATAAGTATACTAGTATCCATCCATCTCCATTGTTTACCTGAGGTGCCTTTTAGTTGTGCCTATTAAAATATGGAGAACAAAAATGTTGAGGTTCCAAAATTAGGGAAAGATCAAGATCGACTTCCACCTCGTGCTGAAGCTGCTGCCACTAGTCATGGCCGAGACGATGAAATGCCAGCAACGTCGTCTGCCAAGGCCGATGCCCAATGTCATAGTACAGAGCATGTAAAATCCAAAACACCAAATATCAGTAAAAAAAGGACTCAAAAATCTAAAATAAAATTGTCGGAGGAGAAGCGTAAACTTGCCAATATGCCATTTACCACACGGAGTGGCAAGGAACGGCTGAGGCCCTGGCCTATGTTCATGGCTAGTGGTTCAGCTTCACATGAGGATGGAAGCACTCAGCCTCTCGCTAGAAAAATGAAAAGACTCAAGCTGGCAAAAGCACAGCAAAGAACTGTGCGTTCTTCGAAATCACAAATCCACAAGGAGAGTCCAATTGTGTCGTTTGCGATGCCTGACCTTCCCAACACTGGACGTGAAGAGCATGCGCCTTCCACCATTTGCACGCCCCCTGCAAGTGCTGGAAGGAGCACCCGCAGTCCAGTTCCTGATAGTCAGATTGAAGATGTCAGTGTTGAAGTACACCAGGATGAGGAGGATATGGGTGTTGCTGGCACTGGGGAGGAAATTGACCAGGAGGATTCTGATGGTGAGGTGGTTTGTTTAAGTCAGGCACCCGGGGAGACACCTGTTGTCCATGGGAGGAATATGGCCGTTGACATGCCTGGTGAAAATACCAAAAAAATCAGCTCTTCGGTGTGGAAGTATTTCAACAGAAATGCGGACAACATTTGTCAAGCCGTGTGTTGCCTTTGTCAAGCTGTAATAAGTAGGGGTAAGGACGTTAACCACCTCGGAACATCCTCCCTTATACGTCACCTGCAGCGCATTCATAATAAGTCAGTGACAAGTTCAAAAACTTTGGGCGACAGCGGAAGCAGTCCACTGACCAGTAAATCCCTTCCTCTTGTAACCAAGCTCACGCAAACCACCCCACCAACTCCCTCAGTGTCAATTTCCTCCTTCCCCAGGAATGCCAATAGTCCTGCAGGCCATGTCACTGGCAATTCTGACGAGTCCTCTCCTGCCTGGGATTCCTCCGATGCATCCTTGCGTGTAACGCCTACTGCTGCTGGCGCTGCTGTTGTTGCTGCTGGGAGTCGATGGTCATCCCAGAGGGGAAGTCGTAAGACCACTTTTACTACTTCCACCAAGCAATTGACTGTCCAACAGTCCTTTGCGAGGAAGATGAAATATCACAGCAGTCATCCTGTTGCAAAGCGGATAACTGAGGCCTTGACAACTATGTTGGTGTTAGACGTGCGTCCGGTATCCGCCGTTAGTTCACAGGGAACTAGACAATTTCTTGAGGTAGTGTGCCCCCGTTACCAAATACCATCTAGGTTCCACTTCTCTAGGCAGGCGATACCGAGAATGTACACGGACGTCAGAAAAAGACTCACCAGTGTCCTAAAAAATGCAGTTGTACCCAATGTCCACTTAACCACGGACATGTGGACAAGTGGAGCAGGGCAGGGTCAGGACTATATGACTGTGACAGCCCACTGGGTAGATGTATGGACTCCCGCTGCAAGAACAGCAGCGGCGGCACCAGTAGCAGCATCTCGCAAACGCCAACTCTTTCCTAGGCAGGCTACGCTTTGTATCACCGGTTTCCAGAATACGCACACAGCTGAAAACCTCTTACGGCAACTGAGGAAGATCATCGCGGAATGGCTTACCCCAATTGGACTCTCCTGTGGATTTGTGGCATCGGACAACGCCAGCAATATTGTGTGTGCATTAAATATGGGCAAATTCCAGCACGTCCCATGTTTTGCACATACCTTGAATTTGGTGGTGCAGAATTTTTTAAAAAACGACAGGGGCATGCAAGAGATGCTGTCGGTGGCCAGAAGAATTGCGGGACACTTTCGGCGTACAGGCACCACGTACAGAAGACTGGAGCAACACCAAAAACGCCTGAACCTGCCCTGCCATCATCTGAAGCAAGAAGTGGTAACGAGGTGGAATTCAACCCTCTATATGCTTCAGAGGTTGGAGGAGCAGCAAAAGGCCATTCAAGCCTATACAATTCAGCACGATATAGGAGGTGGAATGCACCTGTCTCAAGCGCAGTGGAGAATGATTTCAACGTTGTGCAAGGTTCTGCTGCCCTTTGAACTTGCCACACGTGAAGTCAGTTCAGACACTGCCAGCCTGAGTCAGGTCATTCCCCTCATCAGGCTTTTGCAGAAGAAGCTGGAGACATTGAAGGAGGAGCTAACACGGAGCGATTCCGCTAGGCATGTGGGACTTGTGGATGGAGCCCTTAATTCGCTTAACAAGGATTCACGGGTGGTCAATCTGTTGAAATCAGATCACTACATTTTGGCCACCGTGCTCGATCCTAGATTTAAAACCTACCTTGGATCTCTCTTTCCGGCAGACACAAGTCTGCTGGGGTTCAAAGACCTGCTGGTGAGAAAATTGTCAAGTCAAGCGGAACGCGACCTGTCAACATCTCCTCCTTCACATTCTCCCGCAACTGGGGGTGCGAGGAAAAGGCTCAGAATTCCGAGCCCACCCGCTGGCGGTGATGCAGGGCAGTCTGGAGCGACTGCTGATGCTGACATCTGGTCCGGACTGAAGGACCTGACAACGATTACGGACATGTCGTCTACTGTCACTGCATATGATTCTCTCCCCATTGAAAGAATGGTGGAGGATTATATGAGTGACCGCATCCAAGTAGGCACGTCAGACAGTCCGTACTTATACTGGCAGGAAAAAGAGGCAATTTGGAGGCCCTTGCACAAACTGGCTTTATTCTACCTAAGTTGCCCTCCCACAAGTGTGTACTCCGAAAGAGTGTTTAGTGCCGCCGCTCACCTTGTCAGCAATCGGCGTACGAGGTTACTTCCAGAAAATGTGGAGAAGATGATGTTCATTAAAATGAATTATAATCAATTCCTCCGTGGAGACATTGACCAGCAGCAATTGCCTCCACAAAGTACACAGGGAGCTGAGATGGTGGATTCCAATGGGGACGAATTGATAATCTGTGAGGAGGGGGATGTACACGGTGATATATCGGAGGATGATGATGAGGTGGACATCTTGCCTCTGTAGAGCCAGTTTGTGCAAGGAGAGATTAATTGCTTCTTTTTTGGTGGGGGTCCAAACCAACCCGTCATTTCAGTCACAGTCGTGTGGCAGACACTGTCACTGAAATGATGGGTTGGTTAAAGTGTGCATGTCCTGTTTATACAACATAAGGGTGGGTGGGAGGGCCCAAGGACAATTCCATCTTGCACCTCTTTTTTCTTTAATTTTTCTTTGCGTCATGTGCTGTTTGGGGAGTGTTTTTTGGAAGGGCCATCCTGCGTGACACTGCAGTGCCACTCCTAGATGGGCCAGGTGTTTGTGTTGGCCACTAGGGTCGCTTATCTTACTCACACAGCTACCTCATTGCGCCTCTTTTTTTCTTTGCGTCATGTGCTGTTTGGGGAGTGTTTTTTGGAAGGGCCATCCTGCGTGACACTGCAGTGCCACTCCTAGATGGGCCAGGTGTTTGTGTCGGCCACTAGGGTCGCTTAGCTTACTCACACAGCTACCTCATTGCGCCTCTTTTTTTCTTTGCGTCATGTGCTGTTTGGGGAGTGTTTTTTGGAAGGGCCATCCTGCGTGACACTGCAGTGCCACTTCTAGATGGGCCAGGTGTTTGTGTCGGCCACTAGGGTCACTTATCTTACTCACACAGCTACCTCATTGTGCCTCTTTTTTTCTTTGCGTCATGTGCTGTTTGGGGAGTGTTTTTTGGAAGGGCCATCCTGCGTGACACTGCAGTGCCACTCCTAGATGGGCCAGGTGTTTGTGTCGGCCACTAGGGTCGCTTAGCTTACTCACACAGCTACCTCATTGCGCCTCTTTTTTTCTTTGCGTCATGTGCTGTTTGGGGAGTGTTTTTTGGAAGGGCCATCCTGCGTGACACTGCAGTGCCACTCCTAGATGGGCCAGGTGTTTGTGTCGGCCACTAGGGTCGCTTAGCTTACTCACACAGCTACCTCATTGCGCCTCTTTTTTTCTTTGCGTCATGTGCTGTTTGGGGAGTGTTTTTTGGAAGGGCCATCCTGCGTGACACTGCAGTGCCACTCCTAGATGGGCCAGGTGTTTGTGTCGGCCACTAGGGTCGCTTATCTTACTCACACAGCTACCTCATTGCGCCTCTTTTTTTCTTTGCGTCATGTGCTGTTTGGGGAGTGTTTTTTGGAAGGGCCATCCTGCGTGACACTGCAGTGCCACTCCTAGATGGGCCAGGTGTTTGTGTCGGCCACTAGGGTCGCTTAGCTTACTCACACAGCTACCTCATTGCGCCTCTTTTTTTCTTTGCGTCATGTGCTGTTTGGGGAGTGTTTTTTGGAAGGGCCATCCTGCTTGACACTGCAGTGCCACTCCTAGATGGGCCAAGTGTTTGTGTCGGCCACTAGGGTCGCTTAGCTTAGTCATCCAGCGACCTCGGTGCAAATTTTAGGACTAAAAATAATATTGTGAGGTGTGAGGTATTCAGAATAGACTGAAAATGAGTGGAAATTATGGTTTTTGAGGTTAATAATACTTTGGGATCAAAATGACCCCCAAATTCTATGATTTAAGCTGTTTTTTAGTGTTTTTTGAAAAAAACACCCGAATCCAAAACACACCCGAATCCGACAAAAAAAATTCGGTGAGGTTTTGCCAAAACGCGGTCGAACCCAAAACACGGCCGCGGAACCGAACCCAAAACCAAAACACAAAACCCGAAAAATTTCAAGTGCACATCTCTAATGTTCACACGAGGGTCTGTCCTCTTCTCCAGTAGAATCCATGGGGTACCTGTTGAATAAATTCTACTCACCAGATCCAGGGTCCCAGGCTCCTCGTAGCATCCATTTGTAATCCACGTACTTGAATAAAATAAAAAAACGGAGAGCCGAGCCACGCACTGAAAGGGGACCCATGTTTGCACATGGGCCCCCTTTCCCCGAATGCCAGAAACCCACTCTGACTGATGTCTAAGTGGGTTTCTTCAGTCAATCAGGGAGCGCCACGTTGTAGCACCCTCCTGATCGGCTGTGTGCTCCTGTACTGACTGACAGGCGGCACACGGCAGTGTTACAATGTAGCGCCTATGCGCTCCATTGTAAACAATGGTGGGAACTTTCTGCTCAGCGGTGACGTCACTTTCGGTCAACCGCAGGGCAGAAAGTTCCCACCATTGGTTACAATGGAGCGCATAGGCGCTGCATTGTAACACTGCCGTGTGCCGCCTGTCACTCAGTACAGGAGCACACAGCCGATCAGGAGAGTGCTAGAACGTGGCGCTCCCTGATTGGCTGAAGAAACCCACTTAGACAGAAGTCAGAGTGGGTTTCTGGCATTCGGGGAAAGGAGTCCCATGTGAAAACATGGGGCCCCTTTCAGTTCGTGGCTCGGGTATCCGTTTTGTTATTTTATTCAAGTACCTGGATTACAAATGGTTGCCCCGAGGACCCTGGATCTGGTGAGTAGAATTTATTCAACAGGTACCCCTTGGATTCTACTGGAGAAGAGGACCGACCTGCGTGTGAACATAAGGTAAGTATGTATGTATGTTTGTGTGCATGTATGTAATAAATCTTTACTTTCACGGTGTGTGTGTCTTGTCTTTTTTTGGGTATTTTTTTAGTAGTAGTACTACAGGTACCAGCGGGCCCGTTTTTCCGCCGCATGCTGGTACTTGTGGTTCTCCAAGTACCAGCATGCGGGGGAGGCTTGCTGGGACTTGTAGTACTGCTACTAAAAACAATATCTTTTCATTTTCACAAAAGGCTATCAGCCCCCCATCCGCAGCCAATTGGATGGGGGGGACAGCCTCGGGCTTCACCCCTGGCCCTTGGGTGGCTGGGGGGGGGGACCCCTTGATTGAAGGGGTCCCCACTCCCCCAGGGTACCCCGGCCAGGGGTGACTAGTTGGATATTTGATGCCACGGCCGCAGGGCACTATATAAAAGTGACCCCCGGCTGTGGCATTATCTGTCCAGCTAGTGGAGCCCGGTGCTGGTTTTAAAAATACGGGGGACCCCTACTCTTTTTGTCCCCCGTATTTTTGGAACCAGGACCAGGCGCAGAGCCCGATGCTGGTTGCTTAAATATGGGGGAACCCCTGTCAATTTTTTCCCCATATTTCTGCAACCAGGATTGGCTCAAAGAGCCCGAGGCTGGTTATGCTTAGGAGGGGGGACCCCACGCAATTTTTTTTGAGAAAATAATCACTTTCCCACCCCTTCCCACTGATATACATGCACGGATCTCATGGATCCCTGCATGCCTATACAATCACGGTAAAAAAAAGCAGGTCTGTTTTTTTAAAGCACTTTTTTACGAGTTGTAATTTTTCACGGCAGTGTTTGGTTTTTTTTTGCTTTGCACTTCTTAGTAAATTACCGAGATTCATAGTTAAACAGCCGCGTTTTGACCGATGGTGTATTCATTCGTAATTTTTTTGTTGGACTTCCAAAAAATTACGAATGCCCTCATCACTGCCGTGATTATTGCTTAGTAAATTACCGAGATGACACTTTGATGAAAAAACGGCATCTCGGTCAAAATCGGGACCTTAGTAAATTTACCCCTACGTGTTTTTTTTCCCAATTTTGACTATATCTTTGTGCATGTCTGATACGGTATACAAAATATGACAGGACTTATTTTCGCAAAATTAGAAAAAAACTGTGGATACTAATCTTTACACAGATATACAATACAAGTGTGTCCTTTGCGGGAATTGAACCCTAGCTCACAGGCATCAGTGATACCACTATGCCAAGATGTATAGAACTCTGAACTGTGCTTTTCTTTGTGTGCATAGGAGACTGTAGGGGTCATTCTGAGTTGATCGCTCGCTAGCTACTTTTTGCAGCCGTGCAAATGCATAGTCACCGCCCACTGGGGAGTGTATTTTAGCTTTGCAAGTGTGCGAACGCCTTTGCAGCTGAGCACTACAAAAATAGTTTGTGCAGTTTCTGAGTAGGTTTGAACTTACTCTGCTGCTGTGATCACTTCAGCCTGTCCGGTCCCGGAAATTGATGTCAGACACCCGCCCTGCAAATGCTTGGACACGCCTGCATTTTTCCAACCACTCCCTGAAAACGGTCACCCATAAACGTCTTCTTCCTGTCAATCTTCTTGCGATCGGCTGTGCGAATGGATTCTTCGTTAAATCCATCACCCAGCAACAATCCGCTGTGTACCCATACGACGCACCTGCGCATTGTGGTGCATACGCATGCACAGTAGTGACCTGATCACTGCGCTGCAAAAAACGGCAGCATGCGATCAGGTTGGAATGACCCCCTATGAGCCTATCTACAGATGTGTCCTCTTACATCCTTGTTGCAGTCATGCTAAATAGCCTTTGAAGTCACACCATGCCGCGGTGGGACTCAGTAACCGTCTTTGTTTTTTTTTCTGCAAAAATGCATCTTATAATAGGATGCACAAGCAGCTTCTGCTGATTAAAATGATATGCAACATGTGTGTGACTGTGACTGTATTTGCATACAAAATGCTCTGCTACAGTGTTTTCCTGGAAAACACTAACATTTTATTTCGGATGCGGATAGAGCCGCTATTACACAAAGAATGGTTAAGTGCATGGTAACCATCGGCGATACCACTAGGCCAATATAGCCACAGATATGTACAGTAAAGTAGTTCTTGTGCTATAGTGTATTTCAATGGAGACTTCACTCATGCGCAATGGTGATTCTTGCACTATAGTATTTTATTGGAGACCTCTCAGCCCAGTGCACACTAGAGGGCAATAGACCCTGTTATTTAAGCAAAACCCCCCTTTAGTTGAATAAATTTCCTCTGTGTGTGGAGCAGCAGTCCAGCACCCAACTTAGATAGTTGTAGTCTGCCAATAGTCGTCATAACATCCAGGGATAGAAATGTGCTGGCCAGCTCTTGTAGGTAGGGGTTGCTGGAACTGTAGGTAGGCAGAAATAAAGAGACAGGACTGTTGGTTGTTCTTGTACTACGGTTTATGGGTGATTGCCATTTCCATGCAGGGGTGAATGTATTAGAACTGTTAAAATTTGTGACACACCACACACACAGAGTTAGTTAGAGGTTCTGTTATTGAACGTAGGGATCTATTTACTAAGCCTTGGAAGGAGATAAAGTGGACGGAGATAAAGTAGTAGCCAATCAGCTCCTAACTACCACATCACAGGTTGTGTCTGAAAAATGGCAGTTGGGAGCTGGTTGGTTGGTACTTTATCTCCGTCCACTAAACCTCCATCCAAGGCTTAGTAAATAGACCCCTTAGTGTAGTTATGACACACTTAAGCTACAATAGGTTTAGGCCCTGTGTGGCTGTGGTTTTCTTGAAGTTGAAGTACAAGATAAGTGACGGTGAGTTTCAGCTGTGTCCGTTTGTCTCTCTGTTTCTTTGACCCTTTTCAGTGCCGATTCCGTGGTCCTCATGCGGCCTTGTGAGGTCCGTATTACAGCTTGGTACGTGAGTACTGCATAGGTGAAAACTGGGTGGCTGAGGCTCATTGTCAGTGATGATCACTCACCTAACCAGTGAAGATCGCAGTCACCCTTGACGTCTCCCCTTCCGGAGAAAGGGCGGATACATATATTAATTATTTGTGTCATCTTATCACAGCGCATGTTCTCGCTGACTGGTTCCAGAAGACTGACAGGATCCCGAAATCACAACTTCAGGTGAAAGTGGTAAGCACCGCCTGAGGTGACTGTTTCCTCCTCTCACAATCATCAGGGCTCTGGGGCTGGTGCGGGTGACTCACAGCATCTGTTCACTGGGAGAGAGGGACAGGGGGCATGCCAGCAGCTTCCAGAGCACTGGGCATGCTCCCACAGCGGTAAAACCCTCTGTGAGGCCAGGCCTGCGCTTCCCTCTCTTCCGTGTCTGCATAGCCATTACTGTGCCCCCTTCTTACATGTCTGCATAGCTGTTACGGTTCCCCCCTCTCTTCCATATCTGTATAGCCGGTACTGTGATTCCCTTCTTACGTGCCTGCATAGCCATTACTGTGCCCCTCTCTCTTCCATGTCTGTATAGCCATTAATGTGCCCCCCTCTGTTCCATGTCTGTATAGCCATTACTGTGCCCCCCTCTGTTCCATGTCTGTATAGCCATTACTGTGCCCCCCTCTGTTCCGTGTCTGTATAGCCATTACTGTGCTCCTCTCTCTTCCATGTCTGTATAGCAATTACTGTGCCCCCCTCTGTTCCGTGTCTGTATAGCCATTACTGTGCTCCTCTCTCTTCCATGTCTGTATAGCCATTAATGTGCCCCCCTCTGTTCCATGTCTGTATAGCCATTACTGTGCCCCCCTCTGTTCCATGTCTGTATAGCCATTACTGTGCCCCCCTCTGTTCCGTGTCTGTATAGCCATTACTGTGCTCCTCTCTCTTCCATGTCTGCATAGCCATTACTGTGCCCCCTTCTTACATGTCTGCATAGCTGTTACGGTTCCCCCCTCTCTTCCATATCTGTATAGCCGGTACTGTGATTCCCTTCTTACGTGCCTGCATAGCCATTACTGTGCTCCTCTCTCTTCCATGTCTGTATAGCCATTACTGTGCCCCTCTCTCTTCCATGTCTGTATAGCCATTACTGTGCCCCCCTCTGTTCCATGTTTGTATAGCTGTTACTGTGCCCCTCTCCCTTTTGTTTTCCGCTCCCTGCCCGATAAGTTTCTCTTCTCGTGCTTCTGTTGGCAATTTGGCTTCACTCCATTTTCTCCTTCTCCAGTGACAAGTCTACTTTCTACAGACTGGCAAAGCATTCAGCAACCTCACAAAGTCATGACATTATGCCAGCGACAATGCCACAAAGATTTTCAGTCTAATTTAATAATAAGCTCTTGATGGGAGATGGGCTCTGACATCCAAGCGAACAGCTGGAAGCAGAGTGATAGCTTATGTGTCCTCTGTGCGCAGAGTGTATGGGCCGCTGTCAGTCAGTGCATGCATCCAAGGATGTAGCTACCGTAAGTGCGGGAATGCAGCTGCTATGGGGCCCAGAGCTGAGAGGGGCCCACCTCCCGTGTCACAGTTACATGTGTTTTATACATTTTTCACCAGTGGATGGTACTTAGGGGCCATTCCATACTTTTGCCTTGGGGCCTACAATATATCTACTTATACCCCTGACCAGCTCATTTTAATGTGTTATCAAATGAACTGTAGGGCATTATAATGTTACATAATATAAACTGGGGGCATTGTATGTCATAATGTGATTTGGGGGTACCGTGAAACATAATGTGCACTGGCAGCCCTACAATGTGACATAATGTGAACTAGGGCACTACTATGGGTCAGAAAATTAACTGGGGCACTATTATGGGGCATAAAAGTAACATCTGCTGCATAGAGGTGTCTCTCTGGAAACTCTGGGACATGGGTCCCTTCAAAATGTTGCTATGGGGCCCACAAAGCTCTGGCTATGCCACTCACTGCAAGCTCATCTTGAGTGGAACACAACGTGCTGCATTACCAGGACCTGGGTTTACTCTCTGAGGATGTGTGTAATAGTAATGATGTCAGCTACTTGTTTGAACGTCCATGTGGCTTTGGCTGCATTGGATTAACAAGCAGCAAACTAACAAGACTATGGGGGTCATTCATATCTGATCGCTTGCTAGCTATTTTTTGCAGCGCTGCGATCAGATAGTCGCCGCCTACAGGGGAGAGTATTTTAGCTGTGCAAGTGTGCGACCGCATGTTCAGCCGAGTGGTACAAAAAGAGTTTGTGCAGTTTCTGAGTAGCTCAGGTCTTACTCAGCCGCTGCGATCACTTCAGCCTGTTCAGGACCGGAATTGACATCAGACACCCGCCCTGCAAACGTTTGGACACGCCTGCGTTTTTCCAACCACTCCCTGAAAACGGTCAGATGACACCCAGAATCACCTTCTTCCTGTCAATCTCCTTGCGATCGGCTGTGCGAATGGATTCTTCGTGAAACCCATTACACAGCAATGATCTGCTTTGTACCTGTGCGATGCGCCTGTGGATTGCGGTGCATACGCATGCGCAGTTCTGACCTGATCGCAGCGCAGCAAAAAACCTAGCGTGCGATAAGGTATGAATGACCCCCTATATATTATTTGCTAGCAGGTGGGAGGAATACCAGGATGTGCACTGGAAACACTTGTGCATATTTTATGGGTTAGTAAAATACCCAACTGAGTTTCCAAGGAAACATTAAGAAGCGCTAATAATATATGTATTCAGAATATATTTTAATATTGCTTAGAACCATAAAAACAAAATATCAATGTTCAACTAAATAAATAAATGGTAACAAGATTGTATAGTAGCAACAATAAAAATGTATAATCAGTATAACTTGCTTATTGTTTGTGTGCAGTACTGCAGTCCATTGTTAAAGGAGACATGCTGGGATTATCCGCTGATTAATATAGCTCAAGTGCACTGGAGAAACTTCCCCTGATTTTATGGGGAATAGAAAATGCTTAGTTCGAGCCCCTGAATTACGGGGCACTGATCTCACCCAATACTGGAGGTCTCCGCTGATTCCCATCAATGGCGTATTGCAGCTTGTACTATGTGCGGTTAGATGGCTCTTATCTCGATGTATCCGGAAGAGAAGCCGCAAATTCCCATAGGCAAGTCTGCAGACAGGGCTTTTCAAGCACAGCGGTGGGCACTTGTGGTGTGATGTCTGGCCAGGCACCAATTGAGAAGAATTAATTTAGCAGAAGCAGGGTTGAGAATGGTAAACAGAGGTCTCCTTTCAGGGGCTAGCAGTTGCCACGATCCTCAACGCGTTTCTCTGCCCAACGTAATCGGCAGTTTCATCAGGAGGTGTAGATACCAGACAGGCAGGTAGAGAAGTATTTAAATCGATTCCAACCAATCAGCTCTAGGGTGTTATTAAACACACCTGTGTAGTCAGTCCCTACTGCATAATTAATGGTAAGTTCATTCACATGTTATTATGAGTTAAGGTGCTTTTATAAAAAATCTCAATACAACATATAAAATTCAGAAATATTTAAAAAATATTACATAATGACATTAGTATTAGTATACATATTGGTAGATGATGAGAAAGCAAAGAAAGCGTCTAAACCCCCACTTAGATTGAAATAAAGAGTGTATACACCCGATTATACTTAATATATCCCACTAATATTGGGCATTGGTATATTCTTCACCCTATTTATCCTACAAAGCAAATCGGTCAAGTTTCTAAAATTATTTATATAGAAGTTTTATTAACTATTTTTGCTTTTTGTCTATTATTTATTATTTCTGAGGTGGGGTTTCAGCTTTCCAATTTTTCTCACCATTCCCCTAAAGTGTAAATAAATAAAAATCCTTTGTGTTCGGTAGAAATGGCATCCAAGAGGAGAGGAGAGGAGCAATTATCATTACCATTTTTAATTTTTGTTTCTATCTCTCTTTATTGTCTGCACATATATATTGCTGTAGCCCTTAAAAGTCTATATAATAAGAGGACCCAAATCAGCCATAAGGCTGCCGTGGCTCAGCGAACAAGCAACTGAGCCAGAGCACACAGGGCCACCAGTTCAAGCCCGACCCGGGCACACACAACTCGCGCAGATCTTTTGCAGATATAGATAGTTATTATGATTGTTTATGTAGCCCTTGAAAATCTATATAATTAAAGGACCTAAATCAGTCATATGATTGCCGTGGCTCAGCGAACAAGCAACTGAGCCACAGCACAAAGGGCCACCAGTTCAAGCCCAACCCGGGCACACGCATCTCCCACAGCTCTTTTATAGATGTAGATAGTTATTGTATATTGTTTATGTAAACATCAATAAGAATAAAAATAATAAAGAGTGGAGCGGGTGTTTCACCTGAATATATAGATAGTAGAGCAATGCTTCATTTAAAAGATTTAAATGAGACGCGTAAGTTAGCAATACGTCTTTTCAATCACGTTACATACAAAGACAGTCAAAAGTTCTATGAACCTATTTTCCTTTTCTCCTATTCATTTCTAGGGGGACACTTCTCCACAGTGTACGAGTCACTCCTTTCAAAAATTAGTAATATTATTTAGGAGAACATAGAACCAAAGGAAGACCAAAAAGGAGAGGAGAGCTAGGATCGAAAAGTGCATTAACATATGGAGAGGGAGGATAAGGGAGAGGAAGAGGTAGAAACATAAGTTACATGTTTATACGTTGTTAATCTCAATGTTTTCATTGAGTCCTAGAGGGAACAAGGTGTCTAAGATACAAATCCAGTAGGCTTCCCTATTACAAAGGTGGTTATATCTATCCCCACCGCGAAAAGTCTGTTCTATATGTTCCACTCCCTGTATGGATAGAACCCCACAATCTCCTTCATGAAGTGTATTAATATGTCTTGGTACACTGTGATTTGTTGATTTGTTACGAATTAATCTTCTGTGTTCTAGAAACCTAGTGTTAAGTGGGCGGGTGGTTCTGCCCACATATTGGCTCCCACATTTACAGGAAATTAAATATACAACAAAAGAGGTTTGGCAGTTTATATTGCCAACTATGTCAAAGGATTCCTTAGTTCTAGATGATATAAAGTGTTGGCCCTGCTTGACATACCTACAGGTAATACATTTTAACCTGTTGCATCTATAGCAGCCTGTTCTAGTGCCACTCGTATTGGAACTTAGAGCTTTCTGCTCATTAGATATAGAGAAATGGCTAGGAGATAGATAGTTTTGAAGATTCTTAGTTTTCTTAAAAATTATTTTGGCTTCATTTTCCAAGGAATCTGCAAGGATTCTGTCCATTTTTAAGGTTGAAAAATTCTTCTGTATTATCTTCCGAATTGTATTTGAGGCATTATTAAATTTTGTAATAAAAATAGGTTTATTGTTAGTTAGTGCCGACAAAGGGGGAGGTTTGGTGGTTTTCATCACTAGAAGATCTTCCCTGTCTCTTTCAAAAGTTTCAGAAAGTGCTTTATCCAAAATCTCGCGAGGGTATCCCTGATCTCTAAATGATTGTGTTAGTTCATACCTCTGAATTAAAAAATCAGAGTCACTTGAGCAATTTCTCTTCAGCCTTAAATACTGGCTTTTTGGGATGTTAGTTAGCCAAGGACGATAATGACAACTCGAGAAGTTTAGAAAAGCACTACAGTCAACCTTTTTCTTATGAGTTTTTGTAGACAGTATACCTGTTGTGAGCTCTGCATGTAGTGCAATATCCAGAAAGGTAATATCAGTGCAGCGAACAGTGCTGGTAAAAGTAAGACCGTAAGTGTTAGTGTTCAGATAATTAAAAAAGATGTGACTGAAGAGGTGTCCCCATCCCAAATTATGAAAAGATCATCTATGTATCTGCCATAGAGCACCAGGTTCGCCCGATAGGGACCGTCCCAGATGTAATGTTCCTCAAGACGTCCCATGTACAAATTAGCAAAGCTTGGGGCGAACCTGGTGCCCATGGCAGTACCATGTGTCTGTAACATGATTGAAAAGACGTATTGCTAACTTACGCGTCTCATTTAAATCTTTTAAATGAAGCATTGCTCTACTATCTATATATTCAGGTGAAACACCCGCTCCACTCTTTATTATTTTTATTCTTATTGATGTTTACATAAACAATATACAATAACTATCAACATCTATAAAAGAGCTGTGGGAGTTTCGTGTGCCCGGGTTGGGCTTGAACTGGTTGCCCTTTGTGCTGTGGCTCAGTTGCTTGTTCGCTGAGCCACAGCAATCATATGATCGATTTAGGTCCTTTTATTATATAGATTTTCAAGGGCTACATAAACAATCATAATAACTATCTATATCTGCGCGAGTTGTGTGTGCCCGGGTCGGGCTTGAACTGGTGGCCCTGTGTGCTCTGGCTCAGTTGCTTGTTCGCTGAGCCACGGCAGCCTTATGGCTGCTTTGGGTCCTCTTATTATATAGACTTTTAAGGGCTACAGCAATATATATGTGCAGACAATAATAGAGATAGAAACAAAAATAAAAAATGGTAATGATAATTGCTCCTCTCCTCTCCTCTTGGATGCCATTTCTACCGAACACAAAGGATTTTTATTTATTTACACTTTAGGGGAATGGTGAGAAAAATTGGAAAGCTGAAACCCCACCTCAGAAATAATAAATAATAGTCAAAAAGCAAAAATAATTAATAAAACTTCTATATAAATAATTTTAGAAACTTGACCGATTTGCTTTGTAGGATAAATAGGGTGAATATACCAATGCCCAATATTAGTGGGATATATTAAGTATAATCGGGTGTATACACTCTTTATTTCAATCTAAGTGGGGGTTTAGACGCTTTCTTTGCTTTGCAAACAATAAGCAAGTTATACTGATTATACATTTTTATTGTTGCTACTATACAATCTTGTTACCATTTATTTATTTAGTTGAACATTGATATTTTGTTTTTATGGTTCTAAGCAATATTAAAATATATTCTGAATACACATTTATTATTAGCGCTTCTTAATGTTTCCTTGGAAACTCAGTTGGGTATTTTTCTGTGTAAGGCATCCAGTTGCCATATGGGAGCTGCTGTTTTTAACTAAACATTCTAAGAGGTGCATTTTAGAAATTTAAAGTATACATTGTGTTAGCGCTTGATTTAGTAGGTTTACTATATCTTGCACTCCTTTATGGGTTAGTATCTAATGGGAGGGTTTGTATAAATGTCCAGCAATCTCATCTCTGTCCCCATAGCCATCCTGCATTGCTGTGTTTATTGGTGCGCAGGGTACAGCCTTCGCACTACACCGAACTACAATCACATGGGAGATGGCAGGATGTAACAGAAGTACATGGTCCAAAAACAAAAATAGAGACTAATATACACAGATATAAGGCACACAAAGTATCTGCTTGTACAATTTACGTAATAAAGGTATCCAGATGGTAGTGTGGAGATGTGCGTAGGCGCTGGGGTGGTGTGTCCTCTCTCAGCGCCAGGCTCCCGGCAGAGTGCAGGGGATCTGTGTCGCCTGCAGTTACGGGCTGTAGACAGCGCTGGGGCAGCTTGTCTGTCCCCAGCGCTGGTTGTGCAGCGGCGGCGGGTGTCCGGTGCAGGGACTGTGTATTGCTTCAAATTTGGCGCCGCTTTGGCAGCCAATAGAAAGTGCCGCCAGCGGCGTTTCAAATCTGGCACCCTCCGCGAGACAATCATGAATCACGGAGCGCCAGCCAATCACGGGTGGCTGTGGCAAGCCAATCAGTGACATCAGATGCCGCCGGTATGGAGAGAAGGGAGGAGGCCACGCGAAAGAGCGGCGAAGAGCTCCGGTGGCCGCAGAAGATGCCTGAAGACACCTGCATCCAGGAAGAAGATGTCCAGTGGTAGCTGGACGCACAGAAGAGGCGGCGGCGCCACTGGCCAGGATGGGCCAGCGGCAGAAGAGTGAAGAGGAGGACCAGAGAGGCCACCAGGGGTGGAAAGGAAAAGAAGTGACAAAGCTCCCCCCTGGTGCATCTCCCACCAGTACAGGAAGGCCCTCGGTGAGGGCGCCTGTAACCCACCCCTCCGCCCTAGACCATGAAGGATCCGGCCCGTGGGCACAGTCAGGCCACCGGCCTGTGACGCAGTAGGCGGGCAGTAGGCCCGTGGCTAATCCCAGGCATTAGGCCTGTCCCCATGTAGAGGGCATTAGGCCCTAGTTAAAGTGCAGACATTTAGGTATATAAGGTGACCCTGGGCAATAGGCCCAGGTCACCCAACCGACCCCGTGATAGGCGGGCACTAGGCCCGTGGGTAATTGTCAGGCATCTGGCCTGTGGTTAATTAGGGGGCACTAGACCCAGCAAATAGAGTGTTTCCCACCTTCCCCATGAATAAGGGGGTGCTGGGCACAAGGCCCAGGCCACTCCAGCGTGTAATTGTAGGCAGGCCCGCAGGGCCTGAGCCCCTGGCAAAATACTGTATGGGGAGGTGGGTAGGCTGTACAGAGCCCACTCCCCAGTAATCTAAAGTAGATTTTCCCCTGTGTGGAGGAGCAGTCTAGCTCCACACAATTAGTTATAGCAGCCAGCTCTGGATAGGTGGGGTCTGCGACATAGTGAGAGGCGATTCATTGAAGGGATGGCACCATCAAACATATCTGCATGTACCATCTTGTGTAGTTTTCGTGCAGGGCCAAGTTGTAGAATTGTTGTGTTTAGTTTTGTTGCACCTATACACACAGAGTTAGTTTGAGGGCTCTGCTGTTGTATTTAGTGTAGTGGTGTTACACCTGCACAGTAGTGTGGTTCTTATCTCCTTACAGGGAACTGTAAGCGAAGAAGAAGTTCAGCGTGCAAGATTTGTGATGGTGAGAAACATCTCTGTCTGTGTGTCTCTATAAGTGTCTGTCTGTTCCCTACCTATCCTCCTTTCTTCTGGGCGGACGGTGAACCTTTCACGCCGGTGCAAGGTTGAATTTATACCTGGTGCAAGAGTACTAATAGGTGAAATTCGGGCTCTGAGGCAGAGTGCCAAGGATGACCTTCACCTAGCCTGAAAGCTCTATCTCCAGTCTTTGTCAGAGAGCGTTTTGGTCTGCAGTTAGGAGGAACGGCACTCAACCATTTCCTTCCCCCTAGGTTGTCGTGTCCGGGTCCATTTGGAGTTCCAGGTCTGTTGGAGTTTCCACGACCTGAAGGTGAGAGGGTGCAGTGCCTGGTAAGTAGTGAGTCTACACCTACACGGCAGCAGGCACTACACTGCACCGCCACTCTCACAGTAGCCCGACATTACTAAGGTCGACATGCATTAGGTTGACATGGACAAAAGGTTCCTATTGTAAAAAGGCAGACATGGCAATGATACAGAAAGAAAAAATCCAGAGCGCAACAGGGAGTAATGAATAAATAAAGCCTTGTTATTTATTTATATATAAAATTTGAGAGGAATATATCCCCTTGCTTACTGTTTTTACAAATAAAAACTGAAACACTAGTATAAAATATTTATCTAAAGTAGCAATACAGTATTTAATTCAGTAACAATACCCATTTGTATCTATCCTAAAAACCATTACTACTAGAACACCGCTGTCTATACTGATGGATAGGATGCAGATAAAATTAATACTTAAGTGACACAGTGCAGGACAGAATTTCTGTTCTTTTCTCAAAAAGTTCTTGATTCACACCACATGATTAGGAATAATCCAGCTGTAATTATCTTAAATTCAGGTATGTGTGGTGAGAAGATATATTTAGATATACCAGTATAGGTTTTACACATGTGTAGGCACACAAAAATTCTATAAGAAAAAAATGGGAATAAAAATTAAAAATAGGAATAAAAATAGGAATGAGAGTAGTTAAAGTACTTATCTCCCTTTACTGCACTGTTCCAATAGTGCTCTCCTTTGGCAAATTATTCAATTTATACATTGGAGCTGTTTTAGTAGAAAGCTCATAAACACAGTCCAGTCATGAGGTGACTAGTAATGGCTCCTGCCGACCGTGATGGCCGGGCAGCAGGTATCATCCAAAAGCTGCTGCAAGTAACAGCACATTATCTCTCTGACCTGACGCTTGGAGAGCGTTGTCTCACCCTTCAGCAGGGCAACAGGCTTCAGAGAGGTGAAAGGCTTCTGAGAGAATGATTTGCAGTTTGTATTTATTGGAAGTGCCAGAGCCTCCAGATCGCTCTGTGTACAGAAGTCTCTGTTAGTGATATCCTGTCAAACCCATCATCGGGGGATATGTAAGTACTGACGCGTTTCTCGATCCAAACTCGTTGTTTCCTCAGAGGCAGCAACTATGATGGTGGTTACCTATCCTCTCCGTATTTAAACATGATTTGGAAGCTAATTAGCATCACAATTGTGTAATTAGATAAATAAGACCTCCTATGTAGACCAACATAAGCTAAACAAAGGAATACACCTGAAATTCAGAATGCATAACGGTTAAATACCTGCAGCTAAAATGGTCAGTGGTCGACACAGGACAAATCGTTTTTAAGTTTTTAAGAAAATATTAAAATATTTAACTTTTTCATACTTTACCATCCACGTTGACTGCGATTGGAAATAGTAACCTGTGGCAAGTGCATCGGTAGCAGAGTGAGGCACACTGCCCGCAGCAAGGGGAGCAAAGCGAGCCATGTACGGGGACTCGGTGCACTAATTGGGGTTTCCAGTGACTTTACAGTCCTGTGTTGGCCTTTTCTGTGTCAACCATTTTACACTGTCAACCTTTTCCCCATGTCGACCTCTTGTGTATTGACCAAGTGACTGTCAACCTTTTCCTGGTGGACCCTATGATCCATATTCCTTAATATAATAAGTACACTTATTCTATTATCACTTTTCATCTGTTTCTATCTCTAATCTATGGACTTTACATAAGCAATAGTTATCTATGGTTATGCTTTAACAAATACTGCAATTAATACATTCTGTGGGTCACACTTTCAAAGACAAGCAAAATAGCAAAATATAATATGTTACTAATGCATTAATGTGTGTGTATGTGTGTGTGTGTGTGTGTGTATACACACACACACACACACACACACACACACACACACACACACACACACGTGTATATATATACTGATTATATACAGATATAACCACGATCATCGTCACTACATCCCAGTGAAGTAAGGCGTGTCCGCATGCATGTCTAAGCACTTATTAAATGCGCAAGCATCCCATTCACATTTAATGGGGCAGCTAAATACACAGCTCGGCGCGCAGGGGCGCCTAACCACGCCGGGAGTGTCCGTCCATCACAGCTATAGCCATTCTACAGTGCTATGGATTATAATGCATACCAAATCATAACTAAATATATATAATTCACACCTGTAGGAAATATATTCGATCATTAAAAAAACAAAACACATTCCCCTCTCCCCTCCACACTTGTCATCTTTAATGTACTGTGCAGATCAAGTCAGCCCAGCAGAAAATATAGTAATGCCTGTATAGTCCTGCAGCCCACTACAAGTTCTGTGGATGGAATCTGTGTGGCTGTGGGTGGAGTGGCGTCCTTCTGCTAGATGACAGCTGGGTCACAATTTTGAAGAT